>NC_134268.1:65085694-65725694 GCF_031893055.1 Leptodactylus fuscus | reverse complement strand
TAATAAAGTCCATTGGAATTTAGGCAATTGGTTGGCAATAATAGCATAGCATTGCAGAGTATTCTATTATTGTCATCAAAAATACCAGAAAAGGATGACTGCAAAGGATTTGAATGCAAATGTGAACAGAGGTTAAGTAGCTTAGCCGATGAATGTTCCCATTTTGCAAACTTGAATCAATCGAGGTCAGATTTTTTCAGTTTCTATGGCTAGCTTTATGAAAATAATTATTCGTTTCAGTTCTTTTTATGTATTTGTGTGTTATTTATATAGACTGTATACCGTACATAAAACAAGACGAGGCTAAATAAGAAACTAACTGTGCGGTGACTTAGAACTTTAAAGGTTACATGCAAACCAGAAAATGTCTCTTTAACAGCTCATAATTACTTTTAACACATGGTTAATATAGTTGTTTAATACGCTACAATAACCTGAAAACCAGTTATTATGGCGTTTCCAGAACTTATTCTGTTTCCACGACAACGATCACTTAGGTCAGAGCTCAGTAACTCTTAACATTTGCCTTAAAATGCATTTGTTAACTGCTTGACCAAAGATCCATTTTGAAACCTGAATTAGACATTGCACATGAAAGTACTCCCTTAATGTCACTTTCATATAGACTAAAAGGAGTCATTTACTATGTGAAAGGCGAAGGAGAAAGCTTTCAGCTCCTAATTCTATCACCAGTACTCCAGGCATGCCGAAGCGAAGCAAGCTTTCCGAATATCTGTAGAACTGCTGACCTAAGAAAAAGGCCGCCATCTTTATGTAACGAAAAAAAGAGAGAGAGCTGATGGCCGCGGCATACCGTAAATGCTACGTCTACTTTAAAGCATATTATTTAAAGTGGAAGTGTCAGCTAAGATTTATGCTATAAGATTTACTAACGTATAAAACCTACCCATACATCACCCCAACCATTAGATCCACAAATGGGAACCTTCTAACACATTTGCATTTTAATCTTTCCTCCCCCCCTTTCTTGGTGGCAACACAATCCATAATGCATTCTTTTGTGTAAGGTTTTATCTTAAAAAGACCTTCAGTAAATTAGACCATCATCTATTACAATTGTGAAGTCTGCAAGTATGGGCGCCAAAATGTGTCAGGTGGGTTGGGTAATGCGTCATGGAGAGCCTTATATGTGAAAAATACTTAAAGGAGTTATCTAGGATTAGAAAACAAGGCTGCTTTCTTTCCGAAAGACACTCCCCTTTCTCTTCTAAGCATTCATTGGTCATATGACTGAGCTGCACCAAGGCCATGTTACCAATGGACATAATGTCCCTTACTGAGAAGAGGAAGAGGAGCTCTTTCTAAAAGAAAGCAGCCATGTTTTCTAATCCTGAATAACCCCTATAAACTCAATTTAAAGTGGACCCATCCCCTATTCTATTTTTTTTTAAGTAAATACTTGCATTCCCCATAAAATCAAGAAACATTTTTCCCATAACTCTATCTTCTGTTGTTCCCCCTGAATATTTATGAATAAACTGACAACTGGGCCTTACCATACCCCTTCTCAAAGAGGTGCGTCCGTTCATAGTCTTATAATGTTAGCACATATTGGACACATCTTCAACTGAGAACATGCACTTGCCATTGTATTACTCGGAGGAAGAAAATAGAGTAACGTCAGAAATCTCTAAAGAATGATGATCAAAGAATTTCATGAAGAATATTTGTAAACTAGTTAATAAAATAGATATACAGTATTAGGAGAGCCAGGAGGTCCTCTTTAGGGCTGAAAAAAATTGTGGTTAACAATTGACCACATTGGCCTCTTACACAAGTCAGAAATCAAGCATACAGTATCATTCTAATTTAACATGTATGTTATAGGCACAACCTCTTCCTAAAGCTTCCTGGCATACATATGGATATGCCACCAATGTCTGGTGGGTGGAAACTCCACTATCTAATGCTAGAATTTACGGCATCATTGCTAGCAAAGTGTCCTTCCACTACCGCCCCCCAATGACCTTGGTTAGCCATTGACTATAAAAAGCAAAGCAGTGATAACACGGGGTGAAGCGACATGGTACTTTCCTAGTACTGATGTCATGTTGTTCTAGAAATTCAAGAGGATCAAAATGTTCAAACTTCCACCAACTGAATGTTAATGGCACATCCTATCATTATCTTGAATGAGACTATCGATTCCACCTAAAATAATGCATGTAGAGAACCCCTTTAAGTATGTAGATAACACCTTTAAGTATTTTCCAGACCCTTATGTATTAATAGGGTACTATTGGTCAATAATAAAGAAATGTTTACGGCAGCCAGTGTGTTTGCCACAAGAAAGTTCTAGTATCGAAAATCCCATCGTTTTACTCAAGAGACTGAACTAGAACTCTTTTCATTTCATATGTACAAGTTAACTTATTGCTGAGGGGTTGGCAGGTCGAGTGAATGTGTTTTAAAAGTAGATTTTCTATCGATTCAAATACATGAAAAGATTTATTTTAAATTAGAAAAATTACCCCAAAATGTAACTTGCTTTTTGACTATTCTCAGAAGAGTAATATTGTATTGCTTCTAGTAATTACATTTATTGGCAAATGTGTGCCTTTTAAAGGCCCCTGCGGCTGCGACAGTCAGTTTATTCAATTGGAATGTAGAAATACCCTCTGGCGCTATGAAATGATTTAACTAATCAACAGAATACAATTCAGAGGAGAAGACGAGCTCCGGTGGATACGTCTAGTGCTTGTCTACATCATTCCTTTTTCCACTTGGCCATAGGGGACTTCTAAAAGTTGTGTTTTATAAAAGTCCCAAAGGGCTAATGTAGTGTATATGTTCATCGCCTACACAATGTAAGAGAAACCCTTTTGTAATTAATCTATTGATTCTTACTGACTCGATTTATACTAAAAATAGTAATAGAAAACTGCAACATGAAAATGAAGAAAAGTTTACTTGGTTTGGATAACAATTTTTTTTTATTTTAATAGATTCACTAACTAACCATAGAGAGGTCCAAGCTGTAAGGGAAAAGAAGAATTATATTTTGTTTCATTTAATACTAGGTAACAAGTTTAGGACTAAACCTAGGAACCAAATACCCCCTTACTCAAGTTACTTGGAATACACCATGGTCATCCTAAATCAGGAGACATCTACATGCTCACTTTTTCCATCACACAAAAACATCATTATTACAGGACAGCGGGTAAAAACTTGGAAATTGCTCTCTTCTGTCCTTTGTCGACAATGGTGCATGCTACGGAAATGTTTCTAACTTATCAGCCTTCATTTATATAAGGAACAGAAACTATAGTTTTTTTTTGGGGGGGGGAATTGGGATTGGAAAGTCCTACTTCAAGAAAACAAGGTAGGTTAGAAGGAAGAGGACTGAAATCAGTGGGTTCTCCAAAACGCAGAGAGAGCAGGAGAAACAGTCTTTGTAACTGACTCTTCAACGCCTTCATAAAAGGTTGACGGCCATAGTCTGAATAATTCGGGAAGAGAGGCAGTGATTGAATTCCTATTAAAAGAAAATCTCCAACAAGCTATGCATATAATTTATTATACAATATCAATAATGGTATAATTTTATAATTAAGCATTTTATTTTGAAGCTAGAGTTGGAATGGGTAACAACTCAAAACCGGTCCAACTCCAACTCCATGATTCTCACTCTACAGCCTTGCTCCACTCTGCCTAAAATATTGGGGTCATATTGGGGTAGATACTGGGCTAGATTTATTAATACTGGAAATGAACATGTTAGTTTTAATTCATACTTTTTTGTAATAAAAAGACGCAAAAGCATTTAAAGGGATGTTCTAGGGATGTTTTTGTCATTTAAAACGGCTGCCACTACTCACCTCTCCCCAAGCCTCCGTTTCCAGAGATGAGAGTTCCATTGTTCTGTATACAAGTCCCCTGCATGATGTCACCAGTGACATCCCATTTGTACAAGGGGACCACTGCAGACAATCACAAGCCTCAATAGGAACCTTTTCACAAACGGCACTGACTGCTGTGATGTGCCATTTGTGAAGAGGTCACTGCTGAGGTCTGTGATTGGCTGCAGTGATCAACAAGAAGTGGGAGATCAGTATCCAATACCCCAACAAACTCCACCTACTTTTCAAAAGCAATAGGAGACAAATGATAGCACAAATATGAAGTGTGCCATAATTTCCTACACCATAAAAGTAAAGTAAAGCTGCTGATAAAATGCTCCCAGTGACTGTACAGAGAGACAAAGAAACTACCAGGCTCAGCCCACGCAAATAATCTAGACTGAAACCAGAGGAAAAAAAGCAACCATCAAAAGTGTTTGTGATTAGAAACTCAGTGACCACATTAACATTTCCAGTGACTGCTACATGTAATTAACATTGACCTTCAGCAGATCACACTGGGTTGCAATGATCAATAAAACAGAATGTTATATCTGGTAAAGTTCAAACACCAGTATTGTAAACCCCTTCTTCTTCCTCAGTGATCAGTGTTTGTTTTTCGTCAATATCATTGAACATGATGGAAAGTAATTTGTACATTTCTTCTTAAGCATTTTGTACTGTCCATGTCGGCTTAAAATGCTTTATTGATTGTATAAGTCAAGTTTTGCAGAAATACTTAGAAAATGCATATTAGTTACATTGCGCTTCTCCCAGGAAAGTTAATAAATACAGCTTTAGTGCTGCAGTATATAAAGGTGGAGGCTCCAGGGAATTCATCTGCTGCTTTTATCAGTAATTTCTTACAATTTTGCAATTCTGTATTTACTTAGCGGTAATATTAGAAACATGAATATTCCTGTTCTCTCAGTATATAAGAATGATATATCTAGATTTCTTATATTTCCATGTCTGCTAAATGTAAATTAACGCCTTGTACTAGAAAAGTGATACTAAACTTGAAAGTTTTAGAGGAGGTTCTCTGAATGCACCACCACTCTAAAATGGAGGCTTTCAGTGGAAAAAAAAGAGTTGGGGACATCTAAGGGTTGTCCCTGTATGTTGGAGAGGCTCCCCAGCGCCACAATGTTAATCTATGCCAGGTAGGACCTGGATCAGGGGATAATAACACTTCTTATGGAGTGTACACCTTCACAAGCATATGGAGACTTAGATTCCCATTCTAAATCAAGCCAGTCGTGAGTTTTAATAAATGAACCTCGGCCACCCACCCTCCATCGCCCACATTTGCAGAATGGGCTTGAGGTGCACATTTGGTGCAAGAAAAGCCACAAAACCTGCGCCTCAACCTTATCCCTTTCTGGCATAGAGGGAATGATGAATTTGACTCTATGTGTAAATATATATATATATATATATATATATATATATATATATATATATATATATATAACATCCTTTACTGTTGTATTCACAACCCTGACTCTAACCAACAGTTTTCTTATATTTGTGTTATTAATAATATTTTTTTTACTTCTATGCACTTTTAAATGTATGATTTATATATGTAATGTAATTTTACATATAAATATTTTAAAAATAATTTTTCTGTCAATTTCTAGATTTTTAAAATAAATTTATAGATAGATTTTTTTATGCAAGTATATCTTTATATTATATTACCTGATTTAAGATAGGTTTATAAAATAATAAAGGTCTATAGCCCTAAACTTAAACTAAATCTACATTTATATATATATATATATATATATACTTATACACATTTGCGCAAAGTAAAATTTGATCTATTGTTCTCTTTAGAACAGCCCGTCACATGACTAACAGAACTGACCTACTCTCCTTTGTTCAGACCTGAGGACTTCTTGATACGTTTCTATACGTTTGTGTGTAAGGTTTTAGCCTAATTTTATATTTTCTAATTCACAAATGGAAAAACCCCTCAGAACGGTGATGGGTATCCGCGTGAGGCATTGCACATTTGTCTTCTGCCAATTACTTTGGACATTCAGCAAAACCTCAGACCTGTTAGACACAGAGTTCCATGACGTCACTAATGCCAAAACAACATAACAGAATTCACTCAGATTTGTCATTCTTTTTATTTTTCACATGACCTGGTTTTTACAAAGGGCTGAGGCAAATCAGAGCATTCCAGGCATAATGCTAAAAAGCAAGCGCAGACCATTCATCAGGAGATTTAGAAACAATAGCTGACTCGTAACGGATCATCTCTGAGCAAAGCAGACAAGCCAGGAAAGCTCTAGTGCATTCTGTTTCACAGCGAAATTACAGTGGGAAACAAGGCAGATCAGACAAGAGACCTATACATTCCCAGCACCGCAACATTATTCACACCAACAATCTGGTTAGGACTGAACAATATGTGTTAACAAACACTTCTCAGCTATACCTCCCCATACTATGCACAACCAGAGGATTCTGAAATAAAAAAACCAAAGTGGAACTGCTCATTGTGTCTGACTTTATAGGGTCCTCGGGGTTGTTGGGAATGCATATCCATTGCTTTGACTGTTGAATAAACTTTTTGTTATGGAAAGGGCCTTTATTTACGCCCACGTTCATCCAGGATAAAGCTGGCCATGCCTAAGAGACTTCTTTCTCAAACACTTGACATTCTTGGTTGGTCTGAAAATGTTGAAGGCAATGCCATAAGTTAAGGCAATTGATCTTTTCCATGGTCCGTGCCCTGGTCTGTGTTTTTCCAGGGATGGATGTCAGATCTCTTTGGGATGAAGGACTTTACAGCTACAGCACCTAACAATGACCAAATAATGACCAGATATGAGCAAAAAGTGCTAAAGAGTCTAGAGATGATCGAGTACTATTCGAAAGGGCCATTTAAAATAGCACACACCCATAGGAATGAATGGAAGCGGCCGGCACGCAGACTTTGTCGGCCGCTTAACCGCCTGCGTGCCGGCTACATCCATTCATTCCTATGGGTGCGTGATATTCGAAACTGGAGTTTTGAATAGTACTCGCTCATCTCTACATGGTCTAAAAATTACTATTAAACAGATCAAAATCTCTAGTATGGTCCAGTGTATAGTGAAAAGCTTCTACAGAGTAATCTTGTGTATTCCATTATATGTGTAGGAGAATCTCTCGTACAAAATGGGTCATACATAAAACCATTCAAACAACATAAAAAATACTGTAGATAGACTGTACAGAAATATCATCCGAAATAGACCTACTTACAGTACTCACCTACTGCTACTAACAAAGGCGCAGGGGTACTCTAAACAAAGTAAACTATATAAACACCTAAATTCCGGAATTATATGACTTCCATGACTGTGTGTACACAGTACAAACTTTTTGAAAATACTTTTGAATCATACAGCTACAGAACATCACCACTATGGGAAAGATAAGATAACACAAAGCAGGAGATTATCACTGGGGAAAGTCATTTTTGCTGGAGTTGAGACTAAGGCTCCACGGGGCGTCCCTACAGCAAAAAAGCACAGTGGGAAAAATCGCGGCAGCAACGCATCGCGGTTCTTCCCACAGCGCTGTAGACAGAAAGCGCACAGAGGTTTCCTCCGCGGACTTTCTGTTTCAATTATACCTATGGGGAAACCGTTGACATTTCCGTAGGTATAATTGACATTTTACGACTTCCAAAACCAGACTGCTTTTGGAAATCGCGGTGTGTCCGCACCGTGTTTTTTACTGAAAAGTGGGCATGGAATTCGCTAAAACCCCATCCACTTTACCCTGACTGCAAACTGCTTTAGAAATTACTCCACTTTCATTCCCATACTGGAGTGTGATTGTGTCAATTTTTGCAACATGTTAATAAGTTGCAGTTGGTAAATCTCTTGTATATCGCACTTGACAAGCAAAACATTCTCACTTCCCGTTCACTTTTCAAAAGTGGAAATGAGGGAGTCAAACTATAAAATGTCACAATTTTTGGTTTGTGACTTTTCAAACCAGAATTCTGGAGTGTAGGGCCTAATATATGCCTATATATATATATATATATATATATATATATATATATATATATATATATATATATATAGACTGTATATACCAATAAGCATTCAGAAGGTATATAGGTCCCTGTTCTAGTTGTCATGGCTGTGGAAGTAGAATGTTTTATCACTGTGTATGAAATGAAGGATGCCATATATCTGCATCAATATTCATTATGTTTCACACCTGCTATATTCATACAACAATCTTGCAGATTTAGACCTGCTTTAATACTAAACTGCTGAATTTATGCAATTAACTTGATTTAAGATGAATGACCTGTCACGATGAAAGCAAGGTAGATACCGGATGCAGAAACTAGCAGGCATTAGCTGGGAATCACATGTGTAAATGATGACATTAGTCAATGGCAACGCTAAATACATACATATATATATATATATATATATATATATATATATATATATATATATATATATATATTAGATTTCTAACTATCTATATGAGCTATATGATACAGCTGTAGGATGAACTAAAGATTAAGAAGGGATACTGTATATATGCCTTTGTTATATGATCTGAGACAGAGGATATACTACTGTCTCTTACCGTGATCCACACCAGAGAAATGGAGCGAATACTTCATTACAGAGTATTGATCTCACAAACAAAGGGCTCCCATTTTATTGATCACTTCACACAAATGCCCTTTTTGCCAAGTCAGGCATAATTCTCTGTGATTGTTGATGTACCACAGATAAATGTCAAATGGTAACTTGCCGCACTATATGTCATTACTAGTATTAGTAGTAGTATTTACTATTATTAGCAGGGACAGAACAGAAATGCCAGCGGCTGATTTAAAATTGAAGAAAGGAGTACAATAAAAAAAGAAATGGCCCCATCTAGGTGACTTTTGTATCACATAACAGTTTATTTATGGCTGGTTCCAGTTACGGAGGTTGGCACAAGTGCAATTCGGATGGTACATATAGTAGCAGCTAGCAAAGCAGCCAAATATGGGATGAAATGAACCATGTATGGTATGCCTGGGGGTGGGGTGGGGTGGGGTGGGGGGCTCTATACAGAAAATAGGTGAATAAATCTTGTTGATCCCAAAATTATATATAATGTATTTGCTGAAATTTTTTAGGGTCAATATACTTAAGAACTGGAAACTATATAGCAGTTGTAGTGTTTACAAGGAAAATAATGTATAAAAGCAATTTATCTGCTATTATATACCATTAAATAACATGTTATGGGTATATTTTTCTTTGCACACATGAACTAGTATGATAAAAAAGCAAACCATAACCTAGAACGAGAACATATAAGAAAGTAATATCATTGCCTGTCGTCAGACATCTCTAATATACCTACATAAATCTACAGTATGGGCGTGCACTCTAAATGGCCATCTACAGCACGACTGAATACCTAAGAGTATCGCCACATAAGGCAGATGTGTTACAGAAATATCTTCGCCTGGAAATCAGTCCCATTCAGTCTACATGGCGTTGTTCCAACAGTGAGCACATAGATTTCTACAAGCCCCATTCAGATGAAAATTCCTGCAACAAATCTGCCAAGTGTGAATACACCCCAAACAGGTGCACCATATACAAATGTAGATCTCTGCTCCTTCTCCCACTATTAGAGCGCCTTCACACATGCCACTTTGAT
The DNA here is from genome assembly GCF_031893055.1 of Leptodactylus fuscus. Taxonomy (NCBI): domain Eukaryota; kingdom Metazoa; phylum Chordata; class Amphibia; order Anura; family Leptodactylidae; genus Leptodactylus; species Leptodactylus fuscus. The sequence goes on along the minus strand of NC_134268.1, from coordinate 65,716,134 downwards.
GTAGTTATTGAAGTCAAAACTAGGAATGTATTTATAAAATAAGAAATTTGTAGAAATCCTATTACTTTCCCCTCACTATAGGACAAACTCCTAACATTAGCTTCAAAAGCGGCAACAAAAAACTGGTGCATATGAACGTGTCTTTAGTGTCAAAATATAGCAAAATAGTACATGCCTTAATTTTTTTTTTTCACGAATACCATATCTTCATGGGAAAAAGTGAAAAACCTGAACATAGAACATATCTTAGGCCTTATTAACATGTCCATGGCCATTTGGAATCACTGGCTGCTTGTCACCCGAGTTTTACGTTTACAAAGGTTAGGACTAGAGATGAGCGAGTAGTATTCGATCGAGTAGGTATTCGATCGAATACTACGGTATTACTACTACTACTACTAGTATTCGAAATACTCGTACTCGATCGAGTACCACTCGCTGCTCAAATGTAAAAGTTTGATGCAGAACCAGCATTGATTGGCCGAATGCTATACAGTCGGCCAATCAATGCTGGTTCTTCTCCTACCTTTAGAAGTCTTCTCTGTGCAGCTTCCCCGCGGCGTCTTCCGGCTCTTCATTCACTCTGCCAGGCATCGGGCCTGGGTAGAGCTGACTGCGCATGTCCGCTTGTAGTGTGGGCATGTGCAGTCGACTCTGCCCAGGCCTGATGCCTGGCAGAGTGAATTCAGAGCCGGAAGATGCAGCAGGGACGCTGCACGGAGAAGATTTCTCAGAGGATCCAGCCCGACCCTCACTCGTGGACTTGGTAAGTATAATTTGATCGAACGTTGCCTACCCCTGAAACAAGCATTTTCCCCCCATAGACTATAATAGGGTTCGATATTCGATTTGAGTAGTCGAATATTGAGGGGCTACTCGAAACGAATATCGAACCTTGAACATTTTACTGTTCGCTCATCTCTAGTTAGGACATGTGCCACTATTTCTGTCCATGGTTGTTTGTGAAAAAAAAAGCAACCTTTAAAAAAAAAAATATATATATATATATATATATATTTTCAGTGGACCTGTGAAGTACGGGCCGCTATAGATGGCATCAATTTCCTATCTGTGATTTCATGGATCTATAGACTTCAATAGGCAGGTTTGGTTCTGAATAACGCCTGCCTCCGTCTTTTTACCGTAGGAAATGGGGAATGGAATGAACATGTACAGTTGACATTAATCTAATGTGTATGACCAGCTCAACAAATGCCCGTTCCTAATAGTAAAGAGGCCTCTCTCAGACTAGGATTTGCCAACCACAATGGGAAGAATACAAAGAAACGTAAATGGATTTCCCTTATAGATTATGGTTCTCGTGAAATTATCTAATGGAAGGGAAAAAAATTCAAGACTATGAGGATGGATTCTTTTGTACTTGCTCCATCTTATGAAAGAGTCTTTCTTGTGTTCCTTCTTGCCTGTGTTTGACAAAACATTATAGTTATTTACTTGTAAAAAAACAGGATGATGCATAACAAGTAAATAGCGGGGCTTTTTTTCTGTGCACAACATTACATTTTCTTGAAGAAATGAGACCAACTGTTATGCTCACCTCAATGCTGTTCTGAGGAAAGGGTTCACGACACTTAGCATAACAAATTAATCCAAGTTTCACTTGTAAGAGATGTCACAGTGTTCATTGTACTAATGCAACCAATTATCACCTCACATAGTGTTTCAGGTTTAGCTTCAGACTTTAAGATATGCTGATAAGTGTTATATGTGATAACAGGTTTTTTTTCTGTCCTCTCCACATTTCATAAGTTAGTCACTTACGTCATTAGAAATATCAGTCCATATACACTTTATTAGCTTTACGACAAAAACATCCCTGTGTTGTGTTATTGTTGTAAGCGCTGCATATGTAACTATAGTGCACCTACTTGTCACCCATAAGGGCGGGTTCACACCTGCGCCCAGTCTCCGTTTTGCGGGTTTCCGTCTTTTGCCCAAGAAACTGGACAGGAGACGGAAACCGGCGTTCAGTTTTCAAACCCATCCATTTGAATGGGTTTACAAAGTGACGGCCCGTGAGCGTCTTCTGCCTCTCCACAGTTTTTTTAAACTGGACACGAAGTCCTGCATGTTTGGCTTTGTGTCCGGTTACAAAAACAGGTTTCGCTGCGGAGAGGCAGAAGACGCTCACGGTTACTTTGCAAGTGAATGGGTTTGAAAACTGACCGCCGGGTTTCCGTCTCCTGTTCAGCTTCTCGGGCAGAAGACGGAAACCTGCAAAGCGGAGACCAGGCACAGGTGTGAACCCGCCCTAATCGGGACCATATTTCGGTCAAAGATTTAAGCTGGACCATCACCTAAGATAGATATTCCATCTGGTAACTTTCCTCTACGTCCATACACATGAAATATTGACCATTAAGAAAAGAGGATAGGCTACGGCCACACACTTCTGATAGCAGTTTCCCTTCCTTGGGTAAAAAGGATTGGGCACGCTGAAACCTAACATGGCAGACAGCTCTGCAAATAGAAGGCAAGGGCAAAGCTAAAATCAGCCAAAGAAGCCAAAAATTACCTGGTTGGCCAAAATTCATCTAATAAATAGGGCAGCATTATATGACTTACCCTAAAAAAGCTAGACAGGTAATATTAATCCCACACAGGACTATGAAGTGCTGACACTTAAACTACATGTAAAATTACAATCCAAGTAGGCCCGTTTGGGCAGAACGTTTGGCCAAGAGCTATTGCCCAGAACTGTGGGGCTGGCGTGGTAGTTGAATGAATCAGGCGATACACTTATTTGGTGAACAGCTATCTATCTATCTATCTATCTATCTATCTATCTATCTATCTATCTATCTCTGTCTGCCTGTCTATCTATCTATCTATCTATCTATCTATCTATCTATCCATACCTCTTTAATTCACATTCCATATTTATCATTGTAAACATGAACAAGGACTGAGTAGTGGAAGTCAAAAGTTTACTGCTAAGAAGCCTTGGAATGTGACCGATAAAACGCTGCTAAACACATTCTGGAAGACAGTCTGCAAGATAAAATGAGTGCAAATGCCAGTGTGTACAGTGTGTGACCAAACCACATTTCCACATCCTGTCATTGGAGAGAAATCCATAGTGAGGGGGAGTAAGAAGCAGCTGGCTGGGGAGGCTAAGAGAGAACTTAAAGCGACACAATATTAATACAACAGACCTTGTAATCATGACAACTATGTTAAACCCTTATCATAATACCTAGATTATAGCACTTAGCTTGGACATCTCTCAATCTCTTAAATAATTATCTCTGTGTTTCTAGGTAATGCGTCTGTCCTCTGAACGTTTGCCGGTGGGAAATCAAAGTATGATAATGCTTTGTAAACGTACCACGACGCTAATGGCTTGCATCCTTATTTTAGATAGATAATTAGCTATTTACATAAAATTTACAGATATTATTATTACACCACACAAACAATTAAAACAGACTCTGCAGTCATTTGGAGCGTAATTTTCAATTGTAACTTAATTTACAGGAATGCAGACGGATTTGTTCTATTTCTACAGAACAGCATGTTTTTTGGAAAGTCATAATATCAGGGCTTCTCTGCAGCAATACACGTGTATTCACACCTGACCTTGTTTGGAAAGGTTTCCATCACCCACACACTAGAATAACAGAATATACGGACACGGACTTCAATAAATTACAAGTCACCTTGGAGTTGTATAACTACTTGTCTATCTGGCAATGGAAGGCTTTGGTACATAGCAGTGTTTATTTCCATTAGCTTATATAGTGCTAAGAGATTTTGTGGCATTGTATTATTATTACCTATTTAGAGTAGGAGGTATATTAATATTACTATATTAGGTATATTATATTAATATTAACCCAACCTTCTTCATGACCTGGAGCTTAAAAGGGTCTGAAAAACATGGACTTGGAGCAAGAAACCAACCCTATAAATGTGCCACTGATTCTGCACCACTGGTCTTACCTCCACTGCCAGGCACTGGTCACTGCAATGACGTGCTGCCTGGGCCACCATCAGCATTGTGGCCAGTAACTGGCTGCAGTGGTCACGTGAATGATTTATGGTATGTCATGTAGGATATATTATGTGCATAAAATAAGAATGTCATAGTATTCTTCCATGCAATTTAAAGGTGTTGTCCAGGATATTTTAATGCTGGGGCAGGAGGCCAGGGAAGGAGAAACTGAAAAAAAATAAATATATATATATATATATATATATATATATATATATATATATACTCAACTGTCCCCAGGGCTCTGTCGTCTCCCATCGCTGTCCGGTCCAGTGGCACCGAGAGGCTTGTTCCAGTAGAAGTCTACAGTGGTGGCTGCTGAGGCCACTGATTGGCCTCATCAGTCATGTGACGCCAGGCCAACAAGTCCAGTGGCAGGAGACACTGGAGAGTCAGGGACAGGTTTTTTTTTTTTTTTTTTTTCATGGGTTTTACCTTTCCAAGCCTCCGGCCCCAGTAATAAAATACCCCTTTAATGTCAAGCTACAGAAACTGTTGGTGCTCTATATATAACATTATTATCTGCCAGCTAAAACCTAGAAGAGACATAGCACATGGCCCCTGACACAGCCATCACAACCCACGAATAATACACATATTAATGGAAAATGACCATAGAAGCAATGTATGCACAGTATATATTTGTGTACTACGACTACATAGTTCCATCGTCTCACTGGCGTTACGTATTGCTACCTAAGTATAGTTTACATTCATGGGCAGCAAATAACAGTTCAGTGCATACAATGGTTGCCTCCACGGCTTCACGGCTTCCCTTCAAGTTAGTCTATGAAAAGCACTGGGTTAGGAAAATTCATTGTATCCTCCATATCAATAGAGAATAAACATTCCTCAGTGGAACAAATAATTCCCATGTGAGACTGTGTGGTTAAAAAAAAAAAATATGTAGCAATTTCAGATTTCACTGAGCAAGGGATTTGGGTAGGAGGCATTTCTCATGATTTACATGAACATATTGACCTCAGAAAAAAAGCGCGCATACTAAGGCACTAAAGCCGGAACAAGCCGGAGACTGATACAACAAGCACAGCACTGATCTCTACAAGTTCCCTAAGGCCAGGTCAATGAGCTTCAATTTGTAAAAGAAAAAAAAGGAAAAAATTCTGTGGATGACTGAAGTCAGTGGTGCCTGGAAAACACACTCTGCTATCATACTAAATTGTCCAGAGTAGGTAATGGCCTAAAAAAAAACATATGTGCTGATAAGGAGCGCATTAAAGAAACCAGTCATGTATGCACAACATTCTGCTTAGTTTCACCCGTCAGAAGGAAAAACAAAGAAATATGTTACATTGTGCTTAGGAGCATGAAACTCGCACGCTAAGACAAAGCAGCCTTACCGGTTACTGTATCTTCATTATTTATTCTGGTCCTCAGAGATAGATAGATAGATAGATAGATAGATAGATAGATAGATAGATAGATAGATAGATAGATAGAGATAGATAGATAGGAGATAGATAGGTAGATAGATAAATAGATAGATGATAGATAGATAGATAGATAGATAGATAGATAGATGATAGATAGATACTAGATAGATAGATAGATAGATAGATAGATAGATAGATAGATAGATAGATAGATATTATGGAATATCCACAATTCCTATCATATTTTATCCTTGTTTTACCTGTGCATGTTTGGTCTTATAAAATAACCGCATGACCTGTAAACCTCGCTAAGCAAGGATATTTTGCGCCGTATACCTAGATTACACTTCAAGCAGCCAATGAGAAAGTGAATGAGCCTTCAAGCAGCCAATGGGCAAACTGGATGCATAAATGGGGCAGCACGGTGGCTCAGTGGTTAGCACTGCAGCCCTGAAGTCCTGGGTTCGAGTCCTGCAAAGGACAACATCTGCAAGGAGTTTGTATGCTCTCCCCATGTTTATGTGAATTTCCTCTCATACTCTAAATGGATACTGATAGGGAAAAGTGTACATTGCAAGCCCTATCACAATCTACATATATATATATATATAAAAAAAAAAAAAACTGGACGCACAAATAAACCCAAAGCTGAGAGTTTTAGTGGTCCAAGCACTTGATCAGGATTTTCAAATGGAAAATCTGTCCCAAAATCCACATGCATATGGACAGAAAAACCATTTATTAAAATGTGTGTGTGGGGGGGGGGGGGGGGGGAAGAAACCGTACCATAGGTCAAATTCCGTGCAGAGATTTTCTGCATTGAAATCTGTGCCGAGAGCCATTATATAATGGTGATTGTGTGCATGTACTCTAATAGTCATGTAGAATGTCCTCTGTAATAATATGTGTGAAAAAGCTTAAAGCAAGTGATCTCTGCTGCCCTATCTGAGAGTAGGAAAGATGGAGAAAAGCTGAGATCTGTGACAGTGAAAGTCCTGCTCACCCTGCACACACAGCCTACACCACTGATACAGGGAAAGCTGTCAATCACTATGTGTGGGCAGAGTACGCAGGACTCTCATTGTCCCTCCTAGGACTATCAGGATTTATTCCGCTTTTTACTAAGAATTTCTCCTTCATATTCAATATACCAATATCTCATATAGCTCAGCTTCCCTCCTGTTGTCACACAACAGCCGCACAAATCACTGGGTGGGCTTATGGGCAAAATTTGCACCTTAAGTGACAGCAGCCCGTCGTTCCTCAGCCCATCTACTGCTGATGTCCACCTCGGATATTCTACCTTAATTCCCATTGTCCCATCTTAAAAGAAGGACTTATTGTAGACCCTGCACAATCCGCTAGTGTCAGCGAGTGCTTACTATTAGGTAACAGCATATAAAAGCTATTTCAATTCTAATTCTACCCAGGAAGGATCACATTACTCCAAGAGATAAAACAGCCATAAAAGGGTTAGATGCCAGCAGTCACAAAGGGTGAGATAACAATTCTCTCCTGAGGATTTAAAGTGCAACATAGTTTACTGCCTAATATTTTTATGGCAAAAATAATACTGTAAGACATGCAAACAGGATTCTTGACAACACGCTATATAGGTGAAGGCTTTTTCAGCTGCAGTGAGAACATATCACAAGACATATTGCCTAAAAGGTATTTTCAGATATAACATCCCCTTATTTGCTGTGAAAACAGGTTCAATCAGGCGGCGTTCTGGAATATTTATCAGCTGAAGGAAAACTGGTGAGGAAGCATATTTCTCCTGCACGGCTTGTTAAAACTGTGTTCACACAACACAAAAAAAAACTATGCGGGGAACTGATCAAGATTGGTGTATTTCATGCTGGTTGTAATGTCCCCTGCACCCATGGAGGGTGCTGTTAAATCAGACTGTGGGGAAAAAAAACACCACTTGTGAATATTTAAGGCTACGGTCACACCTGCATGGGTGACCATTTGGGGATTCTGCCCCCCTTTCTGCTTAAAATATGCAGAGAGAAAAATCCTCCTATGGGGTCTGCAGTTTGTGGGTAAGCACATAGGGTTTCCGTTCCGTCCCACGTGGACCAGGAGAACGGAAACCCGAACACTAGTATATGAACCTAGTGTCAAACATCCCTTGTGACTATTTTACACCACAGAAGTGACATTAATGTAATGATGACTCTCCCTAGTACGGTGATAGCGAACCCTTGGCACGGGTGCCAGAGGTGGCACTCAGAGCCCTCTCTTTGGGCACCCATCTGTGGAACAGATTATACTGTGTGGGGCCCACCGTGTAGCAGATTATACTGTGTGGGGATCACTATGTAGCAGATTATACTGTGTGGAAGCCACTGTGGAACTGATTGTACTGTGTGGGGTCCACTATGGAGCTGATTATACTGTGTGGGGGCCACTGTGGAACTGATTGTACTGTGTGGGGGCCACTGTGCAGCAGATTATACTGTGTGTGGGCCACTGTGCAGCAGATTATACTGTGTGGAGGACACTGTGGAGCTGATTATACTGTTTGGGGCCACTGTGCAGCAGTTTATACTGTGTGGGGGCCACTGTGGAACTGATTGTACTGTGTGGGGGCCACTGTGCAGCAGATTATACTGTGTGTGGGCCACTGTGCAGCAGATTATACTGTGTGGAGGACACTGTGGAGCTGATTATACTGTTTGGGGCCACTGTGCAGCAGTTTATACTGTGTGGAGGCCACTGTGGAGCTGATTGTACTGTGTGGGGGTTACAGTGGAGCAGAAAACTCTATAAAGCCTCATTCACATGACTGTATTTTGCAGGTCTGTAAATGTCTGTAATTATGGATCCACACATTATTAAGGTTAAATTCCTGTGTTGGCACTTTGAGGTAAATTAGTGGGTTTTGGGTTGCAGTTTGGGCATTTGGCCTCTAAGAGGTTTGCCATCACTGCTATATGGCCTAAAAATCGTTCACTCATGGGGTCCTCATTTTTTCAGTCTCAAGCACTTGCGGTATATAACTTTTAGTAAATTACCTACACAACTATACATCTCCTTCCAGATCTGCTCCTTGTATTTGTGGGTGCAGCCCAAAAAAAAAGGACACAGAAGAAAAGAAAGCAAATTCCTTTCCTTTATAGAAGCAGAATGACACCTGGCAGTACAGGTTATGGTACAGCACAGCATGTGTGACAGGCAAACACGATACGCAAGTGGAGGCGTCATGTCAGGAGCCAATATTTCTACAAATTCTTATAAAATAGCAATAAAAGTTGCATGTGTATGTGTCAGAACCCCCGAGACAGAGAGTTCACCGAATATATTGCAGTATCACTTTGCATTGAGTATACTATTTTGACATTTCGCTGAACTTTTATACTGTCAGACACTATTAAAGTGTCTATTAGCAAGTATCTGGAAATAAAGTGTTTCATTAAACAAATGCCCAAGAATGACTATTATGTGTGTGACAATCTTGACGTGCGAAGATTAGTATTTGTTTAAACAGAAATAATCACATATGTCATAGCACGAGGTAAAACTAAGTACTGAACATCCAGTGCAGTGACACTGCAGTGCTGGTTTCCATGTAAACCGGCTAATGGGAAGTATATGCCGGCATCACGCACCCCCTATGGCTTCGGCTCCCCACCTCTTTTTTGTGATCTATTCCCTTTCCTTGCTATTGTTTTGAAAGACTGAAGACACTCATTTCCTAGTCAGCGGGCGTCTGCTTCATAATAGCAGCAAAGGAGCCTTTATTATAGCACTGAACAACTCCTAAGGAAAGTATAAAGCAGGCAGGGTCGCCATATCCTACACCAAGACTTTCTCTACACTTTAACTTTTTGGAATTAAAAAGACAATAGTGACCCCCTGGACAGCAGAGAGGTCATATAGCAGTTACTCTTCCTACACCCAGATATTGGAGGACTATCCAGTAACCAGAACCCCTGGTGTTCATCAGATACTTACTCCTCCAGCAAGTGTTTCTACATCATAGAGGAATCCAAACCCACACCGTAGTCTGGGTAGTCGTAACCTTCACCAAGTTTCACTTTTTGGAATATAAGAGGAATCTAAACCATATAATACCTTATTGAAGGTCTTGTAAAACACAAGGCGAAAGACTTGTAAAAGTTAACAACTTCTTAAGTCATGGGGGGGATTGAACATGAGCACAAAGGCCATAATAAATAGAAAACAGAGACCCCCAACTGAGGTTGACTAAGGGAGGTTAGTGTCAAGCCTTTTCATGCTGCAGACTTAGGCTGGCCTTACACGAACGTAAGTTAAATCCGCAAATGGTCCGCAATTGTGGGTTCTCAATTGAGGAACTTTTGAGGACACATTGTATTCAGTGCAGCCTCTTACACCACCAGACATCTTATCTGTGGTGTGTCGTGCCGTGACCTTTGTCTTTCACATCTGCGGAACAGTGAAATTAGTGTCGCTGATCAGCAAATTGCGGACTGCAAAAACCACTACTGTCGTGTAAGACCAGCCTTAGGACTGTATGGTGATATGAACAAGCACACAAATAGGAACCCCATTTTGATTTTTGCCATGGCTTGACTTTGGCCCTACGTATTCTAAGTACCTTCAAAATGTCTTTCACTAGACTTTGGAATAGCTAAGATACTGTAAATTGTTTCTATCACGTAAGGCACTTTTAAGAGTTTGTCCTTAACAACGTTTTGTCTGATAAAAATAGTCAATAACAGATTCTGTCTAAAATTGACAACAATGACTCGGATTTCTCTAATTCTACAGACCGACTTCTCACAGTATCAGACATGTGTATACCAGGTCACATGTGTATACCAGGTCTGTTGTGTCAGAAATCCCCCATGAGTGATGTAGCATTATAAGAAATATGTAACCGACAAAGCTCCGCTCAATGGCAATATTCACATCGTTCCAAAATCTGCCCCTAGCAACAGTATTGATAAATCTGGCTGACGGACTGGACAGATTTGCCTAATAGAGAAGCGAATATACGAGCCAAGAAGAGGAAGATCTTGATTTGTCTGCAGCCTTCCCTTCCCTATCAGTTAACTAATGTGAGACTTGTTCCCCTCCTGACCTGTTTACCTTGTAAATAGCTTTTATAGCAGAGTCAGCTGCAGAGAAACAAAATAAAAACACTGAAATAACACTTTCAGCCGCCATAAAATGCAAACTTCAACAGGATTCTAAACCAAAGAGGGCTTTGTTCATCCGCACACCACAGCAATTCTGGGTCTAATAACTACCTAAATGGAGGCTATGATTTGGCTTATAGTGCAACTAAACATACGCAGATAGCTAAGTGTTCCTTTAGAGGCTATGACTTTCCTTATACACCACTTGTAAATGGAAGGCATCATCTGTCTGTATTCTTACATGCTAATGTTCATCATGAGCTGATACAATTACAGTAATGACAAAATACAGTAGGAGTTCAATCCTAAAAAATGGAAAGGTTGCTTCGGGCCATCTTATTTTGCGCTGCTTCTAGGTTTTAGCTTTATAGCTAGCAATCTGGTATCAGCCGCATTATTGGACAAAAAATCTTCTTACCTTTAGAAATATTACCGTGACTTTATCTTACAGGAATATTAATGTATGCAGAATGATTTGGATGTACTGGATGAGCGTCTGAAAATACGTCATGGACAGACTACAGACTACTGCTATAAACTATGGTGATGGTGCCAAAGGTAACATATCAGAGACTCACCAGCAACAGAAATGGCTTTAGGCTGGAGTTTGTCTTTAAAAGGGGTTACCCATCCCACGAAAGCAACCAGATCAGTGGGGGTATGGACGCTCAGACCCCCAGTGATCATAGGAACGATGGACTTTTGTGGGCGGTGGGACACACCACTCCATTAATTTCAATAGAAGACCAAAGACAGCCCATTACCACTTCATTCCACCTTCTCCTGAGGGGTCAGACCCCCATGATCTGCAAGTTATAGATAGGAGATAGGAGATAAACATATTTTTGAAGACCTTTGGATGATTTCTTTTTAACGTTTAATGTTACTTTCTATATTTAAAAATAAGTACTAAATCTCTGTATGGGTTTCCCTCATTTACATTGTAGAGAAGGCAGGCAGGATTACAATAGAATGGAACACATCTATAGAGAACCCCCATAGAGACCCATTATTGCATCCACTACTGACAATAGATGATGTCACAGTTATCTACTCCCCCATCCCAGTATATCTAGAACATTCTCCCATAGACCTCAATGCGTTGGCTCTAAACTACTGCTGTCTCTGGATATGAGACTTTTGTAAAACATATCACTAAATGCTGGTAACAGAGAATAGGAGAAGCTCAGGGACGATGGCAGCCTTCATCATCATGTACAAATCCACAATCTGAAAATAAAAACTGATTTGGTAAAGTGAGATATTTCACTATCCGGTTTTAATAACTAAATAAAAATAACCTTGGTGATACATTGACTTTAAATGCATAGCAGGGCAATGTTAGGAAAGCACATGAGTAGCTGTTACGTTTCTGAAGTATTCAGCTTCTTGTACGGTTTAGCCTCTCTGTGTTCTCCACATGACAAAATATCAATTTTACAAGGATCGCTGAATTCTGTGGCATCTGCCTTCTCAAGCCACCAGAGACCACGGCTGAGCACCACCTATAGATCAGCTTGTCAAAACAGACAATGGCTCCTTATCACCTCTGCCCATGTCTGTGAAGCAAGATGTCTGTGACCACTAAATTCATGAGTCTGCCTAATCTTTCACCAAACCTTACATACATCAATAATACAGTGTGTGTACATAAAGAAGAACATTATTTTTGGTCTTATATGCCATATATTTCAGCAGTCCTGCAAGCTCCATGTCTAATTCTCTGTTCTTTGTGAGCTAGTATGTGGATATTAGCAGCTATGATGTCTTTCAAACAGAAAGTCGAGTTAAATCTGCTCTATACCGCTCTATCATCTGCAGGATCTTATAAGATATTATAGAGAGGTATGAAGGAAAGGATGGACTGCACTCCAAATGGGTTCCTTATTTATTATAGCAGTATCACAGTTCAAACAAGGTATGGAGCCATATAACAATTACACAGAAAAATTTGTCAAATATGCAACGTTTCGAGCTAATACTGGTGAAATGGAGAGAACAATCCACACTGAAGTGAGCAACTAGGTCAAAGAACATGGTAGCGGACCAACTGAAGGACAAAGAGAGAGAGTGTACCAATCATACTACATATCATACAAGGTTGAGGGGATATCGTCACTCCATAGGGAGAGACCACCATATAGGTGTGTGGAGTCTTATTAAGCCATGAGCGCTCCACTGCAAAGGAACATGGGAAGAATATGCAAATCTGACTTCCATGATGTAATTAGGATGCCAGTGCCTCAAGTATGAATACCAATAGAGGGCGCTCACTGAGAATGTGCAAGTCTGTCTTCCATGATGTAATTAGGAAGACAGAGTCTCAGTCAAGCACAACCCCAATAAGCCCAAATTGAGAGCCTCTCAAGACACCATGAACAAATCTTTGTGGACCTAAGGGGAACATTACACATGCAGGTGCAGTAGTATCATTAAAAATCAAGGGGGTATATTTACTAATACTGAATAAGCCTTGTCAGATTCTGCTAAGACATATTATCTTGTTGGCCAAGACACAAAAAGTGTCTAACACTATTAACATATGTGGTGCACGACATGTTCACCACATGTTGTGGTGAAAACCAAGCCACAATTCCAGAACATTTTCATTAGTAAACCCACCACATAATCTCAAGGCAAAAACTGAAAAAAGATCTTGAATCTATCACTTATTTATGTATGACTTGACGTCAGCACCTTCTGCACTAGAAAACTGAGGCATTGCTGTAACCCATGAATCTTCTCAACAATTCCCCATTAGGGAAAAAGCTACTAACAACTTACAACCATTTCATCTTCCAATTATTGTGCCAAGAGAAGACATGTTAGCAACCTTGCATGACTATAGAGCTGACCACCTACTGTACCTTCATCATTATGAGATCAATAGAGACCCAATGTTAGAAACGCAACACCTAACACCACTAACTAGCTTATATCGGAAGCTAAAGGCACCATAACTAACACAGTGTATGGAGCAGTCAGCTCTGTGCACTGTGTAATGCTCGGTCCTGGTCACTGCGACTCAGCTCCAATTCCAGTAAAAGAGCTGAGCTTTGGTAATCCAGTTATAGAAATCAATGGGGCAAACGTTTGGGCTTGTTTCCAAGTCTTTATTAACTTCCAGAAAAATCTATGTCAGGTACAGCCCTCGTAGTTTCAGAACTTGTGTAAGAGTCAGCTTCTTTTATACATGTCTTGAGTTGTAGGCAGGACATGAGCTGTCAGGACAGAATAATATAGGGCAACACCATCACCCTACCCCAAGCACCGAAAAACATTCTAAATATAGTAGTCATATAATGCTGAAGCCATTTTAAGCATTCCCTTTTCCATTCTGCACCATATAAATCCATAAACAGCTAAAAGTGAATCTTATTTTATACAAGGAGCGGAAAACAATCACAGAACATGGATTCTTATCGTCATGACTAGGTAAACAATATGAAAAGATAGCGAGCTCTATATTTAGCACAAGCTCTTCATTTGATTTGCGTCTTTTTCCTCGCATTTCTTGACACCAGGTTTTCAGTGTCTATTGATTATACATGCAAACAAAATTCACCTGACAGGCTGTATGCAAATATCCCACTGACAGATTGTAGCAGAAATGAAAGCACTAGAAATACGCACAAGTCTTCTAAGGACTGGGAAAGACCTGGCTGAAATTAACATTTCAATGATGTACGATTTTACATTTCGTTCTGCAAATATCCATTTCTGGCAAAAAATAAAACGGGATGTGACTGTACTTTCTACACAATGTCGTCTTATACATTTTATACCAGCTTTATATAGGGTACAATGCTTCTACTATTATAGTACAAGTTGAACAAGACCATGATTTTTCTTGCAGAAGACAATCGCATGGAAAGCTAACACTAAAGGCTGTCACTTGAAAGCAAATTTCTTATTATTTAATTCCCAAAAAACATACTGGATCTTACAGATAAAACTTTGTACGTACAATAATAATAATAATAATAATAATAATAATAATAAATATTATAATAATAATTAAAAAAAAAAAAAAAAATTCCCCATGATTCTAGGTTGCAGGAAGTGGAGACCAGTAAGGGCCCGATAATGGAAGGTTTGTAATGGAAGAAAAAGCCAAGCATCCGGGGACCACAGATGCTTGGCCACACAGTGGCTCAGTGGTTAGCACTGCAGCTTTGCAGTGCTGGAGTCCTCGGTTCAAATCCCACCAAGGGCAAAAAAACATTTGCAAGGAGTTTGTATGTTCTCCCCGTGTTTGCGTGAATTTCTATCCCATACTCCAGAAAGACATACTGATAGGGAAAAAATGTACATTGTGAGCTCTATGTGGGGCTCAGAATCTACAAAAAAAAAAAAAAAGCATCCACAACTTTTCCTTCCGAAAATTAAGCAAACATAATTGAAGAAAGCTAGACTTAATGAAGACAGCGAAATGTCATCTGCATCTGTTATTCCAACCGATGGTAGCAATGGATTTTACAGATGGTGGGAATCTAAACTTGGGCTTGTCCCCCATTGACCTCTACTTCCTAATCTCGTCTCAACACCTAGGAAAAGACTCCTTAACCTGGCTTAGGTGGTGTGTTTGAAACGGGACAATAAAGCCATGACCAGCAGGGACCCAGGACGTTTAAGAAGAAGTGGCGAGAAGCCATTGAGGTAGGAAACGCTAATTTTATTTTTACCCATTCTTCCCTTTTGCAAAACATTTTCATCCAGGAGAACCCCTTTAGACTGCTCATCCCACCAGTCCTTCAACTCTACGCCAAGGCCTTGAAGGAATGACTTCAGATATACCGCTGTGAAGTGTTTTTGCCTTTAGCAACATGACTTTGTTAAACTGTCAGGTAGGATTTGTTATATATTTTGTTGTAGCTATAAGCCCAATTTATTATAAAATATAATGATTTTTTAATTACTGTAATTAAGCATGATAATTGGCTGTAATTGTTGTCTTGTCACAATATTCCCTGTGAATACTCTGTTGTTGCTTCACTTTACGCCATGTGAATATACACTTTGCTTAATGTGAATGTTCTATAAGTCTTTAGTGAAGTATTTGGCACCACTTATGTGTAATGGAGTTTATATTAGTAAGTATTTTCTGTACTCATGTCTGTGACAGCACAGCACAGATAAGTGCACACATGGTCATACATAAGCATATGCATTGGGTAAATATTAGTCAGCCACAATGCAGAAAGGAGGAAGTTTCTAATTTTGGAACTTCTAGTTCTGTACTTTAAATAGGTTTAGCAAATTGGATCAGTTTTAAGAATGCTGACCCACGCTGTGGGATAAAGATTGAGGAAATGACTAATAATCATTCTGGGCAATCGACAGATTTCACAAGAGTCTTTATTATCTGAAATGGTAAAAGTCAAGCAGTTTTGTGTGAACTCAAGCAACTACAAAATTTCACAGGCACATGTAGAAAAAATAACCCTGCATGATGGTATTTCTGAAAAAAGTCAGGTCAATGCAACACAAGGTCGGGAAACAACCGGAAGCCAAGACTGGGAATGCTGTATTTCTTTAAAAATATACACTATTAAGCACAATGTAGTTTGATTTTGCTAATATAGTGGCATATCTAATAATTTAAGTGAGATAACATCCGTAGGTTAAACAGATCGCAACATAAAGGGATATAAAGATTGTTGGAAGCGAACAATGGGGCTACTATTGAGGTTTGAAGGGTAGACATACTCTATGGGCAGCAAATGAAGCTTTTATGGAACCTATAGGGAACAAAGGCCAAGCACAGGTTACTCATAACCCTATTTATACACAGCAGGATGTTAGTCACTGTAGATATAGACAGGGAAAGAGCCGTCCTGATCAATGCAATGGACTCATAACTGAGTTTCCTCTATTCTTTCATCATTTCTATTAGCAGTGGTACCAGGTTGGGTATCCAGGGCACTGCTGTGCTGCGTAAACTTAAAGGGGACACAACACTAATGCAGATCCCCACTGATCAAAAAGTGATAGAGCCTATAAATATAATAATAATAATAAATTTTATTTCTATAGCGCCAACATATTCCGCAGCGCTGTACAATTTGTAGGGGTAAAAAATACAGACAGATACATTACAAAGAAAGTCATTTCACACAATGGGACTGAGGGCCCTGCTCGCAAAAAAACCCTTTACTGTAAAATGGAGGAACAGAGAAGACCTGTATAAAAAAGAGTAAACTCAACATAAGGATCTTGCAAAATTCTTGCTTGTGAATTTCATCAAACCGTGGTTTCTATCAATAGTGTAGTTTGCAGCTATTCCTGCCATAAAAATACCTAACGTGGTTTGCACTATCAACGGGATCCATCACTATTTGTCTGAATCCATTAGAACAGATCGGACATAGCCTACAATGGCTCTGTAACAAACAGATGCCATGACGCTACTGTAGAAAACAGAAACATGTTTATTGAGCTATATTTTAGCAGGTCACTGACTTCTGATCTGCGCGTTTCACATAAGACTCATTCATTTCAGATTTAGCATAAGGACTGAGGAAGGCTTTGTAAAGGAAAGGCTACTAAGCGAATAGTCCGGCCGCCGCGCACAGCACACTACGTTCTCTCAAGAGTTTCCTCACACACAAATCATACATCTTTTACAACAGGAAGTTCAAGGGAAAGCTTTGCCCTTCATTTTTTTATTCACGGCAGAGAAGCGAGTGCCAAGAAAGAAACTGCCATTGTCTTGTGTCATTGGTATTCAGATGATGAATAAGCAGAAAATATTTTGCTGGCAAAGATAATCTTCTGTAATGATGGTTTAATTAAATATATGTTGGAAGAAGCGTTCAGTGATGGATTGCTCATCTGCATATACTATACATAATAATTATCTCTGGAACTTCTTTAGATCTCCTTCAGATTTACTAGTTACAGTGTTATTACTAGTTCCAGCCACAGGGCTCCATGACTGTAGGCTCATGAGTGTACAATAACTCATTCAATCTCATAAGATCTTAAAGGGATTGTCTTATTAAGGCAACCCTTCTAAAATGGAAACGGACACCGCTGGTGATCAGTTGTTATTGTTGTGGGGAGACATAAGTGGCAAGACACTTCTCCTGCAACGACCCTTCAAATGATAAGGCATGGATGGCCAGCTCACCCATAGCCGTATACTCCCTTAAACTGGAGCATAGCTATAGGGGGTGCTGAGGTAGCCATCATTACCAGGCCCTGGACCATAAGGTAGCCTTAAAGGTCCCTGTTTCCTACAATAAATGGAATTATAGTAAATGGTATAAGGCAGGTAGGGGCCCCATTACAGATTTCGCACTGGGGCCCGTGAACTTTAAGTTACGCCTCTACTCTAAAGGTGTGCTCAAACCTAGGAATTTGGCACTTTTTCTGAGGCGAATTCTGCCTCCAAATCAGCACCAATCTCCACCCATAGACTTTTAAGGATCACAGCAGTGTGATGGCCATATGTCATGTGAGTAAGGGCTAGTTCACACGGGCACAGAGGGTGCGGATTATGGCGCGTAATCCACGTCATAATCTGCCTCCTCATAATGGTGGTCTATGGAAACTGCCAGGCTACTTTTTTTCTGTGAGCGGCATGTTGCCGCTCATGGAAAAAAGAAGCGGGCTGCCCTTTCTTCAGGTGGATTCCGCGGCTCGTTGAGACACGGCGTCCGCCTCACGGAAGCAACCTCCGGAGTCGGCAAATTCATTTGAGCCTACTCCAGAGGGGAAAGCCGCGACAGACGTGGCAGGCGGTTTTTGGCCCGAGAGTGACACGGTGCCAAAATCCACCACTACGCTCCCCGTGTGAACTCAGCCTAAGGCCAAACACAGACTGATATGTCACTTTTTCACAAACATTTGACAATACAGAAAGGAAGGGTGAATAAGGTCTGGATGAAATTCTGAATATTATCAGCACTGGTCCTTCAGGAGACTATTGTGTGACAATGACATTCATACATACCAATGACACTCATACCAACAAACCAAAAAAATCCGCCATTTTCCAGCCCATTTCATACCTGTTGCTAAACAAAGGCCGAAGCAGATTTAGCTGTATCATGAGCAAGAAAAAAAAAACTGGTAATATGAAAACTGCCTAATACCTGGCTAAATTTTTGCTCATGGATCAGCTCTAACCCATTAGCAGCATATGGATATGGCAGAATCCCAGAGCTATAAATCTACTGCAAATTTAAGATAAAAGACTTGTAGATTATTATCTTTTAAAAAGAACTCACCAGGTAGGCTTCTTTGATATACACGGCATAAATAGCGAGCTATAATTTTCATACAGAGCTGAACTATCAAATATCCCTAAAGGTGGAAACTGATGAGTTTTTTCAATATCCTGCAAGTTTGATAAAAAGTAGTGTTAGAATAGTCATTTTTTCCTGTTAATGGAAGAAATGTTCCTCCGTGCAGATATATAATGCCCGCTCGCTTATATAAGGTGTGTTTTGCCGGCACAAAACTTAGACTGTTCTCGCTTTATTTAAATTCACTTGCTGATGGCAATTCTATTTTAAAAATGAATTAATTAGCCGGTTATCTGGCGCTCGGCGCGGCTTCCAAGCACCAATGAAGATTACTGACAATTCAGGCAGGCAGGCTGGGATTAAAGTCGACTTGCAGCTCCAACAAATTAGCTGAATATTTGTGTTGCTAGACCCGGTTTTCCATTACTGTACCAGGACTACTTTATCATTAACTAGCTGACTGACAACCTACAAAGTATCATTTTATTAACATACTGTAAACTCTGACATGAACCCATAGAGACTGGCCACTCTCTAGGTTTCTATTACAATTGTATTCCTTTAAAGAGAACCTGTCACATGAAAAAGCAGTGCAAACGGCAGGCAATGTGTTATGGGACAGGAGAAGCTCAGCAGATTGATATGTATGCTATAGGGAAGAGGTACGGTATCACTGGTACTTTATTCATTTAAATTTCTGCTCATTCTAGGCTTAATAGTCATGTGGGCGGTCTTATTCAGTAATTGACACACAGTAATAGCAGCCAATCGGTGAGGAGTGCTATTCACTTGACAGCTAAGATCTTAAAGGGAGTCTGCCACCAGGACTCAGCATATTTGCACCAAGCAAATAGGTTAAGGTCGACTGAATCAAACAGTGTTTTCTCCTTGTGAATTGGAGCCTCAGGCTTGATTCACATCTATGCATGGGTTTCCGTCCGGGAAGACCGCTTGGGACCCCCCCAAACAAGAACCTATGCATAAAAAAGCGTTTACCTTGGGAAAACTGTGGACCCCATAGACTTTAATGGGGTCCATGTGATTTTCTCATGAAAAATGCAGAGAGAAAAGAGCTGCTTGCATTTCTCTCTCTGCAGTTTTCATGCAAAGAGGGGAACAGAATCCCTGAACACAGATGTGAATCTAGCCTCAGTTGCCAAGACATTGTCGTTTTTATCAATATGCAAATGAGCATTCTGGAGCAATGAGGGTGTTGCCATTGCTCCACAGAGGTAGTCGGTAATTCATCCATTGCACCAAAAACCTTATTTGCCTATTGACAAAAAGAGTGATATTTCCGTAACACAGGTTCACAAGAGGAAAACACTGTTTGATTCAGGCAACCCTAACTAATCTATCTATCTATCTATCTATCTATCTATCTATCTATATATCTATTTATCTATCTATCTATCTATCTATCTGGATTGTCTGAAAGGTCTGCCATTATAGAAATCAGTCTCAATCTTATCCCCCTAATTGAAAGATGCTCTATAACAGCAGCTCCGGCAGACTTGGCTCATTCCAGTATTATACAAGAAGCAATTGTTTAAAGGTAGTATGTAATAATACACATTCCCTACAATGGCCACAGTAGGTGCACTCCTAGCAATAACAACTGATCACCCTGTATGTTTTGTTTCCATTAAAAAAAAAAAAATGCCTTCATTAGACAATCCCTTTACTATTCTATTTTGCTATACATTCAAGCCCTATTTACCTGTGGCTGGCCCTTTATTTGTTCACGATTTTGCTACAGTTATACTTTATGAGGTTAACCTTGTTACGGACAACAATGGTTGCTATTTCAAAGCACCCGACAGGTATTGTCAAGCAACAGGAAACCATTTTTATCCTTATCTTCTATATTCCGCTGTCTTCATTATATTTCCATTATTCCGTTCATGAATCAAGACGATCTAAGTCAATACATGTAAAGTAGAACTCTTTGAAAAATGATATTCTTCCATGAAATACTTACCATGCTAATATATAACGTTTTCATCTCCCTTTCTGTCCAAATTTCTGTATTTATTCCGTTTCCTTAGGGTTACTTGACCCACAATGGCATCTTGTAAGCTCCTGGTCTCCCACTTCTAGGCAGGGGGCCACTATCTCTCAGTGACCCTGTAATGACCGAATGGAGGAACTCCTGGGAAGTGTCATGAAGTAGTGCTCACTCCAACAAGGCAAGTAATGAAGAAACTTGTCCCAAGACGGCAACTCCATAGACAGATACTAGTAAGTCATGCCTGATTCTCAGGATTTTCTTAGACTATCCGATTTTGAACAATTGAGCCAAACAAAAAAAAAAAGTTCCTTAAAATAGTCGCCTTTGTTGGCTTTCGGATGGGGAAAACCAGTTAAAGGGAAAACACAGGAAAAATAAGTTGCATCACCTCTCTTTTGCCACACAATATTGTAGATAAGATTGTTGTCCTTTAAATGAAAGTTACGTTTCACTAATACAAGTCTTATCATCGAACGCTGTCACTTGTGGTCATGAAACAAAATGCTTTTCTGGACCATTAATAGAGCTTATTACAAAGAAGTGCACTTGCACGCTATTGCCTAATTAAAAAGAATTGGTAATTGACAAAAAAGACCGGTGTTCTATCTACTAATATGGACGAAGTAAAAACTAAATGAGGATAGACTGTTGCATTAGGATAGAATTATCTATCCTTAATTCCCTAAAAACCTGACAGATCCGGTCTAATTTGAAATTCGCTTCTTTCCCCAAACAGATCACCCTTTATAAATGTATACATTAAGCGATTAAAACGGGAGAGGAACTGAGTACCTTAATTCACAAAACATCTCCCTTCATCATTTCTTCCTGCATTTAAGTTTCAATTACAGTTGAAAAATGCAAAATGCTATGTGAAAATATCATTACTGTGAGCTATAGCTATACACAGTCAAGGTAAATCAAGTCTATAGCTTTTTGTTTCAAGAATCCATTCCTCTGGCACCTTCTCAATCCATCTAGCAAGATTTATATGCAAGATAGGAAACTAAAGGAAGAGAGATTGGTCCTTATAATCTACTTCAAAGCGCTGGAAACTGAACCTTTTTATCAGCTCAACCACATCTAAATTAACTAAGCAGCAGCCATCTTACAGACAAAATATCCGTAATATGTGTTTGCATAATCAAACTGGGGAGTGAACCTG
This sequence comes from Leptodactylus fuscus, assembly GCF_031893055.1. Classification (NCBI taxonomy): domain Eukaryota; kingdom Metazoa; phylum Chordata; class Amphibia; order Anura; family Leptodactylidae; genus Leptodactylus; species Leptodactylus fuscus. The sequence goes on along the minus strand of NC_134268.1, from coordinate 65,694,165 downwards.
CACCGTCTCAAAAATGTAAAAGAAGGGACGTCGGACGGACAATCCCGCTCAGCAGTAAGAAGCCTATCTAATAACAGTCCGATTGAAATCCAACATGAATTTCCAATGGCAGAAATCCATGGCTATCCCATTGGGGAAAGTTCACACAAGGGCTGGGCGATCATGATCGAAACCGCAACTGATCGGGAATTTTACCTCAATTCCGATTAAAAACCACACTTCTTTAATGTACACGTATGTGTTGGGCGAACCTCACAAGACAAATTGGTCAGCTGGTTCATTCAGACCAAACACGTCCAAACCGAAACTGATCTTATACTCTGAGGCCTCTTCTGGAACTGCTTCTGGATTTTGAAGCTTATTTAGAAGCAGTTTATGAGGAGGTTTTTGAGGCTGAGGCCCCACGTTGTGGAAACGTAGCTTTTTTAGTTGCAGATTTTGTTGCGTTTTTTGAGCCAAAGACAGGAGTGGATAAAGCAGAAGGTAGAAGTATAAGAACTTACTATATATTTCCCTATCCCTTTGTGGTCACTTCTGGTTTGGCTCAAAAAAACGCAACAAAATCTGCAATAAAAAAAGCTGCATTTCCGCAACGTGGGGCCTTAGCCTGAAGTAGCTTTGGAAGCCTTTGTTTTTAGTCTAGGACATACGATTATGTTTCCTAAAACCCCTAACATTTTTAAAGCAGGTATTGCAGAATTCAACTCAAAATCCCCTACGAAAAACTCTTTGTGAACATGCCCTGCAGAGGGTGTGATCCAGATCCTGATTGAATTCAGGAAGGCTAATCCTCGGCGTTTACACTGTTTCGTCCATGATATTTTTTCCCTGGCAAGACCCACGGAAAACAATCTCTCAGATAACATAAAAAACTGACCTGGGTCAATAAGGAGTCAGATTTTTTTTTTTTTTTTTTAAAGATAAATCCCTGGGGTTTGGACAAAGTAGCAAATGTTCAGCCATATTTTCCAACTTGACAGATCACTTTGTCACCATTGCAAAAGATTTTTTTTTAATTTTCGCACATTTGGTCAAAATTGTCCATTATGGCCAACTTTTATCTTGAGTTCGGGCAGCTTTAGGGGATATGTCACAGCAAATGCTAGCAGTGATTTATCTTGGGAAATACAGCAACAGTCCAACACTCAACACAATCATCGGAAATAATATTTCTATAAAAAATAACTGGACCTCATCATGGCTGAGCCGAAAAACAGTCTCCTCCACCAGTCTCAGCCGAGTACTGTACTACACTTTCTCCTCGCCACTCACTAAGCCTGTTTTACTGTTCTCAGCTATAGCATAAAAGATTCATCTTGTATCTATTATGGATAGGAAGATGTTCACTTCACTCACATTCCACCAAATGTTTTCAAAGCAAAATGAAAAGATAATATTCATAGCAAACTAAGCTATGCTGACATTCTAGATGTGCATAATAATATAGTTCATGGTAATAACAAGAAAATGGTATGCAAAGCAATCAAAGATCAATTTACTTCTCTTTGTTGCAGGAAATTCCCCAAACAATGGGAGAGATTTATTATGACTGCATATTAACCCCTCACCACACCTTCATGTAACTTATGGCCATTAGGATGCATTCACACTACTATTATGTAAAGAGGCTTTTTTTTTTAACAAATGGGGGTTTTATAGACACTGACGGGCTGGAAACATGGTAGATGCATAGGGAGAGTGAAGAACACAAGCAACATGTGCAATATGCTGCTGTTTAAAAAGCATGTGTGGGTTTAAAAGACCCAAACGAATTTTCTTTTAAAACAAGTCTTGAAAAAACACATGCGTTTTTTGGGCAAAACTGTACCATGCGAACACAGCCTTACTGGAAAATTTTGCATCATGGGACCAGATTACATGATTGTGCTTTACAGACATTCTCAATGAATATATGTACAGATACACATGCATATTCTAATACTATATATACACATCATTTACGTGTGTATGTGTAAAAATATAAACAAAGGTACTCATGTGCATATATACACAAACATATATATATAAATACGCATGTATATATGTGTATATATATATATATATATATATATATATATATATATATATATATATATATCTCCACACACAAACATAGTTATTTGTATGGCATTGACACTCCCACAACCAGACAGTGTAAACCAGGAAGTAATGCATGAGTCTGATAATATGAGGAATGGTAAAAATGTCCCAAACATACATAAAGGTACGTCATGTTTTTTACATTATAGTCAGAGGTAACGGACACAGATGGAGCGGGCTGTGTTACTCTACTACTGATAATGTTTGTTGCTATCATTCCTTGACAGATGACAGCTCCAGACTGCAATAATGGTAGTCAACACTCACTCTTCTATTTGTTTAATTAAGTTTTTCATTATTATTATTAGCAGTTTTGTTATTAATTATATGCAAAAGTTGTAAAACGGAATTGCACCAACATGTAGAATAAAGGTAAGATGTTATTGAGCTGCAACGTTGATAGAAGTTATGCAATAACTTTGAATTTGACCATAAAAATTTTTTTTAAAAAAGGTACAAAATAGGCCTGTACTTTACTGCAGCACAAATAACTGCACGTGTGAATTCTCAAAAAGTCAGGTGGTAGAGTCAATGGGGTGTGCTCTTGACGAAATGGAACAATGGCTGTGCTGTGCTTGGTTATTCCAATATTCCTTTTTGTTTTAAACTATTAAATGTGTTTTTTTTTACAATTTCATTGCTCAAACAGGACATTTGTGGTAGCTGAAGTAAAAGAGTAGATTTCGGTGCCTAGCAGAAGCTCCTGTGATAAATCTGGCACATCTTCGGACAATAACCACATCCCACCCAAAGCCTGATACACTATTAGACTGTTAAGCCTTTATTCCATCACATTACATGTCGCAGTTTTACTCTACTACTCAGCCAAACGCAGCTCTATATGCAGAAGTAATATTTTTCCCTCTCCCTCCTGCCACGAGATCCGGCCGCGCACTGCACAGTCATTGAGTTGATCTTCACAAGGCAAGCTCACTCCCTCCATAAAACACCAGGATGTGTGTCTTCATCCTGCCACCATCCAACCAGCTATTTAGTTAATATGGTGGATGGAATGATACATTGTAACCTGCAGAGACTTCCATCAGTTATCATCTGCGAATGTTAATAAAACACTGCTTGAATTAGCATTTACATTAGTATGTGCCGCAGTCTTTTCAATATGATTTCTTTTCCATGAAGCCTATTTAACAGATGCTCCAGGGTACGATTTACAGAACGCGTATAGGTATGTGAATAGACTTCACATTAGAAACAATATACGGTATTACTAAACTATTCGTGCCGGAATTTTGACTGATATTTTTTTGCTCCTCATTAGACAGTTTGGGAAAGAACATAGAAAAAGAAACTTTTGTTTTATTGGTTTTAAAAATGCCAAAATTTAGCTGCAAAATATTGGTTTAAAGCAACACAACTCTCTTTCCTATAGCCAGTATAAACCTACACTTTGATTCCTCCATAAAATATAACTACTGTATAAACATGAGATGTAATTGGCTAAAACATTTCATCAGAAAAAAATCTGTAATATGAGTAAACATATAGTAAATGCATTCTTCCACATGACCTTACCGTTTAGGAGAGGCTGCCCTTCACGTACACTCCGGTACATACTAGCGTGATAAACATCCTCAAGAAATCCTGTCTTGCATAATCTGGGTCCCCCGAGTGCTTCTGCTGGTCCCTGAAATGTAACAGAATATGTCTGTTATACACACACGCACCATTATCAACAGACGTTTCACTCGACATAAAAAAAACCTTTTTTCGCTCCGGCTCGGTATAAACCGCTCGTTTAGGTTCTAAAAGGTTTACAATTAGAAACCTAGGGGCAAAGGGTTAAACTTTTTGATAACTGGAATGGAAAGAAACAAATCCCACTTGTCTGGTAAGATCTAAACTCTAAACAATCTTGCTTCTTTTAACAATTGAACTTAGCAGTCGTTGAGCCTTAAGTGGAATCATAGGGGAGAGCAAAAAACATTCTTCCAGAGGAGATCTAGCTAGCAGAAACCATTTCGACATCGCAAACTTATTTTCAGACAAGGATGCTCTAAATGTCAAGCCTAAGCCGGAGAATCCGGACAAGCATCTTAAAATGTTCTCAAAAAAAGGTAATGAACTAGAGACAGAAGGAAACCCGATAATTGTCTGCAACGCGTTACGGAAGCCGTAGACGACACATAACTTCAGACCACTTTAGCTAGTTTCAATTTAATTTCAAGGTGAAATGGCATGTAACTTTTTTTTTTAAGGGCATTTCCAACAATGTTTTTCCAACAAAGTGAAAAAGAGTAATTTGGGTGCTTTTGTGTTGTTAATAATCAGAAATCTTTGCCATTGTCACTCATACCTTTCAAAAGCAGAAATACATGAAAAAACACATGAAAGAAGATTGGCCTTGGAATAGGGGTTTTGAAAACAGCCAAGAAAGCAAAAGCTTTTAATGGTTATTTTGTCATTGGATAAACAATAAAGCACAAAAAGGTTATGTGTGGCACGAAAAGAGCTTAAAATCTATAGAAACCTAGCTGCAGGCTTTGTCAATAAAAATGTAATTCAGTAGATGACACCCATACAGCAAGCGAGCGGCAATTTACTGCAGAAGATTTGATGTATATAAAAAAATAAATCAGTATGTCCTTGCTTATTGAAGAACAAAATGCTGAATATTTAAAGAATTCCGTGCAATTTGTCAGGGAGATGAGACTGAGAACTGACAGCTTCGCTTTGTCTCTTAAAGTCTGGAGGAGACCAAACGCTTCTGCCTGCTTTTTCTCAGTGGAGGAATGCAGGTGATAAGCCTGAGACTTCCCATTCACTGTATACCAGACAGGAAGCTCATAGGGATAAGCCTGTTTTGACAGTGACTATAATCACTGCACACTGTCACTAAATTTGGAGCATGACAAACAAAGGACTCCGACCTGCCTAATGACCGTAAAGAATAACTTCCTATGCATTTCCTGTATACGTTATCAGCTTTTTGTATCCCATCATGGTTCTTCTACTAACTAATACTGACTATTCACTATCCTTACAAATTAGGATTCGCGCACTTCTTTTTATTTTTTCACTTTAAAAGTACCTAACCTTGTAAACAACATTTTTTGGTAAATATCTTCATTTTGTGAAAGTTTGACTTTAATTTCCAGTTCTCCATGAGCTTGTGGATTAAGACTAGCTGTGATGATATCTGCCATAAACTGTCTACAGAAAGTAGAGGAGAAGCTGCTCTATTACTCACTCTCGCTTCGTCAGGTTCATATACTGTGCAAACATATAGAGAAGTACTGATCTGTATTAATGTGAATAAACACTTGAGGTGAGATTGAAAACTTCCTGTTTAGCTGTCTGCTCTATTTGTGCCTCTCTTCTGTCATTGGTTAACCTCTGGCTTTTCCTCCCCCCTCCCCTCTCCATGAATTTCTATTGTGAGATGTAATCTGACAATCCTGACATCTGTGGGATGGAGGGGGTGAGGAAAAGAGACCTCAAAGTGTAGAAGAAGGCATTTTTCTCTAATAAGATGCATTATAAAGTTTCATATACTGCCTTGAATTATTGATTTATGCAACGTATGAAAAAGGTGTGAATCCTACGTGTAAGCAATCCCACCTTCTCCCCTCTGCTCTCAATGACTACACTAGTCCTACATGATCTTTAAGATAGGTATGTTTAAACTGTTCTTCCTGTCCCCTATATAGCAACATTACCAATTTTAATGGGTCACTTGTCACTATATTTACATCTATACTGGTTGCTACTTTTAAGACTTGTTGAAGAACTGCTATAAAAGTAATATAAAGTGCTACCGATGTTGATGTTTCCTGTAGGAGTTTGTGTCTGTGCTTGTTTCTCATGCACATGGCTCCTCCCTCTTCCCCACCTCCCCTTTCAGTAGACTTCTATGTAACCTGATTTGTGCTCTGCCCATCTTTACACTGGAGACAAAGCTGGCAGTGAATTGAGCATTTTACCAGGCAGGAAAGGAGATAATAAAACAAGAGATAGAAGTATTTTCCTCTGATAAGATATATTACACAGTTATTCTTTAAGGCAAACGTTTGTGTCTTTTAAGCCTATTCAGCCACAGGACAAAAATACTGAACTGTATATTTTAGTCTTTCATCAGACTAGACTTCTGTCACTCTGCACCATATGAACAGCTGACAGATTTTAACATTTAACTGGAAGGGCACCATTAATCTAGAACTGGCAGAGAGGACCGTGACCAACCTTTAGGTAAAAAAATGTAGGGAGCTGTCCAAGTCCCTTATCACTTCACGCCAATATTTATATTCCAAAGCTCTGGGTTTTACATTAAAGAACTATTTTATTGCATATGAAGGCTTTAATAACAGATTGTAGCATATGGCACAGAACAAGTGAGGAAAGAACTAAAAATCAATGGTTAATATACAAAAACACAAACAAATAATACTTTTTAGAATAAAAAGAGAAATGCAGAGTGAAAGCACACACTAAAGAATATTTCCTGATTCTGCAGGTGACCTGTACGGATTGGGAAATTGCTCACATTTCTGTAGGCGTCAATAATCAGTATTAAGTCCATACTCGAGGTAGGAGTCTTTAACAGAGGACGTACTGTATGTGAACTTGTGCAGGCCACCTACATCAGATTGGAGAAAATCAACACATATGTTAAAAATAACACAGCTTGACTTTCTGTCCTTGGCATACTGTATAATTCAGTGCTCAAACTTTAAGAGGACTTGTCACCCGATCTAAAAAGTGCAATGACATACATCACCTAATAGGTGCTGTTATGCTGAATGTTTTTGTTGTATTGTTTATCCAAATCCATTGAGCCATTGCAAAGGTATAACTCTTTGTAGTGTTAAAGGGGCTCTATCATCGGGGAAACATCATTTTTAACTAATCACATCCTTGCATAGGCTGCCGGCCAGCTCCTGTATTGAACTGCAAGAGCGGCTACCCCAAAATGGCCGCCGGCCGGCTCCTGTATTGAACTGCAAGAGCGGCTAACCAAAAATGGCCGGCGGCCATTTTGGGGTGACCTCTCTATGCTCCTCTATAGAACTACAAGAGCAAGAGATGCCAGAAGAGGCGGAGTTGTTGCAGAAGAAGGAGGCGGTGCAGGAAAGAGCTCTCGGGCAGCAATGGAGATGCGCTCATCGGCCTTTCAGCGCTGGGGCCCGCCCTCATTGCTGCGGAGAGCTCATTTGCATACCGGTTAAAACCGGTATTTCAACGGAACGGCGCGGCGGAGACCACGTCTAAAGGTAGGAGACGAATAGCCTTTCTTAAGGCTATTCCGACGTGTTCATTAGAAAAAAAGGTAGTTTAATGGTAGAATCCCTTTAATGCATGATTCATAGGACCCTCAAGTGATCAGGTGACTGACAGGGACCCTTCATTGGGGCTCAGGCATAGCTCTGTACATTTTGTAGCAGTTGTGCCTGGCACTGTAGTTTTCTGCATCTCAGCCGCAGTCAAAGTCTGACTCCTGGGACCCCTCGGATCAGCTGATTAAAGGGGACACTTGAAGGTTTACCAGCCACAGCTCAGCATAGTTTGCAGTTGTGCGTGAAGCTGCAGATCTCTGCATCTCAGCCCCATTCCATTGACAACCACCACATAATGTGCATAAAGTCAATAGTAAACAACGCAGGGGATGACCCCTTCATTTAGCTGACTGTGGAGGTGCCACTGGCCAAAATCTCAGTGATTTGACAGTATCATAGGAGCAATCTCTGTCAATACACTCTGTTAGGGTATATGAATGCCATTGTTGTACCCTATTAGTCAAAACTGAGAGCCATGTATCGCATGAACGCCAATACAGTTAAATGGGTTTCATGTTGCAAATGTGTGGTCACCCATAGCTTCCCCTGGCAAAAACAACCAATTGTTCAGGCTCCAGCCGCTGTGAACTGACTGCCTGCAGGTCCTCTGCAGATGGAACAACCCCATTAAGCTGGTAAGCAATGTGCTATAGTGATGTTTTTCTTGGAATAAATATTCCTACATTTTACATGGCATACAAGAAGAGATAATTCACTCTGACCACACTCCCTGTGCAGAATATAAATCTGTATTATTATGCAGACTTTTCTCTCTTTTCCACATTACAGTCTTTGCTATACTTCTAATTTTGAGTGGGGACCTATTTTGGGTTGAGTTAGAGTCAGTAACAACTTACCAATTTGGACTAGGGCTTCAAATAAAATGATTCATAATTTGTATTTATATTATATGATTTTTAATTATTGTATAATTAATTAGATGCATAATTTGTTAATATTCACTTTCATAGAAATTCAGTCACTAGCTTTTTAGTGAATTAGATGATCTTTATTGCTTCTGACTGACCATGACTGCCAACCATTTGTGAAGGAGTTTTGGAGTCAGAACAGGACTTGGAGTCGGTCTATGGAAAAATAAGAGTTGGAATTGGTGGTTTGGCCTATCCAGACCACAGCTCTGCTTCTAACAGGCCGATCAGATTTATAGGTCTCTCTACAGCAGGTCAAAGCAGCCGTTCAACTAAAAATTCCTAATGTACAGTATAACAACATTCATAAAGCCGGAGGTTAGCCTCCTAAAAGATGTGTAACGGTATGTTCACATGGCAGAAAATGAAGAGGAATCCCTCTTCATTTTCCGCCACCAGGATTTTCGCCACGGTCTAGCTGTCAACGGGATGCTGATGCAGGGCATCAGCATTTCGTCTTGGCATCACGCTCCTGATTAGACCCGGATAAATGGGCCTAATCAGGAGGGAGTCTTGAGCCGCGTACCCCGTGGCAAGATTGAGCAGGATGCTTCTTTTTACCTGCTGCAATCAATGCCTCCCATTGAAATCCACCCTCAAATCTGTGACAAATACCTCCATATGAACACACCCTAAGACCTCTGAAGTTTGTTCATGATTTTGAGACAACAGACCCCGCACTGTAATGGTCGCAGTGCCCACAAAGGCAGGACACTTCTTTTTTCTGGGTCCTGCTGCAATCCCTGGCTCCCATTGAAAACAATGAGAGGTGGATTCCGTGAAGAATCTGTTCCAGATTCAGGGGTGAAATCCACCCCCAAATCCACCTTAAGTTCCTCTGTGTGAACACACCTTAAAGGTGTTCTCCCATTTCAGCCAGGCTGCGTGCAGTGTCTGCTTCTCTCTTCCTGTATTTCTATCCCTCCCCCTCCATCCTGCTGAACAGGACACAGAACACTTCTGCAGGTCAAATAATCTGCAGATTCTTGTACAGAACAAACAAAGTGTTATATGTGTGTTTACATAGAGAGATAACAGACTTGGATTTATATTTAACTGCAATTATCTGAATGGATTGTCCTGCCGGCAAGAGCGGTGAGTGATGTCACTTGTCCTATAGGTCCGTGGTTATAGCAATGCAAAGTAAATAATGGGGGGAATAAATTCACATACCAGGCAAACAAAGCAGAATTTCTAAAGCAATATATTTAGGAAAAGGCTTCAATACATAAGCTACCAGTATAGAAATGATCATTGAGATTGGATAACCACTTTAAGACCTGTGAAGCTTGTTCATGATATTGAAACAAGCAGACCCCAGACTGTAATGGTCACAGTGCTCACTAAGGAGGAAAGTTCTGGTAGGGCAACACTTAGATATTTCTTTATTATAATGTCTTCAGATATTCGAAGAGCTCAACGCTATAGAAAAAAAATACACTTGATATCACATACTAGACAATTAGTTTATACCTTCCAACATACATCCCATGTTTTCTTGCCTAAACAATCGAAATCAAGTCCAATTTGTATAAAATCAGGTATTTTTCTTACTTTGATGAAAGGAACAATCGGGTGATGACAAAGGACCGATCCTAATACATGACATATTTTCCACGCTTCTCACTGTTTATGAGAACCCCACATAAACTACCATAAACCCTATTCTAGAAATTCTTGCCTTTGGGCCGCCATCAGCTATTAGCGGAGCGTCGCTCTATATACTGATGCTTGTGTATTCCTTAGTACAAAGCACCATAATAGAGCAGAATCAGATGCCTCAAGCAACTACTCTTCTATCTACGACACAAATCACTTTACTACAGTTACTCCCAACCTGCAATAATAAGGTTTCTAACACAGTTTCTTTCCTTCATCTGACTACGTGTACATCTATAGCATTATTACAAAGAGTGAATTTCTTCCAGCATTTGAAAGCAGAAGACATATTATTGCTTGCTACTAGATACTCATGGATTCACCACAAGGAAGAAAGACTCTATATAGAACAAGTCTGGAAAAAAAAAAAAAAACCACAATTGTGTGTGCCCTTATCTAAAAGGTTAAAGTACAAAAAGCCAAAGAATTAGTTAGTAGGAACAAACTGAGCTTAATGCAGACTGGCTTTGCCTTCTCACTGCCAAAGTGGATTTGAGAAGCTCTAGTGGTTCGCTCCCCCAGTGGGAATGCTTCAAAGAACTGGGATCATGGTGATTAAATTCCACCTGAGAGGAATGTGAGGCCCTACTACAGAGAGCAAATGCTAACAATAAGACAAAAGATTGCGAGATTTCCAAATCTAGACAGAAGCTAGCTGAGCCAATGATGATATTAAATTAATGTGAAAGCAATTTCAATGAACAATAAGAAAAGCTTGGAGAAGTACAGGCAAGCCAGATCCAGATGATTAAAAATACATTCTTCGCTAAGTAAATACTTCTAAAAAGTAATTACTTTTATATTACATCTTGTCAGCGGCACCTACAGGGGTTATATCTTTCTGATTGTAAGATCTTCACCACCAGTTAGAATATATACCGGTTGTTTATGTAAGGCTCTGTGGAATACAATGAAGATGTAATGTAACATATACTTCAATTCCCTTGTCTACATTTTTGAGCTCTATACAGAACATTCTGACAAATCCCAACATCGATGTAGTTGCTCATTTTAGGTATAACTCTGGGCAAAAGGGAGCAAGCTGTTTTTTTAAGAGAATTATGGAGCTTCAGTTCACCTAAAAATTCTCAAATAGGGGTTTGGCCAAAAATCTAACCCAACTAAATACTTAGTGGTCAGATAAATATTCTACCGGCCTGGTCTCAGTTTCCCTAATATGAAACAATTGAACCAGGGCTGTGGAATCTGAAGGCCAAACCATTTAGGAATCATTCACATCTGCGCCCGATCTCCATCTGTTGGGTTTCTGTCTTCTGCAGAAGACAGAAACCCGACAGACAGTGTCCGGCCGTGAGCGTTTTGCACTCTCCGCGGAGAAACCCGTTTTTTTTAAACCGGACACAAAGGAAAACTCCACGTAAACATGAAGTAAACACGGCAATATCCAATATAGGAGTTTGGGGTTTGGGTAACGCTGGGTACACACCAGCGTCTGGACTCCGTTATTAGGTTTCCATCTTCAGCATGCAGAAGACGGAAACCTGTCATGCCGAGTCCAGCTGTGAGCCCCGGTGAGTGTTTTATGCTCTCTGCGGCGAAGCCATTTTTTTTTTTTTTTTTAAACCGGACACAGAGTACTGCATGTCCGACTCTGTGTCCGGTTTAAAAAAAAAAAAAAAGTTTTAGCCGTGGAGAGCATAAAACGCTCACCAGCACTCACGGCCGGACAGTTTCCAAACCCATTCAAATGAATGGGTTTGACAACTAACTGCAGGGTTCTGTCTCCTGCCCAGTTTCGGGCAGGAAATGGAAACCTCCATAACAGAGGCCGGGACGCAAATGTGAACCCAGCCTTACTCTGATGCCTCTATTTTACTATAGCCTCACTCCAACTCCTAATCTATCATAAATGGCTGACTGCTATGGCCATTCAGAAGAAGTAAACATCCTCAAATTTATTAAAAAGCCAGTGATTGAAATAATAAGAAAATCAATAAACAAATTATACAACTAAATAATAATGCCATATTAATAATTGCATAGTATCAATAAAAATAATTAATCAATTTATTTTGAAGCTGAAGGCAAAGTCAGTAAGTTTTTCCCCAACTCGGACTCCAACCAAATTTTTCTCAAGCCTTGACTCAATACCTTGAAAGGCCAATTTTCACTACCATACAATCAAGTCATTTCCTCAACCATAAGGCCCAGTTCACACAGCACAATCTGCCTCTGACTTTGGGGAGGAAGCCACTACAAACTCAAAGGCAGATTCTGCCGCGTGAACGACAATGGATTCTGGAGATCGGAACAGGTCACTGAAGCAACAGCATTCTACTCAATCTCAGCATGGTTTCCATAGTGGATTCAGCTGCGGAGACCGTGGATCAAGACTCTGATTAGGTGGATTCATCTGAGCTTAATGAGTGGTAGAAAGCGGCAACAAAATGAAGAGGAATCCAACATCTGACTCAAATTCCTCTTCATTTAAAGACATCTGAATAGGCCCTAAAACTGTCAACAGAAATTTGCCAAGTAAAACAATATATCTATGGATAGTTTTAGGCCGAGTTTTCGCTATAACAGGAAGAGAATCTTTTCATGAAACAAAAATAGGGAAGCCAAGCAAGTAATAGTTAGGGGCTACTGTGGTTGAGATGTAAATTTCGCTTACTGGGAACTTCTGGGGCATAAATGAGTTTTTGATTCTAACTGGAACTTTACACAGATATGTGAACAGTGACATTGTTCTTCTTTGAGTAAATTGTTACAAAATTTCTTTTGGACATTTTCTCTTAACAAAATATTTTCTTGAATTGGGATCATTATTTATTGCATAACCACAATAGAAACATTTTTGGCTCATCTATATATAGTAGGCAATTTTGTGTAGTCCTTTATTTTCTTTATTCCATTTTTTATTTTCAAAGAATTTGCAAATGACAAACCACTGCCATTGTGAATTCACACAATGGTCACAAAAACAAAGACTCATGGGCATAAATAAAAATCTCACTCAATTCCTTTCACTTGCTCTACTTCCAGTCTTCAGAAAAACAAAAGGCCCCACTATGTCTTCAAACAATCCCTCGTTAAGACTTCACGGAGAAAAAGAAAAAAAACTTTCAAAAGATAAGACAAGAGTCTTGAAAGAATTTCCCATATCCTGGCTGAGAGTCTTACAAAACGAGAAGGAAATTAAGGTAAACAAGTACAATAAGAGAGACTTTATTTGAAGGTTACAAAACAGCATAGCAAATTTAATAAACACAACTAAAGGGAAAATAGATTTGACATTTACCCATACAGTCAGAGGCTAAAAGGAAATTGACAGCAACCAGGACTGCCAAAGACAGATCAACAATACAAATTGTGTCTATTCATTCTTTCAAACAAATGAACAAGGAGATTTCAAAAAATGCCTTTTCGATTTTCTTCAGATAATGAATATTAAGTGTCCTGGTTCATCTGTACTTCAAGAAGGGTCAACAATAAAAAGAATACAATATAAAAGATATCTCTAAATGGAAGATTTGTTCTCTTTGTAGAAATCGCATCCACAATACTTTCTAGATTGCGAGGATGTTATTCTTCAAAGGAAAACTCCACGTAAATATGAAGTAAACACGGCAATATCCAATATAGGAGTTTGGGGTTCGGGTAACGCTGGGTTCACACCAGCATCTGGACTCCGTTATCAGGTTTTCGTCTTCAGCATGCAGAAGACGGAAACCTATCATGCCAAGTCTGGCCGTGAGCCCCGGTGAGTGTTTTATGCTCTCCGCGGCAAAACCGTTTTTTTTTAAACCGGACACAGAGTACTGCATGTCTGACTCTATGTCTAGTTTTAAAAAAATGGTTTCGCCGCAGAGAGCATAAAACGCTCACCGGCGCTCATAGCCGAACACTTTTGAATGTGAATGGGTTTGAAAGATGCCAACAGGTTTCTGTTTCCTGCCCTGATTTGTGCAGGAAACGGAAACCTGCAGAACGGAGTCCCGGGCGCAGATGTGAACGAGCCCTAAAACAGTATTTATAAAGGGAGTGGAAAAAAGCCTTTTACATGTTCAGTCTACTTCTATCTAATATGTTTGGACACTTTAAAGGTGTTGTCCAGGAATTACAGTTCTGAATCAGGAGGCCAGGGAAGGTGTAACATTAAAGAAAAAAAACAAAAAAAAAAACATATCAGTCCAAGGAATTCCTGTGTTGACCACTACTATCCGGTCTAGCAGCGCCCAGGGACTTAATCCAGCGATAGTCCTTGCCTTATGATGTCCCGGATCCTTTCCTGTGACCAATGAGGCCACTGGTTGGTCTGAGCGATCACGTTCATCAAGGACTTCTGCTAAAACAAGCGCCGAGCGCCGCTGGACCGCAGCAGTGAACATCAGAGTGCCGGGAACAGGTATGTTTTTTTTATATTTAATCTTACTTAGCCTCCTGGCCCACAACTGTGATTCCTTGACAATACCTTTAAGAAAATGTTAATTGGACACTTATAAAATGAGTCATGCTTAAAAGTCAAGAGAATTGAAATAGCCTCTATATCTGATCTATGTCAGTGCTGGCTATTTTCGTTTGTACAAAAACTATTTTGACAATATTTTTGCCAAAAACTTCTGCGCCAAATTGTGTAGAATCCTTAATGTCCAAATTGTACGCTATTCCTTGAAGGTGGAATGAGATCAAATGCATGCTGTATTCAGAACACTCCAGTACCTTCCAGGAATGCAACATATTATTACGCTTCAGTAACACATTGCAGACACAATCCAACAAAAAGAAGAAAAACTGAGCAATCCGAAGCAAAAACAACATAAGAATGAAAATAAGATCAAGACGGGATGGAAACATTGGGGGAATGTAATTTACTAAGCGACAAATTGTCATCCAGCATTAGACACGTTGATAAATCTGGTGCATTTTTAGACTGTCTAGTCTAATTTTACACAGTTTAACTTCTAGACAGTATCAGTGAAGCTGCCCCAGTGGTTGCAATGTTCTGTAAGCCAGTCATATATCCACAAGGCTGAACTTCACTGGTCTGCAATGAATGCATCAGCAATTGACAGTCCTAGTATGACAGAAAGACTTAGCAATAACCGTGTTGGACACTTGTTTGACAACTGTTATGATAGCCAGTTGTAGACGTGTTTTTATGTGCAAAAAAGAAACTACAATATATTGTACTTTGTGTAAATGCGTAAAGTCATTCGAAACCAAAATCTATTTATTAAGACATCCAATAACACTAAAAATATGACAATATGGCAAAAAAAAAATCAAATTTGTAAACTATTTTTTTTTTATATTTAAATGCTATGCACAACTTTGCAATTTGTTTTTAAAATAATGAATGGTATCAATTGTACGCTAAAAATCATTTTTGTACTTAGGTATAAATAAAAATGTATAAGTACTATAACACAAGCTGTAAAACGCTGTCTATTAGTTAATCCGCCGGACAGACTGCCCACTGCTGAGTTGTTGTTTTTTTGGACCTCTCACTATTCCTCTGACAAATTTTTAGGATGATCTCAATCAGATCAAAGACATGATCTGGTCATATATCAGCTTAAAAGATCTTTCAGAAAAGGTCAAAGAAAGGCTGGAAAATGTGTCATCCGTCAGTCAGTTTTATGTATTAGATAAAGAACAACATTCTATATTTCATATTGTAGTGCAGCCTGTAGAAGTCATATAAAACACATTTTTAATTAAAGCCAATTACAAAAAGGATTTTTTTTACCCAAAATAATTATTCGGGTAATTTAAAAAGGCTCTAAAGTTACCCATAACCTTCAACCATCTTAATTGAAACGTAAGATCTACTCTTGATTAGAGATGAGCGAACACTAAAATGTTCGAGGTTCGAAATTCGATTCGAACAGCCGCTCACTGTTCGTGTGTACGAACGGGTTTCGAACCCCATTATAGTCTATGGGGAACAGATACTCGTTAAGGGGGAAACCCAAATCCGTGTCTGGAGGGTCACCAAGTCCACTATGACACCCCAGGAAATGATGCCAACACCTCTGGAATGACACTGGGACAGCAGGGGAAGCATGTCTGGGGGCATCTAACACACCAAAGACCCTCTATTACCCCAACATCACTGCCTAACAACTACACACTTTACACATTCAAAAAAACCTCTATCAAAGTGGGAAAATACCTGGAAACCTTCTTTACTCCCCAAATGGATAGACACAAACCCCAATTTAAGCTCAACAAACAGTAACAAACACCCCTTTAAATCACGTTCCCCATGACAACCACAAATGAAATAGGCAATGGGAATTCCAAAAGCCCTCACCCTTAACTGTCATTTTGAGTGTGAGTGTGTGTGTGTGTGTGTGTGTGTGAGATGTGGTAAGACCTTCCAAAATTCACTTTTCTAGCCCTTAACATGAGCCCTTCCAAACAAAGTTACAGGACCTTAAGCTGAGCTACCAGCAGAGATTGAGGCCCTTGGCATGAGTAGAGCCTTGCACCAGCAGTGTTTTTGGCACTTAGGGTGAGTTGAGCCTTGTACCAGCGTGTGTCCCTTAACATCAGGCGGGCCCTAAGTTCTGCGCTTTGCACAAAAGTTCCACATTAACTAGGCTGAATGGTACAAAGATTAGTAGGCCCGAGAACCAGGAACAGGTCTTGCAATGGCTGTCGGATAACGCTTAAAGCACATTGTCCACCAGCCAGTCAGCCTCTACCTCCTCTTACCCAACAGTCTTGTCCTCCTTCCACCCAAAATTCCCAATCTTCCCAGAACAATAACCCCCAACTGTCCCTGCTCCCCAGAGCTGTTCTCCCTTCCTTTGACTGTACCGCAACCTGCCCCTCCATTTCGCGATTCCACGGACCTAACAGACGAGTATCTGTGTCCAGATGCTCAAACACTAGAGTCTCCTCCATTCCATCTCCGGTCGATTTGGTGGCGGATGACCAGCAACCCACCCTCATCGACGACGATGAGACGCAGTTGCTGTCAGGGCAGCCAGTTGACATGCGCATTGTGCAGGAGGAGGAGGTGAGACAGGAGTTGGAAGAGGAGGTGGTGGACGACGAGGACACCGACCCCACCTGGACAAGGCGGATGTCAAGCTGGGAAAGTAGTGTGGATGTTGAGGCAGGTGCAGCACCAAAAAGGGTAGCTAGAGGCAGAGACATGTCCAGAGGCAGAGGTCAGCTGCTTTGCCGAAGCCAGGCCAGACCCGGAATGTCCGAAGATGTTCCCTTTTGTACCCAGCCCAGAAAAACTCCCCCATCGAGGGCACGTTTCTTGAAGGTGTAGAGTTTTTTCAAGGAATGCGCCGAGGACAGATATAGTGTCGTCTACACAATTTGCCTCTTGAAATCGAGTAGGGGCCCTGAGAAGAGCAACCTGTCCACCACTTCAATGCACCGTCATTTGGAATCCAAGCAATGGAATCAGTGGCAGGCAGCAACGGCAGGACAAACGTCGCCCGCCGTTCATGCCACTGCCTCTGCTCACAGTGCTGGCGATGCACTCCAGAGGACGAGCCAGGACATCACTTCATCTGCCTCCGCCACTTTGTTGACTTCTCCCTCATCCTCCCCTGTTTCTGTCTTATCTCCTTCTCCTGCACCATCAAAGGCACCATCAGGCGCTTCTTTACAACAACCCACCATCTCTCAGACATTGGAGCGCCGGCAGAAATACACCGCTAACCACCCACCCACGCAAGCCTAGAACGCCAACATCGCTAAACTGCTGGCCCAGGAGAGGTTGGCGTTCCGGCTTGTTGAAACTCCCATCTTCCCGGACCTGATGGCAACTGTGGCACCTCACTATGCCGTCCCTAGCCGTCTCAACTTCTCCCGGTGTGGCGTCCCCGCCTTTCACCAGCACGTGTCACTCAACATCAGGTGGGCCCTTAGTTCCGCGCTTTGCTGCAAGGTCCACTTGACCACCGACACTTGGACAAGCGCCTGTGGTCAGGGATGCTGCAGTGCTTATCTTTAATGACAGGCAGGGTGAATGTGGTGGAGTCTGTTCCCCGGGTGCAAACTGGGGTGGCCTATCTCCTCTCCCAGGCCAAAATTCATGGCAGGAGTAGACTGAAACCCTACGAAGCTGCAACCTCCACCCCAGCTACTAGCGGAAAACACTGTAACACTGGCATGGGGAGATGTCAGCAGGCCGTGCTGAAACTGATCAGCTTGGGGGACAGACAGCACAGTGCCTCCGAGGTCAGGGATGCCATCCTGGCTGAGATGGCATTTTTTTTTCCCTGCTACACCTGGGGTCTGGCATTTTTGCGTCTGTGATAATGGCTGGAACCTGGTAGCAGATCTGGAGCTTGCCAGACTCAAACACGGTCCACGCATGGCCCACGTTTTCCAACTTGTTGGTGCCATGTTTCTTTGAAACCTACACCATTGTGCCTGATATACAGGTCAAAGAGGGGCCATTTTCGTAAGTGAGAACTAGCCTCTGCTAGGCAGAAAACATTCAGAGCACACTCCTCTCATCTTCGCACCGTTGGCTGGCGGAGGAAGACGAGGGGGTTGGAGTGGCATCTGAAGTCCCTGTCCCACACGAGGCTAGAGGGTGCACTTCAGTGCATCCCACTGCTTCACCACAAATGGTGTGAAGGGGAGTGGAAAATGGAGGAAATGGAGAGTGACCCTTACAGTTGGGGCCAGCAAAGGCATGCCAAGTAACACACTGGCACACATGGCTGACTTCATCTTGGGTTGCTTTTCAACACATATTTCACATCATGAAGAACAAATAATACTGGATTTTTACAAGCCTTGAACCCCGGTCTAGGTCTAATGTCTGTTCCTTTCTTATATTAGGGGAGAGGGAAAAAAAATTACTTCAGTGATACGTTTAGCGTACATAGACTGACTATTAATATGTATCCCACTTAGTGTTGTTAGGGTTACACACCGTCACAACCTGGCTAAAGCTTCTATAGCTGTTAATAAAGTCAACATAACTTCACGGTATCCAAAAAGACAGCTGGTACCGACAGAGAGCAAGACAAATGTCAACCAAAGCTGTGAGCTCTGAACACCCACAGTGACTTTGGCGTCATCATCATTATAAGGGAGCGGGTGGTAATAAATAACTTGGCAGTGCCTAAAACCCAAAAAGCTTATACAAATATATTTACATTAAGATACACAAATGACACTTTTCAGTAGCATGTCATGAGACAAGCTGATAAGCTCTTCCTTTGTGCAGTGCTATTTGAAAGTTAAACGCTGCCTTTATTTTAATTCTGGAGAAGGTGTAGACATTAGATTTAGAACATGTTGTCTTCATTGTCCAAATCCTCTATATAGGTAACGTGTTTTTCGGGCCGAGCTGTCTGGGAACGAGCTGGTGCAGCACTGACAACCTGGGTGAATATGGCAAGAGCCTGAGATGTAGGGTGAATGAATCCCCAAATTATTTGTGGAATTCCCAGTGAGACAATGGCACTATCTACCAGTAGCAAAAATTGTGGGTGCACGTAACCCCAATATATTCTTTGAATTACCAGTCAGACAATGGCACTATATACCAGTAGTAAAAATTGTGGGTGCACATAACCCCAATATATTCTTTGAATTCCCAGTGAGACAATGGCACTGTATAGCAGTAGCAAAAATTGTGGGTGCACGTAACCCCCATATATTCTTTGAATTCCCAGTCAGACAATGGCACTATATACCAGTAGTAAAAATTGTGGGTGCACATAACCCCAATATATTCTTTGAATTCCCAGTGAGACAATGGCACTGTATAGCAGTAGCAAAAATTGTGGGTGCACGTAACCCCCATATATTCTTTGAATTCCCAGTCAGACAATGGCACTGTATACCAGTAGTAAAAATTGTGGGTGCACATAACCCCAATATATTCTTTGAATTCCCAGTGAGACAATGGCACTGTATAGCAGTAGCAAAAATTGTGGGTGCACGTAACCCCCATATATTCTTTGAATTCCCAGTCAGACAATGGCACTGTATACCAGTAGTAAAAATTGTGGGTGCACATAACCCCAATATATTTTTTGAATTCCCAGTGAGACAATGGCACTGTATAGCAGTAGCAAAAATTGTGGGTGCACGTAACCCCATATATTCTTTGAATTCCCAGTCAGACAATGGCACTATATACCAGTAGTAAAAATTGTGGGTGCACATAACCCCAATATATTCTTTGAATTCCCAGTGAGACAATGGCACTGTATAGCAGTAGCAAAAATTGTGGGTGCACGTAACCCCCATATATTCTTTGAATTCCCAGTCAGACAATGGCACTGTATACCAGTAGTAAAAATTGTGGGTGCACATAACCCCAATATATTCTTTGAATTCCCAGTGAGACAATGGCACTGTATAGCAGTAGCAAAAATTGTGGGTGCACGTAACCCCCATATATTCTTTGAATTCCCAGTCAGACAATGGCACTATATACCAGTAGTAAAAATTGTGGGTGCACATAACCCCAATATATTCTTTGAATTCCCAGTGAGACAATGGCACTGTATAGCAGTAGCAAAAATTGTGGGTGCACGTAACCCCCATATATTCTTTGAATTCCCAGTCAGACAATGGCACTATATACCAGTAGTAAAAATTGTGGGTGCACATAACCCCAATATATTCTTTGAATTCCCAGTGAGACAATGGCACTGTATAGCAGTAGCAAAAATTGTGGGTGCACGTAACCCCCATATATTCTTTGAATTCCCAGTCAGACAATGGCACTATATACCAGTAGCAACAATTGTGGGTGCACGTAACCCCAATATATTCTTTGAATTACCAGTCAGAAACTGGCACTATATAGCAGTAGCAAAAATTGTGGGTGCACATAACCCCAATATAATCTTTGAATTCCCAGTGAAACAATGGCACTGTATACCAGTAGTAAAAATTGTGGGTGCACGTAACCCCAATATATTCTTTGAATTCCCAGTGAGACAATGGCACTGTATAGCAGTAGCAAAAATTGTGGGTGCACGTAACCCCCATATATTCTTTGAATTCCCAGTCAGACAATGGCACTGTATACCAGTAGTAAAAATTGTGGGTACACATAACCCCAATATATTCTTTGAATTCCCAGTGAGACAATGGCACTGTATAGCAGTAGCAAAAATTGTGGGTGCACGTAACCCCCATATATTCTTTGAATTCCCAGTCAGACAATGGCACTGTATACCAGTAGTAAAAATTGTGGGTGCACATAACCCCAATATATTCTTTGAATTCCCAGTGAGACAATGGCACTGTATAGCAGTAGCAAAAATTGTGGGTGCACGTAACCCCCATATATTCTTTGAATTCCCAGTCAGACAATGGCACTGTATACCAGTAGTAAAAATTGTGGGTGCACATAACCCCAATATATTCTTTGAATTCCCAGTGAGACAATGGCACTGTATAGCAGTAGCAAAAATTGTGGGTGCACGTAACCCCCATATATTCTTTGAATTCCCAGTCAGACAATGGCACTGTATACCAGTAGTAAAAATTGTGGGTGCACATAACCCCCATATATTCTTTGAATTCCCAGTCAGACAATGGCACTGTATAGCAGTAGCAAAAATTGTAGGTGCACGTAACCCCCATATATTCTTTGAATTCCCAGTCAGACAATGGCACTGTATACCAGTAGTAAAAATTGTGGGTGCACATAACCCCAATATATTCTTTGAATTCCCAGTGAGACAATGGCACTGTATAGCAGTAGCAAAAATTGTGGGTGCACGTAACCCCCATATATTCTTTGAATTCCCAGTCAGACAATGGCACTATATACCAGTAGCAAATATTGTGGGTGCACGTAACCCCAATATATTCTTTGAATTACCAGTCAGAAACTGGCACTATATAGCAGTAGCAAAAATCGTGGGTGCACATAACCCCAATATAATCTTTGAATTCCCAGTGAGACAATGGCACTGTATAGCAGTAGCAAAAATTGTGGGTGCACGTAACCCCCATATATTCTTTGAATTCCCAGTCAGACAATGGCACTATATACCAGTAGTAAAAATTGTGGGTGCACATAACCCCAATATATTCTTTGAATTCCCAGTGAGACAATGGCACTATATACCAGTAGCAAAAATTGTGGGTGCACATAACCCCCATATATTCTTTGAATTCCCAGTGAGACAATGGCACTGTATAGCAGTAGCAAAAATTGTGGGTGCACGTAACCCCAATATATTCTTTGAATTCCCAGTCAGACAATGGCACTATATACCAGTAGCAAAAATTGTGGGTGTATATAGCCCCAATTCTATTGCTAGGGGACTTGCAGGGTATTTCTGAGGTGAAGGTGGGGGGGGGCACACCGTTGGAACGGGGATTTGGGGTGTATATATGGGGTATACGGGAATACACTGTCAGTGTGTTCCATTCAGGATCCTGGGAAAGCTGGGTTGCGGCGATTGAGCCCGTCAGTGCCACGTTACACTGACAAGCTTCTCCCTGGAATTGAAGTTATATGTAAGCCCAATATATTCTTTGAATTCCCAGTGAGACAATGGCACTATATGGCAGTAGCAAAAATAGTGGGTGTATATAGCCCCAATTCTATTGCTAGGGGACTTGCAGGGTATTTCTGGGGTGAAGGTGGGGGGGCACACCGTTGGAACGGGTATCGGGGGTATATATCGGGTATACGGGAATACACTGACAGTGTATTCCATTCAGGATCCTGGGAAAGCTGGGTTGCGGCGATTGAGCCCGTCAGTGCCACGTTACACTGACAAGCTTCTCCCTGGAATTTAGCTCTTACAAGAGCTGTTGTGGTTGTCTTCTCCTTCCTATCCTAGCCTGTCCCTGCCTACCCAGAATCTAAGCCCTAGCTAGCTGGACGGAAACCTCCATCCCCGGTGAATTGCAAGCTCAGAATGACGCGAAGCTGGGCGTCGCTGTTCTTTTAAATTAGAGGTCACATGTTTTCGGCAGCCAATGGGTTTTGCCTACTTTTTTCAACGTCACCGGTGTCGTAGTTCCTGTCCCACCTACCCTGCGCTGTTATTGGAGCAAAAAAGGCGCCAGGGAAGGTGGGAGGGGAATCGAGTAATGGCGCACTTTACCACGCGGTGTTCGATTCGATTCGAACATGCCGAACAGCCTAATATCCGATCGAACATGAGTTCGATAGAACACTGTTCGCTCATCTCTACTCTTGATCACTAGATTTTTTCAATAAAAAATATCATTTTAATTAAAAAAAAAACTTTTATTACGTTTTTCCAAACTTTCCAAGATAAAACTCCTAAAACAAGTATCTTCAATAAATGTCAGCACAAAACCTCTGGATGCCAGGTCTTTGCAGCTTTCTTCCAATTTGTGTCAAAGTATCAATTGAACCTAGGTGAACAGTTACATTTAGGGGTTTTCAAAACAGGCTTGTGCTTATCTTTATACTAACTTTTTTTGTAAGGAAGGATTCCACATTGGTGGATGATGAAACAAATCTAACAGTCTAGATACAGAAAACTCTAAGTGACCAATAACCTCCACTGGCAATTACTATTACACTGTGACACCAGTGGGGACCGATACCGAGTGACCACACATAAATCAATATAACTGACTTTCTAGCTTGTATTTTCTTTTCTTTTGTGCTTAAAACTTTACGACTTGATCACTACATTGAAATACTCTGCAAGACATCCAGGAGAAGTGTACAGAAAGCTCTGCATGCCCTATCCACAACAAGATCTCTGCATTAGTGGGCAGGAACATACAGAGCTAGAAGTGCACTTTGCAGAATGGATAGAAGCAGCACTGTGGAGATAAGTGGACCAAGCGCCACGACCATGTTACATGTCCTTGTATAGAATGGTATTTTAGAATGTTCAGAAAAAGATGAAGATAAGAAAAAAGGTTTGAAGGTAATTCCATGTCCTTCTTACGGACCGGCTAAGAAAGTCACATACAAGTCAATGTGGGATGTAAATTCTGTGCTATGAAGCGCCCGCTTCTTCCAAAAAATTTTATGTACTCCCAAGGTACTAAAGTCAACATAATGGGTAGCCGACAGTAGTTGCCTTGTCTCCAACACTGTTACCCCGCAGGAAAATAACATTACAATAATATGGCAAAAAGCCATTCGGAAGTATTTTGCCAACATGCAAAATGTAATATTGAAAACATAAATATCTAGTAAAGAAACCAAATCAGCTATGGCCTTAAGAGTCAACACATTTACATGAAGTTTCTAACATTAATTAACAATTTTAATTATGAGGATAATGAGGGAAACAGTGGAATATACTGTAAAATGCCGCTTATATCTTAAATGGAATGTATCACCTATAACGTTTTATTAATTAAGGACACTGTCCTTACTTTCTGTGTGTACATTTGTTTAAATTTTTATTTCTGTACATAATTATGGGGGCGGCCATCTTGCCTGAGTTGTAATTATAACAACATCTTGAGATATGCTTTACAGCAGCAGCATGGATCCTAAGCAATAGCCTTGGGATGCTCATTGAGGTCTATAATAGAGTTTTCTAGACATACTCTGTGACCTGTACAGAAGTCATTGTTCATCGAAGGGGAGAATCTAAAATATGTCTAAAACCAATTGTATATAGCCCCAATATATAAATGATAAGTGTCATTGCTATCCTTCCTACTCTCATAATGAGGTAACCGCTGGAAAGAATTCGACAGAACAGGAAGTGTCAGCCAATTATTAGGCGCATCGCCAGAGTGAAAAAGACAGGATGGCAGCATTTTTTTAAATATAAATACTGACACTGAAAATGTAAAAAAAATCTCAAAAAATTCTGCTTTAAAATATAAGTAATTTTGTCATATGTTTCTTTTAAGAAATATTTTAGTTCTGACCAAACAGCTCTTGATAATTCTCTAGTCTCTAGCTATTTAGTCTGCTGGCATAGGGTTTTTTTTAAAATCTTTTTTGTGCTAAAATATACTTTGTTATCTCGGTGCAGCACAGCATTGTCCAGTCTGCTGAAAATAATACATACTTTCCGGTTGGCTTTTTTTTTTTTTTTTTTTTTTTTTTAAATTAAAGTCAATTACATGGCTGGTCATCACCTATAGGAGCTTTTTTATTTATTTGGAACATAAAATAATGATATAAAAGAATCCATAATTAAAATATCTAATTTTATTTATGCATTGATCAGATATATGTAGAGTTTAGGCTTTAATAACTGCATAGGGTTGCAAACAATCTTTTTCACCTATAAAAATAAAATAAAAGGAACAATAATTTGCTCCATACAAATCATTCTCTGAAATAAGAAAAAAAATAATATCAAAATTAGGAAAATGTTTTACATTAAAGTCATTTGAAACCAAAATCTCTTTATTGTGACATCCAATAACCCTAAAAATATGACAATATGGCAAAAAAAAAAAATCTAACTTCATTTGGAGTATCTGCTACTAGAGATGAGAGAGTATATTTGATCGAATGATGCAAAAACACTTCCAGGGTATCAAATTTTTACTGCCCCTCCCACCTTCCCTGGCGCCGGGAGCTATGCGGTGGAGGTATTCGATCGAATATACTCGCTCATCTCTATCTGCTACCTATGATGCCATTGGTGCCGAATTAAAGATAAAGACAACTAATCAGTTTATAAATTCTACTCGTTTATATGGGACCAAAAGCAACAGTAATAACATATGTAAGATACAAAAGACTACAAAAATACAAAATAAATTATCAAAAAATATCATTTTAAATGGAACAATTATATTTCGTCAGATCCAGTAAATACTACAGAACCCAAAAATAAAAATAGAATATACACGTGAATGGGCGCACTAATTCACAAGAGGAAAACACTGTTTGATTCAAGTGACCCTAACCTATCTATTTGCAGGGCTGGGTTGATATGCTGGGTTCTAGTGACAGACTTTAACAACTATCCTAACAATCTGGACCCCTTTCCGACAATATCAGCTGTATTTTTCTGGATGTACTGGGACCAATTATTAGCTTTACGTGATGCTAATTTCTAAGCTTTAAGCTAAAACATTGAAGAGATTTTATACAAAAATAGCATTTATGTTAATTTCAACCTTAAAGAACGGAATGAGAATAGATATAGACATATAACATAACAGCCAAAAAGGAATGAACTTGCTGAGCATCTTTTGTAAAAAGTGACATGTTAGAATTATCATGGAAAAGATTAACAAATTTTTTTTAACAAATTTTTTTTAACAAAAAAGAGATCTACTTACAAGAAAAATTGTAAAGTTTGCATAAATTTAAAGGGTTTCTCCAGGATTAGGATATAAAAAAATAAATAATAAAAACAAAATGTAAACCTTCAGCAACTCTAATTACATCTTCCTATTAAGATGTCGATTGTGTTTTGCCTGTAAGGATTTCTGAGGCAGTGACCATGGCTGAACATAAAACCATAAGATGATGGAACAGCTAAGACGAGAGTCCATGCTGCTCCTCAATCTTCTGACATTACCGTGGTCAGTGCCTCAGAAATCCAGTCAGGTTGATATGCAAGTTGAACAGAAACCATAGCATTAAGTCACGCACCGACTAGGAAATGTGAAAACTCAGACTACGGCCAGGGCGCCACGGGCTGGAAACACCGCGATAAAGCACTGTTGGAACAACCCTGGCGGGAACGCATCGTGGTTCTTCCCGCAGTGCTTTGAACAGAACGTTCATGCTGTTTTCCTCCGCGGACTTTCTGTTACCATTATATCTATGGGAAAGCCGTCGTCATATTCTACTGTCACCACTGTGTTGCAGAGCAAATTGCAGTAATAAACAACATATGTATTTATTATATATATCACTTATGTAGACTTTGAGAAAAACATCCTTAGTCTTATCCAAATGGTGCATATGGCTCACTGTGGGCGGGCATTCTGGTTCCTAGAGCACTGCTTTTGTTACTCACACACTTATCATCTCCTGCCTTCACCACCCTGTGCTGTGGGAGTTCATCCTCCCTGTTCCCCATCCTACCTGACCACCAACAGCATTTCTCACATAGCTAAAGACTGCCATCAGTGCACAAATTGTCTAATATGCATAAAACTTCAAAGATATTTTTCTCAAATCTACAAACGTGACATACACGACAATGTACTATTATGGCGGATGTTGGGGATTCATGTATGGTGGAGCTCAGGAGCTGCCACCCTCGCCACCGTGGTCAATTGGTAGCAGTTGAATATGCTTAAGAAAGTGGTACGCTCTCTTTAAAGGGAGTCTTTCTACAGCAAAAACATTATTAAACCAGCCCTGGTACCTTATAGTGCTAAGAGCCATTTGCACAATGTTTGAACTTATTTGTACAATGGCTGCTTAATTTTGTTCAAGACTGTTTTTTATTCTTAGTTAAATCAGCTAAAAGTTCATCAGGGACTTGGTCTGTGGCTGCTGGGGATTATCTGAAGAGCTTCCTTTGGCCCATGATAAGGTATGGGAAGTTCCAACTGCCTCAATGTTGCTTGGAGAGGTGTTGAGTGAGGGGAAGATCTGAGGGTCAATTCACACGGAGGAAAATGGTGAGGAATTTAGTGTGGAATTTCAGTGCTGAAAAAAAAGCCTCCCGTTGACTTCAATGAGTTCAATGGGAAAAAAAAAAGCTAGCAGAACCCATTGAAATCAATGGGAGGCTTTTTTTTTCCACGTGCAAAATTCCACACCAAATTCCTCACCATTTTCCTCCGTGTGAACTGTGATACTCCCCGACCCCAAACCTCTTGCTCAATTAGTAATAAAAAAGTTTGTCCATTAAGTGTCCATTCGACAAACACATTCTAGCCCGGTGCCAACAGCTCGGAACATTAACGTGCGTGGGCTGGATTAATAATGTTTTTGGTGCTGACACACTCTCTTTAACCCTCTAACAGTCTCATAAATTATGCACATATTTTAACCCCTTTAGAGATGTAACACACTTTAGCCTTACACCAGTAACACTCTCTCCCTCTCCCTGTATTCCAGCGTTCTAGATTTTTTTTTTCATGTAGCTTTACGAGACCTTGTATTTGGTGGATAGCTTTTAGATCAGTTGACTTTTTGATCAGTTTTTATTACTTTTTGCTTTTGAAAGATATGATTAAAAAGCATGAATTTTGGCTGCTGAATTTTAAGGTTTATCATATAATAATGTACTAACATTTTAGGGGCTGTTACAGATGTGGGGATACCTTTTTCGTGGGGGAGGATCAAGAACAAAGAAAAAGGTTATTTTTATTTTTTTCCTGTGAAACAACTTAGATCATCATGACAGCAGCATATAAGAGGTTAAATAGCATGTATGCTTTCTGATTGATAATGGGGGGTGATATAATGAGCAAAAATCCATGGTACCCCTTTCCCTGGGGTTTCCTGAAATAACAAAGACGGGAGAATAATAAAATCATGTTCTCCTCCCTGCAGTGTCAGCCGCTCTCCT
Source organism: Leptodactylus fuscus (assembly GCF_031893055.1). Classification (NCBI taxonomy): domain Eukaryota; kingdom Metazoa; phylum Chordata; class Amphibia; order Anura; family Leptodactylidae; genus Leptodactylus; species Leptodactylus fuscus. The sequence continues at coordinate 65,665,809 of NC_134268.1, read as the reverse complement.
GCACCCTGGTTAAAGTGAGGCTGCCAGTCTAGGTGGGCTACAGACAGTCTAGTCAGATGTGTTAGAGCTGTCTGAAGTGACTGCTCCGTCCGCAGTCTCCCAGAATATCTCCTGCTCAGGGTAAACTGTAAAGCACCTGGATTCAAAGCTGAGGGGGGAGGTTAAACATTGCAGTAGTGATGAAACAACTACACGGGCCACATGTTTAATACAGATTTGCAACGTTTTTATAAAACTCAAATAAAGTTAATACATTATGTTTGCATCACGTATAAAACTCAGCAGTATTAGTAGACCCCCATCTAGTCGTGGCCTGGGGCTGCTAGGATCTTTAGGCTATGGCCCTATGTAGTGGGCCGCAGCAAAGAAGCACTGAGGAAAATAAGGCGGGGGCAACGCATGTCGGGTTTTTCTGTCCGCTTGAAAAGTCGGACATCTTTACATGCGGACAGTGAAGGAAGGGCACGGAGTGCAAAAGAACGCACCCGATCGCCATTTAAATAAATGATAGGTGTCACGGACACAGCTAGTGTCCGCTCCAAATGTCCGCGAGAGAATTTGAACAGACACTAGGAGCGGACACTACCTGTCGGACACAGACGGTAGTGTGAACGCCCCCTAAGACAAGCGTTAGTTTTCGTTTGAATTAAAAACAATTCTACTAAAATAACGCATGGAAGTAAAAAAGATATAGAAATGGATGAGTTGGTTGTAGCACTGACATGAGGCTGGGATAATTAAAGGCGCTGACTGCAGACCTCCGCTCACGCTGTTCATTCATTATCTAAATAAGTGAAATGAAAACAGATTTAAAATAAATCAAAGGGGTTTTATATCAGAGCACAAATGCCCCTCATCTTTAATAATTTCCGCAGTACGTTCATTAGGAGTGTTTTGTAGTAACTAATATGTAGGTGGAGGGCCGCTTTTCATTTTATCCAGCAGCAAATCCTACTGTGCTATTTAACACTAATTCACGAATAAATCCTGTTACCTTACCACCAATCTCCAGTGGGTTTAAGCTTTCCATTCATTTTTCTCTAAATCAAAATAATTCCACCAAAATATGTAATAACAAGATACACAGAATAACATTCAATAAAAGAAAACAAGCAAAATATCGCCATCGCAGAAATTATTCACCAAATAACAACTCCTTATTATAGTCTTATTATACCCCTTTAAAGACCCTCCTTAGTATATATGATTATGCCACTTTTAACACTGTGATAGCATCGCACCAAGCTGTTGGAGAAATGTTACAACAATCCGCAGACTACTGACGGTCTACTCTGCCGATGAATGACCACGGTGCAATCACTTTCACTACCAAAGGGAGTAAATCCAATAATAGTTCTATATCTAGGAAGTGATATTAAAGAATTGTCCAGGATACACGTTTTTATGGACTACCCTTAGGATAGGCCATAAATATGACATCTGTGGGGGGCCAAAAGGAGGCCCTGCAACGATCAGTGGCTGCCAAAACCCATCCTATACACAATACAGGAAGTAGATAGCTCCGTGCCCCGTATAGTGGCCGGGTGCCCGTATTACAGCTCAGTTCCTATTGCCTTCAATGTAGGCCCCACACCGATCAAATATTTATGGCCTATATTGCAGGACTATTATTATCTCCACCTATTTGAGGGACGGAGTCCCCAAACGCTAGTGTGAACCAACCTGAGGCTGTGCACTCTGGACACAGGTTTATCTGTTTTTGGACTAGTTGAGCTTATTGACATGTTATAATTCCTTCCTTACCAGATTGCTCAAGCTAGGGGGAACACTGACTCCCACTGAAGTTAAAGGGGTTGTCAGCCATAAAATTAAATTCCTACACTAATCTAAACATCCTCCCCCGCCTACATTCTAACATCATTTATCAAAAAGGTATATTTACCCATATCCCTGGGGCTGTCATGGGACCGCTCCAGGGACAATTTTCTGGTTATCCAGTGATGATCCGTTTCCCCGTTTCCGGAAACAGAATGTCACTACTACTCCCCCCCCCCCTTCCACTACATCATACTGACCTATCTTCTTCGTTTCAAGCTTCTTCCTGCAGGACAGCTCCTCCCTGTTTTCAGACTGCTAGCGCATGCTATAGACCCTACGCTACTCTGTGCAGCCGATAATCCACCTCTACTGCGGAGGTGTGGGAGACCTGCGCAGTAGGGGTGGATCATCGGCTACAGAACAATGCTGGGTTTATAGCATGTGTCAGCAGTCAAAAAACAGGGAGGAGCTGTCCTGCAAGAGGAAGAATGGAAGGAAGAGAGGTAAGTATATAATGGGGTTGGGGGTTGAGCTGAGTAGGTAGGGAAAGATTAGTAGTTGCAAGCGGCATAGCTAGAGAGACAGGAAGGGATTGAGGTGAGAGGGAGCTAGTGTGGAAGTTACATAGCAGGAAGCTGAACCAGTAAACAAATGTAGAAGATACCAGGAGCTCCCAGAGACACCCAAAAATCACACAAAACACTGGTAAAGGTATATGGCTGCATACATTAACCCATTAATAGCACTAAAAGACCTCTTTAAAAAAAAAAAACATTTTTGTCCAGAAAACCCCTTAATGTGAGCATTGATGGGTCCTGTCCAGCAAGGGGCACGCCTAAGTTCAGCCCATGTGAGGCTAAACCCCCTTCATTCTCAGAATCGTGTGGTCTCAGAAGTCAGACTCCCACCCACCAGTCATATATCCTCTATACTATAGATAAGGGATACATACTCTTACTTGCACCGCCCCTTTAATAAGCCCTTGATGGAAGCTACTCTGTAAAGTCTATCATACTGTCTGTTATGTCACTTGAAAAAAGCATCTCTTGCAAGCATTGAAAACATGTCTCCCGCAGAAATTTTAGAACAGGTTCCTCTGATACTAACAGTACCACTCACATATGTGAGGAAATGAAAATAAGTTAAGACAGCCAATGCACTGTAAAGTGCGCAAACAACATCTGCTTTCCTTCACATTCACATTAACAAGTGAATATTAAAAATAGAGGTAACACGATTTCAGTTCTGTCTTAGTTTGCTTATTCTGACGCCTGGTAAAGTTCTTCAGAGCAGAAGCCATATTGTGGGATGAACCATTACTAAGTGATGAATTCATTAGGAACCAGTGACATTGCTAGGAACGCTCTAGTGCTTCGGCAGAAAGGGCCATGGTGAATAAAGGAGCTAGTTAGTCAAGTAGAGGATATTCTTAAGGAGCCAGAAAGACCTTGACAGATAAAGCTCTGGAAAGATAAGCCTACTAGTACTCCTCCTAATGCATTATTCATACGATTGGGGAATAGAAAGAGAATACACAAGATCACATGTGATACACCGCAACGATTCACTGTGATGTCAATGCACAGACAGATAGACACAAAACCTGTCTACATAACTGAATGTAAAATCCATGAAAGGTAAAGAAGCCGCTATAATAATAGTAGTAACGTAACATTACTGTACAAACCCAAGTGCTACACCCAGGCCTTATTATAAAGTGCAAGGCGCGACAAAAACTGGATATATTAGCCATTATTACAGATGAAGGACTTGATAATTGGCCGCCATTTTTTTTTCTATAGAAGCTTGCCAGTGCATTCCCTAGGCTGGTTAAGCTTTATTGCTTTATTACTAATACAGACCTCGGGCCCCCAGAGCCCCATTTATTAGCTTTGTGGGAGGCAGCTGCGAGGCCGTAGCTCTTATTCCGCTGCCTTCCCTGCTGATGTTCTAGTTTTCTACTCAGGTTGTAGACCCATTGGGTAGAATGGAGTCAGTCATGTGACTGAGAGTCGGCAGGGAAGGCAAAGCAATGAGAGCTCCAGCCCCGCCAAAAACGTAATAAATGGGGCAATGGGGGACTGAGGTGTATTTTAGTAATAAAGTTTTACCAGCAAAGGGAACAAACTAGTAACAAACTAGCAAGCTTTATTGCACCCTGACTAACTCCTAACCTACACTATACAGTCCAAGTTGCTCACAATGTACTCAATTTTGGTGCAATCTCTGTGTGTAAAATACATAATAAATGTGACTTGAGGTATGAACATCAGTTTTTTGATAAAATGAAGACAGAATTGTCTTGTGTAGTTGAGTAAATCTCATCCAATATGTGGAGAAAACAAGGGCTTTGCCTGTCTGCCTACTAAGCTTCCCTGTCTCAGCTGCGGCTCTATCAGTTTTTCTGCTGCACTTTGTGATAATAATTTTAGTTAACAAATATCTAAACCTGCCGTCTGCAGCTCGCTGGTATATTATTCTGCAATATTACTTACATGACTTACTTAACTAGGGTGAAAAACATGGTGTCAACTAGGTAAGTATAAGGCCGAAGAAGGGATATAGATCCGAAACTCCAGCTAAAATCTGATTTTTCCATTTTCCCTGGAAAAAATATATATATTTTCTATAAATATATATATATATATATATATATATATATATATACAGTCCTATGAAAAAGTTTGGGCACCCCTATTAATCTTAATCATTTTTAGTTCTAAATATTTTGGAATTTGCAACAGCCATTTCAGTTTGATATATCTAATAACTGATGGACACAGTAATATTTCAGGATTGAAATGAGGTTTATTGTACTAACAGAAAATGCGCAATATGCATTAAACCAAAATTTGACCGGTGCAAAAGTATGGGCACCTCAACAGAAAAGTGACATTAATATTTAGTAGATCCTCCTTTTGCAAAGATAACAGCCTCTAGTCGCTTCCTGTAGCTTTTAATCAGTTCCTGGATCCTGGATAAAGGTATTTTGGACAAACAATTCAAGTTCAGTTAAGTTAGATGGTCGCCGAGCATGGACAGCCCGCTTCAAATCATCCCACAGATGTTCAATGATATTCAGGTCTGGGGACTGGGATGGCCATTCCAGAACATTGTAATTGTTCCTCTGCATGAATGCCTGAGGATTTGGAGCGGTGTTTTGGATCATTGTCTTGCTGAAATATCCATCCCCGGCGTAACTTCAACTTCGTCACTGATTCTTGAACATTATTCTCAAGAATCTGCTGATACTGAGTGGAATCCATGCGACCCTCAACTTTAACAAGATTCCCGATGCCGGCATTGGCCACACAGCCCCAAAGCATGATGGAACCTCCACCAAATTTTACAGTGGGTAGCATGTGTTTTTCTTGGAATGCTGTTTCTTTTTGGACGCCATGCATAACGCCTTTTTTTTATAACCAAACAACTCAATTTTTGTTTCCAAAATGAAGCTGCCTTGTCCAAATGTGCTTTTTCATACCTCAGGCAACTCTATTTGTGGCGTACGTGCAGAAACGGCTTCTTTCTCATCACTCTCCCATACAGCTTCTATTTGTGCGAAGTGCACTGTATAGTTGACCGATGCACAGTGACACCATCTGCAGCAAGATGATGCTGCAGCTCTTTGGAGGTGGTCTGTGGATTGTCCTTGACTGTTCTCACCATTCTTCTTCTCTGCCTTTCTGATATTTTTCTTGGCCTGCCACTTCTGGGCTTAACAAGAACTGTCCCTGTGGTCTTCCATTTCCTTACTATGTTCCTCACAGTGGAAACTGACAGGTTAAATCTCTGAGACAACTTTTTGTATCCTTCCCCTGAACAACTATGTTGAACAATCTTTGTTTTCAGATCATTTGAGAGTTGTTTTGAGTAGCCCATGATGCCACTCTTCAGAGGAGATTCAAATAGGAGATCAACTTGCAATTGGCCACCTTAAATACCTTTTCTTATGATTGGATACATCTGGCTATGAAGTTCAAAGCTCACTGAGGTTACAAAACCAATTTTGTGCTTCAGTAAGTCAGTAAAAAGTAGTTAGGGGAATTCAAATCAATAAAATGATAAGGGTGCCCATACTTTTGCACCGGTCAAATTTTGGTTTAATGCATATTGCACATTTTCTGTTAGTACAATAAACCTCATTTCAATCCTGAAATATTACTGTGTCCATCAGTTATTAGATATATCAAACTGAAATGGCTGTTGCAAATACCAAAATATTTAGAACAAAAAATGATTAAGATTAATAGGGGTGCCCAAACTTTTTCATAGGACTGTATATATATATCTCTGTTTGAGTGCACGAATATAAAATAACAAAATTAGGTACAAAGTTATGTAACTAGCAACACGTTAAATGCAGCAAATAACAGTTTTATAAGTAAAATTTTGACATGAAATCAAAAATAGCCGGCATATGGAGTAGAAACCCAAACCTCCCAACGGATCCAATTAACACAAAATAGTGAAGTGAAGATACAGAAATTTTACATAATAGAGAACACTCACATAAACTTTAAGGATATTGTAATTAATAACGAGTTCTAATTGTGACATCTATAGCCCCTGTCCTAGTAATAGCGGGGAACAATGTCATCACCAGAAAACTTTGTCAGACATGCACACGTACACTGTGTCATATCACAACTTAACAGGAGTCTGATATCAGGAAACTCTGTATCAAACCAGCCATTAAGTATTATAGGAGACATTAGGCTGAACACCATCACACCTAAGGGTCCATTCACACGGAGGAAGTAGGGGCTGATTCTGGTGTGGAATCCGCATCAGTATCAGCACTGAAAAAAAAAGACTCCCATTGACTTCAATGGGTTCCGTTTTCTGCGCAGAACCCATTGAAGTCAATGGGAAAAAAAGCCTCCCATTGAATTCAATGGTTCCGCGTGGAAAATGGAATCTATTTCCTCCGTGTGAATGCACCCTTAGGGTATGTTCACACAGAGTTTTTTGCAGGCTGATTTTCAATGGGAGTCAGTAGCAGATTTTTTCCTCTAGCTAACAACAACATGATCTATCTTCAGGCAGATTCTGCTGTGAAAAACCTATTGAAATCAAGGGAAGGCGGAAAAAGCGTGATACTTTTTTGCTGCAGTTTTTGAATTGAATTGAATTGAATTTTTTGCTGCAGTTTTATGCATAAACCACGTCAAAAACTGCAAACGTTTTTTAAAGGGAAATTTCCAAGTCTTTACAGTGTGTTGGAGCAACAAACTATGACAAAAACCATGGCAAAAAATGCAATGAGAAATGCAACAAAAACTGCATCATGTAAAAAAAAAGCATCAATTTTTTTTTCCTAATTCGTGAAACAGCCTGCAAAAAACTCTGTCTGAATAGTCCCTTAGATAGTCCAACAGATACAAAATTTCCTTGACCATTTTTATGAATATGCTAATGAGGCCGAAGGATAATGAGCATGCTAGAGTCTCACACCCACATGCACAGCTCTTGTAGACTCTGGCTTGCTCACATTGCTCTATATTTATAAAGACAACTTTTTTTCCAGGAGATGTTGCATGTACTGGACTATCTAAAGGTAATAATGGCGCTCAGCATAATATCCCCTACAACGCACTGTGCCCGGGTTCAGTTTCATGACTAAAATTCAGATACTTTCAAGCCAATCTACATAAATAGGACAGATATCAGTCCAGTTAAGAACTGCATTGTTACCCATGACTGTCTTGGGAAATACAGTGGTCCCTCAAGTTACAATATAAATTGGTTCTGGGATGACCACTGTAAATTGAATCCATTGTAACATGAGAAAAAAATCTAAATTGACAAACTGATGGGGTTTTTTCCTGTTTCACCTTCCAGGAAAAAAAATAAAAATCAGATAAAAAGAAATCCTAATTTTAGACAAACCCCATAATAATAGAAATAAAAGCTACGACTTCCCTTGCAAATGTAGACACCGTACACAACAATATACTCCGAAATATAAAAAAAATATCAATGTCAGAGTATGAATATGTCGAATCAAAGTAATTATTTATTTTCATGTTTTGGAGTTTTGTAAAGATAATTTAAACATGACAAAATTTACATAGATCTGGTATAAATAAGATTGTACCGACCTGTAGAACATGTAATTATTACTGCATGGTGAATGGCATAAAAATGTAATCCATATGAAAATGGCGCAAATGTAGTTTTCCAATTCCACTGCATTCTAATTTTTGTTCCAGCTTCCTAGTACATCATATTGACTATTAAATGGTACCATTGTAAAGTACAATTAGTCATGCAAAAAATAAGCCTATATACCCGGTAAGTGTTTCCCATGATTCCTCTCCTCACTCTCTGTGTTTGCTGCTCACAAGGGGGAGATGAGGGGGAGCTTGCACACAAAACTAAAGGGTGCATGAGATAACAGTCAGGATTTTGCACTGCTGTGGATGTATTTTCAGATACTTTTTGGAAGCTGGATAAACACTTTAATGGAAACGTACATACAGCCGAAATAATCAAAACGAAAAGTTTACACTACTTAATGGTTGACCTAGTTCGTACAGCACAACAATTATCTATAAGCAATGCTACTTTTCATTTCAGCCATGCATTGTCAATCTAGTCTGAAAAATGGCCAGGAAGTAGATTCAGCAGTAGATGCACCAAATTTTCGTGCATATTATGTTATATTCTAGATCCAAACACGTTAGTGAATGTGCCTGACTGTGAGGACTCTTCTTCCTATCCAGAACTGCCGGGTTTCTATCACCTGTCCAGTTTCTCGGGCAGAAGATGGAAACCCACAAAGCGGAGACCGCTTCTGTAAGTGTAATAACTGTCCCAGCCCTTGTTCATGATAGCTAAAGCAGTCAGAGAAAGGAGCTGACTTGGTGCTTATCCACACAACCAAAGTCTTGGCCTTGTGGTGATATGTACAATAATTGGACATGCTATGGTTAGGTGATTATGACCTAAATCAAAATGACAATTGAGCATTTTACCTCGATTACAATTAAAGAACGATTTTAAGGCACTCCTCTTTTATATACCACACCCCCTGTTTAGATGCCACACCACGCCATTCAATTTTTGGCTTTGGTTATTCACGTATTGCCAATCCTGAATGGATAGCGTACAGTTATTGACATATGTTTTACCCACTGGCAGTGTGAGACAGGATGGCAAAGAGGAAAAACAATTGAAATAATTGATGCGAGCGAGTTCTCAACAATTAATTGAGCTGATTTTAATTTTGATTGTTTCCAATTAATTGCCCAGCCTTAGAGCATGCTATGTATTCTCGAGCATGAAAACTGATCCAATACGGTCATTAATGTGAATAGGTATAGAAAAAACGGATCTCAGACAAATTTGTGAAAACTTCAAAGAACCCGCTCAGTCATGTGAATAAGCACTTGTGGAAATGGTTAGTGGACTAGTGAGTATAACTTTCTTGTTTAAAATTTGGTTTAAAATTTGGTACAATCGGGACAATGCCACACCTGCTATAGCACCATCTTCTTTTGTGGTTGCTGCAAATCGTTGTCCATGGGACATGTTTTGGGGGTGGCACTGACTTGTGACCATGAAGAAAAATGGGTGCCCTAACAGGTGTGGCCCTGCTCTGAGTTCACCAGTTTATATGCATGTACAATAAAAGATGAGTGTGTGTATACATGTATGAGTGAGTGTAAGGCCCGGTTCACATCTGCGTTTGGGGATTCCGTTCCCCTCTCTGCAAGAAAAATGCAGAGAAAAAAGTCCTGCAAGCAGAACGTTTCTCTCCGCATTTTTCGTGCGGAAACCACACGGAACCCATTATAGTCTACGGGGTCCGCGGGTTTCCTAAGGTAACCTCTTTTTTATGCAGATTTGATTTCCATTTGGGGGATCCCCAAGCGGACTCCCCAAATAGAAACCCATGCGCAGATGTGAACCGGGCCTAAGTAGTAGCTTCTGAGTAGCTACTCGTGTTACGGGATCTTAGCTGCTTTCCTAATTGTTGTCAATTTCTCTTTTTCTATGTCAGGGATCTTTTAGCAGCATCATATCCTGGATTTGGAGTCCTAGGTCCCTGGATTTCCTATGTTATGGTCACTTAACCTTTTCTCAGCTATATTTTTACTATTTTACATTTACTTTTGGCAGAAATACAAATAAACAAATCAGTATTAGTAATAAGAGAAATAGGAGGGGTCAGACTGCTCTGTACTGCACATGCACCCTGTCTCGGGGAGAAATATGAAATGTGCTGCAGCCATAATGGGGCTATTAGCAGCCGAAAAGCTGATAGAACAACACGTATGAGGCCTTATACAGCCAGAGAACAGATTGCCCAGCAAGACCCTGAACATAATATAAGTTTTGATTAAAACCTAGAAACACTATGATCGATCTTACAACAGCAAATAAATGGTTCAAAGTGATTTTGGTGATGGAAGACTACCTTTACAGAAAGAAGCAGACACTGCTGTGAGCACAAGGCCAGGGGTGAAAAAATGAAACTAGGGACACCTTGCAAAATATAAGTACATTTGTAAGTTTAATCTAAGCACATCCATATAACTTTTGTGGCTGGACAACCCAATTACATTTGCGAATTTTGAACAATAACAGGCCCAGCTTCGTAGAAAGGCCACTACACTGTCGTATTCATACTGGACCCAGAAATAAGAATGTATTATATAAAAGTGGTTCCTGGATCTTCTCTATGAAATGTTGACAACTGTTGCTGTATTGTATAAGCCGTTTTGTAGCACTATGATTGCCTTTGCTTTTCCCTGCTGTCATATACTACTGTGACAGCTGCAACAGAAATCACTTATTAAATTCATGTGCGGATGAAAGATGGTCCTACGCAGATAGTGTGATAAACACAAGGCAGCCTTTACCTTACAATCCAACTCCTGTAAAGAATGAATGCAAAATAAGAAGAACATTGATCACTGGGGATTGATCTGCACAGCGCCGTAACTACAATTAATACATATGCTTTACTTCCACTTGGTGCCTAGGAATCCCTAAAGTCAATTCAATTCCTCATTTATAATTCAAGTATTCAATAAATAAAGAAGAGAAACTGAAATTGTATAAAACGATTATCATTTTCTCCTCCTTATTATTATTAAACATCATTTACATAAACTCCAGGCAACCTGGAATACTCCTGGAAAGTCCTACTGGCACCTATATTTTAAGGATATTTCTGACTTATGTCTTATATGGCACCAACATATTCCAAGGTACTGTACATAAAATATCATTATTCATAATGGTCCCTATTCCAATCTAAATTCTCTATTTCTCATAGACATATATACTGAGACCAAGTTTGAGGGAAGTTCATTAACCTTTGCTATGTTTATGGATGATGGGATGAAACCGAAATACCTAGAGTCACAATACTTACAACTATATAGATATAATCCTTGGTCAAACTCAAATCCAGGCCCAGTGTCACTCCTATATTTCATATCATTTCACAAAACCTTTAATGGGTAAGGGCTGGAAAACCACATTGCCACTCGGATGTTTTTAGGTACCTATAGAGATTCTATACGTAACTAGATAAATCACTACTGCCTACCCAACAACAAAAATTATCATGTAGTCACAGGAAGAAAAACATTGAGGAAGTTAATATCTCCTATCTCAGTGAAGAGTGCCCCTTATTTACAAAAAGGCACCCACCTACTCATAAATCAGACATCCCTTCCCCAAGGCCATGTGCATGAACTGAAATCTATGTCAGCTCATAGTTGGGGTAGATTTCAAGCATTATTTATAACAGTAAACGGGCATAAATAAACCTGAATCTGGCATGACTGTTGGTGGTCACCTCAATGGGAGCGCTGTCCATCACCGGCCACACCCATATTCAACCTGGCTGTGGTCAGGCTGAGCGTACAGTAGGAGGAAGATCCTCCAGTTCTTTGAACTTCAATGGAGCTGAGTAGTCAGACCCAACCCAAGGACAAGTATGCTGCTGTTTCAGGAAGAAAACAGACAAGTTTTTCTAATAATTGACCATCCCTTTAAGGTTTCACTAAATTAAATTGTTTAAAATCTTGGATAAAAGATGATAAATTCTGATCAAGAAATGGTCATAACGTTGACATGCAAAGACAGTGGACCTCAATGGAAACAACTCAGAATACAATCTTGGAATTCACAACTGGTTAAGGCTCCATTCAGATCACATTTTCTTACATCCATTTGGGAGATCCAGTTAAATGCAAAATCGAATGCAAAAAAAGGACAGAAATGAATGGTAATCTGTTAACATAGAGATCAAAGTTCAAAAATAAACGGATCCACTACTGTATGGTATACTACAACGTAGTATACCATACTTTATTTTTAACATTGATCTCTATGTAAACAGATGACTATTTGTTTGCATCAGTTAAACAGATGAAAAAAACATGATCTGAATGGTGTCTAACTCAGCTTAGGATTCTCTAGTTTTGTAGATACAAGTGAATGTTTTATTTTTAAGCTATAATACAAGACATCACAAGACCAGCATTCTTGTATATAGGACCAACTCTCTTGTATGGGGCTGGGCTTCAAAACTAGACATAAGCTATGGACAAGAAAGGCACAGGTTCAGGAAGAAAAAAAAACAGATCCAGTTTCCTATTCCTATACAACCTTTTTATCTAAAATGTGAACAAAAGAACGCAAGCATTAAGAAAAATCTACAAAGCCCACAATATAAAATCACTACAAATCATAGCCGTGTCATTTCATGGTCACTGGAACATAAAAGTCAGTCAAGACATTGCAGATGGGAATTAAAAACCTGTCATTAATACAATACAATAGAAACTGCACCACTGTACAAAAAAGTTGTTGTACCCTTATAGGTCCCATTGAAGCAAATACAAAGCAATGTAGATTGTGGCACATTGTATAAAGGAGTATTACAGCCTAGCTGCTGGAATGCATTGTTCTTTATGCCACACAAAGTAAAAGGTGCAGTTCTCCTCCCCTGCTAACATCACCATGGAAATCTCCAGAGCGAGACCTAATCCAGAAAGCAGCAACCTTACAATGCCCTTTCACTTACATTTACTTTCCCCCAAGTACTTAGGATGACAAAGGGATGCTTGCAAGCTACCCTCCATGCCTCAAATCCTTTCACTACTAGAGAGGCAATGTAGTTTCACATAGAAATGTTAAAATATGAAATATAGTTGAAGGTTTCATACAATTTTTTTTCAGAAAATGACAAAATATTTTACATTGTTGCAGAAAGGGAAACACCCACCTGAAAAAAAGATTTCATAAACTAGCAAAATCTTACTGAGAAATATTACAATACACAATCCTCTATCCTCTACACAATCCAATACGTACTGTAGGGAGAGATACAGTAAGTCCTGGCAGGTAGAAGACCTTCAGTAATACTGGAGGTAGATATAACCTGTCTGTTCTATAGGACTGAACTGTATTAATGTTTCTCTGATACGTCTGCTGTAGTAAAAGTTGACTAAGTTTAGTGGGATCTGACTGTTAAAGGGGGAGGCAAACCACTAAACCACTTACTTATGGACCGGGGTATTAGTGTTCCAAATCGCTCTGTTATAACTCAATCCATAGTCACGTTAACAATAAAAAAAAATCTATAATTCACCTATCAGCTGTATTCCCTGTCACCAGCACAGATCTTCAGGAAGCTAAGGCGTACACCTTGGCGTCAGTGCACATGGCACTGGACATCGGGTGCATACGCTGTGAAGTCGGGGTGCACATCTCTAGCTTCACGGAAGAATAGCACGGGTAGCATTAGAGATGAGGCGGATGAGATTCATCTTTAGATAACTATAAAGCTTTTTTATTTTTAGTGCGGTCATTATAACATGTCAATTTTGGGACACTAAACCCCCAGTCCATAAGGACCTGTGGGTGGTAAAGTGTCCTAAATAGCCCTGAAAGGTACCTTACAATGACCTGGATCTGTTCACTGTGTAGTGGCTACTGAGACCAACTGATCAGCAGGGGTCACGGGTGCTGGACCACTGCCGATCTGATATTGACGACCTGTCTTAAGGTCATCAGTATGACCTAAAAGCATCATTTACCCAGAAAACCCCTTTAAGGGCCATTCATACAGGGCGAAGATCAACTGGTCAGTGGTTTGTACAAATGTTTATTCCCAATCATGGCCAGTGATAAGTCGACGATTGTTGGTCTTTGGTGTCATCTTTGATGTAGGCATAAAAATTATAATTTGACCTCTGCACATCCCTTGAAGTAAACAGAGAATATGCTGCCCACATTAAAGCAAAATGAAAAAGAGGAAGGGGGATCTAACAACCACATGAACAATACAAAACCCCTCATGATGTTTGCTACAAGCACCAATCAATTTCCTGTATTGTCAGTCACTTCTTATGGGTGGTTTACCAACCAGTCATAAAAAAGCAAAAAAAAAAAAAAAAACTTACACGTGAGACCAAAAACATGACTGTCACTCCAACAATAATAGCTTTTCTTCTAGTCACTTACAAAAGCTGTACACAAGGCCATGTTTCCCGATGTGCTCCCCATAATACCTCAACTTTCCAGTACCAGTCAGCTCAATACTCAATATTATAGACTATTCCCTTTATCACTGTTTATAAGCCATCCATATATTTTAGAAGGCAGAAAGTCGTTTTCACTATGACTATGTCTGCCAGTCCATTGACTACATGTGTTACCATTTAGTTCAATGTTTGTATGCAATACCATAATTCTCCTGCGGAGGCAGCAGTCTTTGGGAACAAGAGTTGATCACTGTCTGACCCCTAATGATCAGCTGATAACAGGGCTGGAATGATCATAAATAAGTGTTACCATGATAAGAAAATCCAAGCATACACTGGGATGCAAGGAGTTAAGAATTGTATATATATTTTTACAAAAATATGGATTTCAGTTTATTTTAAAAAAAAAAAAGCCATATTTTTGCATCCCTCTTCAAAACCATTCAGATCCCTCTGTAAAAAAAAGCCCTAAGGCTATAAGAAGAGAATGTATCAGGGGAGAACAGCTTCTCTTTAACTAGAGCTCTGTCCTGCCATGAAAACACTGATACTTTTAACAAATGACATATGATATAAGTATACTGCGTGTTGGGAACCAAAAGATCCAGCAATGTTGTCTTAGGATCAGTATTGGTGCTGGTGGACTAAGCTGGCAACCAAACAGAGAGAAGATGGCTTGTGACTGATGTCATAAATATGGCGCGACAAGAAATCTCTTCATATCATTACGCTCAGGGCACTGAAATAACCAGCATGCATTTTGTGCCTCTGTCAGACACAAGTGATGGTTGTGTAAGTGCAGTAAGAAACCACTGGTTCATAGAAGAAGAGACAATCCAAATATACTGCGTTGAAGAACCTGAGCACCACAAATGATATGTCTTATTTTTTGTACTTATGTTAGCAATGACATTTGCCAGGAAACCGGAGTGCACACAATGACCAATACTCCATATGGATCAATAATCCCATTCTATGCTTGCTGCTGGTCTCTGCCATCTGGTGTTACTCTGTAACAAAGAATACTTGTCTGTCAATATCCTACTTTCTGTTTCCAGCAAGCTAAAATACTTCTCTTTAATTTAGTTGTCAATGTATTGTTTCCAAAAGTTTATCATTGTCATTGTGTGATATCAGTTTGGGTTTAGGGTTAATCCATACTATCTAACAGTATAATAAGCACATTCTAATAAGAAAATAATAGGCACATCATATAAATAGTACCTAGGTTCTCTTTTGGGTTTATGACTGCAACCTACTTCTTTGACAGGTTATGACTGCAACCTACTTCTGATGGGTTCTAACTTATCTGAGCCCGGGCACCATTTCTGTTTAGGGGAAACATACAATATGACTGCATTGTCCACCCTAAGTCATCCGAAATCATATATTTACTGCTTCACCTTTACTTGTAAACACTGTATATATGTTTGTTTGTCTATTATTTACTTATTTCTGCTACATTGTTTTACATCCTGATACTGTTCCATAAAACAGAAACCCATACACGACAACTGTGCAACAATTCCAGACATATATTTATTTCTGTGTATATATTTAAATGCTAGCACAAACCAAAAAAAAAAAATAAATAAAAGCTGCAATGTATTTTCCCTGACTCTATACTAATATGATCCAGACAGGAAAATATATCAATTTAAGAGCAAATCTGTATGATTTATCGTATCTTTGTCAATAAGAGATTTACAACATTTATTTAGGAAGTGGATTGCAATAAAAAGACGTAATAAATATATACACGGTATGTACGTGAAATAAAATAGTTACATGACACATGCCAATATGAAGCGGAGCAGAACCACTAAGGGGAAATGAGATTCCACAGCTGTAACATTACTGATGCCCCTGATACTGATGAAACACAAGTCCATTTCCTGTTTGCCTGGCTTCAAATGTTAAACTTACCCTGCATAAGAGCTTATCTAAAATCTCCCAACAAGCTGTCACCTTCTCACATTAAATCCCCAGAAATAAAATGTCACATGTCCAGGAGTGCACGCAGATTCTTATTCAAGACAAATAGACAGCATTTCTTATCGGACACCAACTAATTCTTGTCTAGTAAAATGTAATTAAAGTGAATATAATGAATGTTGGTCATAGACGTCTGCAGTCAGGGTCTTGTCTTATTACTACTCAATACGTCACTCAGTGAAGGAAAGGACAATTATTTGGAGTGCACCAAAAAAAAACAAAAAAAAAAACAAACACTATGGATCTCAATATCGAATTCGCCAGGACTGCACATTTTCCCATAGTGAGCACAGAATGGTTGTCTGTCTGAACTGTGAGGCCTATAACATGGCCAGCCTCAGTCCACCGAGCAGCCTACAGGGCAGCAAAAGAGGCAAACAGACACTTGCCTTATATCCTAGAGGACATGAACAATAGTTTGTGGGGTAATTACTGTCTACGAGAAATATGACCGAACTAGTGTGACTTGTGTGGCTGTAATATTACATAAAGTTCATGTAACGGATTGTAGCGCGCACAACGCTGAACACATTTATCATGCTCACTGCTGCAGTCAAGAGTAAAGAAGTTTATTCCCTTCTCATGTGGGAAATAACTGGGGTTAGTGGGTTAGCAGAGCGACTTCTCGGTGTGGAATATGTGGTTAGAGCGACTGCTTTAAATCACTTCTTCTTCGGGGACCAGTGTGTGCCACCATTGAGAAGCAGAGGGGTACTGAATTATGGCGTCTCCTTGGAGAGACACCAGTGACTTTAGTGACTTTTCCTATCATTCTCATTTTGCAGAAACACAGCGTGGAGAGAGCATAAAAGCAGGAAGCCAGTCAGCACATTATGGCTTATAGACTGTAAAACCTGGAGGCAGACTGTAAGTAATCCCCACGGCTCGGCTGGCTCCAGTTTAAACACCATGGACAGTACTCAGCACAGAAGCCAGAGCTCTACTGAACATAGAAAACAAAGCAAAATGACAGCAGCAGAAGGTAAGAACGAGGCGAGATAGACTATAGAATAAATGTAATGCAAAACCAAACACAAAAAAGAAAGGCAAGGCAGCAGAATAACCCGATCATAGAAACATTGCCTGCTGCAAATACGTGGCTGCTATACAATTCCAGCTTATTATCCACATTACTTAATAATCAAGCAGGGGATGGGAGGGGGGGAGTAGACACCACTCCCACCACCTTATTGTCACCATGTAAAATCACACAAAGAAATGCTTCGCTGCTAAACATGCCTGCCACACAAAGAGCTAGTCACTTAGCCTTAAGACCTCCGCCCCATAGAAATGAGAAAGGCCATCTCCATCATGGGAACTTCTCTCTGCATAAGACTACATGGAACAGTGACATGTCATATAGGTGAGGGAGTCATATAGGGATTGAGGCTCTATCCCTTACTCCTTGCAAATAGTATTAAGCAATGATGATCTGCACCGTCTGTGCTGCAGTTGCTAACAGCCATGGTTTTAACCCCTTTTTCATGTGTTTAAGGAAAGGTAGTGGCTTCACCTTCTTTGCTACTTGTAATGTAGCACTCCAATGGTGCCCATCAAGGATGCTAATAAAGTAGCTGCAGGCACATGTATCCCCGGGGGGCAGCTAAACCAGATTGTGTTGTAATCCTTTCAATCGCCATGGTGACACAAGGGCACTTCTGGTGTGTGGCTACCCCATGGGTTTATCAGGTGGTAGTCTTACATGAGGCACACACATGTGGTGGGCACTGAGAAGTGTACAAGTGTTAGGACAGAGGAGGGCGTCATGTAAATCTGGTGTGGAATAAATAAAGCAGGCTGACACTGGCAGGACACATGATAGCTGGTGTCATATTCACCCCACACTTCCTCTGTACACTGTATATAGTACATGTCCTATTATTCAGCTCTCCACTTCACATCTTCCCAGAAATAAGAATGGACACCCCAGGGCTGATCCACATCATAAAGCTTCATATTACTCCACACAGAGGTAACACAAGTCCTGCACACACATGGTCTCATCCTACACATGCTGAGACTACAGGCAGGTGCATGGGAGGTTCAAGCTAGTACTATGGGGACTAACCCTGCTCATTACAAGTCCCAGACCCCTAGAGGCCTACCCAACCTGCACAAGACAAGGGTTACATGGAGGTCCCCAATGGACCACCTCCACTCATAGCTCACAGAGGCAAGGCTGCACTCTACAGACCCTAACCCACAAGAAGTGAGGTACCCATGAACTGATCACAACAGTGCCATGTAGCCAGGGGTGAGTGGCCCCAGCACTAGTGTAACAAGCCACATGTATGTGCTGATGTAGTACGTGCTGTGCATGAAGTGGCATGTGCATAGTATGTAGAGAGGCATGTAGACAGTATGTAGCGTGTCATGTAGACAGTATGTAGAGTGGCATGTACACAGTATGCAGTGACATGTATGGACATAGTATGTAGTGACATGTATGTGGCGGGCTCCACAGCTGGTGGTCCAGGCTGGGTGCAGTGCCGGGTACACTTCATTACCTGGTGCAGCAGCAGGGCCGCCAGGATGCGCAGGGTCGGCAGCAGGACGCGCACTCTGGGCTGTCTTCGGCACATGGTGTAGTATGAGGACCGGGGGTGACGATGGCTTCAGATGCACAATAAGAATACTAGAATCCCGGCTGTACAGCAGGCAGAGCACAGCACTAGCAGTGATGGGGATGGTGCTGATCCGTACACCCTGTGCCCAGCACACACACTGGGTGATTTCCAGAGAATCCTGCAGTTGCCACCCTCCCCCCGGGAGGAGTCTCCGGGCTGCTACTGCTGTACAGTGGATGTGAGAGCAGCCGCCGTCCCTCCACACTGAGGATGCTCTGCCTATTGTCTGTATTCCACGGCAGATAACGGGCAGCAGCAGCAGGATGGGAGCGATGATCCAGCAGAGGCTGCACTGTCTCAGAGCTAGTACTGTCTAATCACACACACACTTCCCTGGCCAACCCCCTCCCCCCCTGCTGCTGCCAGTGCTACAGTGACATGTGCAGCAGCAGCACAACCAGTACGGTTTAATCATACACACACTTCCCTGGCCAACCCCCTCCTCCCTCCTGCTCCTCCACTGACAACCTCCTCCCTAATAAACAGTGATACTCAGAATAATGCTATGTCCGTACACCATCCCCAATATCCCTCTCTAGTGCAGCTGCATCACCACCCACCCCTACAGGTTCACCCTGGGAGGGTTTCAAAGGATGCACTTCGGCAGGGGCCAGTGTCACGCACTGTAGGGAGGAGCAGGGATGACGACGTATCAGCACGCCGGGTGCATGACTCTTTTGACGCTTGTGCTGAGCTTTTCTCCACAGACGATAGCGACCCGCGGACCTGGTGGAGATATACACCCCCTAGGAGACGTTACCGTGGTCATCATGAGAGACGCTTCCACTGTTGATCCCCGCGCAGCCGTTCATCATCCACTTCTGAGAGATCCCGTCCATTTGGGAGACGGCAAGAATCTGGGGTGTCCGGCGGGTCACCGAGGTTCTTTTGACATGAGGATGCAACACCTGTGGCGACAGCTTCAAGACAGGCTACTCGAGAAGCACGGTCTACACTTGTGGTTCAGCCCCCCACCATCCCGCCGTTCCAGAAGTCCACAGACCCTGGTCCAGCCGGTGGGTACCGTGGCTACTCAGGCTGGCCTAATATGCCTGGAAATGATGCACCCACTGATTTTGTCTCAGCCTTAACGCACCTTGTGTCAACACTCAAACACAATTCACCAGTGTTAGGTAACACCGTACCACCGGGGGGGCTTACCGCCCCTGCCTGCTACTTCTAGTGAGGGTCCTGGCAGGGCCACACCTCTAATGAGGCGAGGTGGGTCAGCTGCCATGGGACTTTTTTTTTTTTACCATCAAAGGTCTTATAACTCAAGTTAAAGGACCTTTGATGATGTCATTAAAGGTCCAATAGCTGACTTGTATTTTGGCATCGATCTAGGACCTAGATAGATGTTGAATTGCAAGTCAGCTAAAGGACCTTTAATGACATCATCAAAGGTCCTTTAACTCACTAGGATATGAGCAGACTCTTTAGTGGGCGGAGCCACACGAGACAGTGTGGTTGGTGTGACACAGAAAGAGCAAGCTGTCAGGAATGGAAAATGAAGGAAGATAAGGAGGTGGGAAGAGACAGTATGTGTGAGCAAGAGAAGAGAACTCGGGGCAGATGTAGGGGGCAGTTTAACTGAAGGCAGATGGAGGGTGATGTTAAACTGGGGAGCAGCTGGAGGGGGACATTAAACTGGGGTCAACTGGAGGAGGATATTAAACCATTGGGGGTAGCTGGAGGGGGGGACATACCTGCCTCTAGTTTCCTCCAGTTTAATGTCCCCCTCCAGCTGCCCCAGTTTAATGTCCTCCTCTGGTTTCTGCTAGTTTAAACTAGGGCACAAGGAGAGGGGCTTAATACTGTGGGACATTTGGAGGGGAACGTTATAATGCGGGGACATATAATGTTAGGGTGACTATAGGAGGATCATACTTTGTAGGGGCACACAGAAAAATGGATGATAATGGGCGGAGTCAGCATAGAAGTGGGTGGGGCTAAATGTGCCACGGCATGCATAGCCCTCTAGAACAGTTTCAATTTCTCATGTGGCCTCACGAGAGAATTAATTGCCCACCCCTGCCTAAACTAGTCCAGGACAGGGCGCTCTGAAAACAAACCAAGTGGCTAGAGATGAGCGAGTAGTATTCGATTGAATACTACGGTTTTGGAAATACTTGTACTTGTTCAAATACAATCGCTATTCGCAATAAAGATTTGATTCCGCATAATGGGGCCCATGCGCTTTAACTGCACAGCGCTCCTCCTAAACACTCTCCTCCTGCTACTCGTGGACTTGGTGACTTTCCTTTAGTCAAATAGTGGTTTCCCCTGAAACGAGCATTTTTTCCCATAGACTATAATGGGATTCGATACTCGAATATTGAGGCTCTACTCGAAACGAATCTCGAATATTTCACTACTCACTCATCTCTACAAGTGGCCCTATCTTGTGCTAGTTTGGAACTCTGCTCAGATGCAGATATCTTTTGCCGGGTGAAGAGGAGGTAACGCGGAAGCAGCAGCGGCAAGGGATCGCAAGGTAGGTAAGTAAATACTTTAGGAATTTTTTATTTAATAGGCCGCTACCTGCTGGAGTATCCCCAGCACTTTGTGGCCTATTTACTTATATTCCCAGGCCTGCTAATGGCTGCCCCCCACTTCCCCTTCTGCTATAGTTCGCGGGAGGCGGTGGAGCAGGACCGCTCTCAGGCTGCGATCTCCAACTATCCAACATAATAAACAGTGTTACTCACCTCACCTGGATCCAGTGTTAATCCTAGTAGGCTGTGGGCCTGTATGGTAATGTTCCAGACCATGTGAGGTCTAGGACATTACCATACAGGCCCGAAGCCTGCAAGGAGTAACATCAGATTTTGGAGAGGTGAGTAACACTGTTTATTATGTTCCCTCACCTCCCCTGGGGCTCCAATTATTATACTTAGGGGTCTGAAAAGACCCCCGAGTGTAATAATAGTTCAGGGTTGGACCACTATATGGAATAATAGAGTTGGGTGGGCAACTGTGAGGCATATTAGAAGTTGCAGGGATCAAAGTGGCCCCTGCAACCTCTATTATGCCCCACAGCAGCCCCTGCAACCACTATTATGCCCCATAGTGGCCCCCTGCAACCTCTATTATGCCTCACAGTGGCCTCCAGCAACCTCTATTATGCTCCACAGCGGCCTCCTGCAACCTCTATTATGCTCCACAGCAGCTATATATATGGGGGACGAGTGCGTGGAGAAGTGAGGAGTCAAAGATGTCTGTGTTGCAAACTTTACAGAGTCAAGTCACAGCTGGAAGAAGTGGTCACTGCGGTTTAAAAGGAAGACGGCTGGAAATGAGAGAGCCTGGAAATGTGGGAAGACATCTCCTGTAATTAACAAAATATTACTGCACTGTATTCACTGTAATGTTACCTCTAGCACCCGCTGCCTGATGCAGATGATCAAAAGAAGAACCATAATGTCGCTGCTCCCCCCATTCCCCTGCCCCTTTCCCCGTAGTCTTCAGTCTGGGAATGGGGGCCGTTTTTTGATCATCCGCCTCAGGCAGCAGAGGGGCTAGGTTCACCACTGGGTCCTGGGCTAGCCTTCCGGGACTCTATTTTCTGTGGAGTTGCCCCGCTGGGCATATATGTGCCCGGGGACACAAGGGGGAAAAAAAAAAAAATAAATAATCGAGTCAGATGAAATATCCAATTCAGACTTAAACCTCTTTACAGATGCCACGGGTAGCGACGGTTTTGCGGCAATATTGGGGGATCGTTGGTGTAGGGGTTCTAGGTCACATTAGAAATCTAGCCTTTTTGCAGTTATTCCCTATTGTAGTGGCTATGGAGCTGTGGGGTCAGGACATAGCCAATAAAGGCATATGTTGTTGGACTGATAATAGCCAGTTCTTTTCTTCTCTCCCGGTACTTGCCCTTCTTAGACACTTGTTGTTGCGGTGCTTGCAAGCGAACATCTGATTCAAGGCGCAATATGTCCCAGGTGAGCAGAATGTTGTGGCTGATGCCCTATCCCAGTTTTCGCAGTTTCAGGTCTTCAGGGATCCTCATCCATCCGCAGATGGGGAGTGACATGGATGTCTGGATTACTTACGTGACCTGGTCCAGAACTCATAAGGGATCTGGTCCATGTCAATCTGTGTCCCAGTCAACCTGGCAGAGTCACACCAAGGCAAACTTACTGGAGGTAACGGCGCGGTCGTTAATTAGTTTGCGGTCAAGGCAGGGGTGAACCTGCTCCTTTCGCCGCCAGAGCGAAGTACAGGGGGGGCTTAGCGCAGTTCGCCGGCAGAGAGCAGGCCAGGAGACTGCCTGCGCTCTGCCTGAGTGTGCGGGGAGGCTGCTGGAGCAGCGCTGCTCCAGTGGCCTCCCCAAACCACCGCTCCATGCTAAGCCAGTCCAGGACAGCTTGTCCTGGACTGGCTTAGGTTAGCAAAAATGCCGCCCTCCCTGAGGCCCTGGCATAGTGCCGCCTGAAGCGCTCGCTTCAGGTCGCCTCATGGGAGGTGCGGCACTGGGTCAAGGGGTGCTTTGGCTAACGTGGCGAAGAAATTCCTGGCTGGGGTGGCTTTCATGTTGAAGCTCCTCAACATCAATGATGTGACCAAGCAGTTTGTCATCCAACAAGCTCTAAAGGGATGGAAAAAGGGGTCAGTCCAGTTTGACAGCAGACATCCTGTCTCACTGACGTTGTTAAGGAGGTTGATGGCCATCCTGGCAGTGGTTTGCATTGATCCAGGGGAGGTTCGCTTGTTTCAGGCGACTTTTGCGTTGGCCTTTTTGCAGCGTTGAGGATCGGCAAGCTGGTGAGCACTAGCGCATCAAAGGGCAGTGGGTTGGCCACGTTGGATGTTCTGGTCGGCGAAAGGGAAGTATGGCTTTGCATTCATCGGTCAAAAACTGATAAGTACGGGAGGGGTATGTGGATGACCATTCGCGCATTTGGGAGCCTCTTCTGGCCAGTGGCTTCAGTTAGGGATTATAACAATCAGAGGTCATCGGGAGCTGCTTTTCTTATGCATCATTTGGGAAAACCTCTCACCAAGTTCCCATTTATTTCTGTTTTTAAGACGTGCTTGTTAGAGTTGGGACTGGATCCAAAGGCTTTCAGTTGTCATTCTTACCGGATCGGGGCTGCGATGGTCGCGTATGCCTGCGGCATTGATGCGGTTGGAATCATGCAGCTGGGACGTTGTAAATGCAACTGCTATAAATCTTACATATTGCCAGATTTGGTAACACCTTAATTATTTCCGTGCTCTATGTTTTTCGTCTGAGTTTTTCCTGTTCTTGTTTTTCGTATGTTTTTCTTTGTTTTTGTCTCCACCAGGTCCGATCCCGGTGTTCATCTTGGGCCATTCATACGTCTTCTGGGTGCAGAGAAGAGTGGCGGTGCGCCCCTGAGCTGGCCCTTTCCTATGTGGCACTCCAGTGGCAGGGGTTACGTCGTCTTAATTGGCATCAAATTTTACCGATGGTCGTGCAAATTGGTCGGGAGCACAGGGGTCCAGCCTTGATCCTCATACATGCAGGTGGAAATGATAATTCTAATAAAACAGGACCTTTCCAGGATGGTGTCCTTCTTCGACCGGGTGATCATCATTTGGTCTGAAGTTGGTCTGAAGCTTTAGGAGTTATATGTGTGGCTGGGGCGACTGGTCTGAAGCTCTGTTATCCACTGGTGTAGGGTGGCCAGCTTCCTTCCTTGTTGGTGTGGCGTTAGGCCAGTATCCTCGGGGGGGGGGGGGGGGGGCACTCTCGCCAACTTTATCATATTGGATCTCAGAGTAAAAGCATTCAGAACCAGTGTCCCCTGACATGCCAACATACGATATATAGGGAGTGAGGGTATTAGTATATAGGGACGAACAACAGTCTAAGGTCCCCTATGATACCTATCTCCTTAGTGTACATACCATTATAGGTACACAATAATATTGGCTTAATGAACGTCAGTTTGGCCGATCCTATCTAGCGTTTTACCTTTTATACTTACAGTTGGTTTTTAACTGATTTAAATAAAGGTGAAGTTTTATTTTTATTTTGTTTATACCCTATCTTTGGGATCTACGTTCTTTCAGATGAATCGAAGTTGTCCCCCACCGTTATTTTAGAGGAGCCAGGGACCCTCTAGCCATTGAGCAGGCGCATCAGGTCTTGAATGTCCGAATAGCTAAGCACGTTCATTCCGTTTGGGGGGGGTATACACCGTAGGTAGCTGAGGATGGTATGGAGAAGGCCCTCGTTAGTTGGAGGGGGATCCCAGGCAGGCATAGGTTTCCACTGGCTGCTCCTTGGTGTTTTTTTCCATGCTGGTGGACAACAAGATGGCCTCACCTGCACGCTACCTCACAGCATTTTCGGTAGTCCAGGTTTAAAAGCGGAGTGAACTGGTCTCCACAAAGCTGGCATGGAAGGGTTAATGTTGGATATTTAAAGTTTTATTGTTTATATTTATTGTTTTTAACAAAACTGTGGCCTACCCCCACATTATCCATAAAGTCTTAGTTATGTGGTTATTGGAGGGGAACACTGTATGGGTTTAATACAATTGGTTGATAAGGAAGTGGAGCAAAGGTGATAAAACCAGGAGGCACGTAGGCGGGCTTACCTTCCACTGTGAAGACACGGTGAGGGGAACGTCCCGCCCACCCTGCCCTCTTCCTAGTTGTGTGGATATTGGAGGCAGGGCGGCCTCCGGGTGTTACCCCTTTATTGGGTAGTTAAGTGTTAAGTACATGCAGTCCAGCAGAGGCTGCATTTGTGCTGTGCAGGTATGGCGCCCCAGGCTCAGTCCTTCTCACTGTACACGGTCGACAATGCTCCTTCATACACTGCACTCTCCCGCTAGAGCATCACATTGAGGAGCGCTCCTCTGTCTCCCTCCTCCTCCTCACACACTGATAACAATACAAGGCGCTAGCTGCAGGAGTCCCGGGCGGCTGCTATGGCGGCTCCTCCTGCCTCTGTCACAGTCACCTCACATACACTACATACAACTCGCTGAGATACACACCGGCTTCACCCACCATAATAATCCACTTCACACGGTCCGCTGGCTTAGCAGTGCTCCCTCATAGCCCACTCATCAATAACATGGTGGCTCCTGCTATCAATACTTTATCTGATTAATATGAAACATGGCGGCACTGACACCCCCCCCCCCCCCCCATCCAGAGGTTTCTCCTAATTGTGGATAACAACATGATGTGACTATTACAGGTGCAGCATCTCGACCCAAACAATACCACATTGCAGCTTACTGTACCCAATAAAGTAGATGTATCATGAAGCCATGGTGCCTCTAATGGATTCTTTAATTTTCATTAAAAAAAAAGGCAAAACTAGTTTAATTAGTAATGACGCCCGTTCACATTAGCTGGGGTAAAACTACTGGACAGACCTCCACCAGTGATCACGATTCTAAGATCAGGAGACAGTCTTTTACAAAAGTTCCCAATAAAGTGTTTGTCCTTCATTCCTTGTCACTGAAAATGTTTGTTCAGTTTGACCAACTTTTAGGGCCAATATTGAGTAAAATGTTTGGGGCGACTTTCACGAAATTAACCTTTTCCAGGAGATTCTCCGTTCGATGGTTGTTTGAGCCCTTCCCGACAGCCATTTTTATTTTTTTATTTTGTTTTTTTACTTCTCACCTTCTAAAAGCCACAACTATTTTTATTTTTTTATTCACAGGGCATATAGATAGATAGATGATAGATAGATAGATAGATAGATAGATAGATAGATAGATAGATAGATAGATAGATAGATTTTTTTTTTTGTGGAAGTTTGCACTTCATAATGGTACCATTTAACATTCTGTATGATGTTAAAAAAAAATTGTGCCATTTTGTTAGGTGTCTTATATGTGTTTTTTATGGCATTGACTGTGCAGCCAAAATGACGTCACCTGTATTCTATGGGTCGTTTTGATTAAATCAATACCAAATTTATGTTGCTTTTATGTTTCAACACCTTAAAAAAATTCCAAACTTTGAAGTCACAATATTGTGACTTCAAAGTTTGGGATTTTTTTTAAGAGACTGCAGTAGCATATAATAGAAAGGCATGGGAGACTTCAATAGGCTCCTAGCTGTCATAGAAACAGTACACCGCCTCTTAATCTCATTTCTGGGGACAGCAGTCACAGCAAACATGCTAGCACCCATTATCAAATGTGTTTGAGGCTTCAGAAGGGTTAAGGACTACCACCAACTTTAATATATAGTACAGCAGACATCATTATAGTATGTGCAGATGTCAGTAAGGGGTTAACCAACTTATATCTAATATATATGTTGTTACCACGGTTCACAGTCTTTTGGAAAGGATACACATGCAAAGATCTTTTACTATGATAGGAGAGGTTTTCCCATTGGAAATATTAGCCAATTGCTTGACTACTCCATGGAAGCCATCATTTACATTGAATTGAATGTGAAAACCACACTTACTTTCATAGACACACATGACATCTGACCATAAATAAAAGGGAGATTACAACTATGGCATTAAATATAAACAGAAAATTGTCATATTTGCTATAAAGAACTTACTCCAAGGAGTCTTTTCAGGTTTTCTACTTGTATAGTTCAGAATACTATTTCATTAACAAGGACATGTCACCAAGTCTCAAAAGCCCAAAGACATACCTGGTCACCACAATCATTTTGGTGTTTTTGTATCCCAATCCAGTAAGCCATTCCAAAGATATAAGTCCTATTAGTGTTTCTGCAATTGGCCATTTGGTGCACTGGGGGAGAGTCTACCTCCCTGTGCAACTAAGACACCTACGACCTCCTGCTTGCACCACACCCATGTTGTGAGAGTTGATCTTTCCCATCACCGATTCTACTTGAGCGGAAAGGTTCCATTCACACGGAGGAAAATGGTGAGGAATTTAGTGTGGAATTTCAGCACTGAAAAAAAAGCCTGCAATTGACTTCAATGGGTTCCTTTTTCTGCTAGCATATAGATATATAGTAATGCCGTGTTCAGACAGATGTATAATAGCCATAGTTTGCTTTCAAATCCTTGTCACAAGACACCAGAGTACAGGTAATCTGAATTATGTCTGAAGCCAGTTTAATAATGCTGTCTGACCTCCGGATGAGTGTAAAGATTTGGCTATGCCCCCCACTAGTGGCAGATCTTTTTCTAGTGGGTCTTTTTGGGAAATTTGTATTTGCAAAAATGATTGCGTATGGAATCTTGAGGACTAAATATAATAATTACTGTGGGAAACATTTTGCTATTTTTTCCTGCTAATATTGTCTTGCAGTAATCTACAGCCAAATAATCTTTGGAACGCTTTGCAGTTGGCAATAGATGATACCTAGTTGTGAATCCAAATTCTGTGTTAGATTTCTCAGAATATATATATATATATATATATATATATATATATATATATATATACACACAATTAATTAGGTTTAACATTATTAGTAAACCATTAACCATGAGCTGTTGCTATGTGAGTTTCCACCCTACTCCACGCAAATTATTCTCCAACAGCAAGTGCTGACTAAATGAAAGAAATTTTAATTTTTCACATACCATGATTAGAGATGAGCGAGTAGTATTCAATCGAGTAGGTATTCGATCGAATACTACGGTATTCGAAACACTCGTACTCGATCGAGTACCACTCGCTATTGAATGGAAAAGTTCGATGCAGAACCAGCATTTATTGGCCGAATGCTATACAGTGGGCCAATCAACGCTGATTCTTCTCTTTTGACTGTAAGCGGCCATTTTCTTGTTGTGCAGGCTTGCGCAGTCGGCTCTGCCCAGGCCCGATGCCTGGCAGAGTGAATTCAGAGCCAGAAGACGCCGCGGGGACGCTGCACGGAGAAGACTTCTCGGAGGATCCAGCTCGACCCTCACTAGTGGACTTGGTAAGTATAATTTGATCGAATGTTGCCTACCCCTGAAACAAGCATTTTCCCCCCATAGACTATAATAGGGTTCGATATTCGATTCGAGTAGTCGAATATTGAGGGGCTACTCGAAACAAATATCGAACATTTTACTGTTCGCTCATCTCTAACCATGATGCCAACCAAATGTCCACTGGCCATTCCCTAACAGTGAAATACCTGGACTAAAACAAATATGTGTTGATTTTGAGTGATGATGGTAACATTTATCTATAATACTGCTAGATCTGTTACTCAAGACCAGAAGGGTCAGGTTGCAGAGTACCCAGGACACTTCAGTGCTAGGGGTCATCCTATGGATATATGTCCAAGTGTGCAGGGCGAGAGGGTTTGATTTTTTAACAGCATGGACTCGAATGACATCCATGTTTCTTCCTCCACCCCATTGATTTTAATGGGGATTCTATTCTGTTCCATCACAAAGAACTATAGGACTTGCTCTATAATTACCAGAATGGAATGGAGCATTGGAACCCTCCTCAGAAGAGCCTTGGTTTACACAATCGGTCATATGCTTTTCTCGGACAATACTGTAGATGTAGATGAAGATATTATTATAAGTCACAATAGCAGGGTCATAAACGCAACATGAAATAAGGTAACAAAATCCCCAACCTATAAATGTTAACAGTTTAGATACGGTAAAACAACATATTTGTTGTTCAATATACCTAGTAGAGCTTTGCGATGACAGGAGGAAAGAACCCAATAGGACGCTCTCCTTCAAGGGACTGTAGGAATAGAATCTTCTGTGGCATTCAAATCTGGCCTTCCAGATC
This sequence comes from Leptodactylus fuscus, assembly GCF_031893055.1. Lineage (NCBI taxonomy): Eukaryota > Metazoa > Chordata > Amphibia > Anura > Leptodactylidae > Leptodactylus > Leptodactylus fuscus. The sequence goes on along the minus strand of NC_134268.1, from coordinate 65,636,208 downwards.
GTCACAGAACCCACACTTCCTATTGTTGGGGAGGTGATCTTTAAGATGATTTCAGACATAATTTGATAAGAGGGTCGCAAAACACCCGGTTGAACTGACTGGCAAACAAGGCCTGAAGTATGTTGGTAGGTAAATGGAGGTGTGGAAACTGGATACCAGTTAGGAAAATCCAGGTGGCACACTCCTCAAGGACCCAAACCAGGCAATGGATAACAAAATGGATTGATATTTATTGAAAAGATAATGCATTTCGGGGGTTTCAGCTCTCTAGAAAAGCGAACCCCTTCGTCAGATCTCTAATGAAGTAAATCAAAGTGCTTATCGAACCTGGCTATGCTGACGGGCCCTCCTAGGTTCGATAAGCACTTCAACATACTTCATTAGGGATCTGACGAAGGAGGTTCGCTTTTCTAGAGTGTTGAAACCTCGAAACACGTTGTCTTTTCAATAAATACCAATCCATTTCGTTATCCATTGCCTGGTTTGTGTCCTTGAGCAGTGCACCACCTGGATTTTCATAACTGATATCCAGTGTCCACACCTGCATAGTAGAGCCTTGCATTATTTACAGTCTTGCAACTGGTCTCTCGTAGAGTCTTTAGTTTTAATGGGCATTTTTTAAGACATTTGAATGGAGTCTGCGTGGTCCAAAATGCCTCCCAAGCCAATAACAGTACCATTTAGGAGCTTTTAAAGAGCTATTACAGTTAGAACTAATTATTGATCAGTAACTTGCTGATCGGTGGGTTTCCCTCCACTAGGGCCCACACTGATCTCAGGAATCCCAGTTCTGTTAGACAGTCTAGTTGTACAGTGCATCATTCCATTCATTTGAATGGGGACTGCCGGAGATAGTAAACATTTGGCTATGTTTGATGGTCCCCATTCAAATGGATGGAACAACATGCGTGATATGATCAAGTTCCCTGTTCAGAACTGGAGTGCAGCACATGCTGTTCTAGAAATGGTGGGAGCAGTGGAACACCGCCAAAGGATAGGAAGTGACTTGTTGTAAGTGGAAAACCCCTTGAATAGAAGTATAAATAAATACTTATGGCCACAAACTGATGAAGGAATGCAGAGATAATCATCTTTCTATGGATGCTAAAGGGGTATTGTTGAGTAGTAATTTTAGAGGGCATTAGGAGCACTTGTGGTTATATGTAGGGGAAATCTGGCAAATCAAGTCCACCCTAGTCTTTCATGTACAAATGTTACTTTAATTTTACATTTGTAAATAAGCCCATCATTATATACCCTTTAGAAAGGCTATTCTAGGCACACCTGTGCTGAAGAGAACCATTTATCCGTTTTCTTCCAAAACTGATTTTTCTGATATGCAAATTAATCTTCTTGGAGCAAAGGGGGCATTATCTCTGTGCTCTGAGCACCCCGCGTCATAATCCAGGAGCGTTGTTCACTGCTTTCTTCTTTAAATCAGGACACCTCCTTCTCCTCCTCTTCACTGCCTCCATCAATAGCCTTTCTTGTTGGTGCGAATGAAATCTTGCGCATGCGCTGTAGCCTTGTCCACTTTGGTTTCAGGCAAGCGGACAGCGCATGCTCCGTGTGTCCTCTATGATTTCTTCTTACATGAGCGTACAGTACAGTAAAAATGAACTATTTTATTCCTATTATATGAGATCATGCTAAAAGTATGGAGGCTGCACAGTGTACAGATAAATCTGCAAATGTCGGCCCTGAACAGTAACTGGCCTGAGCATGTCCTCAGTAGCACTGGACCATGGTGAAGAAATGTGTTGTTGCCACTATGCCAACCAAGTACCAAAACAAAAAAAATTAGAGGTGGCATTTTCAAAGATATTGACTGCTTTTGCATATAATATAGCACATGTGAAATTTAATACAAGCATTAGACCCTAGCTTTATCTTTTCTCCCATAGTTCTTTTGAAAGTAGTTCTTCTGGATTTGCAAAATATGTGGAGATGAAATGAAATAAAAAAATAAAATAATAATAATAATAAAATATTAAATTGATGTAATCCTCCTTCCAGTCCATTGCCACTGCATTTGTCTTTCTTTATTGTGCTGCAGCGATAAAGTGATATCTACGACTATTACCGCCAATAAATGGGCTCAGCAGTGAAATTGCTGGGGTCACTTATTGGCTGCAGCGGACACTTGCAGATGGCACATCAACCTGGTAAAGACAGAACAACTGATAGAAGAGCAGCTTTTGGAACAGCAAGGGATTCAACAGGAGAAGGGAGCTTTTAATATTTTAGATCATTCCTCAATTGTCCTTATTAGAGATGAGCGAACAGTGTTCTATCGAACACATGTTCGATCGGATATCAGGGTGTTCGCCATGTTCGAATCGAATCGAACACCGCGTGGTAAAGTGTGCCAAAATTCGATTCCCCTCCCACCTTCCCTGGCGCCTTTTTTGCACCAATAACAGCGCAGGGGAGGTGGGACAGGAACTACGACACTGGGGGCATTGAAAAAAATTGGAAAAAGTCATTGGCTGCCGAAATCAGGTGACCTCCATTTTAGACGAATAGTGGATTTCAAATCCGGGTCATATGAGAATGTGAACTTTGTGACTATGAGACAGGGATAGCTGTACAGGCAGGGATAGCTAGGGATAACCTTTATTTAGGGGGAATGTTATTAAAAATAACTTTTTGGGGCTCTATCGGGTGTGTAATTGTGATTTTTGTGAGATAAACTTTTTCCCATAGGGATGCATTGGCCAGCGCTGATTGGCCGAATTCTGTACTCTGGCCAATCAGTGCTGGCCAATGCATTCTATTAGCTTGATGAAGCAGAGTGTGCACAAGGGTTCAAGCGCACCCTCGGCTCTGATGTAGCAGAGCTGAGGCTGCACAAGGGTTCAAGCGCACCCTCGGCTCTGATGTAGGAGAGCCGAGGGTGCACTTGAACCCTTGTGCACCCTCGGCTCTGCTACATCAGAGCCGAGGGTGCGCTTGAACCCTTGTGCACACTCTGCTTCATCAAGCTAATAGAATGCATTGGCCAGCGCTGATTGGCCAATGCATTCTATTAGCCCGATGAAGTAGAGCTGAATGTGTGTGCTAAGCACACACATTCAGCTCTACTTCATCGGGCTAATAGAATGCATTGGCCAGCGCTGATTGGCCAGAGTACGGAATTCGGCCAATCAGCGCTGGCTCTGCTGGAGGAGGCGGAGTCTAAGATCGCTCCACACCAGTCTCCATTCAGGTCCGACCTTAGACTCCGCCTCCTCCAGCAGAGCCAGCGCTGATTGGCCGAATTCCGTACTCTGGCCAATCAGCACTGGCTAATGCATTGTATTGGCGTGATGAAGCAGTGCTGAATGTGTGTGCTTAGCACACACATTCAGCTCTGCTTCATCGGGCTAATAGAATGCATTGGCCAGCGCTGATTGGCCGAATTCCGTACTCTGGCCAATCAGCACTGGCTAATGCATTGTATTGGCGTGATGAAGCAGTGCTGAATGTGTGTGCTTAGCACACACATTCAGCTCTATTTCATCGGGCTAATAGAATGCATTGGCCAGCGCTGATTGGCCAGAGTACGGAATTCGGCCAATCAACGCTGGCTCTGCTGGAGGAGGCGGAGTCTAAGATCGCTCCACACCAGTCTCCATTCAGGTCCGACCTTAGACTCCGCCTCCTCCAGCAGAGCCAGCGCTGATTGGCCGAATTCCGTACTCTGGCCAATCAGCACTGGCTAATGCATTGTATTGGCGTGATGAAGCAGTGCTGAATGTGTGTGCTTAACACACACATTCAGCTCTACTTCATCGGGCTAATAGAATGCATTGGCCAATCAGCGCTGGCCAATGCATTCTATTAGCGTGAACTGAGTTTGCACAGGGGTTCTAGTGCACCCTCGGCTCTGCTACATCAGATTGCTACATCTGATGTAGCAGTGCCGAGTGTGCATCAGATGTGTAGTTGAGCAAAACTGACTCAGCACTGCTAAGTCTCTGCATTCGCATAGGAATGCATTGGCCAGCCTTCGGCCAATCAGCGCTGGCTCTGCCGGAGGAGGCGGAGTCTAAGGTCGGACCTGAATGGAGACTGGTGTGGAGCGATCTTAGACTCCGCCTCCTCCAGCAGAGCCAGCGCTGATTGGTCGAGTTCCGTACTCTGGCCAATCAGCACTGGCCAATGCATTTCTATGGGGAAAAGTTAGCTTGCGAAAATCGCAAACTGACAGGGATTTCCATGAAATAAAGTGACTTTTATGCCCCCAGACATGCTTCCCCTGCTGTCCCAGTGTCATTCCAGGGTGTTGGTATCATTTCCTGGGGTGTCATAGTGGACTTGGTGACCCTCCAGACACGAATTTGGGTTTCCCCCTTAACGAGTTTATGTTCCCCATAGACTATAATGGGGTTCGAAACCCATTCGAACACTCGAACAGTGAGCGGCTGTTCGAATCGAATTTCGAACCTCGAACATTTTAGTGTTCGCTCATCTCTAGTCCTTATGGCCAAGTTTTATTGATCCCAAAAACCCATTTAGCAGAAAAATATTTGAGAACTAGGCTTTTGAAATGAAGAGGTTCTCCTTTCTATGAACTGCTTTACTCCTGCTAGATTATAGTAGGTTTCCATGTATTTCTGCACTTCCCATAAATGTCAGAGGACTCTCATGTTCATCCATTCCAAGTCAATGAAATGATAAGGAGAGGGCCTGTTAGAGATGAAGGGGTTTAGCGTTGTACTAAGTGCCAAGACTCATCTTTTAAGGGCACTAGTGGGAATGTAAGTGATGTCACAGATTAGAATGATAGTGTAATGATAATGTATATAAAGTATAATTTAAGGTAAACAGGAAAAAGGTTATACTGCTGCTGTTCAACACAGTCACCTACTTACGATAAAATACCTGACAATTTCTCTTGAATTACATGTTAGGAAGTAGAAAAATGGGTGAAAGTTCTCCAAGGAAATTGACATAGTGCAAGGTTATATAATTTTTTTCTTTCCTCTAGACACTCTTAGCAGTTTAGTGAAGTCTCTTACGTCTTTAATAGCAGTTTGCATTTAGCTGTGCATGATACACGTTATTAAAATTACCATGAGTTGTACAGTTTGGAGCTGGACCCCATGAGGCCACTTTCTCCTTATAATAATTCAACACAGGGTATGAAAAATAATGTAGACTTTCTAGATCTCGCTGTTTCCTCAGCACATTTCGCTCATCACCATCATCTATTATGTTCATCATATTCTCTATTTGATATTCATTCTCCGTTTTTATTACTTTATTTCTTTAACTTTTTATTTTGAAGGATTGAGGAATTATTTCTTGTATGTATTGTATAATAGGCAGACTGCTTATGCTATTCTTCCTAGGTATCCTGTTATACAGTCTGTGGGATCTTCCATGTTTATATATGTTTTATATAAAGGCTATGCTCACCTTTGCAATCATTTTTGTTGCTTCAATATATCTAAAATTAAATAAATAATTAAGCAATTTCGCTAATTATCTTGATTAGAGATGAACGAGTACTGTTCGGATCAGCCGATCCGAACAGCACGCTCGCATAGAAATGAATGGACGTAGCCGGCACGCGGGGGGTTAAACGGCCGGCCGCCGTCAAAGCGGAAGTACCAGGTGCATCCATTCATTTCTATGGAGCCTGCTGTTCGGATCGGCTGATCTCTAATCTTGATATAAATTTTTATTTTGTGTCTAGAGCTCCTGTTAAAATCTTTGCAACTTCATAGTATTGAACCATTAAATCTGTGCAATCTGATTCTCCAATCATGCACTCTTTTTATGTCTCATATTTCTTGTAAATATACAGGATTTATTTCAAGTAAAATGGGAGAAAACATAGAAGGGATAATGACTACCAGAGCAGGCTACATAGAATTAGTTTGAAGTCTAGTACCATACAGATGCTTACATGAGCGTACTGTGTAAGCGGCCACAAGAAAATGGCCGCAGGCATGCGCAGTCGGCTCAGAGCCGACTGCGCATGCATGCCATTTAAAGCCAGATAAAACCATCGGAAGAACACATAGCAGAGAGGGCGTTCCAGAGGAAGAAGAGGCAGTCACTGGAGATTTCTCTCGCAGCATTGGGGACACCCCCAGTGCTGTTTGAGTGATGGGGACCACCCCCAGTGCTGCGAGAAAACTCAAAACCGGGATATCTATGGAACGGCGGCACAGAGAAGAATTTAAAGATTTTCTAGAACCATCTAAGTGGTGATAGTCTATTGTCTAGATAGATTGCCAGTGGATGCCATGAATGCAGGAACTTTCTATGGTACGGTACGCAAGAGAAACTTATTGTAGCCAGGTTATTCTCTCTGGCATGTTGTGTCCCTGCTTGATAACCCAATGACAATAAGGAAAACACGACCTGGTTTCTGACAAGTCCCAAACCAAATAATGCAAATAAAGTTGTTGCATTTATGGTCTCAATACACTCACGACTATCACTACTAAGATGGCTAGAAAAAAATCTTTAAAACTCTGCAAAATTATTTATGTTTGAAAAACTGTTTAGCCTTTAATTGTCTACAAATTTATATAGGGTGATGTTTGTGGAAAAACCTCTTTAACTTTCAGAATACATTAAAAAAAACTGCATAAACAAAAATTCCCTGGCATGTTATTGTTTTCCAAGGGCCTTCCACTAACTGCACTTATCCTTTCTCCATGGGATTGAAGGTAAGCAACTGATCATAGGTGTATGTCATCAGGGAACACCTAGAAATTTGATCACAAGAACAGGTCCATGAATCCCTTTTGTGACTTGAGCAATTGTACATAGGAATGTTCACTTCCGATCACCACTGTGTTCATTTCCATGGGACTGATGAAACGCTGTACCCAGCTATGGTCACGCCTGCACAGCACCATTGTAAATAAAGAAAAGAGTTTTTTTTCCAGCTCACCATATAGCTACTCTACGTATATATCTACATATATACTCTATATATCATCTTCCTGGGAAGCACGGTAGCAAAGCAGACTCAGGCTGACTTGAAGATAATAACGTTGATATAATCCAGCGTCACCAGGTTGATGTTTTCAATAAAATATTACCTTTATTTTCTTTTCCAATAAAACTAGTTACATAGTAACCACAGGGAGTAGGTTAGTGCAATGGCATCATTGCTACGTGTTTCGGAACAACCAAATGTTCTTTCCTCATGGCATACCAAACTATCCTGCCACATATGCTTATAAAACACACCCTGATTAGACAACCCCTCCTACACGTTAACCCTAGATGATAAGACTTAAACATTCGTCTATTACGTGGTTCAAATGTATATTATAATAGTTCTTATAATTCAATAAAATTTCAATAAAAAATTAGACAAGTATCAGCACATAGTACATTATACAACATATTAATTAGTTTCACCATTATATTAATAATACCATCATTTTATATTGTCAAATAAAAGCCGTATTGGTGAAATGTGAACTATAAATTGGTTCACTACTTATTAGCCTACAATGTTTCAATATAATATGTCAATACATCCCTTAAAAATATGTGTAATAAAATCCCAATAAATAGAGTTTCCTAAGAGTGTATAATAATATGAAAAAATTGGAGATCCATTAAAGCATACTACGTCCGAGACACACAGCCTACATACACGGCAGTCTAGCATACAATGAGATCACATCATTGGTTCTCGGTTGATCACGTGATGTTCAGTCACATGACCAAACATCACATGATCACGTAGTATCTAATATAATATCGGCTAGAAAAGAAAACTACATGTCCGCCGCTACAAACCATCCAAATGAAGAACACCAAACTACAATCCACAGTCTAGAAACAAGAAACACGCACCGGAGATCTCATCCAAGGTAAGTAAAGGTATATCTGTCATGATTAGGGTTGAGCCGATCTTGAGATTTCAGGATCGTTTTTAAAATCCGATTTCCAATCATTTTTCATCTGAACCCAATCCTGATCCCATTTCCGATCCTAATGCAAGTCAATGGGATTTATTAATGATCGAAGATCAGATTTTAAAAATGATCCTATTCACTACATAGAGTGGAGTCCAAAAATTGAATGCTTCAATTTTTGGACTCCAAACTGTGTAGTGTTTAAAAAATCCCCTGGTTACTTAGTCCCCCCCACTTACCTGTACAGAAGTGCTGTTGCTTCCGCTCCCTGTTCTTCTCGCTCATCTTCTCTCTAATTCACATGGCTGCAGAGCACCGTGCGCACCTCCGCACAGTGCTCTGCACCGTATGTATGTTTTGGATGGTGACTTGTTGATAATAGCAACATATTACCTGCAGTGGATTTCCTAAATATGCTAGTGTTTATACAACCCAGGTTCTTATCTCCCTCCAATAAAATATCCAAAAAAGAGACCTCGGTAGGGTGATGAAAAAAAAGTAAATTTAAGACCCATTTCATTGGAGTTCAGGTATGTAATAAATTCTGGTACGGACGCTACTGATCCCCTCCAAATGATCAACACAACATCAATGTAGCATACATACCCGAACACTTCGCCACAAAATGGGTTAGATGTAGAAAAAAAATATGCAACTCTTCCCACCAAGCTAAAGTCAAGTTCGCCAAAGATGGAGATAAAAGGATCTATCAAATTGGAAAAAGTTGTGTGTTAATAAAAAGAAAGTAACTTCTATAATATATTCACACTATAAATCTGAAAAATAGCTATATGTTGAAAGATGAAATGACTGTGTGTAATGGCCGGCATGACATATATATATATATATATATATATATATATATATATATATATATATAAACAAATATCCTGTGGACCCCACTGGGCTCTGAACTGCAGGGCACACTGGTGTAAACAAGGCCCAACAGTTAACTTCACTGCCGGGATATTCCACCTAATGACTGCTTCTCTGATAGCGTCTCAGAGAAGCTGCCACTGCAGTACAAAGCAGCCGCACTTAAAGGGGCTCTATCACTGGGAAAAGTCATTTTTATCTAAACACATCCTTGCATAGGCTTTAGAAATGCTACTTCACACCTACCTTTAGTATGTAGATTGCATCAGTGGTTTCTGAATAAGTCCGTTATTATTGATATGCTAATGAGCCTCCAGCCAGTACAGGAAGTTCCCAGCAGCCTCCTCTCTCCTATTATCTCCTATCTGTGTGAGGCAAACAGGAAGCTGAGTCATCAGCAGCAGTCTCCCATAGGAAACAACAGAGAGAGGTGTGCACGATGTATCGTGCAACAGTCTAATTAACATATGAATAAAAACGGACTTATTCAGAAACCACTGACGCAATCTACATACTAAAGGTAGGTGTGGAATAGACTTTCTAAAGGCTATGCAAGGATGTGATTAGTTAAAAATGACTTTTCCCAGTGATAGAGCCCCTTTAAAAAAACAATGACCGTGTGCTCCCCGTAACTCACTGGGCCGCACCCATACCACAGACACCTGCTGTGGAGTACCACAAGTAGCAGCCTGCCTAACTAAGGCAGCACTCTGCCAACTGATGTCTGCACAGACTTGCAACAAAACTAGAGGTTTGAGGCTAGGTAGGTGGGAGTTCCCTGGGCAATTTACTAGGGAAAAATTAGTAACTAAAGCCTTACCTAGCTAAGGCAGCTCACAGCCAAACTAAGTCTTGCACAGATATGCACAATGTGGAATTTGAGAACCACACAGGAACACACACACACACACACACACACACACACACACACACACACACACACACACACACACACACACACTGATATTAGAGCACCCAACAGCCCAAAACAACCTCCTTAAATGGAGGGAAGGCGGGACGAGTCAGCAGCCCAGGTGCTTCAAGCCAGATGCCAATAGGCTGACACCAGTGTCAGTCAGCAGAATGACCACACCTATCGACTGCAAGGGGATTGACCCCATGCATGCTGGACTGTGCCGAAACAGTGGAACAAGCTCCGGCTCTGATATCATGGCCGCACCTGCTACACAGTCCTAACACAGTGCATGTATCGCAATGGAATGTGGTATGCTTGAATATACATAGAGCTTGGATATCACATGTAAGACATGAAAATTCATCCTTCCAGGTAAAATGCTAGAAAGTATTTAATACCATTTTACTATCGCGTATAAAGCCTGGGGTACGATTCACTAAAGGTTGAAGATGGCTATCAAGCCATATACATAGTTGTTCGTTAATTGATCTTATTCCGGTAACAATTGGCCGAAAAGATGGTGGGTTCTGATTCTTATGGATTTTGGAAAGTCCATGCAGTATAGCAACAATGGGAAATTCAGGAATTAAGTGTTTACTTTGATTGGATGAAAATATGCCCAAGTATACTCCTTTGTCAGCCGAGAACCAATGATGTGATCTCATTGTATGCTAGACAGCCGTGTATGTAGGCTGTGTGTCTCGGGCATAGTATGCTTTAATGGATCTCCAATTTTTTCATATTATTATACACTTTTAGGAAAATCTATTTATTGGGAATTTATTACATATTTATGTATTGACATATTATATTGAAACATTGTAGGCTAATAAGTAGTGAAACAATTTATAGTTCACATTTCACCAATACGGCTTTTATTTGACAATATAAAATGATGGTATTATTAATATAATGGTGAAACTAATTAATATGTTGTATAATGTACTATGTGCTGATACTTGTCTAATTTTTTATTGAAATTTTATTGAATTATAAGAACTATTATAATATACATTTGAACCATGTAATAGACGAATGTTGAAGCCTTATCATCGAGGGTTAACATGTGTAGGAGGGGTTGTCTAATCAGGGTGTGTTTTATAAGCATCTGTGGCAGGATAGTTTGGTATGCCATGAGGAAGGAACGTTTGGTTGTTCCGAAACACGTAGCAATGACGCTATTGCGCTAACCTACTCCCTGTGGTTACTATGTAACTAGTTTTATTGGAAAAGAAAATAAAGATTATATTTTATTGAAAACATCAACCTGGTGACGCTGGATTTTATCAATGGTAGTACCATTGTATTCACACAGGAGACTGCTGTTCTCATAGTCAATGAGCATCTGAGTGGTTGGGTCAGGCACTTATTCCCTGGCCTGTGGATAGAAGATAAATGTTGTTAGTGGTAACACCCTTTTTAAAAACCATGCATTATAATGACATTACTGTGTGATATAACAACATCCACTTACAGCTTTCTCTAGGTCTACGTGGTCCATAGTAATTATAGGTTGCTATTGGCTACAGCTCTGATATTTGGTTGATGTTGTTCAGCCAATGATTGTACAAATTCGTCAGCTGACATGTTGTGACTATGGTCTATTCTTGTAGTCACCATATTCTGACCCCATAACATTTTTAGATTTCCATGTACAGAAGGTGTAGTATATTGTATATGGTTTGTTATGGAAGTGAGCTGGTAGTAACCTGCGGGCTGCTGAGAATTTCTGTTTTCTCACTTACAAACTGTATCTGCAAAACCACCTGCAGTCTACAGTTTTCCGATGACAATATATAACCTGTCCATGGACTACAGATATACTGTAGGTTATCCTTTAAAAATATATAATTCTAGCTATGAGGTTTGTATGTAGAGTACTTGCAATTTCCAACAGCTCTTCATCACCGCTGAAGATATAGGGAGTAACATGTTAATATCAGGCATGAAATATGAATAAATATAATATAAACAAAGAACAAATTGATTTTACGGCTATTCAGACGTGTTTAATTCAACCAGTTATATGAATTTTATTATCATCAGCTGACAAGTCAACTATCCCACTTTGGCTTACAGGAACTATATCATTAAAAAAACTCACTTTTGTAATAAAGAGATCAAATGAATGCAAAAGTCCTGCATTTAAAACCCTGGGAGTCAGATGATATTGCCAAGCGAACCTGCATGCGATTTCCTGTGCAACAAAATACTCTTAGATGGTGGCTACACAAATTAATGGTCAATGATGTGATGAAATGGCCAAACTAAAGATGGGTTGCTAGTAGACAGAACCCCCTTGAATAAAAGTTATATGTCTTTATAAAATATATAGAAAGAGTGCATTATACGTTAGCAGCTGTCACACCTGTAATGTATACGTGGTTTTAGGTATACATGGAAGAGAATCTTTCTTTTATATTAGGAAGCTAATTTATTAGCGTTACCTTTAATAACCAAATGGGTCCATTTAGAAGCAGGAAACAATCAATAATGGGGGAGAGTTGTGTGGAATTAAAATTTACTGCTCCCCTAATACCATTTGCAGAACATGGTAGCCATTTAGAGAGGACAACTACAAACTGGTGACAGCTGTAACAGCCCTCAGCCGCCATATATGTTTTTTTTTTTTATTTAAAAAAAATATATTTTTAGTTGAAATATTTCTAGATGAAGTTCAAGTTATTAAAGATTTCCAAATCCTCTGCTCATAAAGAAAGTAAAATGTGGATTATGATGCATGAAATATAGATAAATATGTAGTAATATAAGAACGATTGATATCGTGGTTTTATGTGAATCTTTCTATTGAGAGAATAAGACAACACATGTCAAACGTTTCTTGCACTGATCTCTGTGATCTCACTATTACAAATCATACAAACCACCTCTACTGCCGTGTTTGTCACGCCAGAACTAATAGACCTTGTGATGAGCACCTTGTTGATGTAGATATTTTGCCTGGACACCTATCTCTTGGCTTTTGAATGGATGGACAGACTTCATTTCGCATTCTTCCGAATGTCATGGCAGTCACATGTTACAGGTTTTTGTTTGTTTGTTTTCCACTTGATTCTCAATTTATTGCAGAAAGTCACGTTGGGTTACAGTTGGTTATTACCCTGGAGGCCAGTTCATCTGCTGGCCACCAATGGCATGTAAATGGAGATGATAGACGGACTGCGCCCCCTGCTGGCCCTCCTTCATAACAATCCTGCAGCCATCAGCAAAAGACCTTCCTTTTGTGCCAGGTGAGAAACCATGACCTGCAGATGACCCAGGAGCTCCTTGTTGCCCACAGTTACTTGACTTACTCTGAGGATCTGAAGTTTTTGGAATCACAATAAAATGAATAAGCGCCTGAGGAGAAACATCCCGAATTGCCAAACACTGCTCATCCTCATAGATGATATCTGCTGGAAGGCTCCACTCCAGGATACGGGAAAAGATGGTGGTAGTGGCGGCGCCCTGTACTGCCGCTGCACCTCGTCACTAGCACAATAAACTCGCTGCTGTGACCAAGTCCACGAATTACCCAGCACAAAGTACAAGTTTCTGTACATCCTACTGCAAAGCTGGTGTAGAGCGCCCTCCAGAGCGACAGCGCAGGCATGACTCTGACATCTGGCTCCAGGCGATGACCCCCCCCTCCCTTGATGCAGTTTGCCAATTTTTGAGACCACTAATAATGAGCTGTTTTTCTTTATTTGAGAAATCTTCTTCATGGGTGATCCTCTATTTGAACCAGTGACTTTATGCTTGGGAGTCAACCTCATAACACTTTAGGCTAAGGCCACACATTGCAGAAACGCAGCTTTATTTGTTGCAGTTTTTTCAGCCAAAGCCAAGAATGACTACAAAAGGAATGGGAACTATATAGGAAGTTCTTATACTTTTACCTTTTGTTTAATCCTCTACTGGCTTTGGCTAAAAAAAAAACGCAACAAAAACTGCGCAAAAAAAAGCTGCGTTTCCACAACGTGGGGCCTTAGTCTTAAGCTATTATGGAAATGAGAACAGATTGTAATTTGTGATATACAAGAAGAAAAAGATTTTTCCACCACCAGGAGCAAAACAGTAACATGAGAAGAATATATATAACTAATCATATGCTAAATAGTTGTCATATTTATGTATGATATAGACAAGATAATTGTCATAAAATGATGGTAGTCTCATGATGGTGAGATATGGAGCCTAAAAGTCAAAATTTCCAAACATTGTTAGTGTTCCCCTTATGTTTATCAGTGTAGCAACTTATCATGGACCACCTTTCAGTATTGGCCCAAATAAATCTGCCAATGATCACCTGATATACCATGAAATGCCTGTTGTTGGGTTATTTAATGTGGCACCAAAATCAGATCAGGTTTTACCAGAAGTACACTGCCTTGCATAACCACCATAGGACTGGACTATTTTTCCAAATTCAGGACCAGACATTTTTTTTTGTGCATGCAATTTTGAGGTCTATAACATTTTATCTTTTTTGTTATTCAAATAACTTGTGCCTTTTTTTGGTGTGACATAGGACTTTATTTTATGTTTTATGGCTTTTTTTGCATGTTTTACCTTTATTTTAATATTGGAGGTAACATAAGCAAAAAAGGAGGGGAAACTTTAGTAACACCTCTCTCTTACAGTCATTTTTACGAAGGTGACACATACTGTTGCTTCGTCTGGGTTGGGGCTAGAACCTGTGACCTGGGTGTGATAGTGGAGTTTTTCTTTTTCATTTATTTGTCTACAGTTACAGGAGGAATGCAGCCTCTTGAGCTATACTGTACAACTGATCTGGGCGCTCCAGTACCCAGTTGTTCTAGTACACAGTTTCTGGCGGTCATGTCCTGCATGTAACTAAGTAGGCCCACATCATAGCTGTGTACAGAGTGATCGTGAAGGCAGGGATAGTAATAAACCAGCCCTGCTTTCCCTATGGGAGGTCATGCTGTAGTAATAGCTGGCACCCTGTTCCTACAATTGCAAAATTTTGTGCAGCTTGCAAGGACCTATGTATATATCTGTGGAATGACCAGGCACATATAGTCAAGTGGCGGCTAAACATGGACATACTGGCGATAAACCCTAAAAGTATATGGGGAGCAAACAATTGTTTAGAGATCTTTCTTCCTCCATATAATTTACCAGTGCAAAAAAGCAGCAATACACATGTTATATTATCACTTGATCCTCTCCTGCACTGGCTCATGTAGTAGAGCCATTTGGGCTATTCATTTTCATTATGAAGGGTGTGGTTACATAAAGCATTGGCCATCTACTATGTGGTTTTCCTTGGGAAGAATATGCAAATCTGACTTCCATGATGTAATTAGGATGTCAGTGCCTCAAGTATGCACACCAATAGAGGGCGCTGACTGTATCTGGTATCATTCCAACATCATTGCAAACAAAGGCCTCTGAGAAGGTCGGCATGATGTTAAAGGGAGCGCCCTCTATAGGTTTGTTTTACTGAGACTCTGTCTTCCTAATTACATCTTGGAAGACTGACTTGCACATTCTCAGTCAGCGCCCTCTATTGGTGTTCATACTTGAGGCACTGACATCCTAATTACATCATGGAAATCAGATTTGCATATTCTTCCCATGTTCCTTTGCACAGTGGAGCGCTCATGGCTTAATAAGACTCCACACACCTTAATGGTGGTTCTCTCCTTATGGAGTGACAATATCACCTCAACATGGTTTTCCTTGTAAGTACAGTCCTTTTCTTACAGAACTGCTGCCCACTCAGTCCAAACTGATCCAATAAAATATGTATTTTCTCCTTTTATGCAAATCCATACATCTTGTTAATATCACAGCAGCGAAGGAAACAAAGAGGAAAAAAAAAAATCTTTCAATAATGACACAAAGTGCAACTTTCGCTGTCATTATCTGCCACGAATAATAAAGATAATGATATTCCCAGATAATTAACCTTAATAATGTGCAAACTGATGTACACAAGCTTCTCTAATGGTGAAAGATTTAATTGGTATGTCGGTACTAACCTCAGCAAAGCATTGCTAGGCAGTTTATTTTTCTCATGTCTTCCCTGTGAGGATCAGAGGATGAGAAGTAAAATGTTAACCAGAGCCAAGCATTCAGCTGAAAAGAAATAAAGAAACACTTTTTGAATTTGCTATTTTGCACCCAGCCACCTGCTGGGGAAGAGAAATTGGCAGCGGCTGTGCACGCATTGAGAGGTTGTGGCTCTTAGACCCTGTCCTGATTTTCACATGCCCATGTGAAGATATCTTGCTTGAACTAAGAGCTCTGCATTTTACAGGCATTATTCTATCATAAGGACCTGCTAATTTGCAGCAAACAGCATTATGAAATGTCTAAGACACCCTCACAGTGTATGTCATTACGCAGAATTAATTAGCAGGCATACAGATGAAGAAGATGGTGTTGATATCTGAACGAGCATTTTTTTTTTTTTGTATTGAATCTACCAGTAAATGATTTCTTTTATGTTCAGACTCCACTGAATAGCTCTAACTTTAAAGCATATAAAAATAGATACTAAAAATGCGAAACTTTCATATCGGAGCAAAAATGTGAACTCAAAGCTTAACCAGCCAAGTCGGTTTAATAATACGCCGTTTACCAGATAGCATGTTAATGGTTGATTGCTAACGAGCTGCAACCTTTCTATTTAGTGTCTATGCATCACCCAATTCATCCTCTCCATTGTAAACTTGTAATTATAATTGCCTAGACTAAAAAATACCACTTAATTAACATTCTAATTAGATTTCCACTGTTTGTTCAATGCTTATACTAGTAAGACATCTAAATAACAGATTAAATCACAAATCAGAAAAGATCTGTTTCCGTTATGTCTATCTAAGACATGTTGGTACTATGTCACTGGTGAGTCCAAATAACTAGACTGGAAATTCCAAGGAAGTTGGTTACAAAGTTCCCTTTTCTTTACCTACAGTAGATGGAAATTAAACTATTTATTTAGATTGTTTATTGCTGTTCCAGGGGGTTTCCATGAGACGTTTGAAGCAAAAAACTAATATTTAATGAAAAAAGTAAAGTCTAAGGCCGGGGCCCCACGTAGCGAAACGCCACAACAAAAATTCAGAGCGTTTTACAGTCCCTGCAAAATGAATGGGACTTTAGAGACTCTCCTCCACATATTGCAGAAAAAAACCTGCAATGGAAATGCTGTGATTTCCAGCGAAGTAACTGGAATCCCTGGGACCGGGTAAGTAAATTGCTACTCCTGGGACAACCCCTATATCTAGTGATTTCTCAATAAATAGGGCTAAAATATGAATATGAAAGCTGAGACATTGTTTTCTAAGTGGTATACAACCATAGATACAGCACTTTGAATTAAAGGGATTAAATCATTAAAATGACATTTTCTCTCGATAACACGTAGGAATAGCCTTAATAAAGGCTATTCTTCTCATACCTTTAGATGTCTTCTCTGCGCCACCATTCAGTAGAAATCCCAGTTTTCTTCTGTATGCAAATAAGTTCTCTTGCAGCACTGGGGGCGGTCCACAGCACTCAAACAGCGCCTCGGGCAGAGCCGACTGTGCATACTTACAGCAATTTTCCTGTGGCTGCTTACACAGTAAACTGGTGTAAGCGGCTATTTTCTAGTGGCTGCTTACACAGCAAGCTGGGATAACTTGCCTCAAGAAAATGGCCGCGGGCATGCACAGTTGGCCCTGCCCGAGACCTGACGGCAGAGCTGACTGCACATGCCTAGAAGTTTGAAGCCAGCGCCGAAAGGAGATGTAGGGAGAGGTAGTTCCAGGCGAAGATAGAGGCATTGCCGGAGATTTCTCTCACAGCATTAGGGACACCTTCAGTGCTGTTTGAGCGCTGGGGACGCCCCCAGTCCTGTGAGAGAACGCATTTGTATACAAAAGAAAACTGGGATTTCTACCAAACGGCGGCATGGAGAAGACATCTAAACGTAGGAGATGTTAAGGCTATTCCTACGTGTTATCGAGAAAAAAAATGTCAGTTTAATGATTGAATCCCTTTAACATCCCCTTCTTTGGCAATTACTACATGAGTATATACAGGCAATACAAGGGAAATACAGGATGTATCTTCCTAGCAAGGCTTAGTTGTCGCATTACTAGCGATAAATTTAGAACTTGTTTACTTCCAAAAGAAGGTACAATAGGTTAATAAAGTATATTACAAACATGTTCAGCAAAATCCTCTTTACACAATAGGAAAAAAATGAAATGACAATTATTAATAAATAATATCTCTGCAAAATACAAGAGATGGAAGAATGATTCCAGTTTCATTAACTATTGGGTTAACAGTAAAAGCACTCTTATCTGCACCCTGCAGTGACCCATAGCTTCACCTAGCACAAGGTAAATATGGTATCTATTTCAGTAATGCGTTCTTTTGAGAATTAAAATGGCTGAAAATAGTAGCTGGACCACTATGGCCAACTTAAAGCATACCTATCATTGTCTCTGTCTCACATGCACTGACATACATACTGTACAAGCAGCAGCCCAGCAGTATACAGATGCACTTAACAATGTAGCTGTACATTCAGCACTGTGGGGAAGAACAACACTCATTGGTGCACTGTGTGTGTGAATGTGTCTACCACCTCCTGTTCAGCTCCATAGACTTCTATAGGCAGAAGTTATTCTGATCCCTCACTAAACTGCAAATCTGTCTTGTTTTTCAAGCTGGACATAGTGGTGAACATAAAGTAAGGAAACAGTTTAGGAAGTGTCAGTGGAGAAAAAGGTAATGTTTCTTATTTTTACTTGATGATTTAAGTTCTCATGAAACACCTTATAGTGATAGCATTTTATGGTTCATACTGTATGCCATATATCTTATGATTGATCTATGTATGCAATGAGGAATTATTTAATGTCAGTTTTCTGAAGTACAAGTCATAAAAAGGAGACGTGGCAAGGGCGAACAGGGGGCAGGGCCATTGGATTTATCAGATTTATAATCATTATACAAAACTCTGGTGTAATCGATGTGTGAAATGTATGCCAGCTCATTTCTCCTCCAGCACACGGCCGATAGGGAGGTGTGCGTCAATCATGAGGACGTTGTGTCATAAATGAGGCGCACCTCCGGGGTTATGGAAATGGTAGTCTTCATAAATATGCCCTAATGACTTTCCTGAATGTCGTGTTTTTCATTTTTAATATTTTGGATTTGGACTCGGTTATTTACAGTTAGATACAGGATATCCGACAATAATGCAAGGAGGGTGAAATCCCCAATATAGTTTTATTGGTATACTAGCCTCTGCCTGCGACTTCGTCTGTGTGTTGTTGTTGGCGATGATCTGCTTATATTTAGGGAAATGCGGTTGGTGATGATCCGCCTGTGTCCACGTCTCAGCTCTACTACATCTCTGCATATGCACAGCATATCCAGCTGTATGTACATCCCTATGGAGAGCGGACCAAGCCGTGCTACAGCGCTGCCTCAGCTCTGCTACATCTGGCAATTTGGATTACAGGGGTTGTTTTCGGTCAGTGTCCGAGCAGCTTCTGTGCTAGAAATGGCTGAATGGCTATTGCTGAAATTTGCAATGGTTCACCCCCCCATCAGAGCCCGAACACCACATTCCCCTATCTTACGCACACAAACTCTACACCCAATATACTCCTCTTGCGCATACACAGCCTGCATGTTCTCTACTCTCCTGACCTTCCATTAGACTCCATTTTCAGCGGCTTCCACAATGTCCGGTTTCAATCCCATATGGCTTCGTCCACACAATAGCGTGATCCTATCAGAGAACAGCTCAAGTACCTGTGATGACTTCATCAAGGGTCCCTTAGTGTAGTGTGAACATAAATTTGTTCATAGCGGTCATGAAGCCATGTCATTTACAGGGCTAAAAAGTAGCCTATGTTTTAATCCAGGTTACAATCTATGTATGTGGCAAATTGCAAGCAAATCTGTGCAGCCGTTTTTGCGTGATTGAGGCACAAACATCCAAACACACAAACACAAATGTTAGTAGGATAGTGGTGTTGTTCAGATGTTGTGACGTGAATTAAAATGGTTGCTGTCAGGCAGCTACTTCCCGTTACGAGAACTGAAGACAGAAGAGGTCCACAGAAGAAATGACTCAGCTTGCATGAGAAAGACAAGGTACATGTTACTGTATATAAGTATTGATGAGCACGAGCTAGTTTTCATTATATTCCGAGTGCTATGTATTAAGTAAGCTGAAAACAAATCCTCATCCTTTAGCAGGTCACTTTGTCAAGCCTATATCGATGCTCATTTGATTTGCACCTGTTACAGAGATTTTGCTTTAATTACCATTAAGCTGAATGTCTGAATACATTTTAGGATTGTAAAGTAAATTATCATGTCGTAATTGGAATATTCATATTTCATGCCATCCAAACCCTTTCTTGCCGAAATGAACAGTTTGTATTTGCAGAGAGAACAACGTCCTCTCTCTGCAATATTGCCTATAAAGTCCTGCATGTGTGTTGTGTGCCTGAAATAGGGAAATTAGATTGTGAGCCCCACTGGGAACAAGGATGTGAGTGATGACAATCTGTATAGAGTGCTGTGGGATTTGTTGCCACTGTATAGGCAATTGGAAAATGAAAAGTAATTCAAAAGTAGTTCAGCAGCTCTTGTGAATACTGAATTTTATGTCTGCATTTTACCTGCACACAAGACCAGACAGCCATCACAATACTGTACACAGCAGTCTAATAAAGAATGATATATACCGGACTGTAAAAGAGAGATTCTCCAGAAATAAAAGAAGTTGGAAGAGCAGAATATAGGGCAAAATGGAAATGAAGGAAGGCTCAACTAAAAACTAATTCTCATGATTATCTTCTTTGTAGGATTCCATAGAATTAAACTATTGTGAATTTCTGAGACTTTTAAAGGGATCCTATGATAAAAACTCAATTTATTTAAAAAAAGGCTATTCTTCTCCTACTTTTAGACGTGTTCTACGTGCCACCGTTCAATATAAATGCCGGTTTTCGTCGGTATGCAAATGAGTTCTTCTGCAGCACTAGGGGCATCCCCAATGCTGTGAGAGAACTCTCCAGCGACGCCTCCATCTTCTTCAGGAATGGGTCTTCTTTGCATCTTCTTCCAACGCTGGCTTCAAACTTCTAGGCCTTGGGCCTAGGGCAATGCTGACTAAGCATGCCCGCCAGTCACAAGAAAATGCCCACTTATACAGTATTGTAAGTGACCATTTTCTTGTGGCCGGCAGGCATGTGCAGTCAGCTGCCCAAGGCCCAGAAGTTTGAAGCCTGCGCCGGAAGAAGAAGCGAAGAGGGTCCATTCCTAAAGAAGATTGAGGCGTCGCTGGAGAGTTCTCTCGCAGCATTGGGGATGCCCCCAGTGATATTTGACTTTCTTGTCCACATGTTCCCTGCAGAGATTATAGTCTATGGGGTCCGTGTGCCTTCACTGCACACCTCTTGCAAATGTGTTCAGTATTCCATTTGGGGGGTCCCCATCTGGACTCCCCCGAACCGAATACCAACACAAATGTGAACGAGGCCTTAGGCTAAGGTCCCACATTGTGGAAACGCAGCGTTTTTTGTTGCAGATTTTGCTCTGGTTTTTTGAGCCAAAACCAGGAGTAGATTAAGCAGAAGGTAGAAATATAAGAACTTACTATATATTTTCCATTCCTTTTGTAGCCATTTTTTGCTTTGGCTCAAAAAAACGCAGCAGAATCTGCAACAAAAAAAGCTGCGTTTCCGCAAAGTGGGGCCTTAGCCTTAAAGAAGTTTCACTGTATTAAGTAGGAATCACACATTAAATATTTTCAAACTTTTCACTGAATCCATTCTCGCCTTTGGCAACGGTTTTGGAAGTTGCCACGAAAACTGCATATGTGAATCCAGCCTTAGGGAAAAGTGGCTAGAGTAGTAGTTGTAGTAGTCACTATTTTTGACTAGGCCTATTAAATATATTGAAAAGTCTAAAGTCTGGTGGTCATGAGGGACTACAATATGAAACCATTACATAGAGTACTGCAGATTGCAATATTAAACTCACAGAGAGATGCTGTGTAGAAATGGATAGCTGGGATGGTTATCAAGTCACAGACTAAAATACCCTTTTTTAATTATTTTACCTCGCAATACTGAAATCATTAGTAGGTACAATTTTGCATATATATTTCCATTTAAAATAAATCATTCTCTCTCTTAGAATGTTATGATTTTTTTCTCCCTTTATTAGGTAATTTGCTATATCTCTGGGATATAAATTGACATCCACTACGTCTTCGGGAGCAAGGTTCCATTTTTGAATTAGTCCTGTTATTAACCTATACCATCTGTGGGCAAAGTTGCATGAATCACTTTAATCTTTGAATTAAATGAAAATAGACTTTTACAAGGATTCCACATTACTGGAAGCTTATTTCTATTTTATCAAGCATGAAAAGAAACTTAAAATGATGGTACAGCCATATCTTCTCTTAATGTTATATGTACTGCTATGTGATTTAAGTTGACAATGTTCATGTAATATTAATAAAATTAATTATAAAAAGGTAGAATATATATATATATATATATATATATATATATATATATATACTGCCCATAATGCAGTAAAATACACACAGCGGACATGCAGCAAAAATGCTCCAAAAGCGTTGCGGTTTTGGAAATCACAGCATGTCAATTATACCTACAGAAATGCCAGTGCTTTCCCTATAGGTATAATTGAAGCAGAAAGTGCACAGTAAACACAGTTTGTGAGTCTGGTATATTCTTTCCACCTCTTCCTAACCAATATGTTAGGAAGCATAAGCATACATATATAGCAGTCACTCATGGCAGAAAGAGGCAGGAGTTGACATGAGTACACTGAACTCATATATCATGTGTCTTTTGTATTCTTTCACCCCCTTCTATTAGCAAAACAGCACAGCATTTTTGTGCCATTTTGGTTACTAAAAGTATGGAGCTGCAACTTTGATATGCTGCCCTTATATAAAGTTGCATGTTAAAGGGGATGTCCCATCTCAAGGATCCTATCTATTCTGGTAGCTTATGTAAATTGAAGACTTTTCCTAAATATATTGCTTTAGAAATTCTGCTTTGTTTGCCTGCTATGTGACCTTATTCCTGCCATTGATTACATAGTGTTGCTATAACCACAGACCTATAGGACAAGTGACGTTACTTACTCACTGCTCTTGCCAGCAGGACAATTGTTCACTTAATTTCAGTTTGCTGATAAAGCCTAGTCTGTTATCTCTCTATGTAAAGACACAGATAACACTGAGTTCATTCTGTATAAGCATCTGCATGCTATCTGACCGGTATAAGTGTTCTGTGTCCCGTTCAGCAAGACTTCCACTAGAAGATCGCCATGCCCCTGGAACAAGATCTGGGGGTGGCGGGGCAATACATGTCATGACTGTGCTAATACATACAGGCAGCATGTATAAGATTTAACAAAACACTGCAATGCATTAGTATTACAGGTGATCAGACACCTAGGGTTTAACTCCACTTTAAAAAAATTAGTAAATGTAAAAAAAAAAAAAAAAAAAAAACTTGTAAATTTTTTAAATTCCCCCCTTCCCTATCACATATGAAAATAAACATACAAAAGATAAATGCCTAAGGTATGCTCAAAACATCAGTCATTCCCCAAATTGTTATAAATAAATGAATAAATAAATACGGTTGTCTGAATTATGTGGTGACTCAAAGAATTTTTTTATTTTTCAAAGTTTTGGATTTTTGTGACGGTATACTATTAAGCATAACAAAACTATATAAATTTGGCATTGCTTTGATCATACCAAACTGCAAAATAAAGGAAACGTCATTTTTGCCGCACAGTGAAATCCATTAAAAAAAATAAAAAAAATTTAAAAAAAATTTAAAATTTTTTTAAAAATGGTGAAAATGCAGTTTTTTTTTCTAATTTCACCCCTTTGTGAATTTTCTCCAGCTTCCTACTACACTGTATGGAATACTAAATGGCACCATTAGGATCCATTCACATGAAAATTCTATAATGGAAAATGGCTGTGGTGGAAAGGGTTAAATATTCAGAGTCAGTTCAGCTGAAATCTAACTGGAATGATTTAGAATCTATTGTTGACTACTGGATAGTTAGTGCCACAATTGTGACACCAAAACATTGCACATTTTAATATTTATTACACATATTTTATATATTTAATCAGTACTCGAGGTTTCACAGGAAAATTGTGAAGACTGCATAGTGAATTAGTATGCTAACACGCATGGTCAAATTGTATTAATAATGCTGAATACAAAACAAGCATGGAGAATGGGATTAATGTAAACCTTTACAAGATGTTACATGTTTAGTTTTAGGATTTCTGTTTATAGCCTTACAACTGGGCCATAGCTAGGTGCACAGCCCTGGTGAGACGCAATAAGATCTTTACAATCCTATTGATGACATGAAGATGCTACAGCTCGCTCTTCTTCCGTTACCTATTGTAATGGTGTTTTAGGAAATTAGTTGCAATTCAATGGGGAACGGCAGTGATGAGCTTTAGATGTAATGCGTATAGCATCTGGCAATGAGCACACATCACCAAATAGCAGAAGTCATTCATTTTGATGCCGTATTGGTTACTTAAATAGAACAATAAGTTTGTAAAATAAAAATATAGTCCATCCAGTTTTGTGCTGCTTAGTCTATTTTTTTTTTTGTATGACCTGTATTTTTATATGCCATAGTCACCTAAGCCTTGAAAGGTATTTGTAGGCCTAGGCCATTTTATTCTGTTCCCCGACTAGGCACCAGATAATCCCTGTATTCCCTAGGAGACAATTGGGGATAATTTGAAAGCTTCATGTATCAAATAAAGCATTTACACAGGTTTTTATATCTATTGTAACAGACTGTGTGCACCTTTTTGGGTACATTAAATTGAAGTATCCTAAGATTCTAATGATACAAGTCTTCAATTGAATACACTGACATAGTAGAATAGTCTGATGGTACGTTCACATGGGTGGTAGAGGCTCTGCTATGGCCTCCAGCTCAAAATCATGGATGAACTTCCTGCAAACATAAGGATTTCATCCAATGAAGTAATGGAGAAAGAATGGACACCCAACGGCCCCCTAATTTGGTAGTGGGGTGTCTCTGGGTCTGATATTGCCCATTGTTAGACTGAATCATTTTAATGTCTTGCCCGTTCTTCTGCTCCTCTGGTAAAAGAGAGGAAAAGACCAAAACAATTTTGATATGTACCCACCCATAATCTATATTCAGACAAATGAGGAACAAAAGGGGCACTCATTTTCATTCAATCCCGCATACATTTGGGTGTAAGTGGGGATCCATGAAAATGAACTAAAATAGGACAGGACCCATGTTTTGACAGTCTGTAAAAAAAAAACCCAAAAAACCAACCCACAAAAACAGACATAACATGGACATTAATCACTGTTGTGAATGTAGTCTTAAAGGGATTTCCCATCTCACTGTTTCAGCTTTGCCTGCAGTCTCTTCTTCTTATTTCCTGTATTCCCCTCCACGCTTCCTCCTCGCTGAATGACACTATGAAGTAGCACAATACTTATGCAGATCAGATATGCAAATGCTTGTAGAGAACGGACTCAGAGTTATCTGTGCCGTTACATAGAGAGATAACAGACTTGGCTTTATCAGCAAACTGAAATTAGCTGAACTGATTGTCTTGACGGTACAGAGTAAGCAACATCACTTATCCTATCTCACAGGTCCATGATTATAGATACGCAGTGTAAACAATGGAAGGAATAAGTTCACATAGCAGACAAACAAAGCAGCATTTCTAAACCAAAAATATTTATGAAAAGTCTTCCATTTACATAAGCTACAAGTATAAATAGGTTCCTTGAGATGGGACAACCGCTTTAATGTGGAAAGTGACGTGGTATATCCATTTACAATTGTGACTCAACATAACTGAATAGCTAAATACAAAATACGTAATCAAAAACTAGGTAAACAAAAGTCAGGATAGTATAGAACACCTAAACTAAAGCAAAAACCCGACCACTAAAGATTAGCAAAAATAGTAAATTTTATTATCATAAAATACACAAAAAACAAAACAACATAAATAACAAACATTGGAGGAGCGGAAGTACCCACAAATAATGAGCTGGTGATACGGTGGTACATAAAATTACAAAAAATCAGCTAGAATACCAAATATACGTGAAAAAACACATACAAACCCCACATGTGTGTGACATGAATAAATAAAGAGAGTGAAAAAAGAGCCTGTGTGTATGTGAGAAAAATGGTAATTCATCACACCACTGCAATATATCACTCATGTATAAGCGAGTAAAAACTATATAGAAAGGATGCCAATAAAGTGAAAAATGCTATTCACACAAATATAAAGGTATAAATGGAACCCCCTGTACATAAGTTACCTATACCACACTGAAAAACCAGCTCACGCCCGACGCGCGTTTCGCTCCGTACGAAGCTTCGTCAAGGGTCCCTTGTCACCAGCTCATTATTTGTGGGTACTTCCGCTCCTCCAATGTTTCTTATTTATGTTGTTTTGTTTTTTGTGTATTTTATGATAATAAAATTTACTATTTTTGCTAATCTTTAGTGGTCGGGTTTTTGCTTTAGTTTAGGTGTTAAATACAAAATACATTTCAAGAAAAAAACAAACACAAAGAAGGAGGTGAAAATCAGCAAACCATGAACTATTATCCCGATAAGCACATACTGTATAAACAAACCATCTACACTGAGTATAGTTTATTTTTCAAATAAAGGTGTGCTTAAAATTAGACAAAGTGGTGTTTTTGCTGGTTTTTTTGTTTAGTAATAGCAAACTGAAAATTTGTTACAGTCTGAACTGGCGTAACTTGACATTCCTTAGCTCCACTGCAGAATTTGCAAAGGGGCCCACACTTACCATGGGTATACTGGTAAAATACTGGAGTCTTATTAAGTTGTAGAGATACCTTTGAACCTCCTCAGGCTTCTGGGCCCTCTAGTAAATGCAACCTCTGCACCCTCTACAACTACGCTCTTGGTCCTCTTTACAAAATCCTAATATGCGCTCTTGGTGTTTAAGTAGGAGCACATTAATTTACAATGTGGGTAAAAGCAGCCAGATACGCCCTGTGCCAACTAAAGAATTCCACAGTAAAAAAAAATATTAAAAATTAGCAGTTTTTTATTTGATGGAAGTCAAGAAAATCCACTGCCGAGTTCCTGTACTGAAAATCAACGGTGGACAGGTCCTGTGTGAACTTACTCTTACTTGTCAGTGTAAAAATTGTGTATATGTGGGCTAGACATAATAATCTAGTAAGGTTAACTAGGCATGTTAGACACTCTGCAATTTGGCTAATGCAGGGGTGCTCAATCTGCGGCCCGTGGGCCACATGCGGCCCGCCAAGCACTTCTGTCTGGCCCCGCCGACAACGCCAGCAGGCGTGCATTTATAATGAAGCTCCTGGGGAGCTCGGGCCAGGCCATGGAGCGCACTTCACTTTACCTATTGGAGGGCACAGCTCCCGAGGTCTGTGCGACCTGCTCTGCCTCCGGCCCACTGTTTAAAAAGTTTGAGGACTCCTGGGCTAATGGATGGCTTACATATATATCAGTATATCCACGTTAAAAACACATAATACATTTGACACATGTCATGTAATTGAGTATTTTTTTTTACTATTATAATGTGATTCCTGTAGTCAAGGATATATATGCTCAATACTATATTCGAGTAATTTGTGTGCTTTTTAATTCATTGCTTCAACCATGTCAGACTATATCTTTTATTCTTGACAAGTAGCTAGAAGAATTTTACATTTGGCAACTACTGATTCTTAATCATTACTTGCAGAGTCAACAAGGTCATTCAGCTGCTGAGTGGCCACCTACATGAGAAATCAGCGCATCAGTCATTGCTATTCATGTACAGCTGGCCATATACATAAGATAAAATGTAACTGCAGTCTCTCAGTATAGGAACTCGATATAGTTCTAATGTGTTAGGGAGAAAAAATGATGTCATGTTAAATACTTTTGCGTTAAAAAGACAAACGTATTATAGGAATGATATTTTATTGAATTGGTTAGCCAATACAGTGGCACAACGTATTTAATATCCCATAATGCTGTTCTCCGGAGAAGTGATCAGCTTGACCGATCGTATTGGATGTTCTTTGCCATTCATTGGCTGAAGCTGTTCATATATGGCATAATCGGTCAATTACAGCAAACCTTTTATCAAGGCCATAAATAGAAATCATAGTTTCTCATACCAGAAGTTTGATTTCCTCCTTCCTCTCTAAAAATGTATGGTATTTAAGTGCACTAAGGTGGAAAATAATATAATTTCTCTCTATATTTTTAACGTTACTGGGGCAGATTTATTAAGACTGGTGTTTTGTATGCATTGACCGATGCAGATATCCCCTGTCCTGGCCCATCTACCACCAATCACAGTTTTATAAAGTGTTCCCATAAAGGATATGACTTGCGCTAGGTTCACACTAGCGCCCGGAGTCCGTTCTGAGCATGCAGAAGACCGAAAGCTGCCAGACCGGGTCCGGCCGTGGCGGCGGTGAGCGTTTTATGCTCTCCGCCGTGAAAACTGTTTTTTTTCAAACCGGTCACAAAGTACTGCATGTCTGACTCTGTGTCCGATTTAAAAAAAAAACGGTTTCGCGGCGGAGAGCATAAAACGCTCACCGGCGCTCTACCTCCATGTTGTTCCTCTACAATCAGCCCAGGACAGCTTCTATTTAAAAAGCTATTGCATAATTTCCGTCTCTGTATGTGACTGGTCGCAGGACTGTGACATCATCAAAGTTTCTTTTTTAGGACCGTAAAATGCCACCAATTATTATTGCTGGCAGTTTGCAACCTTAAAGAAATTTCTCAACTTGACTTGCATCCACCCCACAATCCCCCAGGAGATTGCACCCCCACAGTTTGGGAAAGAGTGGTATAGAGGGTAAGAGAAATGGCTGTGTGCAGTGTCCAAATAGAGGATAGGAGAAGTGGTACTATGCTGTGTCCATATAGAGGATAGAAGTGGTACTGTGCAGTGTCCATATACAGGATAAGAGGAGTGATACTGTGCAGTGATCATATAGAGGATAAGAGAAGTGGTACTGTGCAGTGTCCATATACAGGATAAGAGGAGTGATACTGTGCAGTGTCCATATACAGGATAGAAATGGTACTGTGCAGTGTCCATATACAGGATAAGAGAAGTGGTACTGTGCAGTGTCCATATACAGGATAAGAGGAGTGATACTGTGCAGTGTCCATATACAGGATAGACGTGGTACTGTGCAGTGCCCATATACAGGATAGAAGTGGTACTGTGTAGTGTCCATATACAAGATAGAAGTGGTACTGTACAGTGTCCATATACAGGATAAAAGTGGTACTGTGCAGTGAACATATAGAGGATAGAAGTGGTACTGTGCAGTGTCCATATACAGGATAGACGTGGTACTGTGCAGTGCCCATATACAGGATAGAAGTGGTACTGTGTAGTGTCCATATACAGGATAGGAGTGGTACTGTACAGTGTCCATATACAGGATAAAAGTGGTACTGTGCAGTGAACATATAGAGGATAGAAGTGGTACTGTGCAGTGTCCATATACAGGATAGAAGTGGTACTGTACAGTGTCCATATACAGGATAAAAGTGGTACTGTGCAGTGAACATATAGAGGATAGAAGTGGTACTGTGCAGTGTCCATATACAGGATAGAAGTGGTACTGTACAGTGTCCATATACAGGATAGAAGTGGTACTGTACAGTGTCCATATACAGGATAAAAGTGGTACTGTGCAGTGAACATATAGAGGATAGAAGTGGTACTGTGCAGTGTCCATATACAGGATAGAAGTGGTACTGTGCAGTGTCCATATACAAGATAGAAGTGGTACTGTGCAGTGTCCATATACAGGATAGAAGTGGTACTGTGCAGTGTCCATATACAGGATAGAAGTGGTACTGTGCAGTGTCCATATACAGGATAAAAGTGGTACTGTGCAGTGATCATATAGAGGATAGGAGAAGTGGTACTGTGCAGTGTCCATATACAGGATAAGAGGAGTGATACTGTGCAGTTTCCATATACAGGATAGAAGTGATACTGTGCAGTGTCCATATACACAGTAGAAGTGGTACTGTGCAGTGTCCATATACAGGATAGAAGTGGTACTGTGCTTGCCCATATGCAGGATAGAAGTGGTACTGTGCTTGCCCATATGCAGGATAGAAGTGGTACTGTGCAGTGTCCATATACAGGATAGAAGTGGTACTGTGCAGTGAACATATAGAGGATAGAAGTGGTACTGTGCTTGCCCATATGCAGGATAGAAGTGGTACTGTGCTTGCCCATATGCAGGATAGAAGTGGTACTGTGCAGTGTCCATATACAGGATAGAAGTGGTACTGTGCAGTGTCCATATACAGGATAGAAGTGGTACTGCGCTTGCCCATATGCAGGATAGAAGTGGTACTGTGCAGTGTCCATATACAGGATAGAAGTGGTACTGTGCAGTGTCCATATACAGGATAGAAGTGGTACTGTGCAGTGTCCATATACAGGATAGAAGTGGTACTGTGCAGTGTCCATATACCGGATAGAAGTGGTACTGTGCAGTGTCCATATACAGGATAGAAGTGGTACTGTGCAGTGATCATATAGAGGATAGAAGTGGTACTGTGCAGTGTCCATATACAGGATAGAAGTGGTACTGTGCAGTGTCCATATACAAGATAGAAGTGGTACTGTGCAGTGTCCATATACAGGATAGAAGTGGTACTGTGCAGTGTCCATATACAGGATAGAAGTGGTACTGTGCAGTGTCCATGTACAGGATAGAAGTGGTACTGTGCAGTGTCCATATACAGGATAGAAGTGGTACTGTGTAAGTTTCCATGAGGGTTCTATTATTTTTCACAGCAAAAAAACAAAACCAAACCCTAAGACTGTAGTATTCCTTCCATCGAAAATGCCAGAAAGCAGAGACCCTGACCTACCCCATTTAACGCTACTGTGAACAGAGCTTTCCTTCACTCAAATATTTACATTATATTTAGATAGAAAATCTATGACATCCCTGTCATGTGAAAATGGTATTTGTACATGGATAAAAATGTCAGAACAGCTTTGTTCTCCTGTACTTTAATTACGTCTTCTCTTGCAGGTCTAAGCTCATAGAAGGAAAAATATTTCTATCGTTTTTGCTCATTTCTTCATGTCAGGGAGTTTATTTTTCGTTAATCGAAATATTCCCAGCGTATGGGATATGTATTTAGTGCTTGACAAAAATATGTCCTTGCTAAAATACTATGTTTTACATAAACTGCGAGATGTTAATCCATGTATTATTTGTTCTCCAGCATTTTTTAACACAAATGCTTATTAAAACAGTATTTCAAAGCTGAACACTCGGCTCTTTTTGGGGCCAAAATAAATGTTTGCAGAATGACAGCTCTGTGCTAGGAAAACATTTCTTTGTGATCATAGGAACGCGTGTGAGAAATGTTTTATTTCCTACTTAATGCCCATTTTTGCCTATTTTGTTACATTAAAATATATCAACCTTGTAAAGAGGCCATTGCTAGTTTATTCCTATTAAAATAACAGTGATACTAAAAGAGAAATTATCTGACTGATATACTGTACGGTTTTGTGGAAAAAGATTTTATTCATGTAAAGTCATGGCTGCAGGAGGAATACAGTGATGTAAGTTGCGACCGCCAAAGGGAATGATGCAGACGAGCGCCAATTGACATGTTTATCTTTGATCAAGATCTGGGTCCTGATCCCCAATGTTTACGCCTTGTCTCCACCTAGCACATTCACTCCCTAGATGATAGTACAAATCAGATGCAAATGCTGGTAATGTAGGAAATTCTTTACCTATTACATCCAATAGGGGTCCATGTGGTTTCCGCATGAAACATGCAAGCAGCACTTTTCTTTCTGCATGTTTTGTGCAGAAACTGATTGGAAACCACACAGATTTACCACACCCACTATAGTCTAAGGATAAGTTCACACAGGGTTTTTTGGATCGGAACCTGAGGTGTAGGCTACCTCAGGTTCCGATCCAAAAATCGGATAGCTGCGAATGAAAGCTGGTGCACTGCACCGAAATCCAGCTGCGCACTCTGCTCTGGATTAGGCTCAATGAATGGGCCTTTTTGGTACTTTGTCCTTATCGGGCCAGCATCGCAGTTCAGCATCAGCATCGGGACATGCTGAACTGCTGGCCTGATGCTGGCTGGCACTGGAGCTGTGTATAAAGGAGCAGCGGATCAAAGGATGGCAGAGAGGGGTGCCCAGACCCTGCCCTCACTTGCGGTGCAGAGAGGATGGTGGAGCCCGGCCTGGTGTGAGCGGTGTGCCACCGTGACAGATTCTGTGTGCGTGTCACTGCAGCCGCAGCATCAGGGGGTGACGTCCGGTTTCACCGTGTCCTCCGGGCACTGGGACATGCAGCCCGGCCGCTGACAAGCTTGTGCTCACCGACAATCACCACAATCCCCAAGTCAACCCCTGTCCCCATCTGGACGTAGGTTGACTTGGTGATTGTCGGTGAGCACAAGCTTGTGAAGCCGGAAGTTACCCCCTGATTCTGCGGCTGCAGTGACACGCACACAACATCTGTCATGGTGGCACACCGCTCACACCAGGCCGGGCTCCACCATCCTCTCTGCACCGCGAGTGAGGGCAGGGTCTGGGCGCCCCTCTCTGGCATCCTTTGATCCACTGCTCCTTCATACATAGCTCCAGTGCCAGCCAGCATCGGGCCAGCAGTCAGCAGTTCAGCATGTCCTGATGCTGATGCTGAACTGCAATGCTGGCCCGATAAGGGAAAAGTACCAAAAAGGCCTCTCATTGATTTCAATGGATAGCGCACGTATGCCGGCTTCCATTCAAGTCAATGGGAGCTGCTTTTTATGCGCTCATTCTGAACGTGTTTTTACGTTCAGAATGAGCCCGGCGAAACTCCGTGTGAAGGCTCCCTGAAGAGGTTTTTTTGTCAATTAACAGTGAAAAATGAGTCAACAAAAGAGAAATGTAAATTAAATCTTTAATATTTGGTATGGCCATCCTTCAGAGGAATAGTCCTGGAAATGATGACATCCCACAGATCTCAACATCATCAAGTCTGCCTGATATTACATGAAGAGAGAAAAGGACTGAGCACATAGTGGTTAGTTCTCCAAAAACTTTGGACTAACTACCTTGCCGAGCTCCTTCAAAAACTGTGCAAGTGTAAGTAGAAGAATGGATGCTGTTTTTGAAGGTAAAGGGCTGATGCACCAAATATTGATATCATTTAGATTTTTCTTTCGTTCATTCACCTAATTTTGTTACTTGACAAAATAAACTATTAACACTTCTATTTTTGAAGCATTCCTAATTTGCAGCATTTATCCACCTCTGCCTAAAACTTTTACACGTTGCTTTCTATATATTCCTCGTGCTGTTAATAGTTTGTGCTCCATGTTTTTTTGTGCTGTTACTGCATATTTTCTGCATTGTAGGACAATGTGACTGCTATTTCTAACACAAATCTTTCTGGGTCAGAAGATGTTTCAGCTTTATGTTAATTACTTTTCCTCGCAAGAGTCACTTGGCAGGTGTACACAATGAAGCCTCGTCCAGGGTGAGAAATAGCAAAATGGTAGAAGGAAACAGTACACAGGGCCGAAAAGAAGGAAATCATTCATTTTAACCCCACACTTTATAATGTAATCTTATGACTTCTTTAATCTTTTTCGTTTTTGACTCCCCTCCTTCTAAACCCCATAACTTTTTTATTTCTCCGCTCCCAGAGCTATATGACGTCTTAATCTTTGCAGGACAAATTTTTCTTCATGATGCCATCATTATTTATTCTGTATAATGTACTGGGAAGCTGGAAAAAATTCAGAATGAGGTGGATTTGAAGAAAAAATGCATTTCTGCGACTTTCTTATGGACGTCGGTTTTACAGCGTTCACTGCAATGTATTGCAAAGTACCGGAACTTCAATTGCAGGCTGTGTAGCATAACTACTGGGCCGTGGGCCCACAAGCACTATCATACTCAGTGGTCTTTTCGGACCTCCGAGTATAATTATCGGAAGCCCATGAGAGGTAAGGGAACATAAAAAACAGTGTTACTTACCTCTCCAGGCAGGCTTCGGGCCTACTTGCGTGACATCCTAGATGTCACATGACCGTGGCCTGGTTCCATATGCATCGTGATGCAAGCCCCCCGGTCACATGACGTCCCAGATGTCATTGAAGAGTGGAGAGTGCAACGTAGCCAGAAAGAGGTAAGTGACAGTGGTTTTTTTATGTTTTTATCCCCCCTGGGTCTCCGATTATTATACTCTGGGTTCTGTAAAGACCCCAGAGTATAATAATTGCTCATGGGTGTCTACAATGGAACAGAATACTGTGTGCAGGGGCCACTATGGGGCATAATACTGTGTGCTGGGGCCACTATAGGGAATAATAGTGCGTGCAGGAAAGCGGAGATGGGGGGGGGGCATTATGGCTCTCATGGAATTACATTTTAAAATATGTGGTGTTCTTGACTCTCTAAGCCAGGTGTAGGGAACCTTCGGCTCTCCAGCTGCTGTGAAACTACAACTCCCAGCATGCTCCATTCACTTCCATGGGAGTTCCCAGAACAGCAGAGCCAGTATGCATGCTGGGAGTTGTAGTTTTGCAACAGCTGGAGAGCCGTACGTTCCCTACCCCTGCTCTAAGCCAAAAGGGATCCCAACCCCTGGTCTAGCAATAACCACAATATTATATCTAGACCATAGTCTTATTACCACTGGTGAACTGCATAGATAGTTTTTACCCCTTCTTACATTAGTGCAAGTGAGTATACAAGATGCCCTTCCATTTCTCCTGTACTTATGTGGTATAATATGCTGTTTCCTTTGCTCATTGAATATATCTCTACTTTTTTTTTTTGTTAATTGCAAGGCAACGGACTTGATAGAAATGAATAGTCATACATTTGTCTGTGTGCCTTTACAGCCTCTATAAGTGGTCTAGTTGGTGTTCTCAAATGCTATAGCCAGATATATTGCAGTTTAGGAGTTTAGACTATATTGTTCTACTGTAGAATCTACTTTAAGCTGTGGATGCATTGTACAGATCTGTTGCTGATTTGCATTGCATTGTGTTACCCATATAACTGATATGTTTACTCCATCTAGTGGTGTGCTAGTTATCTATCTATATCTCCACTCTGTCCTCTGTTCTGCTGCTTTTGCCCCATCTACAAATTCAGTGCCTCACTTACTTGTGATCTGCCTAGCCAGTTATAAATGTCTGCCTATCATTGTATTTTTGCATTGGCCCCACATACCAGCAAATTGCTCAGTCTAACCACTTCTGTTGGCCTTGCTTTCTGACTACTAGACCTACTTACAACATGGGGTCACTTTTACATTTTTTTCTAGGAAACATGGTTCATGAGTGGGCTATATTTCCCAGGCTGACTATGGCTATGTACATACAACTCACTATATCATAGTCAGTTATGATGCAGTGAGCTCCACTGTGCCAACATCCTTGCTATAACATTAGTGCAGTAAAAAAGTGAAGACAGGACACCAAGACTTCAAAAAGGTACAAACGTTTAGGCACAAACAACCCTCAAGACAAAAATAAAAACCAGGAAGAATATTACCATTGCTCAGTAAAGCAAATGAATTATAGCTGGAGGATTTCATTCCAATTCTGTGTTAAAATACAATATTTGGTTAGAATTGCATTCATTATTTTTTTTAATGATGTGAATCTTACTGTATTTGTCCATGAGCAGGTTTTGATATTTTGGATATTCTTTTGAGTATATCTCTATTGACATTTAGGAATTAAATAAGGAAGATAAGTAAGTGGTTAAAACACAACCGGCCAATTAACCATTAATGTTCACTAATGGCAAAAAGTTATTGAACCTTTTAACTATTTGCAAAGTGCAGTGAATGTGACATAATGTATAGTTAACCTCATTGTTAGTCACCACTGCTTTGGCCAGACCCTCAGTGTCCATTATCTCTAAATTATTTATTCGGCTGTGCTGTTATGTGCCTTAACTTTCCTTTATCCCCTTGAGGATGTGACCTAGTTTGGGCCTTCAGGACCAAGCACTTTTTTCACTGATGCATTTTAAGAACCATATATTACTACTGCCAACAAGTTATTTTTCAGCTAATTTTATTTTATTTTGTTCTGGAAGGAGGGGGGGGGGGGGGCAGCAACTTTTCGATCTTATTTTATCATTCACCCTACACCATGCAGTATATATCCATATCCAGGTACCATACACTTATGTATTGATATGATATTGCTGATATGTTTTTCCTGCACAGATTCTATGTCAACGAACTATAGTTTTTAGCAAGGTATTTACGATCTAATTTGTATATTACACAGATAATTGTTCCAACAAGTGTTTGCAAATAGATCATTTCATTTATAAATTAGATACAAATTCTGGGTCACAAATTTATTGTCAGAAATTGCTTGTCAAGTAACAAGAGCCTGACCTAATCTCCAAGGCAGATTTGAGTGCCTTTATGTGGCTCCCTGATTCCATGGTCACCCAACATCTCACTATGATAGGAAAACTCTTTAGATGCCACTGTTGCCATCCAAAAGATTCCCTTGCTGTTAGTTGACAAATAGTCTGTTGTACTGTGGCTGAAACTGGAACAAACGCTACCTTTGATATATGATGAGAGAATTGAAAAGAATGTAAGGAATGACAGCAGTATGATTTGGAGCTTCCTTAAT
Organism: Leptodactylus fuscus; assembly: GCF_031893055.1. Lineage (NCBI taxonomy): Eukaryota > Metazoa > Chordata > Amphibia > Anura > Leptodactylidae > Leptodactylus > Leptodactylus fuscus. The sequence goes on along the minus strand of NC_134268.1, from coordinate 65,599,734 downwards.
GGGGTTGTATGATTGATATTGCCTCCTAATTCACATGGCCGTAAAAAAAAAAAGAGGATGCAAGAAATGGACAAATGGTTAGTTTTCTTCACAGCTGTTTCTGCATCCGTGGGGCGTCCGTTTTCACTTGAGCCTATTGAGACATATGCAAAAATGGTGAGAGATAGGACATGTCCTATTTTTTGATGGACCGTTAAAAATGGTCAAGTGAGTATATGCATTGAAATCAAAGGCTATTTTTTAACGTTCATGTGAATAAGGCCTTAGTAATCCATAATTGGGTTGTCTTTTGCTAAACTTTGGGGGTCCATCTTTGTATCAGAGCCTTGGCTCAATGTAGAATCCTTGTCGGGTGGGCCAATCCAGCCCTGCTAAACATGATACAAGTCCTGAAATGATGAACTGTTATCAACAGCATAGGCCAGTGGTGAAACATTGCTCCTTTTTATATCAACTAGCCATATAAAACATGGAGGAACTAAGACTCCCATAGAGTAATGTGCACTTTCTCCCATGATGCAGGAGGAAGTGTCCAACATTTGTGATAAACATAATTGTTTAACATTTATATATGAACTGTAGCTTAGTAAAATGGTTGATTCTGTGCTTGTTTTTTATTTTTTTGTTTTGTTTTTGTGGTTAGTATATTTATTGGACTTTATAGATTTACTTTGATTCACCGCTGTGTGACTAGTTCATGCTTCAATTCTAGTGGCCTTGGTAAAAGCGCTCAATCATAGCTTCAAGACTAGCTGACTTTAAAAGCAATAAGAGACAGAACTTAGCCGGCAGATATATCATGCACAGACCCCTCTAGGGCATAATGAGTATCCCAGCTGCCATCTTCCTTTGACTGTAGGGGAAATCAATATGCTATCTGGGGACTTAATATACATATACTTTTTACCAGTCACCATTTGTCGTATTTGCTATTAGTCAAAGATTAACTGTGAATATCTCATTTCAAGTATTGCTATAAATTGCTTTTATTTTCTGCAAGAATTGAAAGAACTTTACATTTCCATCAATGTGTATTTTATTGACAACTTTGTACAAGTTTCTGTAATTGTCAGTTTCGCTACCTGTACAAACATTTATCCCTGTAATATCTATGTCTGGCAATCACAGCTGTGCTGTCATTTACAAATGTAACATTATAGTCAGTGAGAAATATGTCCTAGTTCTAAGGAACTTTCATAATAGCTCAATTACATTTAACTATTACTAAGCACATACGCAGGAATTGAAAATGCCATTATATTGCATTACTTTAGTAACCCAGTACACTAAAAATTGTAAGAGAGTTCATGAAGCCCTGCACAACTTTGCCCAACACAGAGGAATGTGGTGAACTCATACCAATTGTGAATCATAGCATTTTTTATTCCAGATTTATTTAGGTCACAGTCACACAGTGCAGCGTCTGTGCTGCAGTAGATGCTGTTGAGTTAGGCTAAGGCTCCATGGGCCGGAAACGCCGCACTAAGGTGTGCGGGAACAACCGCGGCGGGAACATATCACGGTTCTTCCCGCAGCGCTTTGAACAGAAAGTTCACTGAGTTTTTCTCCATGGACTTTCTCTTATTATTATATCTACGGGAAAGCCGCCGGCGTTTCCATAGATATAATTGACATGCTGCGATTTCCAAAACCGCACTGTGTGTCTGCACTGCGGTTTTAACTGCAAAGTGCATGGAATCCCATCCACTTTGCATTTCCACCGCAAGGAAAATCACGTCTCCGATCTGTGGAAAGGCGGGAGCCCCACATTGCGAAAATGTAGTGTTTTACAGTACCTGCAAAGTGAATGGGATTCTGGATAAACCCATCCACCCAATGTAGAAAAAAATCTGCAGCATAAAAGCTGTGTTTTGAAAATCACAGCATGTCAATTATACCTGTGTAATTGCTGGCGTTTTCTGTATAATTATAATAGGATCAGAAAGTCCATAGAGGAAAATGTTGAGAAATTGCAATGCAAAATGCTGTCGAAAAAACTGTGAAACGTTTCTAACGCACTTTTTCCTGGTGTGTTTTTTGGCTGCGCTTTTCTACATGTGGCTCTTTCACACTAATGATTTTTTTTTCTGTGTTCTATCCGTGAATAAATTAAGAAGAAGACGGACAGCACAAGAACCTATTATAGTCAAGGGAGCCTTTCACATGTCAGTTGTTTTTATGGGTAGAGAGACAGTGATACAAGAATTGTGGCATGCATTATTTTTTTTCTCATTTCTCTACTCATCTCAGCCATTAATATCTATAGGGATAGCACATGGACATCATCCATGTGCTGTCCATGTATGGTCAGATTTTCACACATACATCACGACAGATGCAGATGTGACATTTTGCACCTAGATCGTTCCCTTCCTGCCAGAGCTATCTGTCAATTCAGATGAATAACAGCAGCTCCTGCTTCCCCGTCCCTGCCTACACTTCAATGTCATTGAGTTCCTTGTCACATTAACATATATATATTGTAATAAAAAATAATATAATGAGAAATCTGGGAGCCTTCAGTAAGCTTCTGTCTGTGATGGTAATAAATCAACTCTCTTGGATTTTGTTCTGGGGCAGATGATTGACCCCAAAATGGAAGCTTATGGAACTCTGGGGACCATTTTGTGTGGTACATGCAACTTTTTGATCATCAGTTTTTTTTCCTTTTTTTGGCAAGGTGATACCTTATGGCATTGATTCTGAATAAGCCTAACTATCCTGTTTGTGTCTATGTGTGGCCACTCTGTGGGCGCTGTTATCTTTTCAAGGCTTTTATTAGCATTTTGTGATATTAAGTTGAATAGTTTTAATGAGAAATTGCATTGGTTAACTAAACTGTACATATTTATAAGATACTGGTGCAAAATACAGACAAAATGGTTGTCAAATGATTTGCTGGTATGACCCTGGGTGTCGGAAATATCAGTACCATTATCTTGATACTATTACAATACCAATAATTTTCCGGGATCTCATATACACAAATCCGCTAGATTAGCAATTCCTATCATTGTGCAATAAAAACTGTAGATCCTGGAGCCCAGGTGGTTGGTATTGGTACTACAGATGTTAAGCCACTGGACTGGGTGTAAAACTAGCTCTTTTATACCCTATTTGCACTTACCTTCCACCTATGTCCCCAATATCCACTGTGGGCAGGTCTAATACTCCGCTCCTCTTCTCTGAGAAGTGGACCAGGTGTAGACACTGTATAGACATATACAGTATATGGCTCATATAAGGTAAAGTGTAACTGCTTTGGGCAGCACATCAGCACTACAGCCCGAATCAATACAAATCCCACTGGGTCTTTAAACAGTAAAACAGTGGATTATATTGCCCTCACTATACTACTATTCACAAGCTTGGTATATTCTATTCTCTACCTTTTTCCTCATAATGTGGATATCATCCCCAGTATGGTATGAGCAGTGTTTCCTTTCAGTTTGTATTGATTCAGGCTCATGTGCTGCCCAAAGTAATTTTACTTACCACATATAAGCCGTACAAGACGCGCCCAGTGTCTTGTCAATTAGACTACTAGCCGCAACCTGGTCTGGTTAGAACAGTCAGCAGTTTATTCTCTTTACTACATATCTACTATACCATCTAAAGTACAATTACTATGGATAATAGCACTACATTGTACTACTGTTTACTGGTCGGTATTCAGCACTTCTGTTCACTATGTTAGGTTAAGGCCCCATGATATAGAAGCGCAGCTTTTTTTGTTGTAGATTTTGCTGCGGTTTTTTGAGCCAAACCCATGAGTGGATTGAGCTGAAGGGAGAAGTATAAGAGTTTTCTATATATTTCCCATTCCTTCTGTATCCAGCCTTGGCTTTGGCTAAAAAAAAAAAAAAACATATAAAAATCTGCAACAAAAAAAGTTACGTTTCTTTAGCCTTAAAGGGGTTGGCCACCATTTTGCAGTGTAAGCTCAGCCGGCCTGTGTGGGTGGGACAGGAATAAACTGAAAGTTAAACTCTTGGTCTGCATTCCAGGCTGAGGATGTGATCACACAGTTTCATTCACTTCAGCACCTCCGGCTAGCAGAATGCGCTCACAATGGCTGTCACAGTCACAACACAGACCTGAATCCTAGGGGGTCCTGCACAACTAATAGTCGCTGAGGGCCGCTATGATTCGTCCAATTTGAATGGAACCCCAGAACACCTGCCTTAGCGTTAAATTCAAATGGACTAATCAATAAAATGCCAATAGACACTACCGATTACAATAGGGTTGTGACTAAATACTATACTGTAAGGATTGGAGTCAGGGTCAGGCAGTGCAAAGTGACATAGCTGGAAAGCAACACTGTGCAACTAATGACAAAAGGGGTTGCAGGCCCTGCAGCTATAACTATGCTGTAATATCTGAGATGAGGCAGACCAATGCACTTCCTAATTGAAGTGCGCCTACCACGACTCCTTACGCTTCTATCCGGCGGCTAGGATAAGGGGAGAGGAGGCCCTGAAAGTGCTAGGGACTGGAGTCACGGGGGTCACACCTAAACAGAAAGCACAGTGTAACTGCAATGCAAAACAAAAGACTAAACAGCATGGAAGCAGGGAGGACCACAAGTCCCAGCAAGACACAGAAGAGAAGGCGAGGTCAGACGAGCAAGAGGTCGAGCCAGGAGATATAATAAAGGTACCAAATCAAAAGACAAGGGATAGTCAAAAATACAAGCCGGGTAAATAAACCAAGAGAACAGACCGAATACAAACAGACAGGGAATCAGACTAAGCAGAGGAACCAGGAAACCCAAAGTGAATGGCTGGCAAGGATCCATGTCTGGGTGGGGTTTAAATAGCAGCAGAGAACACACCTGATGGCTAATGACATGGAGACTGAAGGCCAGGAAAAGATTAACCCTTAATGACCTAAGCACACCCAATAGAACTCCTAACACGTCTCCCAGGGAGACGCCGCGCAGCAAGGAGACCGCGGCGACTCCGTATCCTGACATATACTCCATAAGGACCTGGTCCTTATCAGTTATAGCTTTAGCCACCTCAGTGTGATCTATTTCCCATTACTGGTCAGTAGGGCTGAGCTGATCTTGAGATTTCAGGATCGTTTTTAAAATTTGATTTCTGATCATTTTCCATTCGAACCCGATTCCGATCCTAATGCAAGTCAATGGGATTTTTTTTTAATAATCGAAGTTCGGAATTTAAAACGATCCTATTCACTACACAGCATGGAGTCCAAAAAATTGAATGCTTTAATTTTTAGACTCCACGCTGTGTAGTGATTACAAAATCCCCCGGCTACTTAAGTCCCCCCTGCTGTCCACTTACCTGCACAGAAGCGCTGCCCCTGTTGCTCCACGCTGCTCTTCTTTCTACTTCACATGTCTGCAGAGCACTGTATGTGCTCCCACCTCCCAGGATAGTGTTACTGATGCTGGGAGTAGGCGGGGCTTGTTGTGGCTTAGGGGAGTGTGGGCGGGTACAGGGTGGGGAGATTTGAGTGCATCACTCACATCTCCCCTCCCAGTACCCGCCAACACTCTCCTAAGCCACAAGCCCTGCCTTCTTCGTAGGTCTGTAACACTAACCTGGGAGGTAGGGGCGCGCACGGCCTGAGGGAGCGACAGCATCAACGGATCTGTGCAGGTAAGTGGACTATTCTGTTTCCTCTCTGCTGTGCTGTATCCGCGACTCTGCTACATCTGTATTACTGTACATTGACTTGTCTATCTACTTTTCTGCTTAGTCCCTGCTTTACCATATACTCAGCTCTGCTACATCTGAGGATGCTGGCACAGGCTGTGTTCCGGCTGCATCCATTCATTCCTATGAGAGCGTCCTATTTGAAACGGCAGTTTCGAATAGTACTCGCTCACCTCTAGTAGCTAACACTGTTAGCTTTTCACACAATGCTTGGCCAGTAGCAAAGCATTGTGGGAAATAACCTTTGACCTCGATCCCACCTAAAAGCATCGGGATCGGAATTCCAATCACGATTGTGAAATTTACTCGATCGCCGATCGGAATCCGATCTTTTCCGATCCCGATCGCTCAACTCTACTGGTCAAGAACTTTTTGCCCCCTAGTGGTCAGGTCCTCAAATGAAGTAGTATTTAGCCAGCACACAGTGAAATGGCTAAATCCCTTACTCCAGAAGGACCAGGTCCTCACCAGTAACAGTATATATATATGTATACAGCCAGGTCCTCACCAGTTCAAAGTCCAGAGAAAAGTTCAAATTCTTATGACCCCCTTGCAAGATACCCACAGGGGAGGAGATAACTTGTCGCAGATAGCCCCTGTAAGTCTACCCCCGCACTGCTAGCAGTTATTTCATCAATAGTCATATATTTCCTGTACACCCCCAAACAAGCATTCCTTATCTCTCTAGTTCACCGCCATAGTGTTAATAAGCACTCCACAGCTCAGGTCACTCCAAACAAGTTTCACACAGCTCCCCATGTGTCTTTTATGGCCGAAGCCCAACGTGGTGGTAACACCACGGAAAAAACTGCAGCATATTCAGAGTTTCTTTGTGCCTCTCATGCAAACCTAACACAGATATGAAAGATTCCTCCATTCTTCATCAGCCTCTTGTGCATCGCCAACCCCCCCCTTCCTGAATGTACCTTCAGTGCAAGGAGCACACACAAGCACCCCCCTGCTCCCTTTTGCACATGAATAAAATGATTTATATGAAAATTTGGAAACTGCATAATCCCCTCTACAAGGTATTGTGATTCGGTTTATAGCCAGTTTACTGCTGACAGACTCCCTTTAATTCAGAATTTTGTAGTTACACACTGTGAAGTGGAAAACAAGAAATGACGATTATAAAGAGAACTGTATTTCAGTTCCAAGTAAAGAAGAAGTAGACTCTGACTGTAAAAGATGTATTCAGTCAATTTACAAAACTGCAGGGTCCCTAACACATATGAGTCCTGTGAAGATCTCTTTCATTCATACAAAATAACAAAACACACAGAGAATACGGGTTATAGCAATTTCCTAACTAGCAATATGGTTTAATACAATAACACACACACACATAATATATATATATATATATATATATATATATATATATATATATATATATATATATATATATATATACAGTATATATATACACACACACATACTCCCACATGATGGGAGTGGAGGAGCACAATAATAGCTTTAAAGTTACCTTATACATGGTCACAGATCTATCAATTCTGGAAGTTAGTTCTTGTTTTGACCATCCTCCTCCCCCAAATGTTACATGACCTTGTCCCACTCATTTTTCACCACATTAAATGCTGAATTTGCAAAATATACATGGACTAGTTATTCAATAACACATGGATCTGAACTGAATATATGCTCAAATCAATCTTCTTTTCCTACTTTTTTTGTATGCTGGACATAAGCTTACATGTATACTGCAACTAACCATAATGAAGTTACCTGCTGCCTATCCTTGCATATTAAAATATAGTTTTAAAGGGAAAGTATTGCCAATTTTTCTTTTACTAATTAAAGCAAATTTTGTTTGGATGCTAATAAACACATGATTTTCCTTCATGCTACTTGAGTACCAGAATTTTTCTCTAAACCAAATTCTAAAAGATAGTATTTTCTTCTAATCGGTTTTTATTTTTTGATTGTAGAATTAATTTAGAATTATGGTAACAAACATTTAGCTTGAGCTGCTGATCCGCTTTCTGAAAAGCAATTCATAGATTTACAACCATATGGAGATTCTGTAAGAAAATGGTAGTCTCAAAATGATCCATTGACTTATATGGTAAAGTGTCAACCTGTGACATTTTATTCTAGGGTGCAGCCTGATTCTATTCAGTTTGTAGATGCAAATGGTTGGCCACCTATTTACATAGACATATGTATAAAAAAATGGATCCATTGCTCTCTGACTTTTTTGAAGGATACAAAAACGTAGTATATCGTACTTTTGTGTCTGTCTGAAGAAAAGACAACAGTGTCCCCATTTGCATCCAGTTTTTTTTTTTGTTTTTTTTTTCTTTGCATCCTTTAAATCTGAATAGAGTCTTAATGTTCTTCAACATCCTGTCTTTGGAGCACAAATGTAACTTAGGCTCTATTCAGATCACTTTTTTTATATCCATGTAGCAGATGCAAAAATGGGTGCAAATGGATGCCCATCTGTTTACTTAGACATCAAAGTTAAAAAAACAAACAAACAAAAAAAAAACATTACCCCCCCCCCCTGTTGCTGTCAGTTCTTTTGGTTGGACACAAAAGTATGATCGACTAGGTTTTAGTGTCCTACAAAAAAATGGACAGCAAATCCATTTTTTTTTAGCATTGATGTCTTTGTAAATGGATTGCCATCCTTTCACATCTGTTTTTTGCATTTGTTAAACGGATGTAAAAAATAGAATAGAGGCTAAAGCCTGGTTCACATTAGTGTATGTGTTTTGTCCGGAAGGAGTCCGCATGGAGACCCGCCTGGATGGAATACAAGCGCAATTGCAAGCGCTGTGCTATCAAAGCGCGCAGACCCCATAGACTATAATGGGGTCCGCTGTGCACATGGACCCCATTATAGTGATTGGGGTCCGTGCGCTTTGACAGCACAGTGCTTGCAATTATGATTGTATTCCGTCCAAGGGTCTCCATGCGGACAGAATACATACACTAGTGTCAACCAACCCTAAGGGTAAGTTCACATTGGGTTTTTTGGTCTGGAACCTGAGGTGGAGGCCGCCTCAGGTCCTGGACCAAAAGCCGGTAGCTGCAACTGAAAGCAGATGCACTGCACTGGCAACCAGCTGCGCACTCCGCTCTGGATTAGGCTCAATGAATGGGCCTTCTCGGGAGGAGGGAGTGTCTTCAGACCAAATCATGAGGCGAAACAGCCTGAAGAATGAGCACCTCGCTTTTTTCCACGAGCCCGAAGAAACGGATCCCGTAAAAAACACCTGAGCGGCTCCCATTGTTTTCAATGGGAGCCATCTTTTTGGTCAGGATTTTGAGGTGGATCCAGCCTCAAAATCCTGACCAAAAAACTCTGTGTGAACTCAGCCTTACTCTGCTGAAGATAGTTTTAGTGATGTAGTCTAAGGCAACTACAGCAATTGTATAACCATTCACTGCCCCAAGAAAGCTTTCAGTGTCATGGGAGTGAGATTGTGTGAACTAGTAGCACATGATGAATTATCCCTAACAGGTTATACACCCTTTAATGGAAACACATGAAGAAAATATTATCAAGAGAAATGTTTTTTGTTTCTTCCTATTACATTTATATGTAGCTTTATATTACATGAGAGAACAAACATTTAGCCTGTAGCATTCCATAGGAGTGAACAGAGAAACTGCCTGCAAATTTCTAAAAATAAGTAACAGTGCATGTTCAATTAAACAAAACGTTCCTATTATGGGTTTTTTTTTTTTTTGTTGTTAGCTGAACATTTTTAATTAGTGATTTATAAAAAAAATAACAGTTTTAACAAACCTTCAAATAGGAACACAAAATACAATATTAAATCCAAATGACACAATGTGCATGTTCTGTACACTGCAGGCGTATACTGTTTAATACAAATACTAAAAGCCACTTGGACAGGCTACTGCATCATACAAAAGCTGACTTTTTAAAGAAAACCTCAAGTTACTGACAACACACAACTTATCTTAAATTTGGTTAAGCAATCCAGTGTTTTGTCCGCACCCGATCGAACTCCTGCACCATCCACTTGCACGTTGCAGCGCAGGAGGCGTGTTCAGTTTTGATTCCTAACTTAGGGTTCTTCGTGTGTTGTATGAACACTGTCCTATTCCCTCAGTTTGGTAATTGATTTACCACCACACCCATCTCCTTCACCTTGGTTTCCTTCTTTCCCTCTAATAGTTAATGTTAGACTTGCCTGTGTGATTGACAGCCTATCTTCCTATCAGGTCTGGGGCGGGTTCTTCCTTCCTATTTATGGTTTGCTCACATTAACAATGGTGCTTATTATTGCCTTGTTATACTAAGCAACACAACATTTGACCTTACAGACAATCTGAACTCTTTCTTTGTTCTACTGCTATGGGCTGCAAGGGGACGTCTCTCTTAACCCTGGTCTACCTTTAACTTCTTAATTGCTATACAAAATAAGCCCTATAAATCCGATCTATTGGTTAAACTAAAAATGACTTATACATAGGCTAGGTAGTTATTATCAGATTGTAGGTGTCCAACATCCAATCCCTGCATGATTAGTGACAGGCTACTCCGTACAATGTGTAGTAGCCCAACTGTACTATTGCAAGTCAGTTCCCCTTTAAATGAATAGAATCTGAGTAGTAATAGTGTGGCTCAGACACTGGCCATGGCTTTCTGCTACCGCCTTTGAACACTACACTTAGAAGTGCTGATCAGTGCAGGAGCAGGTATTGGGATCCTCACCAATCTCAAATTGTTGATCTCTTCTAATAAAAGGTAATTCATTTTTACCTTGTTATACAATGCAACACAGCATTTGGACTTACAAGTTAGGCTAGGTTCACATCTGCATTCAGGTTTCCATTCAGGGGATCCACTTGGAGACCCCCAAACAGAAATACAATACAATACAATACAGTAAAAAAGCAGTTACCTTAGGACACCCATGCACCTCATAGACTATAATGGGGTGCATGTGGTTTCCGCTTGGTTTCCGCAAGAAAAATGGGGAGAAAAAAGTGCGGCTTGTAGCACTTTTCTCTCCAAGTTTTTCATGCGGAGAGGGGAAAGGAATTGCCAAAGGCAAATGTGAACTGGGCCTTACAGAAACATCTAATCTTTTTCTTTATTCTCTTGATATTAGAAACAGGGAACACCTCTCCTAACCCTGATTTACTTTCTTACTTTTTTACTGATTTACTTTAAGATCCTCATGTTCCCTTCTGCCTCTTATCTTCTATCATTACCCTTCTCCCTAGGCACTTCACTGTTTACTATTCTCCAAAGATTACATTTAGTTGATTTTGTTCAATTTATGATTTTATAAACTTTTCTGTCCTGCCCCCTGTTCACAAACTTTTCTTTTTTAACTATCCAAACTTACTGAGAATTCACCAACCTATCATACAGAGATCTATATGACATTAGTACTCAGAAATGTACACTGTACGGCCATTAATCTTTTCCCTGTCCTGTATGCGGCTGCTTTACATCACAAAGAAATATTAGAAAGTATCCTGAACAAAGCAGTTTTTTTTCTACACTCCAAACATCTCGACCCAGATGGCAGTAACCTTTGCACAGGCCTCAAAGTCATTTCCTTCACTGATGTTCTAGGTGTGTCAAGCATCTATGGAGATTTCCTCCATTACAAGCTCATGTACAAAGTTTACGCCTTTGCTGTTCCCTGTACCAAATAAGCCTATTTCACATCTCTTATCTCCATACTATTAATATTCCAAAACATCTGTTCAATTAGAGTAATTTTATCCTTACTTCTAAAGTACAGATTCCTATAATTTATCCTTTTACATCTCAGTCTATTACTAATGTAGATAGTAGGGGGAGGACAAGAGAAGACTTTATAGACTTCTTCTTCTGCTGTTGGGTCAAATGCTTAAAAAAAGAGTGGGACTTCTTCACTTTGAACCCAAAAGCAGAAGAAAAAGACTTTAGAGTCCTCTCTTCTTTTACTCTACACCCTGCATTAGTGATTTCTAAGCATGTCCTGATCTGCTAACTATACACTCACCGGCCACTTTATTAGGTACACCTGTCCAACTGCTCGTTAACACTTAATTTCTAATCAGCCAATCACATGGCGGCAACTCAGTGCATTTAGGCATGTAGACATGGTCAAGACAATCTCCTGCAGTTCAAACCGAGCATCAGTATGGGGAAGAAAGGTGATTTGAGTGCCTTTGAACGTGGCATGGTTGTTGGTGCCAGAAGGGCTGGTCTGAGTATTTCAGAAACTGCTGATCTACTGGGATTTTCACGCACAACCATCTCTAGGGTTTACAGAGAATGGTCCGAAAAAGAAAAAACATCCAGTGAGCGGCAGTTCTGTGGGCGGAAATGCGTTGTTGATGCCAGAGGTCAGAGGAGAATGGCCAGACTGGTTCGAGCTGATAGAAAGGCAACAGTGACTCAAATAGCCACCCGTTACAACCAAGGTAGCCAGAAGAGCATCTCTGAACGCACAGTACGTCCAACTTTGAGGCAGATGGGCTACAGCAGCAGAAGACCACACCGGGTGCCACTCCTTTCAGCTAAGAACAGGAAACTGAGGCTACAATTTGCACAAGCTCATCGAAATTGGACAATTGAAGATTGGAAAAACGTTGCCTGGTCTGATGAGTCTCGATTTCTGCTGCGACATTCGGATGGTAGGGTCAGAATTTGGTGTCAACAACATGAAAGCATGGATCCATCCTGCCTTGTATCAACGGTTCAGGCTGGTGGTGGTGGTGTCATGGTGTGGGGAATATTTTCTTGGCACTCTTTGGGCCCCTTGGTACCAATTGAGCATCGTTGCAACGCCAAAGCCTACCTGAGTATTGTTGCTGACCATGTCCATCCCTTTATGACCACAATGTACCCAACATCTGATGGCTACTTTCAGCAGGATAATGCGCCATGTCATAAAGCTGGAATCATCTCAGACTGGTTTCTTGAACATGACAATGAGTTCACTGTACTCCAATGGCCTCCACAGTCACCAGATCTCAATCCAATAGAGCATCTTTGGGATGTGGTGGAACGGGAGATTCGCATCATGGATGTGCAGCCGACAAATCTGCGGCAACTGTGTGATGCCATCATGTCAATATGGACCAAAATCTCTGAGGAATGCTTCCAGCACCTTGTTGAATCTATGCCACGAAGAATTGAGGCAGTTCTGAAGGCAAAAGGGGGTCCAACCCGTTACTAGCATGGTGTACCTAATAAAGTGGCCGGTGAGTGTAGACCTATCTGTAATCTCATCCTTATTCTTTGGTGTTCTCCTGCTTTTTCAGCTATTGCTCAGCAATCTCTTCTGAATTCCTTACAATACGGTTTCCACAATTTACACCAAGGGTATGCACAAGAGCTCATTTTCACGGTTAAAACCTCCCCCTGGCCAGCATCGCTCTCCTCATTGATGATTCAGGAAAGCAGTGGCTGGTAACCAATGATCGCTTCCATCAGGAATGAGTGCTAAGTAGGATTCTCACTACTTACCACTTGTCTAACATAGGTGTCAGGACCAGAGAAGAAACAGGGAGTCCTAGGTATAGTAAGTACTAAGAATCCTACTTACCACCCACTCACCAGGCCTCCAATCATGTGGGACCTGGGTGCAAAATATTGTGTGGGCTATACTGTGTGGGACCTGGGTGCATGATACAATATGGGGACACTTAGGGAAAACTATAGGGTGTGGGGGTAATCTCCTCCTCATGTTAGAGTCTGCCCCCACAACATTCCCTTACGCCAGTAGGTCCCCACTGAAAACTACCTGCTTTGTACTATACAGAAATTGCCCTTACTACATCCTTAAATGATATCTTTGTGCCTAAATCTAAAAGCAACCAGGTGCTATTACTTTTTCTGAATCTTTCTGCAGCATTGCAGGGTGGAGGGAGCCTCTAAACAGCCAAGTCTTGGGAAATTCATGGTGGAGGGAGCCTCTAAACAGCCAAGTTTTGGGAAATTCATGGTGGAGGGAGCCTCTAAAAACCCCAGTTTGGACCAATTCATGGTTGAGGGAGCCTCTAAACAGCCAAGCTATGGGAAGTTCATGGTGGAGGGAGCCTCTAACCAGCCCAGTTTGGACCAATTCATGGTGGAGGGAGCCTCTAACCAGCCCAGTTTGGACCAATTCATGGTGGAGGGAGCCTCTAAACAGCCAAGTTTTGGGAAATTCGTGGTGGAGGGAGCCTCTAAAAACCCCAGTTTGGACCAATTCATGGTGGAGGGAGCCTTTAAACAGCCAAGCTATGGGAAGTTCATGGTGGAGGGAGCCTCTAACCAGCCCAGTTTGGACCAATTCATGGTGGAGGGAACCTCTAAACAGCCAAGTTTTGGGAAATTCATGGTGGAGGGAGCCTCTAAAAACCCCAGTTTGGACCAATTCATGGTGGAGGGAGCCTCTAACCAGCAGAGTTGTGGGAAATCAGGGTGGAGGGAGCCTCTAACCAGCAGAGTTGTGGGAAATCAGGGTGGAGGAAGCCTCTAACCAGCAGAGTTGGGGGAAATCAGGGTGGAGGGAGCCTCTAACCAGCAGAGTTGGGGGAAATCAGGGTGGAGGGAGCCTCTAACCAGCAGAGTTGGGGGAAATCAGGGTGGAGGGAGCCTCTAACCAGCAGAGTTGTGGGAAATCAGGGTGGAGGGAGCCTAGTATTAGCAGAATTGTGCAACGCTTATGGTGGATGAGTATGAGGATGCGGAGGAATTGGAGAGGTTGAGCACAGACATGGAGTTTCATGTTGGGGTGCTTTACACAGGTGGGCACGAAAATTAAGGCTCTATCCAGTGGTGGTTCATTTTTATCAAAGTGAGCCGGTCGGCACTCTCAGCTGACAGACGGGTGCGCTTGTCAGTGATGATGCCACCGGCTGCACTGAACACCCTCTCAGATAGGACGCTGGCGGCAGGACAGGACAGCACCTCCAAGGCATATAGGGCAAGTTCAAGCCACAGGTCCAACTTCGACACCCAATACGTGTAGGGCGCAGAGGGGTCGGAGAGGACAGGGCTGTGGTCGGAAAGGTATTCCCGCAACATGCGCCTATACTTCTCACGCCTGGTGACACTAGGACCCTCCGTGGCGGCACTTTGGCGAGGGGGTGCCATCAAGGTGTCCCAGACCTTAGACAGTGTGCCCCTCGTTTGTGTGGACCGGTGAGAACTTGGTCGCCTACTGGAGGAACTGCCCTCCCTGCCGCCAACGTCACATGCTGGAAACATCTCCATCATATTCTGCACCAATTGCTTGTGGCAAGCATTGATGCGATTGGCCCTCCCCTCTACCGGAATAAAAGAGGAGATGTTGTTTTTATACCGGGGGTCAAGGATAGCAAAGATCCAGTACTGGTTGTCCTCCATGATTTTGACAATACGCTTGTCGGTTGTAAAGCACCCCAACATGAACTCAGCCATGTCTGCCACAGTGTTAGTTGGCATGACTCCTCTGGCCCCACCGGAAAGTTCAATCTCCATTTCCTCCTCATCCTCCATGTCTACCCATCCGCGCTGCAACAATGGGACGATTCGAAGTTGCCCGGAAGCCTCCTGTATCACCATCACATCATCGGACAACTCTTCTTCCTCCTCCTCCTCCTCCTCCATTAAACGCGATGAAGCGGACAGATGTGTGGACCTACTCTCCAGCTGTGACGGATCGGATGCTATCCCTGACTCCTCTGTGTGATCTGAGTTATCCCTGATGTCAATCAGGGATTCTCTCAGAACACACAAGAGCGGGATTGTAAGGCTCACCATCACTTCCTCAGAGCTCACCCTCCTTGTGGACTCCTCAAACACCCGTAGGATGTCACAAAGGTCTCTCATCCATGGCCACTCATGGATGAGAAACTGAGGCAGCTGACTTTGTGGCACCCTAGGGTTTTGTAGCTGGTATTCCATCAAAGGTCTCTGCTGCTCAACCACTCTATTCAACATCTGAAACGTTGAGTTCCAGCGTGTGGGGACGTCGCACAAAAGCCGGTGTTGTGGCACATGCAGGCATTGCTGGACAGATTTTAAGCTAGCAGCGGCTACTGTTGACTTGCGAAAGTGGGCGCACATGCACCGCACTTTCACCAGTAGCTCTGGAACATTGGGGTAGCTCTTTAGGAAATGTTGCACCACTAGGTTGAAGACGTGGGTCAGGCATGGAACATGTTGGAGTCCGGCAAGCTCCAGAGCTGCTACCAGGTTCTGGCCGTTATCACAAACGACCATGCCTGGGCCCAGGTGCAGCGGCTCAAACCATATTGCCGTCTCATCGAGGAGGGCATCCCTCACCTTGGAGGCAGTGTGCTGTCTGTCCCCCAAGCTGATCAGCTTCAGCACGGCCTGCTGACGTCTACCAACGCCAGTGCTGCAACGTTTCCAACTCGTAGCTGGGGTCAATCTAACAGCGGAGGAGGAGGCGGTGGCGGAGAAGGAGGCGGTGGCGGAG
This sequence comes from Leptodactylus fuscus, assembly GCF_031893055.1. NCBI lineage: Eukaryota > Metazoa > Chordata > Amphibia > Anura > Leptodactylidae > Leptodactylus > Leptodactylus fuscus. The sequence goes on along the minus strand of NC_134268.1, from coordinate 65,583,629 downwards.
AAGGAGCCGGTGGCGGAGGAGGAGGCGGTGGAGGAGGAGGGGGCAGTGGAGGAGGAGGGGGGTGTTCTTCTCGTGTCCCTGCCAGGAATGTTAGGCGGGGAGACGAGGTACACCGGGCCAGTTTGGGAAGCAGTCCCAGCCTCAACTACATTCACCCAGTGTGCCGTCAGTGAAATGTAGCGTCCCTGTCCGCATGCACTTGTCCACGCGTCGGTGGTCAAGTGGACCTTTGTGCAAAGCGCGGAACTAAGGGCCCGCCTGATGTTGAGTGACACGTGCTGGTGCAAGGTGGGGACGGCACACCGGGAGAAGTAGTGACGGCTAGGGACGGCATAGCGAGGTGCCGCAGTTGCCATCAGGTCCAGGAAGGCGGGAGTTTCAACAAGCCGGCACGCCAACATCTCCTGGGCCAGCAGTTTAGCGATGTTGACGTTCAAGGCTTGCGCGTGTGGGTGGTTAGCGGTGTATTTCTGCTCCAATGTCTGAGAGATGGTGGGTTGTTGTAAAGAAGTGCCTGATGGTGCCTTTGATGGTGCAGGAGAAGGAGATAAGACAGGAACAGGGGAGGATGAGGAAGAAGTCAACAAAGTGGCGGAGGCAGATGAAGTGGTGTCCTGGCTCATCCTCTGGAGTGCATCGCCAGCACAGTCAGCAGTGGCAGAGGCAGAGGCAGTGGCGTGAACGGCAGGCGGCCTTTGTCCTGCCGTTGCTGCCTGCCACTGATTCCAGTGCTTGGATTCCAAATGACGGCGCATTGAAGTGGTGGACAGGTTACTCTTCTCAGAGCCCCTAATCAATTTCGAGAGGCAAATTGTGCAGACAACACTATATCTGTCCTCGGCGCATTCCTTGAAAAAACTCCACACCTTCGAGAAACGTGCCCTCGAGGTGAGAGTTTTTCGGGGCTGGGTACGAACTGGAACATCTTGGGAGATTCCGGGTGTGGCCTGGCTTCACCTAAGCTGCTGACCTCTGCCTCTGCCTCTAGCTACCCTTTTTGGTGCTGCACCTGCCTCAACATCCACACTACTTTCCCCGCTTGACATCCCCCCTGTCCAGGTCGGGTCAGTGTCCTCATCATCCACCACTTCTTCTTCCAACTCCTGTCTCATCTCCTCCTCCCGCACAATGCGCAGGTCAACTGGATGCCCTGACGGCAACTGCGTCACATCGTCGTCGATGAGGGTGGGTTGCTGGTCATCCACCACCAAATCGAACGGAGATGGAGGAGACTCTAGTGTTTGAGCATCTGGACACAGATGCTCCTCTGTTAGGTCCGTGGAATCGCGACATGGAGGGGCAGGTTGAGGGACAATGAAAGGAGCGGAGAACAGCTCTGGGGAGCAGGGACAGTTGGGGTTATTGTTCTGTGAAGCTTGGGAATTTTGGGAGGAAGGAGGACAAGACTGTTGGGTAATAGGAGGAGAGGAGGCAGAGCTGGCTGCTGGACAATGTGCTGTAAGCATTATCCGACAGCCATTGCAAGACCTGTTCCTGGTTCTCGGGCCTACTAAGGTTTGTACCCTGCAGTTTAGTTAATGTGGCAAGCAACCCTGGCACTGTGGAGTGGCGCAATGCTTGCTGCCCCACAGGAGTAGGCACGGGACGCCCTGTGGCTTCACTGCTACCTTGCTCCCCAGAACCATTCCCCCGACCTCGCCCACGGCCTCGTCCACGTCCCTTTCCGGGAGCCTTGCGCATTTTGAATTCCCAGTCAGAAACTGGCACTATATGACAGTAGCAAGAAATGAGGGTATTTGTAACCCCAATATATTCTTTGAATTCCCAGTCAGACAATGGCACTATATGGCAGTAGCAAGAAATGAGGGTATTTGTAACCCCAATATATTCTTGGAATTCCCAGTCAGACAATGGCACTATATGGCAGTGGCAGGACTTGAAGGTATTTGTAACCCCAATATATTATTGGAATTCCCAGTCAGACAATGGCACTATATGGCAGTAGCAAGAAATGAGGGTATTTGTAACCCCAATATATTCTTGGAATTCCCAGTCAGACAATGGCACTATATGGCAGTGGCAGGACTTGAAGGTATTTGTAACCCCAATATATTCTTGGAATTCCCAGTCAGACATTGGCACTATATGGCAGTGGCAGGACTTGAAGGTATTTGTAACCCCAATATATTATTGGAATTCCCAGTCAGACAATGGCACTATATGGCAGTAGCAAGAAATGAGGGTATTTGTAACCCCAATATATTCTTGGAATTCCCAGTCAGACAATGGCACTATATGGCAGTGGCAGGACTTGAAGGTATTTGTAACCCCAATATATTCTTGGAATTCCCAGTCAGAAACTGGCACTATATGTCAGTGGCAAGACTTGAAGGTATTTGTAAACCCAATATATTATTGGAATTCCCAGTCAGACAATGGCACTATATGGCAGTAGCAAGAAATGAGGGTATTTGTAACCCCAATATATTCTTGGAATTCCCAGTCAGACAATGGCACTATATGGCAGTAGCAAGAAATGAGGGTATTTGTAACCCCAATATATTCTTTGAATTCCCAGTCAGAAACTGGCACTATATGGCAGTAGCAAGAAATGAGGGTATTTGTAACCCCAATATATTCTTTGAATTCCCAGTCAGAAACTGGCACTATATGTCAGTGGCAGAACTTGAAGGTATTTGTAACCCCAATATATTCTTGGAATTCCCAGTCAGACAATGGCACTATATGGCAGTAGCAAGAAATGAGGGTATTTGTAACCCAATATATTCTTGGAATTCCCAGTCAGACAATGGCACTATATAGCAGTGGCAGGACTTGAAGGTATTTGTAACCCCAATATATTCTTGGAATTCCCAGTCAGAAACTGGCACTATATGTCAGTGGCAGGACTTGAAGGTATTTGTAACCCCAATATATTCTTGGAATTCCCAGTCAGACAATGGCACTATATGACAGTGGCAGGACTTGAAGGTATTTGTAACCCCAATATATTATTGGAATTCCCAGTCAGACAATGGCACTATATGGCAGTAGCAAGAAATGAGGGTATTTGTAACCCCAATATATTCTTGGAATTCCCAGTCAGACAATGGCACTATATGGCAGTAGCAAGAAATGAGGGTGTTTGTAACCCCAATATATTCTTTGAATTCCCAGTCAGAAACTGGCACTATATGGCAGTAGCAAGAAATGAGGGTATTTGTAACCCCAATATATTCTTGGAATTCCCAGTCAGACAATGGCACTATATGGCAGTAGCAAGAAATGAGGGTATTTGTAACCCCAATATATTCTTTGAATTCCCAGTCAGAAACTGGCACTATATGGCAGTAGCAAGAAATGAGGGTATTTGTAACCCCAATATATTCTTTGAATTCCCAGTCAGAGACTGGTACTATATGTCAGTGGCAGAACTTGAAGGTATTTGTAACCCCAATATATTCTTGGAATTCCCAGTCAGACAATGGCACTATATGGCAGTAGCAAGAAATGAGGGTATTTGTAACCCAATATATTCTTGGAATTCCCAGTCAGACAATGGCACTATATAGCAGTGGCAGGACTTGAAGGTATTTGTAACCCCAATATATTCTTGGAATTCCCAGTCAGAAACTGGCACTATATGGCAGTGGCAGGACTTGAAGGTATTTGTAACCCCAATATATTCTTGGAATTCCCAGTCAGAAACTGGCACTAAATGTCAGTGGCAGGACTTGAAGGTATTTGTAACCCCAATATATTATTGGAATTCCCAGTCAGACAATGGCACTATATGGCAGTAGCAAGAAATGAGGGTGTTTGTAACCCCAATATATTCTTCGAATTCCCAGTCAGAAACTGGCACTATATGTCAGTGGCAGAACTTGAAGGTATTTTTAACCCCAATATATTCTTGGAATTCCCAGTCAGACAATGGCACTATATGGCAGTAGCAAGAAATGAGGGTATTTGTAACCCCAATATATTCTTGGAATTCCCAGTCAGACAATGGCACTATATGGCAGTGGCAGGACTTGAAGGTATTTGTAACCCCAATATATTCTTGGAATTCCCAGTCAGAAACTGGCACTATATGTCAGTGGCAGGACTTGAAGGTATTTGTAACCCCAATATATTATTGGAATTCCCAGTCAGACAATGGCACTATATGGCAGTGGCAGGGCTTGAAGGTATTTGTAACCCCAATATATTCTTTGAATTCCCAGTCAGAAACTGGCACTATATGGCAGTAGCAAGAAATGAGGGTATTTGTAACCCCAATATATTCTTGGAATTCCCAGTCAGACAATGGCACTATATGGCAGTAGCAAGAAATGAGGGTATTTGTAACCCCAATATATTCTTTGAATTCCCAGTCAGAAACTGGCACTATATGGCAGTAGCAAGAAATGAGGGTGTTTGTAACCCCAATATATTCTTTGAATTCCCAGTCAGAAACTGGCACTATATGTCAGTGGCAGAACTTGAAGGTATTTGTAACCCCAATATATTCTTGGAATTCCCAGTCAGACAATGGCACTATATGGCAGTAGCAAGAAATGAGGGTATTTGTAACCCCAATATATTCTTGGAATTCCCAGTCAGACAATGGCACTATATGGCAGTGGCAGGACTTGAAGGTATTTGTAACCCCATTATATTCTTGGAATTCCCAGTCAGAAACTGGCACTATATGTCAGTGGCAGGACTTGAAGGTATTTGTAACCCCAATATATTATTGGAATTCCCAGTCAGACAATGGCACTATATGGCAGTAGCAAGAAATGAGGGTATTTGTAACCCCAATATATTCTTGGAATTCCCAGTCAGACAATGGCACTATATGGCAGTGGCAGGACTTGAAGGTATTTGTAACCCCAATATATTCTTGGAATTCCCAGTCAGAAACTGGCACTATATGTCAGTGGCAAGACTTGAAGGTATTTGTAAACCCAATATATTATTGGAATTCCCAGTCAGACAATGGCACTATATGGCAGTAGCAAGAAATGAGGGTATTTGTAACCCCAATATATTCTTGGAATTCCCAGTCAGACAATGGCACTATATGGCAGTAGCAAGAAATGAGGGTATTTGTAACCCCAATATATTCTTTGAATTCCCAGTCAGAAACTGGCACTATATGGCAGTAGCAAGAAATGAGGGTATTTGTAACCCCAATATATTCTTTGAATTCCCAGTCAGAAACTGGCACTATATGTCAGTGGCAGAACTTGAAGGTATTTGTAACCCCAATATATTCTTGGAATTCCCAGTCAGACAATGGCACTATATGGCAGTAGCAAGAAATGAGGGTATTTGTAACCCAATATATTCTTGGAATTCCCAGTCAGACAATGGCACTATATAGCAGTGGCAGGACTTGAAGGTATTTGTAACCCCAATATATTCTTGGAATTCCCAGTCAGAAACTGGCACTATATGTCAGTGGCAGGACTTGAAGGTATTTGTAACCCCAATATATTCTTGGAATTCCCAGTCAGACAATGGCACTATATGACAGTGGCAGGACTTGAAGGTATTTGTAACCCCAATATATTATTGGAATTCCCAGTCAGACAATGGCACTATATGGCAGTAGCAAGAAATGAGGGTATTTGTAACCCCAATATATTCTTGGAATTCCCAGTCAGACAATGGCACTATATGGCAGTAGCAAGAAATGAGGGTGTTTGTAACCCCAATATATTCTTTGAATTCCCAGTCAGAAACTGGCACTATATGGCAGTAGCAAGAAATGAGGGTATTTGTAACCCCAATATATTCTTGGAATTCCCAGTCAGACAATGGCACTATATGGCAGTAGCAAGAAATGAGGGTATTTGTAACCCCAATATATTCTTTGAATTCCCAGTCAGAAACTGGCACTATATGGCAGTAGCAAGAAATGAGGGTGTTTGTAACCCCAATATATTCTTTGAATTCCCAGTCAGAAACTGGCACTATATGTCAGTGGCAGAACTTGAAGGTATTTGTAACCCCAATATATTCTTGGAATTCCCAGTCAGACAATGGCACTATATGGCAGTAGCAAGAAATGAGGGTATTTGTAACCCCAATATATTCTTGGAATTCCCAGTCAGACAATGGCACTATATGGCAGTGGCAGGACTTGAAGGTATTTGTAACCCCATTATATTCTTGGAATTCCCAGTCAGAAACTGGCACTATATGTCAGTGGCAGGACTTGAAGGTATTTGTAACCCCAATATATTATTGGAATTCTCAGTCAGACAATGGCACTATATGGCAGTAGCAAGAAATGAGGGTATTTGTAACCCCAATATATTCTTTGAATTCCCAGTCAGAGAATGGCACTATATGGCAGTAGCAAGAAATGAGGGTATTTGTAACCCCAATATATTCTTTGAATTCCTAGTCAGAAACTGGCACTATATGGCAGTAGCAAGAAATGAGGGTATTTGTAACCCCAATATATTCTTGGAATTCCCAGTCAGACAATGGCACTATATGGCAGTGGCAGGACTTGAAGGTATTTGTAACCCCAATATATTCTTGGAATTCCCAGTCAGAAACTGGCACTATATGTCAGTGGCAGGACTTGAAGGTATTTGTAACCCCAATATATTATTGGAATTCCCAGTCAGACAATGGCACTATATGGCAGTAGCAAGAAATGAGGGTATTTGTAATCCCAATATATTCTTGGAATTCCCAGTCAGACAATGGCACTATATGGCAGTGGCAGGACTTGAAGGTATGTGTAACCCCAATATATTCTTGGAATTCCCAGTCAGACAATGGCACTATATGGCAGTGGCAGGACTTGAAGGTATTTGTAACCCCAATATATTCTTGGAATTCCCAGTCAGACAATGGCACTATATGGCAGTGGCAGGACTTGAAGGTATTTGTAACCCCAATATATTCTTGGAATTCCCAGTCAGAAACTGGCACTATATGGCAGTAGCAAGAAATGAGGGTATTTGTAACCCCAATATATTCTTGGAATTCCCAGTCAGACAATGGCACTATATGGCAGTAGCAAGAAATGAGGGTATTTGTAACCCCAATATATTCTTTGAATTCCCAGTCAGAAACTGTCACTATATGGCAGTAGCAAGAAATGAGGGTGTTTGTAACCCCAATATATTCTTTGAATTCCCAGTCAGAAACTGGCACTATATGTCAGTGGCAGAACTTGAAGGTATTTGTAACCCCAATATATTCTTGGAATTCCCAGTCAGACAATGGCACTATATGGCAGTAGCAAGAAATGAGGGTATTTGTAACCCCAATATATTCTTGGAATTCCCAGTCAGACAATGGCACTATATGGCAGTGGCAGGACTTGAAGGTATTTGTAACCCCATTATATTCTTGGAATTCCCAGTCAGAAACTGGCACTATATGTCAGTGGCAGGACTTGAAGGTATTTGTAACCCCAATATATTATTGGAATTCTCAGTCAGACAATGGCACTATATGGCAGTAGCAAGAAATGAGGGTATTTGTAACCCCAATATATTCTTTGAATTCCCAGTCAGAAACTGGCACTATATGGCAGTAGCAAGAAATGAGGGTATTTGTAATCCCAATATATTCTTGGAATTCCCAGTCAGACAATGGCACTATATGGCAGTAGCAAGAAATGAGGGTATTTGTAACCCCAATATATTCTTGGAATTCCCAGTCAGACAATGGCACTATATGGCAGTGGCAGGACTTGAAGGTATTTGTAACCCCAATATATTCTTGGAATTCCTAGTCAGAAACTGGCACTATATGTCAGTGGCAGAACTTGAAGGTATTTGTAACCCCAATATATTCTTTGAATTCCCAGTCAGAAACTGGCACTATGCAGTAGCAAAAATAGTGGGTGTATATAGCCCCAATTCTATTGCTAGGGGACTTGCAGGGTATTTCTGGGGTGAAGGTGGGGGACACACACCGTTGGAACGGGGATCGGGGGTGTATATATAGGGTATACGGGAATACACTGTCAGTGTATTCCATTCAGGATCCGGGGAAAGCTGGGTTGCGGCGATTGAGCCCGTCAGTGCCATGTTACACTGACAAGCTTCTCCCTGGAATTTAGCTCTTACAAGAGCTGTTGGTTGTCTTCTCCTTCCTATCCTAGCCTGTCCCTGCCTACCCAGAATCTGATCCCTAGCTAAGTGGACTGAAGCCTCCGTTCTCGGTGAATTGTAAGCTCAGAATGACGCGAACCTGGGCGTCGCTGTTCTTTTAAATTAGAGGTCACATGTTTTCGGCAGCCAATGGGTTTTTCCTACTTTTTTCAACGTCACCTGTGTCGTAGTTCCTGTCCCACCTACCCTGCGCTGTTATTGGAGCAAAAAAGGCGCCAGGGAAGGTGGGAGGGGAATCGAGTAATGGCGCACTTTTCCACGCGGTGTTCGATTCGATTCGAACATGCCGAACAGCCTAATATCTGATCGAACATGAGTTCGATAGAACACTGTTCGCTCCTCTATCTATTATGGCTGTCGATTTTGAGTTTGGTCATCCCTTCCTTCACTTCTAAAATGTAAAAAATCTAGTTGTCTTGACACCTGACTTCGATGTAAAATGATAGTATTTATTCCACAATTACCTAGATTAAATAGATAAATGAAATAGATTTCTTGTTAATAGCATCAATATAAAATCGATGTATCAGTGTACCAATCAGTTGTAGTGTACCAGTAAAAAGACCTATTGTACTATACCAAAAACAATATATTACTTGCTTCTGATATTTCTGTAGCTAAACAGCAGTAATAAAGTCAGTCATTGTTTCAACCTATTGCAGCTTATTCAATCAATATGATCAATAACATTCACAATGGAATTGTGCCAACACAAACTACAAGACAGAATAAAGGTTCTTTACTTCACTGAAGAGGTCTGACTTATATTTTAAGACATTCCAGAAATAAGGAGTCTGGTATAATACTGCTACTCCTTTCGCCGCCCGAGGTGAAGTACAGAAAGCCGCCCCCCCCGCGGGCGGAGCGAGGGCGTGGCTTAGCGGAGGGGCATGGTGACTCGAAGGGGGCGGGGCTTAGCGCCGTTTGCCGGCAGAGAGCAGGCCCAGAGACTGCCTGCGCTCTGCCTCAGTGTAAGGGGAGTGCTCTGCTCGCATGCTGCGGCGCCGGAGGCGTGTGCAGTTTGACAATTTGCTTAAGGTTTTTAGTTGCACTGTGTGAACACGGCTCTAGTCCTTAATTGGATTTGCACCACACCCGTCTTCTGCCAAGGTTGCCTCTGTTCATTAAGTGGTTATCTGTCTTGCCTGTGATTGACAGCTTTTCTTCCTGTCAGGTTCTGGGCGGGTTCTTCCTTCCCTATTTAGTCTTGGCTCACAGTCACACTGGTGCCGGTTATTGCCCTTGCTTTCTGGTATCGTTTGCTGTTATTTACTTGTATGCTAATCCTTGACCTCTGGCTTTCCTACTGACTATTCTCTTGACTCCGATTTGGCACTGCATCGCTCTCTTGTTACCGAACCCTGGCTACCTGACCTCCCTTTGTTGTTGTACGTCTTGTCTGCGTTTTGTGTTTCACGTATTCAGGGAGGGATTGTCCTCGTGGTTGTCGCCTATCACCTAGGATAGGGTCTGGCAATAGGAAGGGAAAGCGGGGGGCTTCAGTTTAGGGCTCACTGTCCCTTGTGTCCCTCCCTCCAGGGTTCACCAGCAGCTTCTGGGGAATTATCATCTGGCTATTCCCTAACAGAATAACCGGCCCAAAACCTACATCCATTGCTTCCCTACAGATAAGCATGGATCCTATCCAGTGCTTTGCAGCCAAGTTGGAGGGATTGACAGGCCTGGTAGCTGAACTTGCTAAACAGGTTCAGACCCTAACTGAGGCTGCTGCATCATCCCCAGCTGTTTTGGCACCTTATAAGGTCAAGATGCTACTCCCAGACCGTTTCTCAGGGGACCGTACAAAATTTGAAACTTTCAGGGAGTCTTGTCGCCTGTACTTCCGTGTGAATCCACATGCTACTCAGGCCCAAATGGTGGGAGTGGTTATATCTCTGCTACAGGGGGACCCACAAGCTTGGGCCCTTAAACTCCCTGCTGAGGCTGAGGAGTGGGTTGATCTGGAAAAATTTTTTAAGTCCCTGGGCTCTATCTATGCTGAACCAGACCACATTGCGCTTGCGGAAACTCAACTCCTCACCATGCGGCAGGGCAAACGCTCTGCAGAGGAATATTGCTCTGAGTTCCGTAAGTACAGTGTAACCGCAGGTTGGTGTGAGTCAGCTCTAAAGGCTCACTTTAAGCAAGGCTTGTGTGATCGTGTTAAGGAGCTCTGGGTTGGTCACCCAGATCCCCCGACTCTTGAGAAGGCCATGACTTTGGCGGTCCGTATTGACTGCAAGATCCGAGAAAATTTAAAAGAGAGAGTAGGGCCTGTTGCCTCCAAGTTTTCTGTCTCTTCCTCTCTCTCCTCTGATAAACTTACCTTTCCTCCCGTCACTTCTGGTGAGGAACCCATGCAACTGGGAGCTGTGGACGCCAGAACACGACGAGAACATCGTCTCAGGAATAACCTGTGCCTGTACTGTGGTTCCTCTGGTCATGTCATCCGAGACTGCTCTATCAGACCCTTGTCACCTGTGCAAAGACTTCAGTGCCTGAGTGGTAATCGGAAGAACCACTCAGGCAACCAGGTATTTGGTGGAAATAACAATAAGATGATGTTATCTGTGTCTCTGTCCTCTGGGGACAGATCTGTTTCTGGCAAGGCCCTAGTTGACTCTGGGTCTGCAGCAAATTTTATTAAATATTCAGTTGTTGAATCTTTGGGCATTGAGCTTTTGCCACTTGACACACCTATGTCTGTTGCTGGAGCGGATTCTACTCCACTGGCCAGGGGTAAAGTCAGTTTTAAAACCCCCTTGATCTCTTTGCAAGTGGGTTCTTCACATTCAGAGGTCATAAGCCTTTTTGTTATGGAGAATCTCTCTGCTGATGTTATTTTGGGGTTCCCCTGGCTGAAGCTCCATAACCCTATTTTTGATTGGGGTAAAAAGGAGTTGGTAAAGTGGGGAGATCAGTGCTCATCCCACTGTATTGCTTTACAGTCTGTTGATTGTGTCAGTGAGGAGAAGGTCTCAGCTACTAAAAGTTGGGAACGCCCCTCTGGTATTAAAACCTGGTGGTATCAGAAGCACCAGGTGAATAAAAAATGTTTGCCTGGTTCTCAAGCATCTGTGGTTCAAGCAGAACCAAAATACAAGGCAGGGAAAACTCAGAATCCCTCTAGAACTGGTTTGTCTGGTGAGGGTCCGGTGGCCCCTCATAAAAGGGGGGGTACTGTAACATCTCTGCCTGTTCGGGCCTCTGCGCCACCCTCTGCTCGCATGCTGCGGCGCCGGAGGCGTGTGCAGTTTGACAATTTGCTTAAGGTTTTTAGTTGCACTGTGTGAACACGGCTCTAGTCCTTAATTGGATTTGCACCACACCCGTCTTCTGCCAAGGTTGCCTCTGTTCATTAAGTGGTTATCTGTCTTGCCTGTGATTGACAGCTTTTCTTCCTGTCAGGTTCTGGGCGGGTTCTTCCTTCCCTATTTAGTCTTGGCTCACAGTCACACTGGTGCCGGTTATTGCCCTTGCTTTCTGGTATCGTTTGCTGTTATTTACTTGTATGCTAATCCTTGACCTCTGGCTTTCCTACTGACTATTCTCTTGACTCCGATTTGGCACTGCATCGCTCTCTTGTTACCGAACCCTGGCTACCTGACCTCCCTTTGTTGTTGTACGTCTTGTCTGAGTTTTGTGTTTCACGTATTCAGGGAGGGATTGTCCTCGTGGTTGTCGCCTATCACCTAGGATAGGGTCTGGCAATAGGAAGGGAAAGCGGGGGGCTTCAGTTTAGGGCTCACTGTCCCTTGTGCCCCTCTCTCCAGGGTTCACCAGCAGCTTCTGGGGAATTATCATCTGGCTATTCCCTAACAGGGAGGCTGCTGGAGCAGCGCTGCTCCAGTGGCCTCCCCAAACCACTGCTCCATGCTGAGCCAGTCCAGGACAGCTTAGGTTAGCAAAAATGCCGCCTTCCCTGAGGCCCTGGCATAGCACCGCCTGAAGCGCTCGCTTCAGGTCGCCTCATGGGAGGTGCGGCACTATAATATAGAAGGACATGGGGAGTATGGTTCTAAGTGTCTTAGCTTTACACTGAAAATAACATCTAATCTTCCACCTTTTAGGGATCTGGACAAAGGACTCTACTTTGAGCATTGATGATTGGATTATAGGAATTGTGCCAACACCTCCAAAGAAATTGTAAATCTATCAATATAATGATAAATGTAATGCATTTAATAGAGTGAGCATAAGTAAGCAGCATAGCATTCAGGGATTGGCAAAAATAGTAAAGCGTGGCTAAAAAACTGTGAATATATAAAAAATGACATAACATTAAACCTTACATTTGATAGTGACCAATCGATGTATAAGAACAACTGAGAACACTGTGAACTCTAATGCTTTGTAATTGGGAAATGCTGACTTTTTGTGAGCTGCACTTTACTATTTTGATGTGTTGTCTGTTCATACTCTATTACGTTCAATTGATCAATGGCCGTGATCTCCCACTTTTATACTACCTCCAGTTATAAATAGGTTTTCATACATTTATAGCGCATTTTAATATAAGAAACTTCGAATATATCTTAATAGGCTCTCTTTCCTTCTCCAGATATTAACTGTTCTCCAGCTCCTTATCCTCTATCTGACTGCTCATTTACATTATATTTATTTCCATATTCAGACTCACATGTAGAGCTCTATGGAGAAGGGAGGGGTGGAGTAGCTTCTCCTGCTGGCTGGTTAATTGATTTATTGCCTTTCTCTGTGTACTGGAAGCCCTAATGGTGGCCCCTTCACCTACTATGTGGTTCACTACTATTCCCCCAGAAAAGGGATACTAAGTATGAATGTTGTGACATATTTTAGATCACTAGCTACATGTAGCCAACCTCTACAATTTTTTTGCAGGACGAAAAAGCATGTTGTACTGCGCTTATTTGGTCTTCAAAAAACCGGCAGAGATGTATATGTTTATATGTGTATATATTTTTATAATTGAAATGTTAAATGTAAAACAAATTCAACCATTTGCATCTGTATTTGTCATACATTTTCAGAACTGAGGCATAATCTGTATAGTAAACACATGATATGAACATAACCTTAGTCGCCTTTATAGCTGCAGAGTCTGAATCATGGAAAGATCAGATTTTGGGCTTAGATACCTACAGTATGGTCCATTGGATATGGTTTTTTGTAGTATGTACATACGCTTACAGTCACACTAGTACGTACCAGTAAATGTTATATCTTATCTTTCCCTAATTTTCTTCAGTGAAATTGCCACAAGTGCCTTGTCCCTCCCATATTTCATTCTTGTTACTTGGTAATTTTAGATTATTTGATAGACTATTGTGCATATTCTAGACTATTTGACTACTTCTTACTCCTGGTAATTGAACTTTTGATCCTCTGCAGGAAAAAAGCTTACACTTACTTCTTACTGTTACAAGGAGAAAATAACCAAGCAGAAGTATTGACCTTGTGTGAAACATTGGTAAATTGGTTTATGGACACCATGATTGTTAATACAATATGTGAATTATGACTTACTTTGAGCTGCAAAGAATTATACAGTATGTTAAACTTTTTGGATAACTTTTCAGAATTAAATCTATAATACTATTTCTGGACACTATTTTGTTTGTCTTTCCCCTTTACAGACTCTGTCTCTGAATCTCAGTTATCCCTGAGCTAATGGGCAGAGATTACCTGCTATGATGTCTCCCATAGACAGCAAATAAATAAGTCTGGTCATTCTACTCCAAACACCCTCATTCTCACACAAAAGCTGCAGCACCATATATGAAATAGAAGTACTGTATAGTATTGATGTGAAAAAGCACTTGAGGTGAAAAACATAATATTTGTTCTAGCATCTTTCTGCCTGTGCCTATGCTTTTCTCTCAGTTGGCCTCTCCTCCCCTCCCCTCTCCATAGACTTCTATGAACACATATAATTTGAAACTATAATGAACTGACAGTTCATCTTAGGAGTCCAAGGCAGTATTCAGCAGAGATTTCAGAGTGAATGTTTTATAGAAAGGTAGTTGAAGAGGGAAAGAGGATGATATATGGAGACAAAGGCATTTTTCTCTTATAATATATATCGCAAAGTTTATAATATTCATTTGTGCTATTGATTTAGACAATTGTACTATGATAAATAAGCAAACATATATGTTTTAGCGTCCTCTGTCTACCTTTGTCTCTGCATCTCTCCACAAACGGCTATGGTCACCCACACCACACTAGAATTGGCGAAACATCTTTTATCTCCTTTCTGGTTTTCTTTTATGGCTGGTTTTCTGTACATTGTAAATGTATTACCCTTGCCCTTTGTTGCACTGGAGTGAGAAGATTCATGATACCATGTCACAAAGAAGAAAATGAATCCTTTAATTGTGAAATAAGTTGTTGGACAGAATCATACAGTTAAGGGGTGAATTTGTGAGGGAGACTATAGCACTAAAGGGGGAATAATTATTATGTGGAGGTTACCAATGGGAATGGGAATGATGGGAATCTTGTTTTCACAGTCATGGTATGAACAAGTCTTCATGGCAGTCTGAGCACAGATAGAGAAGGAAGGAAAAATGTAACTGCTGCTAAAATACCGATGATACACAGTTAAAGGTTGTGAGAAGTTATACAGTGGAGCCCAAACTGTGTTTTTGCACCAGTACCTGTGAGCCTTTAAATATGGCCCTGTCTCTATGTTTGGCATTGTATGTAGTCTATTTACAAAGAAAGTCACAAATTGTAGAGGTTGATGAAGAGAAAGCAAATTTCTTAAACACATTTTCTTCTTGGTATTCACAGAGAAAAATAAATTGTCAGGTGAAATGCAAAGTGACAAAATAAACTCTACATTACATGCCATATGTTTAACTCACAAAGAGGTGTACAAGGAGGGAGGCTTAAAATAACAAGCAGTATACATTCACTTCTCTGCTGAGGCTGTGCTCAGATCCCTGGTACCTTCTTCCTGTGCACAAGTAATTCAACCAATCAGTGGCCGAGATCTTATTAAGCCCTTAAGATGGTGTTGTGAAATGAAAAATAAAAAAAGTTACAAGGTTTGGGAGGCGGGCAGCCAAAAACAAAAATAAAAAAATGTCACCAGTGGGAAGGGGTGACATTTATCACACAAAAGGATGGGACATAAAAAGAGGAAAATGTCTCTAAGTGGGTCAGTGATAGAAAACAGAGTGTGGCTGTAAATGACATATATTCAGACTAGGTCGTCATTACTAGTTAGGCTTCACAGGGGGCAGTATTGAGCTCTATTCTCCTTAATATATTTATAAATGATCTTGTAATAAGTTTGAACATTAGACAATACTAAACTGTATACAGTGATTAACAAAAATCGACAGACTATTGTTACAGATAGAGCTGAACTATTTAGAACCTTGGACAGAAAAATGGCAAAGTATAATAATGATAAATGTAAAATTTTACATTTAGAGACCAGGATTGTACACAGACGGGGCTTAGTCAGTGTACATTAACAAACTTAGACTAATTATGATTTCCAGACTGGATTTGGGAAGGATTTTTTGTCCCTTAGCGTCAGTTCACACCTGCGCCCGGTCTCCGCTTTGTGGGTTTCCGTCTTCTGCCCAAGAAACTGGGCAAGAGACGGAAACCCAACGTCAGTGTCTACCTGTGAGTGTCTTCTGGTCTCCACGACAAAATAATTTTTTGTTATTTTTTTTTTAACCGGAAACAAAGTCCTGCATGTCCGACTTTGTGTCCAGTTAAAAAAAAAACGGTTTTGCCGTGGACAGGGAGAAGACGATCACGGGCGGTCACTTTGCCAACCCATTCAAATGAATAGGTTTGAAAACTGACAGCTGGTTTCCGTCTCCTGTCCAGTTTTTTGGGCAGAAGACGAAAACCTGTAAAGTGGAGACCGGGCACAGATGTGAACCCTCCCTCAGATAAGAAAAATTTGCATCTACCTCATAAAGTTTTTGCCTGCTTTTAAATCAACATGGGATGGATATATGTATTTTTTGCAGCCTTACAATAAATATTATACATAATATATGTAGCAAATTTTGAAAGATTGGGTTCTATTTAGACAGTTGTCTATTGGTTGTTGTTTATTCCAAACTGACATCCTTTTTGCTTCTAAAAAAAGCACAAAAATCTGGTCTCACAAAAGTTGAAAAGATATGACAAGCAGATGTATCATAATGCTGTGTCTTAATAACATATCATGCTATTTGTTTCTATAAAATGACAAGTGCCTCCTCTGTTATCATTATTATAAGTTTCCTCTTCCTAATTCTGCCCGAGGTAGGCATATGCTCCAAGCACAAAACACATCATCTACATAAAGACACCATTGTTGCAGATCAGATATTATAAATGAGAATGATTGCTGCTTTATCTGACTAACCAGACACGACAAACAATGCTAACACAGGCTTATTCATTACACGCTGACTCAGTGCATTCACTTGTGAATTATGGATGTTTTTTTCTACATTCTTTCAGTGTCTGTATTTTTATTTATTTATTTATTTATTGCAAAATAGTCAATTCTATTCCACAGAGTCGCTCTCCGTTGCTATATACCAGTCTTTACCTAGGATTATAGTCATTTTTTTTTTTTTACTATAATATCCAATAAATAACTAAAAAATAAAGTTGACAATTCCTAAGGCACATACAATTAGTTTCATAACAATAATGTCTTATTGACATTAATATGTATTTTGATAAATGGAAATACTTCAAGGATATGAATGTAGTGGATTTTTTTTTATTGTGCATGGCTACACAGTTTCAGCACTGATCTATACAGTTACAACAAAGATGAGAGCTATAAATAGTACAACAGGAAGGAAAATTTTAAAAAAGTAAAAAATAAACCAAAAAAACAAGTTAAAAGCAATTTTGATTGGATTTGAACCCATGGCAACAGCACTGCTAGGCAACAGTGGTAGCCACTGAGTTCAATCGCGTGTGGTGTGAACATCTTAAAAGTTCAAAAGGTTTTACCATGTTTTAATATGTGCAGTCTATTGGAGGAGTCCTTTGGTATTGGCTTAATTGGAGTAATAGATATTAGAGATGAGCGAACACTAAAATGTTCGAGGTTTGAAAACAGCTGCACACTGTTCGACTGTTCGAACAGGTTTCAAACCCCATTATAGTCTATGGGGGGAAATGCTCGTTTCAGAGGTAGGCAACATTCGATCAAATTCTACTTACCAAGTCCATGAGTGAGGGTCGGGCTGGATTCTTCTCCCTGCGCAGCATTCCCACGTCCTCTTCCGGCCTTGAATTCACTCTGCTTAGGCATCGGGCCTGGGCAGAGCAGACTGCGCATGGCCGCGCTACAAGAAAATGGCCGCTTACACTGTTTTCTTGTAGCGCGGACATGCGCAGTCGGCTCTGCCCAGGCCCGATGCCTAAGCAGAGTGAATGCAGAGCCAGAAGATGACGCGGGAACGCTGCGCAGGGAGAAGACTTCTAAAGGTAAGAGAAGAACCAGCATTGATTGGCAATGTATAGCATTCTGCCAATCAACGCTGGCTCTGTATCGAATCTTAACTTCAAACAGCTAGTAGTATTCGATCAAGTACGAGTATTTCAAATACCGTAGTATTCAATCGAACACCTACTCGATCGAATACTACTCGCTCATCTCTAATAGATATCTATTGCTATATAGTTGGTTTTTTTTTTACATTTCTTTGACCTTTGTCCCTATCCTATCATGTGATTCCTACTTCCTGTGTTAGTATGTATATAAATCTCTGATGTCAGAAGTTATTGTATGTTAGCCTGAGAAATGCGTTAGTTCAGTGCTGAAATGCGTAGCTTTGTGTAAGGAATTGAGTCTAGTTATAGTCATTCATTGTTGCAGTTAGGAGCTCTGTTCAATGTGTTACTACGTCTGACTGAGTTTGAGTGTGGCTCCTGTCTATGTTAACTCAATGCACAACATATAGGTCAGGATGTATGTCATTGACTATGTCAGGGTGTTAATTGAATAGTGACAACCGACTAATTAAGAGGTGAATGCAATGAGCTTAGAGTCTTTGTGTGTGGCTTTAAGGCCAGACAAAATTACTACTTTTCTCTGAGCCAGGTACCTAGAATCTATATAGAACAAAGGAAAGATATGACTTCAATGGCATAGTTCATATTTCGTAACCATTCATGTACTAATATATGATGAGAGAACCTCAACCAGTCAGTGGCATCTGGCATCTGAACCTTTAACATTAATAACCATTCCAAATTATGTATCTTTAGAAGGGATGATGAGTTTATCTGCAAGTTTGATGTGCCTAGGCCTGTAAAAACATTTGGCATCACTTGCTGGGCGTATCATACTGATATGGGGAACCCATACAGAGGTATGGCATGTTCCCAAAATAGGTCATATCTCTTTTGATTTGGCATATGTAATTACCCAGACCCAATCTCAGGTGGGAGAAGGTGGATGGGTTAAAGGTAAGTTCACACAGGGTTTTTTGGTCAGGATTTTAAGGCCATAACAAAAGTAGAGTTTTATTTTCACTCACAAAAGGTAGTGCAGCAACAAAAGGAAACAATACAAAAATAAATACCTGCCCAGCTAGGCTCTAACTAAATATAGACTAGGTTACCTCACCTAGAATAACAGAAATCAAAAGCCAGTTGAGTCATTCAGGACACCGCTCCAAAAATATGACCTCTGTCTTTCACTCTCCAGCCAAGCTCTGCCAATGTTTGCTGCTGGAGCTGGCTTCTTAAGCCTCCTTGATGAGCAGACTCTCAACAGCTGAGTCGCCGCTGGAACATCCCCAAAGTGTGGACTGGAGGGGGGTGGAATGACATTACCAACCTACCTGCCATTCCTAAAAATCCAGCCCAATACTGAGCATTTACCAAAATGCACAGCAGACGAAAGTTGTCTTCTGAGAACAAACATTCCTGAGTAGTCTGGGTGAGATGTACACCCCCTCCATTACCTGACCAGCCATCGGCTTACAAAATTTATATATAATACATATATACACATTCACTGAAATATCTGTTGTCATTAACACTTATAATATTGCATTGCTCACCTATATACAAAGTTAAGTTGTAATTATTATATAAACTAGACTGTACTTCAAAGTATATTAGTATTGTTTCTATTTTACTTCTAACCAGATACTTTTGTTTCTACATAGCTAGCATTGGCTTTTTCTGGCAGAACACCATTCCACTGACCAGTCATCGATTTGCAATTGATCCAAGACAATATATTATAATAATAAAGCTCTGAAATGCAAAAGGAAAGACTGATGAAAGAAAAACAATGAATTTTTGGGAGGAAGGTTAAAGAGTACTTTGCTATGTGCAACATTTTGGAAGCAGACTCTGTAGCAAGGTCATATAAAACTAGGTTAAATTCTCTAAGATGGATTATTTGAAAGTTTTATCCCCTCATATTTACATAAGACAAATACAATAGGGAAATACAAATATAGGTCTCTAAACTATAATTGCATTCTGTTAAAATTTTAGTTAAAACGTGAAGGAAATAATAAAACAAATAGTGGTAATTTAGTATTTGGAATTTCTTTATCCCTAGCTATTTATGAAATTTAATACAAAAGGGAAATTAAAATAATTGACTCAAAACTAACTTTATTTAATTAAAATGGAACAGTAATAAGAATCATAGTATCTTAGAAATGTTATTGTATTATTGTGAAACACATAGGAAAGTGTGTAAAATGATTATTCTTCATTGCATCTAGTGATTTTATGTTAATATGTGGGCAATCTGACCGTGAAGTCCCGAATCAATACACAGTTGTGTTATCAGCACAGTGTATTTGCAGTCTATTCAACCATGGTGTGCAGCCATAAGTACGGGCGACAAGGTGAACTTTCATCTTCAATCAGCTTAATTACCATGAAGCTAGATCAATAGAGACTCCTTTTCTTTAGAATCGGAAAACTGGGGGTCACATCAAACAAAGCAATTCTTAGAGTGAGCTCAGATTCTGGAAGTGACAATATAAGACTTCTAATGACATTACTCTTCTCTGTAAAACACATAGAGAAATATGATTTTTTTTTTTTTAATGTTAGTTTAGTTATAATTAGAGATGAGCGAGTAGGTATTCGATCAAGTAGGTATTCGATAGAATACTACAGTATTCTAAATACTCATACTCATTCGAATACTACTCCTATTCGCAGTAAAGATTCAATTCAGAAACAGCATTGATTGGCCAAATGCTATACAGTGTATAGCATTCGGCCAATCAACGCTGGTTCTGCAGGACGAGTAAGTTTACATTAGCACTTGCCTCCAGTCCGGAAGGAGTCCGCAGGAGGACCCTCACGAACGGAATATCAGCGCAACCACAAGCGCTGTGCAATTAAAGCGCATGGACTCGTTATAGTTTATGGGGTCCGTGCGCTTTAACTGCACAGCACTCCTCCTAAACACTCTCCTCCTGCTACTCGTGGACTTGGTGACTCTCCTTTAGTCGAATAGTGGTTTCCCCTGAAACAAGCATTTTTTCCCATAGACTGTAATGGGATTTGATATTCGATCGAGTAGTCGAATATTGAGGCTCTACTCGAAATGAATATCGAATCTCGAATATTTCACTACTCGCTCATCTCTAGTTATAATTCTTAATTTACTTAAAAGGATTGTCCCACACCATTAACATACTTGTATAGTGTAATTTTGAGATCTGCACGATTACCTAATTTTAAATCACCTCTTGTGGTCCTGAAAGTATATCTTCTGCTCTTGTTCTTCCCTTCTTGGTTATGGGGACACAATGATTGGGGGCTGGCTGTCTGACTCAGTAAGCCCTCTTCTCTGCCCCTGCATCAGCCATGATGGAGAAGGGGGCTTGTTGTTTGTCTCAATTTATTAGATAAGCCAGCCCCCTTCTCCTTTAGCTCTGTCATGTTTGCATAGGCTCTAAGATACCTGTAATGTGGAATTTTGAGAATTGCACCCCTTAAAGAATTTATCAAGGTGCAGTGAGCATTAATATCCCAGACGTAAATGCCCAGCAGATGGGGAAAAGTGAATATGTAAGCTGTGCGGAGAACTTTGGGAACACCAAATTCCCTACTATTTCTCTAGTAGCTTCTATTATTAGGGGTCAGACTGGGGTCACTTCTTATTTCTTTTCCATTGTAAGCTGTAAATTTGGGGTGTCCCCTGTTATACGCTTGCACAGCTTATACATTCCCTTTCTGCCACAGCCAGTTTTGTCCTAATGTTTTGTCAATTTTTGGAGTTTTTGTCTTCACATTGTACAAGCTATATTTTCTTATTTTTCTAGTGATGTGGTCATATGAGGGCTGTTTTTTTTTTGTATGACACCATTTTTGGGTGCCTATAACTTATTGAATAGATTTTATTAACTCTTTTTTGTTTTTGGTTGATGAAAAAAAAATACAATCAGAAATTACAGTTCCAAATGAACATACACAAAATTTAACTTTTAAAGATCCTTATAAAAACTCACATAAAGCAGGGGAAGAAATTCTTACGCGTTTTGAGGAAAAAATCCTCTTACTCATAGCAGACTATAGCAATAACTAATTTATATATATATATTTTTTTATGTTATTAATTTTGTAGAACAAAAACCCATTTGCTAACATAACTCAATTATTTTTACCATCGCCATCTTCTGAGATAAGCAACATTTTTATTTTGCAGCCGACAGAGTTGGTTAAGGGCTTACTTTTTTGCTGGATTACCTTTGGTTTTTATTGGTACTGTTTTGAGGTACATATGACTCTATGATCACTTTTTATGGCACCGTTTGTAAGGTGAGATGGTTAAAAACCATTAGAAATTAGTGAATATCTGCCGCCGCACAGCTCCCGGTGCAAAAACACTTCCGGGGCATTAAATTTTTACTGCCCCTCCCACCTTCCCTGGCACCGGGAGCTATGCGGCGCAGGTATTCAATCGAGTATATTCACTCATCTCTAAAAATAATTACTTTCTCCTGATGTCGACCACACACATAGTGAGCGGGCGGGCAGGCGGGCGGGCGGGCGACACAGGACATACTATTATGTTTATTTGCACCAAGTCCCAGGCATCCAGGATGTCCTGTGTCGCTAAGGGGTAAAACGTGACTATTATTTAATACATATCTGTCAAGAGAGTTTATTAAAGGTAGTTTTTGTTTTTTATGTAATGCAAAAATTAATACAGATTGTGAGGGTTCTATTGCAGTTACAGCAGAGATAGCAGCTCTTAGAAGCGTTCTAATATTTTACAAGAAAAAATTAGGGTGAAAAGCACAAAACTGAAATAATTAAAGGAACTTGGACAAAGACTCCTGTAAGAAGACCCCCCACTGTACATAAATATATGCATTTTTCCAATAACAGTAACATAGTGAGAAACTTCTTTTATAGTTGTAAAAATTGTCTCATGGTTTATTCTTACTTATGGATTATCCTACACTAAAAGAGTTAATTACACAGGAAGAGTCTTATGACATGCATAATATTCAAGAAGATGATACATGTCTTTTAATGCTTTTCTTCAATCTTTTTGTAGTCATAGAATGTGAGCTCCAGAACAATTTATGTACTGTAAAATTGAGCTTGATACGAGTCAGAAATTCCCTTTGTAATGTAATGTAGTAGATTGGGAAAGGTGCCAGAATCAAGTGTAATAAAATAATAGATGTGGATAGAATTACAAAGCCTCTCTTTTTGCAGGACTCTGTTGTGATTTGGGACATTCAAACCCGCAGCGGCTAATAATCAGTGTTTTACAATTGTGAGAGGATGAAATGCATTGAAAGGAAAATGTTATCATGCGTTTAAAGTCAGGTGAAATATTTATGCAGGTCATTCTAGTTTATTTTTGCTACAATTTGTTTCCACCATTTTAACTACTGTTTAAATATAATATTGTCACAGGCGCGATATACTCTGCTTCTGACTGCACACGTGAACTTGTGAACTATAAAGACATAATCCCTTCCATACATCTGTTACATAGGGCTAAAAAACACTTAGTACCCCCAAAACCTGCCCATGTATCTAGACAAAATGCTGCCATCACTCGTCATTTTGGCCGATGAGATGCCACTTCAATAACACACAAGTACACATGTATGCACACACTTCTCTCATGCATTGAACAAGTTAACTTCTAAAACACTGGCATTTAAAGGATTAACATACCTAACTATAACTGTAACCTATACTTTTCTTGAAAGAAGCAGGGGGCGCTCACATTTATGCCCATGTCCACCCTGTGTCATTCCGCCGGGTTTCTGTCCTCAGCCCCAAGAAACTGGATAGAGGACGGCGATCAGGTGGTCAGTTTTAAAACCCATTCATTTGAATGGATTGTAAAAGCAAACCACTGGTGTCTTCCTGCAGCCTCTCCGTGGGGAAACCATTTTTTTTGGCCGGACATAAAGTCTTGCATGTCCGACTTTGTGTCCGGCCAAAAAAAATGGTTCGCCTGGAGAGGCTGCAGGCGGACACCAGTGGTTTGCTTTTAAAATCCATTCAAATGAATGGGTTTTAAAACTGACCACCTGATCGCCGTCCTCTATCCAGTTTCTCCAGGGCTGAGGACGGAAACCCAGCGAAATGACACAGGACGGACACGGGCAGAAGTGTGAGCGCCCCTTTAGCTGAGTGAAGCTTGAAAAGTTCAATACCAATTGAGGGGTTAACAAGCAAACAAAACAATAGCTCAGGAGAAAGGACAGGAGACCGATCTAAAAACTAATTCTATAACAAGACAACAACTGCCCTACATAAAAGGACTGCCATCATCAGTCAGGCTGGGTGCCACGGAAGGAGGAATTACCAGGAGAGGGCACAACGGCAGCTGACTGATGGTTTTAGCACCTGAGACAGAACAAGAAAATCAGGAAGTCCTTTCAATAAAAAAAAAAATTCTATAGCAGTTCTTGATCGAACACCTTTGTATTCCTGATGATATGCCAATAATATGATATAATGATAATTATTTAATAACATTTAATTATTAATTCTAGTAAACTGTTATTGTTAAAATGTGCAATTTAATTAACAAGTAATAATTTACCATTACGAGTCATGTATCCGACGGCTTCATCATTTACCAATCTGTTATCCGATCCACATAAATATATAGATGCAGACATACATAAACATACAGAGTATATAAAGTAATCTAATTTGAAGCCTAAAAATAAAACATAAAAATAATTATTATGAATAACATTCTGTATGTATCTAAATCAGCCGTATACATCCTTCGTACTGAGCCCAGACTGAGGATAAAATGAGTCAAGTGGCTTCTGAAATAGGAATCCAATTTTTCCAATGACATACCACCCACACAGAAACCCTGGTGGGTTTAATTTATAGTGAGTGACAATTTATGCACTTCACAGCAACTATGTTAAAATGCTTTCTCTGTTTTTAATGTTTTTGAAATTACTTGTAAGAGCCGGAGAGACATAAAATGTATACGTGAAAAAATATAATTTTATGAGTGCAGTGTTGGAAGGTCAAATCTATGTATCTTAATTATTTTATTTTTAAATAATATGGATAGAAAATAACATACTATTTTATGTAAACATGTATATCAATATATTATTATTATTACATTAGATTTATTGGGCTTATAGACTTCATTCTATGTTGATCTTATTTTTCATTAATTTTTTTTAGACTACAATACTACAGTTCCGGTATCCTTCAAATGTTAGCAAGTGATCTGAAATCTATTGAAACCTATAGTCCCATATGGATTTATTCAGACATGAATTTTGTCATGAGGCAGCAACCATTAATCAGAAACATTAATTCCTTCCCACTGCAGTCATTTTTCGATGATCATTTGATGACTCCCCTCCTTTCAAACCCAATAACATTTTTATTTTTCTATTCACAGAGCCATATAACAGCTTAATGTTTGCAGGATAAATTGAACTTCGTAATGGTACAATATATAATGTACTGGAAAGCTGGAAAAAAATCAGAATGAAGTGGAATTGGAGAAAAACTGCATTTGTGCAACACTTTTACTAGCTTTGTTTTTCTGGCATTCAGTGTACATCCAAAATACTATATCACCTGTATTCTATGGGTTGGTATGATCCCAGTGATACCATATTCATATAGTTTTATTCACGTTTTAAGCCCTTAAAAAAAATCCAAAACTTTGCAAGAAAAAAAACCCCAAACAATTCTTGGAGTGGCCATTTTCTGACACCCATAACTTTTTAATATTTTTGCGAAGAAGGTTTGATTGTGACTGAAATGTCTGGATGGGCGACTAATTTATTATAAGATATGATGCAATCGATGTTTGTGCTATACTGCCATGTGAAAAACATTTGTTACTAATATGCAAATAAGACTTTGAGAGTGCGGTGGAATTCTATTTACTTTCAGGTCCTTTCTTGCATGCTAGGACATACAGCGTCAGAAGCTGTGAGGCTCACATGACTGTTGAAGCCAATCAGTGGCCTCATTGTTCGCCGGAGAGGGACTGGTGCAGGGGTGTCAAACCTGGCCTTATGGTTGTCTTCAAAGGACCGTTAGTAATACTGTAAAACATAGCATAGTTAGGTATAGTTACATTTACTGCTGATTGAAAGTAATCAAAAGGCTAATGTTAACATATTGTTAATACACATAGGTAATAGTGTCCCCTATTACTATACTGTAGGTCACAGTGTAATTATCTCTCCGCTACAGGTAATAGTTTTTCTCCACCTCATCCCAAATTTTTATCGCATGCAGTCCAGGCCACACAACTCTAGTGAATCTCATACTTTATGAGAACTGAAAATGGCAAACATTTATAATGTGCTTTTCAAACACTGCAGGGAGCTTTGTCAAGTGGGGGAGTTAGTGGTTGCCATACAGTTGCTCATCCCCAGCTACGTGGCTAACTGTCATATGCACTATGGTACTGCAAGTGGTACCATAGGGTGGAAGAGAGCACAGTCAGAAGGACATCAAAAAAGATACCCAGCCAGGCGCCAGATCAGCACTGCCACAGTAGGCCCTCTGGTATAGGGGACTGGTTGCAAGGACGACTGTTGTGACTCTTTATTCTGTCTTTGTTTGGAGGGTCCCCAGAAGTCCCCAGTTATAAAGTGCTGGGGACCTTCCAGCCAAAAACAGAAGAAAGTGATGTCACATGACATGGCTTACTAGCTCTCAATACATAATATGGCCCCCTACAGTATATGGCCTCCTTTTTATGGCTCCCACATAGTATTTAAACCCCTTTTTTGGTGTGTGCACAACATATCAGCCCCTTTTTTTTTGCCTACACACAGTATTTAGACCCTAATATGTTAGGCCACTACCATTGGACTAAAATAATAGGTAGCAGCTGATAATTTACTCACCTTACCCTGTCCAGACCAGCCTCTGCTGCCACAACCTAGTCTTGCTGTACTAGATGCTGAAGAACACAAGGATGTAATGTCCAGGCATTCTTCAGTGTCATGGTGTAATATACAGCCTCACTTAAAGAAAACAAAACCTTATTAAACCAGAATTTTGGTTGAGCCTGCTTCTCTTGACACTGTCTCCAGCTCCACAAGGCTTCTGTACATGGGCTCACCTTCCGGAACCAGGGTCAGCGGGCTGTCAATCACACGTTCCAGGATGTGAAAACCATCAGAGACAGTATGACTAAAACCAGGAGGCACCACCTCCCATTAGACCTCATTAGCATATTGCAGTCTAAGTTTCCTAAAGTATAAAATGTCATATTACCGCCAGTGACAGTTTAGTGAGGGGCACTTATCTTGCTGCAGCACATGCTGGAGCCTAATTAGGGTGGAAAATCCTAACAATCCCTCAAATCAAATAATTGCTCCAAGAACTGACTATGATATATTATGCCTAAGGCACTAACATTTCCCATAAACATGGGATGATAGCTGCATTGGTAGCAGTAGTAGTAGTAGTATTATTTATCTAATTATCAGCCAGAAACTATCTGACTTAAGCCTCACATCCAAAAAATCTAACCGATCAGGACCATAATTGTAAGTGAGGCCTTATTGTAAATATTGTGATTTAAATATGGACAATTCTCAAATTCCCCTTCCATACCAAATTACAAAAACAATGACTAGCAATCTTTTCTAATAATGAATATGATAGTCAAATAGGAGAACAAGTCCATGTATAACCTTATGTGCAAGAAGCAGATTATCCAGTGTTTGTGCAAGTTCTAAGCTCCATGGATGTCAGAGTATTCTTCCAGGCCCATGAGATTTAGCCACTGTTTTAAGAGTTCAAGAGGTCATCCCTGTTTTCAGGAGCCTCCAGGATGATCTTGGAGAGTTGGCAAGTATGACTTGGATCTGTTGGTGGATCGGACGATGGTCAAAACAAGATGAGTACTGAATCAAGTATATACCAGTTCCATAAAACTCTGTGAAACTACAGATATGACATTATCTTCTGGAGGTGTTTTCTGTGCCAAAAGAAGAACCTGTATAAAAACATTGCCCAGTGCCCTTATCACTATAGGAAGATATCTCGGGAGACGTCTGGCTGAGTGGTGGCAGCGGTGGTAGCTGTGGCAACATCTGTGGCAGAACATTACAGAACACAGTATGACAGGCCAGGATCAGGAGAACATCTGGCTGAGTGGTGTTAGCTGCAGTAACATCAGTTGTAGTACAGAATGGAATAGAATATGATGGACCAGGTCCCAGGAGAAGTCTGTCTATGTAAAGGAGCAGACAGTATCAGCAGTTTAGTAAATAAAAACATGATACAGGGAGACAGATGTAGCGACAGATCTATTCTTTGGCATCAGCCAATCCGTGAGTAAAAATCCACATGGATCCATGCCTGGCATGTGACTGGCACTGGGAATTGTCTCCCTAAAAGCTGTGGCAAGCTGGGTATAAAGCCTATATCAGTAATGTGCCAATTTTGGTTTCTTTTGGAAGACAGGATACAAATTTTGGCTTTATAGCAATGGTCTAAATGCATGGTAATCTATTATTCATGCTAAGAATATACTTGACTTTATGCAAGCAATGAAGCATTTGGCCTGACATACAAAGGTATGACTTGAAGTTCCTGGGCCCAATGCAAAATCAGTAATTCAGTCTGCCATTTAGAATATTGGTGTATTTGTTGTGGCAGAGGGACTTTTGGGGTTCTCTGGAGTCTAGGGCCTAGGAGCATCTACTAAATATAGTTGCCCTCTATAGTTACCACTGCAATGCCTGTGCCCAGACCTAGGGGCCTACCATAATTGGTCTTGACCAGTGTGGTCATAATTATCATCATCATCTTAAAACAAATATGGGTCCTACTTTGTACCTTGCATGTAAAATGTCAATTTCCCCCTCTACATCCAAAGAAAAGTCTTCTTTCTCCTCAAGTCCAGGAGTCCCAGGTCCTCCACCATGACCCAGACCAAGTTCTTCATTATGCTCTAGTTCCTCTCACGTGTAAGATTGTTCATGTGGATCTAAAACAGGTGGAAGCTGTTCTTATTCCATCCATTGTTGCATGAGTTCATGTAATTACTGCACAATACATACAATATATACATCATCATTAATTCTGCAATTTTCTGTATTGAAAAAATTGGTGGCCTTCTCAAATGGTTTCAGAAGCAGAGACACTTTCCTCATGTGCCTTCCATGGGAAATTTCAAAATAACATATTGTCCTTGTGGTCTCATGCATGCACTAATCATTCATCACCTTTGACTGCAAACACAGATGCTCTAGGACAGGTGTAGGGAACCTTTGGCTCTCCAGCTGCTGTGAAACTACAACTCCCAGCATGCTCCATTCACTTCCATGGGAGTTCCCAGAACAGCAGAGCCAGTATGCATGCTGGGAGTTGTAGTTTTGCAACAGTTTTGCCGTACGTTCCCTACCCCTGCTCTAGGATGTGCAATGTGGAATTCTAGGGAATTGGAATATTACATTTGAGGAAGTGCAAATGAAAATGGCCACTTACTTACTGTGTAAGCAGCCATTTTTCTTGTGGCCGTGGGCATGCACAGTCAGCTCTGCTCGAGGCCCGAGGCCTAGAAGTTTGAACCCAGCTCCGGAAGAAGATGTGCAGAGAGGCCGTTCCTGAAGAAGATGGAGGCGGCACTGGAGATTTCTCTGGCAGCATTAGGGACACTCTCAGTGCTGTTTAAGCACTGAGGACCGCCACACTGCTGCAAGATAACTCATTTGCATACAAACGAAAAACGGGATTTCTACAGAACGGCGGCGCAGATAAGACATCTAAAGGTAGGAAAATAATAGTCTTTCATAAGGCTATTCCTACGTGTTATCTAGAAAAAATGTGATTTTAATGGTAGAATCCCTTTAAGGCTGAATACATGCCATCAGTTGGTGAAATGCAATGGAATACTGTAAATTGTACTGCATGTGCCACAAGCAACTTGGCCACATATGAGTTAAGTTGCTGTTTCCTGGACACACATTTCCTTATGGATAACTGACATTGGAATGGAAGAGGAAAAGAAGTAGAAGAAGCAGACAATGATCATGGTGATAATAATGGCAATGTGTGGATGTAGGATAGCTACAAGGAAGATCATGAGAAGGAGTAGGCTGGTCTTACTCACTTAGCCTGCCACGGGCAATTCTATTTTCACAAATTAGCTGTGTGCAGAGATGCATAGTACTTACCTATATATTTTTTTCTTGCAGATCTTGCACGGTGCATTATATTTGTCATTTGGTTATGTACACAAAATTCCCATAACTGCTATCACAACCACCAGCAGCACTGGCAATGGGCCTGCAAGTGTCACCACCACCATCAGCTTAGCTCATTATTATCATCAGAACTAGAGATGAGCGAACAGTAAAATGTTCGAGGTTCGATGTTCGTTTCGAGTAGCCCCTCAATATTCGACTACTCGAATCAAATATCGAACCCTATTATAGTCTGTGGGGGGAAAATGCTCGTTTCAGGGGTAGGCAACATTCGATCAAATTATACTTACCAAGTCCACGAGTGAGGGTCGGGCTGGATCCTCCGAGAAGTATTCTCCTTGCAGCGTCCCCGCGGCATCTTCTGGCTCTGAATTCACTCTGCCAGGCATTGGGCCTGGGCAGAGCCGACTGCGCATGCCCGCACTACAAGCGGACATGCGCAGTCGGCTCTGCCCAGGCCCGATGCCTGGCAGAATGAGTTCAGAACCGGAAGATGCCGCGGAGAAGACTTCTAAAGGTAGGAGAAGAACCAGCGTTGATTGGCCAACTGTATAGCATTCGGCCATTCAATGCTGGTTCTGCATCAAACTTTTACATTCGTATAGCGAGTGGTACTCGATCGAGTACGAGAATTTTGAATACCATAGTATTCGATCAAATACCTACTCGATCTAGTACTACTCGCTCATCTCTAATCAGAACCAGCACCCTTTGTTGTCATCTTGTCAACCCAGGTGCTATCTGCAACAAAATCATCATTGGCAGTCAGGGGTATAGGTATAGGGGGTGTTGCTGGACCCTGGATCTTTAGGGGGCCCTAAAGGTCCCTCTACCACATTAAACATGTTACTCTTCTAAATAGCACAAGGAAGATAGGGGCCCCAATGCACATTTTACACTACACTTCTGGCGATACTTTTTTCAGAGCCATCAGAGTTATGTATTTATAGCAAATTTTGCTAACTGTTTATAATCTAAATACTGATATGTATATTTATATTTAGACTTAGAGAATAGCAGCCCATTGTAAGGATCCATATCCCTGTATCAGGGAATGAAGTCAGCTGATCCATATTTTGCTAATCTATAGACTTGACTATACGCGACATACTATGGTGAAACCAGGATCTATATTACCAGTCTCTGCTTATAGACTTCATTGACTTCTGTGGAGTCATGGTTCCTCTATTTGTTAAAGAAAATGCAGGTTGCCCATGTGTTCTATTCTCTTCATTATCACTTATTGGAGTTATGGTAATAGCCAAGCCAGTGTGTCTAACCTGCTTGTAATGACAAAACCGAAGTCATAAGACTGTAGTTACCATAGATGAGGATCCTAGAGGTATCAAAGGTTGGAAAGTTATAAATGTCTTTGGTCAGAATAGAGAATGTGGTGCACACACTTGTAATACTTGTTTTTATATTAGATGAATTTAAGAGAATATGTTATTTTTGTCTTTTTCACTTATTTTCAAAATATGATTACTATTTAGTTTTGAAAGTGTTTTTTCCGCGAGTCGTTAAATATAAGAATACAGTTTAGATAAATTGTTAAATATTTTCAATATGAAATTCTCCAATCATTTGTCTCTGCTGCAAGCTTATATTCTGTCATTTATTTAATCATATACATATATTACAAATCTGACAAGTCTAGTCTGGGATCTCAGGCAGTATGTTGTTAAATCTTCGCTTAGTTCTCTGGCATAGACTTTGATATTTTCTGGTAGTAATATTTATCAAATTTATGACATGCTTACTTTTATTAAAGTATATTGCTGTTGCAACAAGGCCTAATGCAGGTTGCCAGCCCTCAATAAGCAGCAAGGTACACAGACTGCTTCTTACTGGAATTATAAATTTCTACTTTTGTCAACTATTATTGTATACAAGATTATTTTTGTCTAGATAGCATTTCTGTGCAAAAAATATTCTGTTTATTTTATGTACCAGACATTACTATTATTAACAGCAACATGGTGGCTCATAGGTCAGTACTGTTCCACCACTGGGGTCCTGAGTTTGTATCTGATCAAGCACAAGATCTGCAAGGAGTCTGTGTGTTTTCCCCATGTTCGCTTGACTTTACCCTCGCAATAGCACTATATAAGCAATAGAAATAAATCAATATAGTTGTGAAATTATTCCTAAACAAGTGCATTTATTTAGACCATTCAGTCGGATAACCATGGGCTAAACAGGTGGAATTGTAAATCAGGGGAAGAGGTTATTACAATGTCTAGATGGGTATATATAAATCTTAAATATATTACAATTGTACTGACACAGCGACTCCATATGTATAATATGGAGGAGAGAATTGGGATGTATGGAGTCAATATAGATGTCACCGAATTGGTTTGGACTTTATTATACATCCACATTTATTTTTTCAGATCAGTTCCAGGACCTGCAGGACATTTTAGTTCACTGTTATTGCAAAATCATATGCAGAATGGTAATATTGTCCTGTAATATGACATGATTTAATACTTTCAATGGAATATCCAATTGCAGATATGTATTTGTGAAGTTTTCCCTGTATTTGTTGCTGACACTATCACTGTGAATGTCCATTGCTTGTTGGACTCTTTTGTCAGAAGATTAAAGGGATTCTATCATTAAAATAGTGTTTTTTTCTGCCTACCACGTTGGAATAGTCTTAAGAAAGGCTATTCTTCTCCTTCCTTTAGATGTCTTCTCCGGGCCGCCGTTCAGTCGAAATTCCGGTTTCTGTCAGTATGCAAATGAGTTATCTTGCAGCAACGGGGGCGGGCCCCAGTGCTCAAACAGCACTGGGTGTGTCCCCAATGCTGCTAGAGAACTCTTCGGCGCCGCCTCCATCTTCGTCTGAGACGGCCTCTCTTCGCGTCTACTTACGGCGCTTTGTTCAAATTGCGCATGCCCACCAGCCACAAGTGTAAACGGCTATTTTCTTGTGGCCAGCGGGCATGCGCAGTCGGCTTTGCCCGATGCCTAGAACTTTGAACCCAGTTCCGGAAGAAGACACAAAGAGAGGCCGTTCCAGACAAAATGGAGGTGGCACTGGAGAGTTCTTTCGCAGCATTGGGGACACCCCCAGTGCTGTTTGAGTGCTGGGGCCCAGCCCCAGTGCTGCGAGAGGACTCATTTTCATACTGACAAAAGCCAGGATTTCTACTGAACGGCGGCCCAGAGAAGACATCTAAAGGTGGGAGAAGAATAGCCTTTCTTAAGGCTATTCCGACGTGGTAGGCAGAAAAAATACTATTTTAATGATAGAATGCCTTTAAAAAAATATTGCAGAAGCGAACTTCCCTTTTAACCATGAGTGAATGCAGACGGATACCAGATGGAGGGGGCTCTAACAGCATTCTGAGGTTATTGTCAGGTGCTGTCATCCTATGATGGAAGAGAGCAATGGACATTCCTAATGGTAGTGTGAACCTACCCTAAGCTTTCACCCCATAACTTAGCACAGAAATTTCAATGCCAAACTTTAATCAATATGAAGTCCTGATTGTTTTTGGATTAAACTCTGATATACAATAAAAAAGAAATTTACTTTATGTTAAAGAGATGAACAGTATAACGTTTCCAGTGTGAAATGGTACAGAAAATGCCTAAGGATGTACATGTATCTAAAGATATTTAGTATGTATGGTATTGTAATAAAATGGATAAATGGAGGCACATATTGTAGAAAGAGTGAAAGGCAATGCTGTATAATGAAAGAAAAACAAAAGAATCGCCATCATTCACTTTACAGTTCTAAAATTCAATGAATATAAAAGTACTTGAAGCCTCCAGTGAGTAGTTCACTTCAAAGTGTTACCCTATACCATAATAGTAGTCATTATTGATCAGTTTCCAAGCTGAAATTGAGAATCCCTGTATTGTGGTAATAAAGCTTTACCAT
Organism: Leptodactylus fuscus; assembly: GCF_031893055.1. Lineage (NCBI taxonomy): Eukaryota > Metazoa > Chordata > Amphibia > Anura > Leptodactylidae > Leptodactylus > Leptodactylus fuscus. The sequence goes on along the minus strand of NC_134268.1, from coordinate 65,549,988 downwards.
CATTCTATATTTAAGGAACTGTTGTGGCACCATCAATCAGAACTAGCTTATATTTCCTCTTGGAAGTTCAGGGAGAATTATTCAAATAGGTAACTTGTCTTTGGTGAAAACAACACTACATACCACCCATTTACTAAACTGGGCTTGTTCATAGAAGGGGAACCCATCAGTAATTTGTTAGTCTTTGTGTGTAATCCTATATGAATTATTAGGATTCTGATAGTCCAATTCAATGAATATTTTTTTTAATGAAATCACTTGAATATCTACTAGAGGGTAGGCGATATCATCACTCAATAACACTGCTGTTTGTACAATGCATATATTTTAGAATGTGTCATTTACAATTCTTCATAATATTATAGGACGTACAGTAAAATAAATAGACTTTGACAGTTGATTTCATGTCAAATGAAAATAAATAATCTTTAGGAGTTATTTCTCCAAAGCCAAATTGATTCATTAGTTCATCTTATTATATTTTAGCTTCTATCATCTCCTTTTAAATGATGTTATTAACCAAATAGTCAATCTAATATACAATAGTATGGGTATGGATGTGTCCAAAGGGAGTGCATGAATTAGCTTATATAGTCATGAAAACAACACTAAATCCCTTTATTGGGCAAACTAATTTACTAGTTAACATTAACTGTTATGTCATGGTGTGAATAGCTGGTTAGATTTAAGATCCAGTCATTTCACATGATGTAGAGAAACTGTAATATACACAAGTGCAAAAGTTTAGAAACTTGATTCAGAGTGAAAAAGGGGCAACCAACAAAGACCCCAATTCAGAATACAAATGTGTTGTATAGCTTCTTGGAATGAAAGTATTCTTTCTATATGTGATTCCCGTTAATTGAATATGGGACATAGACATAAGACATCACCTAAAGGTTGGACTAGCACTCTGCTAGCACCAAGAGCTTTACTGATAATACCTACTACCTAATACCTACTACCTAATACCTGAGGGGCTTGGCTGCCTTGATGCAGTGCTCCAAGCTGGGAGCAAACTTTTCTTTCTTTTCTCACTCTTTTCCTCTATATCTTCAAAAATCCTGTAACAAGCAATCTAGCACTATGAATTTAGCAACTATAAATCGAATGGAAGACCCTGTGGAGTATTTTGTTCCTTTTGTTTTCCATTGTAAAGCATGGCCAAGACCTGGTTCAGCTGGTTTCCACATGTGCCTGTTACCATACCCCCAGCTAGGACAGCATGGCTCACCATGCGGCATGGAGGAAAACCTACATGGAAGTGTGGACTTCTTCTTCAAGGAGATGATTTTTGGCATCTATTGCTGATGTGTGAAGATGCTACAGCTGACTGGTATTTCTTTCTTTCTATTACTGTGGACACGTGGGACTCTGCTACAGCCTGGGAACTTACCATCACCCACCTACCCCAGGAGTTATGGAAGCTTGGCAAGAGAGCAGCACCATGTATACCTGGATGGCTTCAGACTTCTTTGGGGAAGTAGAACACAGTGGTAAGAAGGAAGGAGGAGGAGGGCTTGTGATGAAGGACATTTGGGGCATTTTCTTTTGTGGTTAAAAGGACAATAGTGCTGATACAAGATACCGAACTATCAGCTGTGAGCAGGAGATCTCACCACCTACCAAGAACTACCACATGTTATCATGATAGCTGCATATGTCCCCCACCTCTGCAAAAAATTTCTGCTTGTTATATCTACATGCTGTGACCCCTCCTCGTGTCCTCCAACCAAGTCGGCTGTATTATTATTATTATTATTATTATTATTATTATTATTATTATTATTAACATCACTCCGCACAGAGAACTAAATGATCCTGCAGTGTGTCTGTGTTTCTTTCTTTTTTAGCTGCTATGATTCCTAGGATTTCTCTATCTGCCATGAGCTTCTATGTGTTTCTCTCTTGTTATATACTACTGTACCATCTATGAAACTGTATCACTGAAATTTCCTCATTGTGGGACTATTAAAGGAATATCTTATCTTATCTTATCTTACTGTATATAAGGATATGTGAAAATGAGGTTCTTGGTACTTTTTACATTTTGATCAAACTGCAATTGTAAGTTCACCTGCCATGTCAAGGTGACCTCTGTTAGGTGGGTCCCAACACTAATATGGCTCATCTTTCTTAGGGCCTTGGTCTCCCATGAATTAAGGGCAAATGTGTTTATCAGCCATGTCATGTCCTGCATACACCACAAACAGTCTAATCTCCTCTGAATGAATAAAGGAATACATTCACTCATATTGTGATCTAATTAAAATAATATTATACGATTGCATTACATGATATGGATGAAAAATATATTTGCTCTTAATTCATGGGAGACCAAGGCCATAAGAGAGACGAGTCATTTTATTGTACCATATCATACCACAGCAACCTATGGATCTACAGGAATGATTAGATACCAGAAGAGCTTTGAAGGTCAAGGTTCATGTCCTTGATCTTTTGATCTCAAAACATCTAATAATAATAATCATAATATGTCAAATATTAGTTCAACTGAAGTATATATTTATATAATATGTGTAGAGAATAAGGCTGACTCCAATAAAATGCAGTCTTACCACAATTCATGCTGCATAGCCAAAGTATTTTTATAAGAATAAAAGACAGAGTGTTATGAGAACAAGTGTGCCCATAGCAAATATAAAAAAATATATAAATACTAGCTGGTACCCGCGACTTCATCTGCGGTGATTGTAGAAGTGGGTATATACAGGCGTGGGTAAGGTTTTAGTAGTGTGTAAAAGGTATGTGATATGAAATGTAACTTTGTATCTTGTTTTTGATGTAATCCAGAGAATACGTGAGGCTTTTGTGTTGAAGTTAATTTGTATTTCAGCTGCTATACGGTGTTGTCAAAAATTGTACATAGTGTCTTTGGGACAGAGGTATTTCAAGTTAATATACTTCGATATACGACATTGTATGAGTTGTTATTTTCCGCCAGTACATGTAAGTTTTGGGCACAGGATACTCTTGAGCAAGCAACATAAAGTTGTCATGTGAGAAGCCTGGTGTGGCCAAATGTATTCCTGCTACTTTCAGCGTTTGTCCTTCGGATTTATTAATGGTCATTGTAAAAGCCAACCTAAGGGGAAATTGTAGTCGTTTGAATTAAAATGGGAAATGATTTGGTATAATTGGAATGCGTGGGATTAACACACTGTCACCTGTAGCTGCTCCTGTAAGAATAGTGGCTTCAATGATATTTGTTCCTAATTGTGTGACACGTAGCCTCGTGCCATTACACAATCGGGGTGCATCCAGATTACGCATGAGTAGAACAGGAACACCAATCTTCAGTTCTAGTTTATGTGAAGGGCACGCCAGGTAATTCTACGGAGTTGAGGAATTCCATAGGGTGTCACGGATCGTGAAAGGGGTGGAGGGTCGGCAAACATGGCTGCTCCGGAGCGTTGAAGAAGGAGCCTCCTGGAGTATCGTTAAGGTGAGGGTCAAAGTGGTATAGTATGTGTCAATGTGATTGTGTGGGGTTAGGGGCTAGGATGTAGAGAGCAATAGGAAGTTTTGTGGTTTGCTATGGTTGAACGTGTGTGAGATTACAGAGATGATGATGTGAGTTTGGGATTTGTGAGGGTCCTGGGAAAAACGTATGTGTGCTATTGTGATGAAAAGTAGCCTATTACAAAATCCAGTGTAGTAACTATGTTTGTGGAAAGTTTCAGCCAAATCGGTGGAGCAGGTTTTGCGTGATTGAGGAACAAACATCCAAACATCCAAACACACAAACCCACAAACATCCAAACACACAAATCCACAAACATCCAAACTCAGAAACTTTCACCTTTATAATATTAATAGGATAGGATTTTATTTAAGCAAAAAAGTACAGAATTACAGACCAAACTGAGTTAAAACTTTTAAAAGTCCATGTAATCCATGGCAAGAAAACCTGGGAGTGCTGCTCCTGATAAGCTACTTACTCCAAAACACACATTAACATATATCTAAAAGTAACGCATACATCAATAGAAATCAGATTAGAATATCAGTGTAGACATGAAATAAACAATGAAAAACACAAAATACATCATCTATGAAAAGCAATGCATTTATGAAGGTTATGCGGCCACACATCAGAGCCGAGGAGAAGCAGAAGGGTTGCACCAGTGGGTCTCCAGAATTCACCCTTAGGGTAAGTTCACATGGAGTTTTTTCAATGGGAGCCGGTTAGTTCTTTTTTCTGGGAGTCAGTGAGATGCTCATTCTTCAGGCCGTTTTGCCTCGTGATTTGGCCTGAAGACACTCCCTCCTAATCCGGAGCGGAGTGCGTGACGACCCGTGTTTTAGACCGGAACCTGAGGCGGTCTCCGCCTCAGGTTCTGGTTCAAAATACTCCGTCTGAACTTACCCTTATAATGTCAGATCTTTTGCCTTAGACTTGACATCTCTGATGAGATCTCTTTTTTATAATGTAGTGTAGAATTCCCTTTCATATTTAGGGTTTGTTTCATTTGGGTAGGACGTCACTGAATATAATATTAACTGCATTTTGTGTCTGGTTGCGGTGCCCTGCCATCAGTAGGAAATCACCTAGTGGCCCTGACCAATACAATTATCAGTGGGCTTACTAATTGGTGCCTCCTAGATAAATAGAACCTCTATGTTTTAATGCTTTGGGGTTCTATTATTGTTGGGTCATTTCCTGTATTTTTGAAGTGGGTTCTGAAATATCTTCCCCTTCTAGTGTCATACGGTTTTGATATACATGGTCTGACCCTATTTTTGTCTGTCATATTTTTTTAGCTGTCATATATTTTAGCATTAATAAAGAATTTATCATTTTAAACATCCCTTTGGCTCACAGTAACTCACCCTCTCCCTCTTTTTTGTTAATGTTGATTAGGCACATAATTATATTATTTTTCTGAATTTATCGCATTTATGAAGGTTATCACCAAAAACGAGGTGTCTCCTGTTAAAGCAGTTTAAAAGTGACATAAAGTGCAGTCTTTTTATGTGCAGAAATGGAAGAAAATGAGAAATAAAATACTTTCATTTTCTTTACTAGCCAATGTAATAGAACAGCAGTAAAGGAAAATAGCTGAATTTACCTTAGTATTGACCAGTATTAAACTTATAGTATACTTTTATTTATGACTCTTAAGACATACCTAAGGGATGCTGTGACAGATATTGGTGTATTTTATACGCACAGGCTGTAATACATTGGAGTACAGTAGTTTTTCCAATCCTCTGCACAGAACATTCTAATTATAATATTTGAAGAGTGTCAAAAAACAAACAAAAAGGGAAAGTATTTAATTTTACTCTGCAAAATATAACTATAATTAAACACAGTAAGCTCACAATGCAAATAGAAAAGCTGCAGCATCACACGGCTTAGAATATTACTGCTATGTCTAATATCTAATGTACTGTCTAATAATCATGAAATAGAGATTTTTCATTATATTGTGAGAACCCATCGCCAGTGACAAAGCAACTTGTTCAGACGCAAACATACACAAGAAAAACTCACCTCTCTCTGGACCTAGACCTCCACATGAATTTACCGTAAGTATAGTTCAGATGTAATTTAAAATAGCATTAGACAAATGCGTGGTGTCCAGGACAAAAATGTAGACATCACTGGGTATTGTACCACTGAGAATGCTTGTGGTGTTATATGAAATTTTCAACTTTCATTTGACACCAAGATCATGGAATTACTTGTATTATTTTCAGAGTTATCGCATAGTCAGGATGGGGATCAGTTGGGGATGGGGAACAACTGCATAAAATAATGTAGAGGTAGTCCTCGACTTACGACTTTGATCCGTTCTTACGCGGCGTCGTAAACCGAATTTCAACGTAAGTCAGAAACATACCATACGACGCCGCGTAGGATCGGATCAACGTGATTTAGTGTGCAGCGGCTCGGAACCGAGGAATACTGTACCATATACAGTACAGTACAGTCTTCCTCGGTTCGGAGCTGCTGCACACTAAATCACATACTGTACAGGGAAAGCTAGCAGCTTGCATTTATGCGGGAGCTTACTTTTTTCTCATAGGAATGCATTGGCCAGCGTTGATTGGCCAGTGTACAGCATCTGGCCAATCAACGCTGGGCAGGAAGCAGAGTCTAATATCTAATGGAGACTGTTGTGGTCCGATCTTAGACTCCGCCTCCTCATAGACGAGCCTCCGGCAGAACCAGCGTTGATTGGCCGAATGCTGTACACTGGCCAATCAACGCTGGTTAATTCATTCCTATGAGAAAAAGTAAGCTCCCTTGTAACAGCAAGCTGCCAGCTCTCCTGACTAGCAAGGACGAGCCTGCTGCAGAACCAGCGTTGGTTTGCTGCAGGCTCGTCCTTGCTAGTTGGGAGTGCTGGCAGCTTTCTGTTACGAGGGAGCTTTACTTTTTAGCTCATCTCTAGTCGTAACCACGAAACGTCGTAACCCGAGGACTACCTGTATTATACAAGAGCCAATATTCCTGTACTCTAGAGAGAATCTCACAGATCTCAATGGAGAAAGAAAAGTAGTGCTGGATTTCATACAAGAGAAAACAAGATTTAATTACCCTTAAAATAGTTAGTGAGATAGTAAAAGTTTGTGTATATTAACATGGTAAGTATAAGAATGATTCTAGTTAATGATATTCCTATGGCTTTTAAAATCAAAGGAATATCTACAGCCAAAAATAAAAGTACATTAGCATTTTGTTCTAAATGTACATTCACCAGTCTCATATAAATCTACAGTAAGTGCACAAAAGTGTTTTCACTATTGATGAATGATGTTATTTTTATGACCTCAATGTTTCTCAAAATCGTAGTTCTATCTTGTACGGAATATTAGGTCCTTTATAGAGTTCACATTATTGCAACACTTGTAGATATTTCTACTTTGATACCAGCTTTTAATATATTAGGTTGCATGGGGCTTAGTACAGTCAGCACATACTTTAAAGGGAAAACATGAAGCCTGAGAAATGGTATAGATATGGTAAGAAAACAACTTACAGTCCAAGTATAGAAATAACAATGCAATTATTTGTATCAGGATCTCTACTATATGAGAAATGTATACCTAAATCATTCATTGCCTCTGCCGACTCTACATTTACTTGTCTTATTTTCATGTCATAAAGTAGAGATTTTACTTACTCATGTTCAAGTACATAGTTATAAAGTCTTTTGCACTGAACCCACCCTAATACTTAGATAAAAATACAATATACACAACGAAGGAATTTTTCATGAAATATGCTGCTAGTATATGCAATATTCTACATCCATATTCAAATCTTAATAGCCAGTGAGGAACTCACGTCGTAAAATGGTAGCTCACCAATCGCAGTAATAAAAAAGATGCTTTACAGGGACTATTTAATTATGCGCATACAAATTCCAAGCTAACAATAGTGGCTTTCATTAGAGATATGGTAATGTACCTTTCTACAAAGTTACAAGTTGTGGAACATTGTACTTTTGCTGTAGAAATGTACAATTGAAAATTCACATTTCAATAGATATCCGTTTTTGAAAGACACAAGTATATATTTTGTGAACGTTAATTTTAGATATTGACGTGTAATAAATTGTAACAATAAATGTAGAGTTCTTTAACAATTAATAGACATTTTACAACGTGTGCAAATATATGTGGCTCCAAATGGATTGCAGTATAAAATAAGCTTGTGTGCTATACATATATACTGTCCTGTGCTTGAAAAGTGTTTTCACTATTCGTAGTGGTGCTTAGAAAGGTGTTATACTGGCATTGGCTCATAGCTGAACATTCATGTATAATTTCTTTATTATTAGTTTATTTATTATTCCTGCTTTAACTTTACCGAATAAATTCACTAACTTTTAAAAAATTAAAATCTTTGCAAAATAGAAAAAAATTTTTTAGTGTCACCATGTTCTGACACCTGTAACTTTTTCATATTTACAAGTATGGATTTGAGAATGGCATCCTTTTATGTGGGACAAGATGAAGATTTTATTGATATTATTTGGGGGAATAACTGATGGTGTGATCACATTTTCAATTTTTTTAGAAGACAAAGTATTTCCCTATTTTGATTTTTTTCCCCTGCAATGTCGTTTCCTGCATGAGGATAAATATTTTACTTATATTTTCACTCCTATTATACACTGCTTATGGCAATGACAAAGAACTATGGCAATGACAAGCCTGAGGTCCTTCAATAGGCTTTTGGCTGTCATGGTAACCAATCGCTGCCCTTAGAAGATGTTCCAGTGGGCGGCAATTGGTAAAAGAAGGTGGTGCCCATGGGGCCTACACCTTTTAGATACCGTGATCACGTTTAACCGATGAATCTAAAGTATTACCAGTGTCTGCTGTTAGCAGCGGGTACTGCCTGTATTATATAGCCGGCACCAGCCACTTAAAGAGGACCTTTCACCTCCTGGAGCACATGTGGTTTAATACACCGCTAGAAAGCCAACAGTGTGCTGAATTCAGCGCAGTATCGGCTTTCCTGCTCTGTGCCCCCGGTGAAGAGCTCTCGGTGACGGTACCGTAGCTCTTCACTGTCAGAAGGACATTTCTGACAGTCAGTTAGGAATGCCCCTCCACACAGTAGCGTCTATTGCACTGTACTGTGAGAGGGGGCGTTCCTTACCACCCTGCGATGATACTGAACGGTAAGGAACGCCTCCATCACCACCTGATAGTACACGTCCATAGATGAGGACTGGGGGTGAGGAACGCCCCCTCTCACAGTACAGTGCAGTAGATGCAACGATAGCTCTTCACCGGGGGCACAGAACGGGAAAGCCAGCTGTTGACTTTCTAGCAGTGTATTACACCACATGTGCCCCAGAAGGTGAAAGGTCCTCTTTAAGGAGAGCACTTGGCTTCTAATTCCTCTACATACATTCCCATGCAAGCAATGGCGTACTATATTACGTCCGTGGTCATTAAGGGGTAAAAAGAAAAACACCAAATTGATGTGGGAATAGCAAGAATCAAATGATATGTATTTTACTTATCACTTTCTACTGGTGACAGATCCTCTTTAAATTGTTTTGAACGACACTGGTTTATTTAATTAGGATCCATCATGTGAATGTTTTCCATGTAAATCACTTTTTTCGAAGGGCTGTGAAAACTATTTCCCCCTTAGACATTTCTTTTGTTCTTGCATATTTATCATACTTAAATTTTTCAGATTATCAAACATATTTCATTATCAGACAAATATAACCTGAGTGAATACAAAATACAATTTTTCAACAATGATTTCATTTATTAAGGGAAAACAAGCTATCCCAAGCAACCTGGCCCTATGTGAAAAAATAATCGCCCCATAAACTTAGAGTAGTATTCGATTGAGTAGGTATTTGAACGAATACAACGGTATTCGAAATACTCGTACTCGATCGAGTACCACTCGCTATTCGAATGGAAAAGTTTGATGCAAAACCAGCATTGATTGGCCAAATGCTATACAGTCGGCCAATCAACACTGGTTCTTCTCCTACCTTTAGAAGTCTTCTCCATGCAGCTTCCCTGTGCTTGTAGTGTGGGCATGCGCAGTCGGCTCTGCCCAGGCCCGATGCCTGGCAGAGTGAATTCAGAGCCGGAAGATGCCGTGGGGACGCTGCACGGAGAAGACTTCTCGGAGGATCCAGCCCGACCCTCACTCATGGACTTGGTAAGTATAATTTGATTGAATGTTGCCTACCCCTGAAACGAGCATTTTCCCCCCATAGAGTATAATAGGATTCGATATTCGATTCAAGTAGTCGAATATTGAGGGGCTACTCGAAACGACTATCGAACCTCGAACATTTTACTGTTTACTAGTCACAACTGCAATGAAACATTTGCGATAACGAGAGATATGTCTTTAACATCTCTTTGGAGGTTTTTTGGCCAGTACTTCTTTGTTTTATTTCAGCTGCATTAGAGGGTTTTTATACATGATTGCCTGTTTAAGGTTATGGCGTAGCATCTCAGTCAGTTTTAAGTCTTTATTGGACCTTGACTAGGTGGCTCCAAAACCTTCATTTTACGGTTTTACATTCAGAGGTGGACTTGTTGATGTGATTCGGATGCTTGTCCTGTTGCAGAATTCAAGTACATTTTCAGGATTTTTTGGTACAGAGCAGAATTCATGATTCCATCAATTAGAGTGAGTCATCCAGATCCTTAAAGGGGTTTTCTGGGCAAAAACATGATTTCACAAAAAAGGTAAGTTAGTGCTATTAATGGGTTAATAAATGCCAACAAATACCTTAAACAGTGTTTTGAGTGATTTCTTGGTTTCTCAGTGAGCTTATTGTATCCTCTGCATTTGTTTACATTCCTAACTTCCTCTTCTGTGTTTCCTACAAGTTCCATGATGCCTCACTTCTCACCCTCTCTCATTAACTAACCCCACCCTCTCTCACACATTCCCTTCCCTGTTTCCTTAGTTAGCTGGCCCACTACACCCTCAGCAGCCATTATTATAACACTAGATATCCATAACCACACCACATACTCACTGTCCCCCTTCCTTTGTTCCTAGCTAGCCGACTCACACATGCGCTATAGCTCAAGGGGTGCGCGTCACTGATGATGCAATCAGAGAGGAGACAGCAGGAAGGAAAAGTAAGTATGCCAGGTCTGGTGTAGTGAGGGGAGGAGACAGGAAGTGAGTAGACAGAAGGGCAGGGCTGGAGAGAGGAGCAGTGTATTGAGGGGAGGGGACAGGAAGTGAGGAGACAGGAGGGAAGAGCTGGAGATAGGAGGAGAGGGGAAGATAAAGAGGGGGGAAATAGTATGTGACCTCGGTCTTCGGAAGCGGTCAGATGGAGAGTCACAGGATACTATAAAGATCTTTCTGGGGAACAAAATTTGTGTCTGTGTCGAAATATACATGTTTAACTGTCAGTATGAAGATCTTTTTCTGAAATGCTGTGTTAGTTTTATGCCAAATATAATGCAATACACATCTTCCAAAAAGTTTCACTTTTGTATCGCGGGTCCACAGAATATTTTTCCAAAAATCTTGGGGATTATCAAGCTACTTCTGGCAAATGTGAAACAGGGCTTTGTGTTCTTTTCGGTCAGCAATGATTTTGTCATGGAATTCTCCAATGGATTCAATTTTTGCCCAGTTTCTTTCTTATTGTTGAATCATGAACACTGACCTTAACTGAGTCCTGCAGTGCTTTAGATATTGTTCTGGGTTCCTTTAAGATCTCCTGGATGAGTAGTCTTTGCACTTTTGGAATAATTTTTGTAGACCTGCCACTCATGGGAAACTTCATCATTGTTTCATGTTTTCTCCATTAGTGGATCAAGGCTTTCATTGTGGATTGCTGGAGTCCAAAATCCTTAGTAATGGCTTTGTAAGCTTTTGCAGACTGATGTCAATTTTTTTCTCATCTGTTCTTGGATTACTTCAGATCGGGGCACAATGTGTTGCTTTTTGAGATCTTTTAGCCTACTTCATGTTGTCATACAGGTTCTATTTAACTTATTTCTTGATCCTACCGGCCTGGCAATAATCAGGTATGCAAGTGGTTGGTGAACACATTTCAGTGTGACTAATCTATAAATACTTTTTCACAGCACTGTATACGTCAAGCTGTGTATGACACTGGCATAGATTATATATATCTTGTAGGGAAAACAAAGACAATATTAATATCATAATAGATTTTCTATGGCATAATGTATGCACAATAACAGCACCTGAGTCACATGCTTAAAACATCATATAAATATGTTATGAAATATAGATAGAATATTAGGAGCTTTAAACGTTGTGGTCATTTTGTCCCTATTATCTAGGAAAAGAAAATGATAATCATTAAAAGTGTTTAAAATATAATGAAATCCATTCTCCCCTGCTGAGAACCTGTGATACCATAATATTAATGTTTAAGACCGAGAGAATGACATCAATGAGTTCAGAGCAGGTGCATTAGGTAATTATAAGATACAGTAATGAAACACGTAGGATCACTCTCTTATGGGCTTTTTCCTTTAGTTTTTGTTATATTTCATTTTCTGCCCTTTCTGCTCTTCTTCGTTACTATAGTTACTATCAGTTTTTGTGCACTGGGTAATAAAACAAAGGCATTCTGAAAGCTCAAATTAATTTAATAATACAGGTAGAAATTAAGGAGCTGTTCACTCCTTCCAATGTGTATTTTCAGGAAGTATACTGTAGGGTAAAGATTAAGTTCCTAGACCAGCTAAATTCGTTGAAGGGTAACTCTATCCAAGCGTATAATTCCACTATTAAAGCAAAAGCAGCATTAAAGTCATTTAGCTATTTTTATCATCATTATACAATGAGTGATTCCAATGTAGTGCATCAACTAGCCTCTGTTTCAAGAAAATACCGGTCTCCCATATCTGTATGGTATAACATAATCTGACCTAAAAGGCTATGTGTATATGAGCATGTGCAACTACAGGTCTGTTGGAAAAAAGCATGGACTCCACATGGATGATGTGAAAGTAAAGCAATGTGTGAACCGAGCAGATCAGTATAGAATTAGTCTAATTCCTTAGGGGAGTCTTCGATTAGGAAGACCGACCCAATATTTGGTTGGGTTTGTTTCCAGCAGCGGTTGTCTTGTCAACCCCAGACTTGGGAAGAGAGAATAGACCAACTGTTTGACCACCTGGGCCTCCCTTAGTAGTAGGGGTTTGCCCAAATAGATACTCCGCTAGTTCTGAATCTTTATTGAAGACACATAACAACACTGTCTTCAATAAAAATTCAGAACTTGCACCAGTCGGCTGTAGTGCAGTGTCTATATGGGCAAACCCCTACTAAGGGAAGCCCAGGTGGTCAAACAGTTAGTCCACATGGATGATGTCTCCATGCTCCCATTCATTTCATGCAGTGAACCTGGGAGGCAAAACAAACCATAGAAAATAATGTGCCAGGGTGCTAGTTGTTAAAAACACAGCTAACATAACGACAAAAAACACATTCATGTGAATGGAGCCTTAGGGTAGGTTCAGATTTGCAGAACAGAATCTCCATTTAAATTGAAGTAAATTAAGGTCCTGCATGCGGGACTTTTTTTTTATCCAGGAAAACGATGGGCACCCGATGGACCCCATTATAGTTGATAATATATTTTGTTACAATTTTCATTTTTTCCTGTTTTTATAATGGAACAGAATAGTGAAAATTCAGCATCAGTTCCATTTAAATGCCATTTACATCTGCATATAAACTGCCCTCTTTAGAGGGGGTTAAAGAACGCTGGCAATGGAGGCAGAGAGCAACATGGTGGTATAAACCAAGCCACCAGATTGATGCCACTAGATTTGTGTGCTTGAAGGCTCGAGGTGCTGAAGTGCACCAGGGGACAGTGACTCTCTGTGTGCCGAAACTTGATGGGGATGGGATCCTACTGAGTGAGTCACACTGCACTTCCTCTTTCACAGTTTGTGAGCGCTCACTCCTTTTTACTTGATTACCTGCCTCTCAAAGGGTAATTTTTATAGATCCAGAGTAATTACTGTAGCACATGGGACTCTCCCACTTATGTATTTCTTTTTATGTTCACCATTTGGTTTGTCACTGTATGTTACTTGGATTGAAGGATGCGGCTGCTGTTTTGGGACACTCCCAATGTCTCAGGGGAGGAGTTGTGTGGCCTATAGTTTCCTTCCTCCCCTACTACCCATTCCATTTCTGCTTTTGTGGAGGTGGGTTAGTTGTTGGCTCCTGATAGTACACTGGGGTAAAAGCCCATGTGGAGGTCAGGAGCAAGAGGTCCTCTTTGCTTTGGTGGAGAGACTATTTGTGTTCTGATATTTTTGGTGCCTTTTGGCTTGGAGAGTCATGTTTGTTCAGGGGCCCCACTTTTTTGGTGCTTGGGTGAAAGCTAGCATGATCTTCAAAAAAAAGGATAAGGATAGTAGCAGCAAGGAATCATTAATTAAATATTAACATTGTTGTCATGTTACAGTATTTTAAAGAGCTACAGATCACCACCTTTAATATATCAAAATCCGCCTTATAGTGACAGGTACAAATGCAAAAGGTAAACTTTTTCCTCAGATTACTACATATGTGAATAACGTTATAGCATGTGGCTAATGTTCAATCAATAAGAGTTTGCACATAGACGCTCCATCTTGCCATATGGTATATTATAAAGTTACTCTTCCCTATAGGTGTTTTTAAAAGAGAATAGCTTTGTGATACAAATTCCAATTAAGTGTGTCAAAATTATTTCTCTAGGATTCGTAAAAAAATCTGACATAAGAAACGCCATATGTTTCTGTATGATCAGCATATGGGTACAGTAGAGACTGTTTGAAGTCTATAGGTGCTGTTTTGTTTTTTTTGTTTTTTTAGTGTTTTAATCACTAAAACTTATCGAATGGCATACAGAGGATACAGTTGACATGCACTGGGAGTGTTTTCTACTTGCAATGCAACAAAGGAGGCATCCAGCAAACAAAACAAAAAAGGTCCAGCGCAAGTATATTAAAATCCAAGCTTTATTTAGTTCCTCATCTGGGACTTACTCATGGCTATGCGTAAGACCTGGATTAGCTCAAAATGCTTAAAGAGGACCTGTCACCAAGTATACAATGCTAAATAACATATTTTGGTTCTTGCCATTCCCCTGAACAATTTGGTCTGAAAAACAGATGTGGATATGGAAATAGACACATTGAATTTAATGTGTCCTCAAATCACTGTTGTGTAGATAAGCTTTAAGTGTATACTAAGACAGTGTGGTTTTTAAAAGGAGTCTGTCACCAGATTCCAGCCCTGTAGATAGGTTATGGCCACCTGAATTAAATGTTTTTTCCCCTTGGTTAACTGGTTTCTATGTTGCCCAGATTTTACTGTTCTTGTCAATACTGAAATGAGCTCTTTGGAGCAATTAAAGGGGCATTCACATGGAGTAATGCGGCACTGATTCTGGCACGATAACTCGCATAAGAATCAGCGCTGCAAAACAGAATCCCATTGTCTTCAATGGGTTCCATTTAACACACGTAACACATTGAAGTCAATGGGATTCTGTTTTGCAGCACTGATTCCTATGTGAGTTATCGTGCCAGAATCAGTGCCGCTTTACTCCGTATGAATGCCCCCTAAGTGTCAGTGCACACAGAGGCTTTTGGTGCTGATTTTGACGTTGAATCCGCCTCAAAATCAGCCTCCAAAAAAAGCCTCGCAATAGAACTCTATGTGAACTCTGTGTGCACTGACCCTAAGGCTTTGCGGTTCCTCCAAAGAGGTAAGTGGTGATGCTCTCATTGCTCCAAATAACTCATTTGCACATTGGCAAAAAACAGTGATAGCTCAGCAATGGAAGAACCAATTCACAAGAGGAAAATACTGTTTGATGGAGATGACTGTCTATCTACAGACCTGAGTTGATATGTCTGGTGACAGATTCTCT
The DNA here is from genome assembly GCF_031893055.1 of Leptodactylus fuscus. Classification (NCBI taxonomy): domain Eukaryota; kingdom Metazoa; phylum Chordata; class Amphibia; order Anura; family Leptodactylidae; genus Leptodactylus; species Leptodactylus fuscus. Next base: position 65,534,578 of record NC_134268.1, on the reverse strand, counting down.
TCAGGACGAGAAATGAATGCTTGGATTTGAATATACTGGTGACCTTCTACATTTTGCATAGTGTAATCACTAAACACTTCATACACGTTCTGACTAAAATGCCAGAGGTGGTCTGGAAAAATATCCTCCGGTATCAGGTCATACATGTACTTGTATTGATTTGTGGAGCTAGATACATGACATTCCTCTTTAGTCTGAAAGCTGCATCATGATATATGGCAGAACAAAGGCAGCCACAGGAATGCTTTACAGTTCAAAACTTGATAAGAAAATACAACATCCTCCAACTGTATTTGGGAAATGTAAGGTGTGAAGGAGTTTCAAGGTTAGACTGGGTGACTGAAACAGATTAAAGTACATTCTATTGTGCATTCATCATTGTTTTATGCATTGTTTACACCATACCCTGTACAAGGTGGTAGCACAAGGTTGTTGATAGTTCATAGCTCAACTTGGGATTATCAAAGTCCGTAACAAACTATGCTAATGTGTCATATAAGACTCTATTAAGACAACCATAATGCAGAACGGGATGAAAAAGGGACATTGTTTACAGCCGTTTTGCATCCGTGGAGTACCAGTTAAAGCTGGGATAAATAGGGCATGGCAAAAAAATTGGTCATGTGAACGGCGCAATTTCAATAAATTTATTTTTAAGCAACTGTGGGATGGCTATTAAAAAACGTGGGCATCCTTTTGTATGTATAGAACCTAAGAGTAACTCAAAAATATTAGGGCATATAACAGAGACTACAGTTCAATGTATACATGGCAGAACTAGATTGCATGTAAATAATTATTTATGGCATAGCTAATAAGGAGAAAAAAACTATTTATTATAATAAATCATAGACACTATAACCTTAGAATCAGTGGTGTAACAAGTGTCTTGTGGGCTCCGGCTGTCTTCAGCATTTTCGGCCATCTTCCCGACATCTCTACTGAGTCCTGTGATTGGTCCTCTGTGGTCATGTGAGGGTGCACTGACGTCATTACGCCGCTGCGCTCTATGTGACTGCTGGAGCCTAAGAACAGGCCTCAGTCTTGAGAAGGAAGTTACCGGAGAGGACGCTGAGCCCAGGTGAGGTGAGTATATCTATTTATTATTTTGTCACCTCCCTGGGCTAATATCTATTGAAAATAGGAGACATGATAGGGCCCCTTTTCATTTACAATATGTATTGCAGTTGGGGAACTAGGCTTTCCTCGACCGCTGTCATAGTGGTACTAGGCCCCGGCCATCTCCTGCTGGCTGCGGGCCCTGTACCTTACCGGGCCCAGTCATGGTGGCACTCTCTGCGACCACGATCATTACGCCCCTGCTGTACTCAGTCATGTACTCACATGACTGAGTACAGGACAGTACAGGACAGTATGTCACTGGGACGCCAGGATTCTTAACAACATATATAACTATTATGCTAGGAGTTCTTCTCCGGCATGATGTTCAGGCCGCTAAATCCAGCAAACACAAGGACTGAGTTCCACAGGTGAAGCTTGGTTATGTCAATACAAAGCAAGACTATGATACTTTTCCCTTATTTTCAGATCTACTATTGGCAATGGCTAAAAAAATCTACATGTGTGAATTTAGCCTTAGTACCTCTTTTTATGAATTAAATCCAATCATCTTGTAGGATCTCTCTGCTGCTTGCTGGTGTGTGAGTACATGCTGTATAATTGGCTCAAGGACAGAAGCATAACTTCAAGCTCCTAGGCCCCAATGCCAAACCCGTAACAGGGTCTCCATTTACCATGTGCTATCTATAATACTCGTGTTTTCTTTGGTCCTCCTAAGGTTTTAGGGCCGCGGCAGAAACGCCACAGAGAGCATAAAACACTCACTGGTGCTCATGGCCGGACTCGGTCTGACAGGTGCAGAAGACGGAAACCTCATAACGGAGACTGAACGCTGGTGTGAACCCAGCTCTAGTTTCAGGCAGAAGCAAGGCAGAAGGCTACTGACAGAAACAATGAGGAATTATCACATGTAGCTGCGTAGTAGGCCCCCAGAATGATTTTCACTTGCAGACCCAGTTCAATCCTGATACCCCATCCTCTTTTTATTTATTATGGGAGGTGAAGAAAAATTAACAAACATTTATGTCTACCTTGTCTCACCTGTTCTGGACACCTTTTCAGCATCTGTCATCCCCAGGCATCTTCTTTAGGCCTTTTTCAGCCTCCATCTGATGTCACACACCCCAGGGCCACCAGTAAGTCCTCAATAGACAAATATAGCACACAGAGCACCATGGCACTCATCATGCCCCATATAGGCATGTAATGTCAGACGGAGGGCTGAAAGGTCATGGGGAACTCCGTATGTCCAGGAGAGGCAAGATTGAGTATAAGTGTCATATTTCCTCATCTCTCTTGGGCCTTTACTTATTATACTCTGAGGTCTGAGGAGACCCAGAGTATTATAGTGTTTCATAGGTGACAAACCCCAAAAGTTTTATGTTCTGGAGAAATTTCAGGTTGATTTGGGGTCTAAACAAATGGGTTTGTCTTTTCCTACTGTTTTTTACATAATTATCTTATTAAATAAGCCATTTTAACAGAGTAAGAATGCCAAGTGCTTGAATTTTTGCCAGGTGAAATGGCCATTTCAGCAGTTATAAGGTGCACCGAGCAAGACACGGCTTGGAAATTTAGTTTCTCTAGTGGTGTAGACCATCACATGTTGCAAAGAAAGGAACACCAACTCTGACTATTGAAGGATCTTGGAAGAGAAGACAAATGGGAGGAGAGTCAAATTAAATTTAAAGTGCAGACCATATGCAATAAAAAATTGTTTCAAGTTGTATGCTTGGAAAGCCCCTTGAAGTCCTTGCAATTCTAAATGCTTATTACTGGATTGCTCCATTTTATGCAGAGGGATCTTGAAAACAAGGTTCAATTGATCTATACTGTAACATTTTTTAAGGGGGTTTATCCAGGAACTTTTATTTACGGCCCATTGTTAACGGGAGCTGAACTGCAGTAGCAGCTCCCGACCACTATGCAGGAATCAGAGCTATTTGCTTCTGGCTCTGTGCAGTGGATAGTACAGGTTCAAATGTGGCTCTTAACAGCTGATCCGTGAAGGGGTCATCTGTCGGCCCCCACCGATTTGACTAATCGACCAACCCCTTTAAATACAGCAATATGTCTCTAAATAGAAGTTAAAAGCATATAATTGTCTAGTGTCATGGTTTCTGCTTGGCAAATGTTAAAAACCATTTGTAAGTAACCTCCCTTGCTGTATAGACCAGATATTATTTATTATTTTAAAGCTCTAGTAATTCCAGGAGACTGTACAAATGAAATACAATAGTGTTTAAGTACATATACTTGCAGTATAAAGTAAGTGATCCCTTTGGAATTATCTGGATTTCTGCATTGATTACTAATAAAATGTGGTTTGATTGTTATCTAAGTCACAATTATAGACAAACACAATCTAACTAAGCTAATAGCACACATTTGTTCTGTTCATCTCTTTTATTGAGCACATTGTGTAAACATTCACAGTGCAGGCAGAAGAAGAAAATGAACCCTTGAATTTATTACGCTGTAGATCCAGCTTGACAACAATCAGCACCACCAAACATTTCCTGGAGCTGCACATATGATTTGCACAGCATTGAAGGGAAATTTGGAAGCACTCTTCTTTGCAAATATGTTTCAGATCAGCAGTATTTCTTGAGTGCCTTGCATGCATGGCCCTCTTAAGATTATGCCACTGCATTTTGGCATGGCAGGTAATAGGTGGGGAAAACTGGGGAATTATCCAAGGCTCCAGACCCCAGAGGGGTTTTTGCTTTGCTTTGTTATATCACTTTGCTATTTTTTTAAAAAAAAAATTATTATAATAATGCCAGAATATAATAAAATAATAGGTGTTCAATAAATGAAAAGAGATAATACTTAGTTGTGGTTACAAATGATGCCAGTAACAGAAAAGTATTCAGAAATACAGAGTGATCAATCAGTATAGTATACAGAAATTTAGAGTGATCAATAATCAGAATAGTATACAGTAATATAGAGTGATCAATAATCAGAATAGTATACAGTAATATAGAGTGATCAATAATCAGAATAGTATACAGTAATATAGAGTGATCAATAATCAGAATAGTATACAGTAATACAGAGTGATCAATAATCAGAATAGTATACAGTAATACAGAGTGATCAATAATCAGAATAGTATACAGTAATATAGAGTGATCAATAATCAGTATCAGAAATTATCCTATAGATGGACAGGAAGAAATACATGCACACCCACTGATGGGGAGTCCCTTTATATATCATGCAGTGATATATATCCATCATTTGATGACTTCCTGAGGTACTGGACACACCTTTCTTTCTCACATAGTCCCAGCTGAAGCTAACTAAGACAACAGCAAGGATGTTTATTTACTTATCAATAACAGATTAGTATATAGAGTGAACAATAATTAATAACAGAAATTATCCTATAGATGGACAGCAGGACATACATACAGACTGCATGCATATCCACTGACTACAATGGCCTGTTCTCTTTCCATCAGTAGTCCATGGAAAAAGAACTAAGACAAGTTCTAGTTTTTATAGTAACAAAGAAGAGCTCACCGTGAATGCTTTGGGATATATCTTTAAGGTGAACGATCAGCTTCCCGGACCAAGGAACAAAATTGTAGCAAAAGGTAAGTAGAGGTAGACCAGCATCACTCTGTAGAATTTTTTAAGATATAACTTTTCATCCATGTTGATAAAAGTACCAAAGTTTACAACAAAGTGGTGAAAAAATAGAAAAAAACACTAAAAATCTCCAACACGTTTCAGAACACAAAGTTCCTTAGTCATGGCATGATAGGCATGTGGTCTCTTTCAACCAATGACATTACTCTGTTCTATTCAATGGACCTGTAAACACCAAAACGTTAAGATATATAACATCTATACTACAAAAAAACATACCTGGCTGGAATTTAAAGGAGTTGCAACATATTTGTAAGAGAGTGTGAGACACATACAACCTGTGTTCACACATTTTCTATATAACAAAACAGCTTACGAACAACAAGTAAACAATTCATAAGTGACTATATAGAGAATATAGGATGAGACAACAACTAGAAAAAACTATTAAATCTTCCACTACTAAAATATATAATCTCACATTCTGAAAACATTGTAATTAAAAAAGCGGACAAAGGGGACAAGGTGGTTGTGTTGAACAGGAAGGACTACAGGGCGAGTTGCCTTGAAATCCTTAGGGATCCAAAAACTTACAAACAGTTATCGGGGGATTCAACTGATTCATTTATTACCCTATTTGAGGAATTGATATTAGAGGGTGTAGCCTTAGCGGTATTTTCTGAGTCACGGTATTTATTAAATCGAAATCCAAGCACACTTATTATGTACGGCTTACCCAAACTCCATAAAGGGATCATTCCTCCACCACTTTGCCCGATCATCGTGGGCAACAATTCATTAAATGAGAGAATTTAAATATGGCTGGACAACATCTTGCAGCCCTTTGTGTTCAGATTGTCTGGCTATATTAAAGACAGTAGGGAGGTGGTTAAATGTTTTAGTGATTTTGAGTGGCATTTTGACCATTCCTCGATTACGTGTGACGTGAGCTCCCTATACCCTAGCATTCCTCATGATCGTGCTATTGAGTCGTTAGCCCTTCATTTTTATAGTTATGAGGAGTTCACGGAACCAGTTTGCGAATATATTCTTTCAGTTACCAAATTTTTGTTGGTTCTTAATTTTTTCATGTTTAATGGCTTTTTTTATCTTCAGATTTGCGGAGCGCCTATGGGCGTTCCATTTTCACCTTCCTTAGCGTGCCTTTGTATGGCATTCTGGGAAGAGTACTATATTTTTTCTGTTAATAACCCTTTTCAATCTTATTTGTTCTGGTATGGGTGCTACATCGACAACATACTCATCGTGTGGTCCGGAGATGTAGTGCCCATACCAGACTTTTTGTTTTATTTAAACAATAATGATTGAAATTTGAAAGTCACACATTTTGTTGATTCTATTTCAGTTAATTTTTTAGACATCATGCTATCTGGTAATTCAGAATCAGGTAAGGTGGTAACAAATCTTTTTAGAAAAAAAATCAGCTGGAAACACCATACTTCAAGCTGACAGTTGCCACCCTCCCCATACTGCTAAATCTATACCACTTGGGGAGTTAATTAGAGACAAAAGATCATGTAGCAGGACAGATGACTAACAATAGCAGATGAAACACTAGAAACACTAAAAATCAGAAATTACCCTAATTTATTGGAGAGCCAACAATCTGAGAAAAAAAGTTGCATGTCTTTATTGGAAAACAATTCTTCTTTACATACTCGTGACAATTCTAGTCTGTTTTTTTCCACTCCTTACAGCCAGCAGTATAATCAAATTGTAGCTATAATAAAAAAGAATCTCCCTATTCTGAAAATAGTGTCTTTTTGGAAAAAGATGAAGTAAAATTTGTAGCAAAAAAAGGGAAATCTCTAAATGATTTACTATCCCCCAGTTTTTTCAGGTCTCAATCCCCCACTGCCAGCACATGGCTAACCCAAAGGGTTTTTTTTTAAGTGTGTCAATATGTATGCAGGACAGGTCAGGTTGTTAGTTATGCCTCCAATTTGGTCATTATGCTAAGATCATCAACTGCAATACACATCATTTAATATATTGTATCAAATGCACTGATTGCCATGTAGATTATATTGGCTGTACGATCAGGCCATTAGAGTTCGGATTGGACGGCGAGAAAAATCTGTTAGAAGGATGCTCTGGTGCATCGAAACAATTCTCTACAATGCATGGAGGTAGCTATAAATTGATGATGTTTTGCGGTATTGAAACAGTAAAAAAAAACCTCCATGGGGAGGTGATTGGAGGAAAAACCTCCTAATGAAGGAGGCTTTTTGGATTTTAAAATTTAACTCTAGATTTCCTATGAGCATGAACCTGTCAGTCACTGTATAGTGGTATATTACGGTGTGCCTGGACTGCGGTAAACGCATGTAGACTACTGATAATTAATATTTTACCATCTGTCAGCATAATCAAAATCAGCATTAAACTAATGACAGTGCTTTTGTAGGGCTGCTTCTATGCTTTCCAAAGATGCCTTTCTTACTCTACATTGTGACTCCATTTTCATGAAAATCGTTGTTTTATTCTTATGCAAATTAGCTGAAAAGGTCTTTAGTGATTTTTTTCCACTCCAGATAACCGCCCCTAACTACAGACATGGTGGGAGATGCCACTCAAAGGGGGCAGAGGAGGGCAGCAGTTATGGATGATTATCTAGAGCAGAGAGCATCTACATTGAAATCTATGCTATCATAGACTTCAAGCATTGCTTATGCATAAATGACAATAAATTTGGTAGGGTATATAGCCATCACGCAGCAAGCCTTTGTCTTGCCCCTTTTCAGAAATTGGTGAGCACAGTATAAAAACACCAAAAGTAGGAAAGTGCAGTTTTCTGACTTTTTTTTATATCACAAAAGTAGCTCAGCGAAATAATAAATCTTATTTTTCTGTTTTGTTTTTGTATTATTTTCAGTTTTTAATATTTAATCAGTATAACTCAACAAAGTATTTTATAATTACTAGAGATGAGCGAACACTAAAATGTTCGAGGTTCGAAATTCGAATCGAACAGCCGCTCACTGTTCGTGTGTTCGAACGGGTTTCGAACCCCATTATAGTCTATGGGGAACAGATACTCGTTAAGGGGGAAACCCAAATCCGTGTCTGGAGGGTCACCAAGTCCACTATGACACCCCAGGAAATGATGCCAACACCTCTGGAATGACACTGGGACAGCAGGGGAAGCATGTCTGGGGGCATCTAACACACCAAAGACCCTCTATTACCCCAACATCACAGCCTAACAACTACACACTTTACACACTCAATACCACCTCTCTGACAGTAGGAAAACACCTTGAAACATGTGTATTTGGCACTTGCAGTGAGGAGAGCTTGTCACCAGCAGTGAATTTGGCCCTTGTAGTAAGTTGAGGTTGGCACCAACATTTGTTTTGAAAATCAGGGTGGATTGAGCCTCTAACCAGCAGAGTTTGGGCAAATTCATGGTGGAGGGAGCCTCTAAAAACCCCAGTTTGGACCAATTCATGCTGGAGGGAGCCTCTAAAAACCCCAGTTTGGACCAATTCATGGTGGAGGGAGCCTCTAAAAACCCCAGTTTGGACCAATTCACGATGGAGGGAGGCTCTAAACAGCCCAGTTTGGGCAAATTCATGGTGGAGGGAGCCTCTAAACAGCCCAGTTTGGACCAATTCATGGTGGAGGGAGCCTCTAAAAACCCCAGTTTGGACCAATTCATGGTGGAGGGAGCCTCTAAAAACCCCAGTTTGGACCAATTCATGGTGGAGGGAGCCTCTAAACAGCCCAGTTTGGACCAATTCATGGTGGAGGGAGCCTCTAAAAACCCCAGTTTGGACCAATTCATGGTGGAGGGAGCCTCTAAACAGCCCAGTTTGGACCAATTCATGGTGGAGGGAGCCTCTAAAAACCCCAGTTTGGACCAATTCATGGTGGAGGGAGCCTCTAAAAACCCCAGTTTGGACCAATTCATGGTGGAGGGAGCCTCTAAAAACCCAAGTTTGGACCAATTCATGATGGAGGGTGCCTCTAAACAGCCCAGTTTGGGCAAATTCATGGTGGAGGGAGCCTCTAAACAGCCCAGTTTGGACCAATTCATGGTGGAGGGAGCCTCTAAAAACCCCAGTTTGGACCAATTCATGGTGGAGGGAGCCTCTAAAAACCCCAGTTTGGACCAATTCATGATGGAGGGAGCCTCTAAACAGCCCAGTTTGGGCAAATTCATGGTGGAGGGAGCCTCTAAAAACCCCCAGTTTGGACCAATTCATGGTGGAGGGAGCCTCTAAAAACCCCAGTTTGGACCAATTCATGGTGGAGGGAGCCTCTAAAAACCCCAGTTTGGACCAATTCATGATGGAGGGAGCCTCTAAACAGCCCAGTTTGGGCAAATTCATGGTGGAGGGAGCCTCTAAACAGCCCAGTTTGGACCAATTCATGGTGGAGGGAGCCTCTAAAAACCCCAGTTTGGACCAATTCATGGTGGAGGGAGCCTCTAAAAACCCCAGTTTGGACCAATTCATGGTGGAGGGAGCCTCTAAAAACCCCAGTTTGGACCAATTCATGGTGGAGGGAGCCTCTAAAAACCCCAGTTTGGACCAATTCATGATGGAGGGAGCCTCTAAACAGCCCAGTTTGGACCAATTCATGGTGGAGAGAGCCTCTAAAAACCCCAGTTTGGACCAATTCATGGTGAAGGGAGCCTCTAAACAGGCCAGTTTGGGCAAATTCATGGTGGAGGGAGCCTCTAAACAGCCCAGTTTGGGCAAATTCATGGTGGAGGGAGCCTCTAACCAGCCCAGTTTGGACCAATTCATGGTGGAGGGAGCCTCTAAAAACCCCAGTTTGGACCAATTCATGGTGGAGGGAGCCTCTAAACAGCCCAGTTTGGACCAATTCATGGTGGAGGGAGCCTCTAAAAACCCCAGTTTGGACCAATTCATGGTGGAGGGAGCCGCTAAACAGCCCAGTTTGGACCAATTCATGGTGGAGGGAGCCTCTAACCAGCAGAGTTGGTGGAAATCAGGGTGGAGGGAGCCTCTAACCAGCAGAGTTGTGGGAAAGCAGGGTGGAGGGAGCCTCTAACCAGCAGAGTTGGTGGAAATCAGGGTGGAGGGAGCCTCTAACCAGCAGAGTTGTGGGAAAGCAGGGTGGAGGGAGCCTCTAACCAGCAGAGTTGTGGGAAAGCAGGGTGGAGGGAGCCTCTAACCAGCAGAGTTGTGGGAAAGCAGGGTGGAGGGAGCCTCTAACCAGCAGAGTTGGGGAAATCAGGGTGGAGGGAGCCTAGTATTAGCAGAATTGTGCAACGCTTATGGTGGATGAGTATGAGGATGCGGAGGAATTGAAGAGGTTGAGTACAGACATGGAGTTTCATGTTGGGGTGCTTTACACAGGTGGGCCCAAAAATGAAGGCTCTATCCAGTGGTGGTTCATTTTTATCAAAGTGAGCCGGTCGGCACTCTCAGCTGACAGACGGGTGCGCTTGTCAGTGATGATGCCACCGGCTGCACTGAACACCCTCTCAGATAGGACGCTGGCGGCAGGACAGGACAGCACATCCAAGGCATATAGGGCAAGTTCAAGCCACAGGTCCAACTTCGACACCCAATACGTGTAGGGCGCAGAGGGGTCGGAGAGGACAGGGCTGTGGTCGGAAAGGTATTCCCGCAACATGCGCCTATACTTCTCACGTCTGGTGACACTAGGACCCTCCGTGGCGGCACTTTGGCGAGGGGGTGCCATCAAGGTGTCCCAGACCTTAGACAGTGTGCCCCTCGTTTGTGTGGACCGGTGAGAACTTGGTTGCCTACTGGAGGAACTGCCCTCCCTGCCGCCAACGTCACATGCTGGAAACATGTCCATCATATTCTGCACCAATTGCCTGTGGCAAGCATTGATGCGATTGGCCCTCCCCTCTACCGGAATAAAAGACGAGATGTTGTTTTTATACCGGGGGTCAAGGATAGCAAAGATCCAGTACTGGTTGTCCTCCATGATTTTGACAATACGCTTGTCGGTTGTAAAGCACCCCAACATGAACTCAGCCATGTCTGCCACAGTGTTAGTTGGCATGACTCCTCTGGCCCCACCGGAAAGTTCAATCTCCGTTTCCTCCTCATCCTCCATGTCTACCCATCCGCGCTGCAACAATGGGACGATTCGAAGTTGCCCGGAAGCCTCCTGTATCACCATCACATCATCGGACAACTCTTCTTCCTCCTCCTCCTCCTCCTCCTCCATTAAACGCAGTGAAGCGGACAGATGTGTGGACCTACTCTCCAGCTGTGACGGATCGGATGCTATCCCTAACTCCTCTGTGTGATCTGAGTTATCCCTGATGTCAATCAGGGATTCTCTCAGAACACACAAGAGCGGGATTGTAAGGCTCACCATCGCATCCTCAGAGCTCACCCTCCTTGTGGACTCCTCAAAGACCCGTAGGATGTCACAAAGGTCTCTCATCCATGGCCACTCATGGATGTGAAACTGAGGCAGCTGACTTTGTGGCACCCTAGGGTTTTGTAGCTGGTATTCCATCAAAGGTCTCTGCTGCTCAACCACTCTATTCAACATCTGAAACGTTGAGTTCCAGCGTGTGGGGACGTCGCACAAAAGCCGGTGTTGTGGCACATGCAGGCATTGCTGGAGAGATTTTAAGCTAGCAGCGGCTACTGTCGACTTGCGAAAGTGGGCGCACATGCGCCGCACTTTCACCAGTAGCTCTGGAACATTGGGGTAGCTCTTTAGGAAACGTTGCACCACTAGGTTGAAGACGTGGGCCAGGCATGGAACATGTTGGAGTCCGGCAAGCTCCAGAGCTGCTACCAGGTTCCGGCCGTTATCACAAACGACCATGCCTGGGCCCAGGTGCAGCGGCTCAAACCATATTGCCGTCTCATCGAGGAGGGCATCCCTCACCTCGGAGGCAGTGTGCTGTCTGTCCCCCAAGCTGATCAGCTTCAGCACAGCCTGCTGACGTCTACCAACGCCAGTGCTGCAACGTTTCCAACTCGTAGCTGGGGTCAATCTAACAGCGGAGGAGGAGGCGGTGGCGGAGGAGGAGGCGGTGGCGGAGGAGGAGGCGGTAGAGGAGGAGGAGGAGGGGGGTGTTCTTCTCGTGTCCCTGCCAGGAATGTTAGGCGGGGAGACGAGGTACACCGGGCCAGTTTGGGAAGCAGTCCCAGCCTCAACTACATTCACCCAGTGTGCCGTCAGTGAAATGTAGCGTCCCTGTCCGCATGCACTTGTCCACGCGTCGGTGGTCAAGTGGACCTTTGTGCAAAGCGCGGAACTAAGGGCCCGCCTGATGTTGAGTGACACGTGCTGGTACAAGGCGGGGACGGCACACCGGGAGAAGTAGTGACGGCTAGGGACGGCATAGCGAGGTGCCGCAGTTGCCATCAGGTCCAGGAAGGCGGGAGTTTCAACAAGCCGGAACGCCAACATCTCCTGGGCCAGCAGTTTAGCGATGTTGGCGTTCAAGGCTTGCGCGTGTGGGTGGTTAGCAGTGTATTTCTGCCGCCGCTCCAATGTCTGAGAGATGGTGGGTTGTTGTAAAGAAGCGCCTGATGGTGCCTTTGATGGTGCAGGAGAAGGAGATAAGACAGGAACAGGGGAGGATGAGGGAGAAGTCAACAAAGTGGCGGAGGCAGATGAAGTGGTGTCCTGGCTTGTCCTCTGGAGTGCATCGCCAGCACAGTCAGCAGTGGCAGTGGCAGAGGCAGAGGCAGTGGCAGAGGCAGTGGCAGTGGCGTGAACGGCAGGCGGCCTTTGTCCTGCCGTTGCTGCCTAACACTGATTCCAGTGCTTGGATTCTAAATGACGGCGCATTGAAGTGGTGGACAGGTTGCTCTTCTCAGAGCCCCTAATCAATTTCGAGAGGCAAATTGTGCAGACAACACTATATCTGTCCTCGGCGCATTCCTTGAAAAAACTCCACACCTTCGAGAAACGTGCCCTCGAGGTGGGAGTTTTTCGGGGCTGGGTACGAACTGGAACATCTTGGGAGATTCCGGGTGTGGCCTGGCTTCGCCTAAGCTGCTGACCTCTGCCTCTAGCTACCCTTTTTGGTGCTGCACTTGCCTCAACATCCACACTACTTTCCCCGCTTGACATCCCCCCTGTCCAGGTCGGGTCAGTGTCCTCATCATCCACCACTTCCTCTTCCAACTCCTGTCTCATCTCCTCCTCCCGCACAATGCGCCGGTCAACTGGATGCCCTGACGGCAACTGCGTCACATCATCGTTGATGAGGGTGGGTTGCTGGTCATCCACCACCAAATCGAACGGAGATGGAGGAGACTCTAGTGTTTGAGCATCTGGACACAGATGCTCCTCTGTTAGGTTTGTGGAATCGTGACGTGGAGAGGCAGGTTGAGGGACAATGAAAGGAGCGGAGAACAGCTCTGGGGAGCAGGGACAGTTGGGGTTATTGTTCTGTGAAGCTTGGGAATTTTGGGAGGAAGGAGGACAAGACTGTTGGGTAATAGGAGGAGAGGAGGCAGAGTCTGACTGGCTGCTGGACAATGTGCTGTAAGCGTTCTCTGACAGCCATTGCAAGACCTGTTCCTGGTTCTCGGGCCTACTAAGGTTTGTACCCTGCAGTTTAGTTAATGTGGCAAGCAACCCTGGCACTGTGGAGTGGCGCAATGCTTGCTGCCCCACAGGAGTAGGCACGGGACGCCCTGTGGCTTCACTGCTACCTTGCTCCCCAGAACCATTCCCCCGACCTCACCCACGGCCTCGTCCACGTCCCTTTCCGGGAGCCTTGAGCATTTTGAATTCCTAGTTAGAAATTGGCACTGTATACCAGTAGTAAAAATTGTGGGTGCACGTAACCCCAATATATTCTTTGAATTACCAGTCAGAAACTGGCACTATATGGCAGTAGCAAGAAATGAGGGTATTTATAACCCCAATATATTCTTTGAATTCCCAGTCAGAAACTGGCACTGTATACCAGTAGTAAAAATTGTGGGTGCACGTAACCCCAATATATTCTTTGAATTCCCAGTCAGACACTGGCACTGTATACCAGTAGTAAAAATTGTGGGTGCACGTAACCCCAATATATTCTTTGAATTACCAGTCAGAAACTGGCACTATATGGCAGTAGCAAGAAATGAGGGTATTTGTAACCCCAATATATTCTTTGAATTCCCAGTCAGAAACTGGCACTGTATACCAGTAGTAAAAATTGTGGGTGCACGTAACCCCAATATATTCTTTGAATTACCAGTCAGAAACTGGCACTATATGGCAGTAGCAAGAAATGAGGGTATTTGTAACCCCAATATATTCTTTGAATTACCAGTCAGAAACTGGCACTATATGGCAGTAGCAAGAAATGAGGGTATTTGTAACCCCAATATATTCTTTGAATTCCCAGTCAGAAACTGGCACTGTATACCAGTAGTAATAATTGTGGGTGCACGTAACCCCAATATATTCTTTGAATTCCCAGTCAGACAATGGCACTATATACCAGTAGCAAGAAATGAGGGTATTTATAACCCTAATATATTCTTTGAATTACCAGTCAGAAACTGGCACTATATGGCAGTAGCAAGAAATGAGGGTATTTATAACCCCAATATATTCTTTGAATTCCCAGTCAGACAATGGCACTGTATACCAGTAGTAAAAATTGTGGGTGCACGTAACCCCAATATATTCTTTGAATTCCCAGTCAGACAATGGCACTATATACCAGTAGCAAGAAATGAGGGTATTTATAACCCCAATATATTCTTTGAATTCCCAGTCAGAAACTGGCACTATATGGCAGTAGCAAGAAATGAGGGTATTTATAACCCCAATATATTCTTTGAATTCCCAGTCAGACAATGGCACTGTATACCAGTAGTAAAAATTGTGGGTGCACGTAACCCCAATATATTCTTTGAATTCCCAGTCAGAAACTGGCACTATATGGCAGTAGCAAGAAATGAGGGTATTTATAACCCCAATATATTCTTTGAATTCCCAGTCAGACAATGGCACTGTATACCAGTAGTAAAAATTGTGGGTGCACGTAACCCCAATATATTCTTTGAATTACCAGTCAGAAACTGGCACTATATGGCAGTAGCAAGAAATGAGGGTATTTATAACCCCAATATATTCTTTGAATTCCCAGTCAGACAATGGCACTGTATACCAGTAGTAAAAATTGTGGGTGCACGTAACCCCAATATATTCTTTGAATTACCAGTCAGAAACTGGCACTATATGGCAGTAGCAAGAAATGAGGGTATTTATAACCCCAATATATTCTTTGAATTCCCAGTCAGACAATGGCACTGTATACCAGTAGTAAAAATTGTGGGTGTATATAGCCCCAATTCTATTGCTAGGGGACTTGCAGGGTATTTCTGGGGTGAAGGTGAGGGGCACACCGTTGGAACGGGTATCGGGGGTATATATCGGGTATACGGGAATACACTGACAGTGTATTCCATTCAGGATCCTGGGAAAGCTGGGTTGCGGCGATTGAGCCCGTCAGTGCCACGTTACACTGACAAGCTTCTCCCTGGAATTTAGCTCTTATAAGAGCTGTTGTGGTTGTCTTCTCCTTCCTATCCTAGCCTGTCCCTGCCTACCCAGAATCTAAGCCCTAGCTAGCTGGACGGAAACCTCCGTCCTCGGTGAATTGCAAGCTCAGAATGACGCGAACCTGGGCGGCGCTGTTCTTTTAAATTAGAGGTCACATGTTTTCGGCAGCCAATGGGTTTTGCCTACTTTTCTCAACGTCACCGGTGTCGTAGTTCCTGTCCCACCTACCCTGCGCTGTTATTGGAGCAAAAAAGGCGCCAGGGAAGGTGGGAGGGGAATCGAGTAATGGCGCACTTTACCACGCGGTGTTCGATTCGATTCGAACATGCCGAACAGCCTAATATCCGATCGAACATGAGTTCGATAGAACACTGTTCGCTCATCTCTAATAATTACATTAAGTAATCATTATTCTGCATAATTGGCTTAGATTCACTGACTAAACGGCAGTGTAGAATATTGACAACTATGCATCAATTTTTAATCTATGGTTTATATGATTTTATGAGCAAAGTAATACAAGCTGACATTTTCTGTGGCATCTATATATGTAGCAAAGTTTAACTTGATATTTGAATTGGAGTCCTGGGCCAAATTCGCTGGAAAAATTGATAGGAAAGAATGGCTTGGTTGCCATAACTAGAGATGAGCAAATTTTTTTTAAATTCAATTCAGCAGCCTTGATAAATTTTCTGAAATGATTCGATCCAAATTAATATCTAGCGAATCATGTTAAAAAAATTGTTATTTTCTGGCTGCAGATCACCTGTATAGTGGTGTTGAACACTGTGCCTTGCAGTGGTTTTTAGTGATGTCCCACTATGGGACCTGACCAGCGATTCTCTGATCTCTGGTTCAGCACTATAGACTGTTATACACGTGTATTGCAGTCTATAGAGGAAGTCAACCTATGCAGACACAAAGCTGACTTCCTCACTTCTGGGCAGGATCAACCAGGTAGTGAGGGCTACTAGCAGCCTGGAGCCACTGGCCAAATTCTGTCCTGCAAAAGATGCAAATTGGCATCCCCCCAAGCTCACTGCAGAGGGTGCCGAGGGGGACATGTAGCATGGCGTAACCCCTTGGATGCCATGGCATCCCAGGGGTTAAAACCTGCAATTGGAGCTGTGCTCTAACCAATGGTTATGAAAGGGTGTTAGCTGTAAGTCACAGCTTACACCTGCTCCCGATGCCATGGGTGGTTGCAAAGGGGTTAAAGGGCTGTAACATCACAGAGCTGACTAGCTGTTGATTGACTGCACACATGGCATTGTGGATGATCCAGATTCCCAGAGTTTCTTGCCCCATGTCTTAACAAGCAGCAGCCATTTGACCCTATACTGATTCATTATGCCTCAAATCAGGGGATGTGATCCATGTTCCTTAGTCTTTATATGGTTATTCTAACAATATTTCAGTAATGTTGCTTCTGTATTGTCTATAAATATATTGCTCTTGATTGTATTAAGTTTGATGCTGTTGATGTGTTTGATTTGTTGCTATGATAACAATATTTTAATTTTAGTTTGTTGGGATAATATAGTTGTTTCTTAAATTATCTTATAAAAATAATGTTTCACATTCTGATATGTGAAGTCCTTTGGAATATATTGACAATATTTAAATAAAATATCATACATTGCAATGTAAAAAATAATGTACATTGTCACAATGTACATTTTTTTCTCCTATCAATATGTCTTTGTAGAATAGGAGGAAATCCATACTAACATGGGGAGAACATACAAACTCCTTGCAGATGTTGTTCCTGGTGGGTTTCAAACCCTGGACTCCAGTGCTGCAAGGCTGCAATGCTAACCACTGAGCCACCATGTTGCCCCCTACTTAAGAGTGCTTCTGTGGTACAATAGTCTAGTTCCCTGAGCCATTGACAACTGGTATCTGTGAATATAGAAATATTAATTAAAGCTTAGATACTAAGTACATATGCTAAGTGCAAAGATACAGCAAATGTTAACTTACAGAATTTGTCACTAAGATCAAGCATATCAACCTACCCCCACCGATTGGTTAGGGTTAGAGATGAGCGAACACTGTTCGATCAAATAGGTATTCGGTCGAATATCAGGCCGTTCGAGGTGTTCATTCCCAAACGAATACCATGCGGCATATGCAGTAAAAATTTGTATCCCCTCCCACCTTCCCTGGCACGATTTTTGCACCAATAACTGTGCAGGGGAGGTGGGACAGGAACTATGACAACGGAGGCAGTGAAAAAAATTTAAAAAACCCATTGGCTGCCGAAAACATGTGACCTCCCTCCGCCATATTCGCCAGATTTGCGGTCAGAGATAGGGAGAGAAACATATCTTCTGAGGGCTAGATAGGCATTAGCTTCAGATAGGCAGGGAAAAACTGAAGAACAACAACAGCTCTTCTCGGAGCTATACACTGCAGGAACAGGAATCCAGTTTTCCACGGACGGTGGAAAACAGAACAGTTACTTGTTGCTATATACCTGCACACCAGCTTTTATTAGGGCTGTCCCCCACAAAATAGCAGGAATCCACAGCAGTTACTTTTTGCAATATACGTCCTTTTCTTTGGGGTGCCCCCCCCCCCACAAATTTGCAGGAATACAGAGCAGTTACCTCCTGCTATATACGTGTAAACCAGCTTTTAATAGGGGTGTCCCCCACAAAATAGAAGAAATCCACAGCAGTTACTTCTTGCTAAATATGTGCAAACCAGCTTTTATTAGGGGTGTCCCCCACAAAATAGTAGGAATCCAGAGCAGTTACTTCTTGTTATATATGTGCAAACCAACTTTATTTTAGGGTGTCCCCCACACACAAATTTTCAGGAATACACAGCAGTTACCTCCTGCTATATACGTGCAAGCCAGCTTTTATTAGGGGTGTCCCCCACAAAATAGCAGGAATCCACAGCAGTTACTTCTTGCTATATACATGCAAACCAGCTTTTCTTTGGGGTGTCCCCCCCCCACAAATTTGCAGGAATACAGAGCAGTTACCTCCTGCTATATACGTGCGAACCAGCTTTTATTTGGGGTGTCCCCCCAAAAAATAGCAGGAATCCACAGCAGTTACTTCTTGCTATGTACGTGCAAACCAGCTTTTCTTTGGGGTGTCCCACACACACACAAATGTGCAGGAATACACAGTAGTTACCTCCTGCGATATACGTGCAAACCAGCTTTTATTAGGGGTGTCCCCCACAAAATAGCAGGAATCCACAGCAGTTACTTCTTGCTATATGCGTGCGAACCAGCTTTTATAAGGGATGTCCCCCCCCACACACAAATTTGCAGGAATACAGAGCAGTTACCTCCTGCTATATACGTGCAAACCAGTTTTTCTTTGGGGTGTCCCCCCCAAATTTTTTTTGCAGGAATACAGAACAATTACCTCCTGCTATATACGTGCAAACCAGCTTTTATTAGGGGTGTCCCCCACAAAATAGCAGGAATCCACAGCAGTTACTTCTTGCTATATACGTGCAAACCAGCTTTTATTAGGGGTGTCCCCCACAAAATAGCAGGAATCCACAGCAGTTACTTCTTGCTATATATATGCAAACCAGCTTTTCTTTGGGGTGTCCCCCCCACAAATGTGCAGGAATACAGAGCAGTTACCTCCTGCGATATACGTGCAAACCAGCTTTTATTAGGGGTGTCCCCCACAAAATAGCAGGAATCCACAGCAGTTACTTCTTGCTAAATACGTGCAAGCCAGCTTTTATAAGGGATGTGTCCCCCCCCCCCCGCCACAAATTTGCAGGAATACAGAGCAGTTACTTCCTGCTATATACGTGCAAACCAGCTTTTATTAGGGGTGTCCCTCACAAAATAGCAGGAATCCACAGCAGTTACTTCTTGCTAAATACGTGCAAACCAGCTTTTATTAGGGGTGTCCCCCACAAAATAGTAGGAATCCAGAGCAGTTACTTCTTGTTATATATGTGCAAACCAACTTTATTTTAGGGTGTCCCCCACACACAAATTTTCAGGAATACACAGCAGTTACCTCCTGCTATATACGTGCAAGCCAGCTTTTATTAGGGGTGTCCCCCACAAAATAGCAGGAATCCACAGCAGTTACTTCTTGCTATATACATGCAAACCAGCTTTTCTTTGGGGTGTCCCCCCCCCACAAATTTGCAGGAATACAGAGCAGTTACCTCCTGCTATATACGTGCGAACCAGCTTTTATTTGGGGTGTCCCCCCAAAAAATAGCAGGAATCCACAGCAGTTACTTCTTGCTATGTACGTGCAAACCAGCTTTTCTTTGGGGTGTCCCACACACACACAAATGTGCAGGAATACACAGTAGTTACCTCCTGCGATATACATGCAAACCAGCTTTTATTAGGGGTGTCCCCCACAAAATAGCAGGAATCCACAGCAGTTACTTCTTGCTATATGCGTGCGAACCAGCTTTTATAAGGGATGTCCCCCCCCCCACACAAATTTGCAGGAATACAGAGCAGTTACCTCCTGCTATATACGTGCAAACCAGTTTTTCTTTGGGGTGTCCCCCCCAAATTTTTTTTTGCAGGAATACAGAACAATTACCTCCTGCTATATACGTGCAAACCAGCTTTTATTAGGGGTGTCCCCCACAAAATAGCAGGAATCCACAGCAGTTACTTCTTGCTATATACGTGCAAACCAGCTTTTATTAGGGGTGTCCCCCACAAAATAGCAGGAATCCACAGCAGTTACTTCTTGCTATATATATGCAAACCAGCTTTTCTTTGGGGTGTCCCCCCCACAAATGTGCAGGAATACAGAGCAGTTACCTCCTGCGATATACGTGCAAACCAGCTTTTATTAGGGGTGTCCCCCACAAAATAGCAGGAATCCACAGCAGTTACTTCTTGCTAAATACGTGCAAGCCAGCTTTTATAAGGGATGTGTCCCCCCCCCCCGCCACAAATTTGCAGGAATACAGAGCAGTTACTTCCTGCTATATACGTGCAAACCAGCTTTTATTAGGGGTGTCCCTCACAAAATAGCAGGAATCCACAGCAGTTACTTCTTGCTAAATACGTGCAAACCAGCTTTTATTAGGGGTGTCCCCCACAAAATAGTAGGAATCCAGAGCAGTTACTTCTTGTTATATATGTGCAAACCAACTTTATTTTAGGGTGTCCCCCACACACAAATTTTCAGGAATACACAGCAGTTACCTCCTGCTATATACGTGCAAGCCAGCTTTTATTAGGGGTGTCCCCCACAAAATAGCAGGAATCCACAGCAGTTACTTCTTGCTATATACATGCAAACCAGCTTTTCTTTGGGGTGTCCCCCCCCCACAAATTTGCAGGAATACAGAGCAGTTACCTCCTGCTATATACGTGCGAACCAGCTTTTATTTGGGGTGTCCCCCCAAAAAATAGCAGGAATCCACAGCAGTTACTTCTTGCTATGTACGTGCAAACCAGCTTTTCTTTGGGGTGTCCCACACACACACAAATGTGCAGGAATACACAGTAGTTACCTCCTGCGATATACGTGCAAACCAGCTTTTATTAGGGGTGTCCCCCACAAAATAGCAGGAATCCACAGCAGTTACTTCTTGCTATATGCGTGCGAACCAGCTTTTATAAGGGATGTCCCCCCCCCACAAATTTGCAGGAATACAGAGCAGTTACCTCCTGCTATATACGTGCAAACCAGTTTTTCTTTGGGGTGTCCCCCCCAAATTTTTTTTTGCAGGAATACAGAACAATTACCTCCTGCTATATACGTGCAAACCAGCTTTTATTAGGGGTGTCCCCCACAAAATAGCAGGAATCCACAGCAGTTACTTCTTGCTATATACGTGCAAACCAGCTTTTATTAGGGGTGTCCCCCACAAAATAGCAGGAATCCACAGCAGTTACTTCTTGCTATATATATGCAAACCAGCTTTTCTTTGGGGTGTCCCCCCCACAAATGTGCAGGAATACAGAGCAGTTACCTCCTGCGATATACGTGCAAACCAGCTTTTATTAGGGGTGTCCCCCACAAAATAGCAGGAATCCACAGCAGTTACTTCTTGCTAAATACGTGCAAGCAAGCTTTTATAAGGGATGTGTCCCCCCCCCCCCGCCACAAATTTGCAGGAATACAGAGCAGTTACTTCCTGCTATATACGTGCAAACCAGCTTTTATTAGGGGTGTCCCTCACAAAATAGCAGGAATCCACAGCAGTTACTTCTTGCTATATACATGCAAACCAGCTTTTCTTTGGGGTGCCCCCCCCCCACAATTTTGCAGGAATACAGAGCAGTTACCTCCTGCTATATACATGCAAACCAGCTTTTCTTTGGGGTGTCCCCCCCAAAAAAAAAAAATTGCAGGAATACAGAATAGTTACCTCCTGCTATATACGTGCAAACCAGCTTTTATTAGGGGTGTCCCCCACAAAATAGCAGGAATACACAGCAGTTACGTCTTGCTATATACGTGCAAACCACCTTTTATTAGGGGTGTCCCCCACAAAATAACAGGAATCCATAGCAGTTACTTCTTGCTATATACGTGCAAACCAGCTTTTTAGGCAGTGTGAAACCCCAAAACAGGGATACAGAGCAATTAGGTCTGGCTATGTACACTCAATCCAGATATCCAGGGTGTGTACCCCCAAAACCTAGGTGGGAGAGACAGAAATTCAGTCTGGCTATGTACGCTCAATCCAGATATCCAGGGTGTGTACCCCCAAAACCTAGGTGGGAGACACTGAAATTCAGTCAGGCTATGTATGCTCAATCCAGTTTTTAAGGGTCTACCCCCCCAAAGCTAAGTGGGAGACACAGCAATTCAATCAGGCTATATCAGCTCAATCCAATATTTAAGGGTCTTCCCCCCAAAGCTAAGTCAGGCCATGTATGGCCAGTCAGGCCATGTATGGTCAATCCAATTTTTAAGGGTCTACCCCCCAAAGCTAAGTGGGAGACAGACGTTCAGTCAGGCCATGTATGGTCAATCCAATTTTTAAGGGTCTACCCCCCGAAGCTAAGTGGGAGATAGCCATTCATTCAGTCAGGCCATGTATGGTCAATCCAATTTTTAAGGGTCTACCCTCCAAAAGCTAAGTGTGATACACAGCAATTCAGTCACGCTATATCAACTCAATGCAATTTTTTGTTCAATCCAGTATTGTTTGCACTGCATGATGTAAACTATGCCTTTTTCTCTTGAAAAGCAACCCAACATGAAGTCAGCCATGTGTGCCAGTGTGTTACTTGGCATGACTTCACTGACCCCAACTGTAAGGGTCACTCTCCATTTCCTCCATTTTCCACTCCCCTTCACACCATCCGTGCTGAAGCAATGGGATGCACTGAACTTCACCCTCAAGCCTCGTGTGGGACAGTGATATGCAATGCCACTTCATCCCCCTCTTCTTCCTCCACCAGCCAACAGTGCGAAGATTACAGGAGTGTGCTCTGAATGTTTTCAGCCTAGCAGAGGCTACTTCTCACTTACGAAACTGGCCGCACTTTGACCAGTATATCAGGCACAATGGTGTAGGTTTCAAAGAACCTTTGCACCAACAAGTTGAAAACGTGGGCCATGTGTGGACCATGTTTGAGTCTGGCAAGCTCCAGATCTGCTACCAGGTTCCGGCCATTATCACATATGCAAACATGCCTCGGCCCAGGTGCAGCGGAGAAAACCATATTGCCATATCATCCTGGGTGGCATCCCTCACCTCGGAGGCAGTGTGCTGTCTGTCCCCCAAGCTGATGAGCTTCAGCATACCAGTGTTACAGCGTTTCCACGATTTAACGGCGGAGGAGGAGGAGGGTGGTGTTTCAGCATTCCTGCCAGGAATATTGGGCGGGGAGACAAGGCAGGCCGCCACAGTTTGTGACCCGGTCCCAGCCTCAACTACATTCAGCCAGTGTGCCATCATTGAGATGCAGTGTCCCTGGCCGCATGCACTTGTCCACGCGTCGGTGGTCAAGTGGAACTTTGTGCAACTTAGCGCAGAACTTAGGGCCCGCCTGATGCTACGAGACACGTGCTGGTGCAAGGATCAACTCACCCTAAGGGCCAAAAACACTGCTGGTGAATTTTGTTCCGTTCCAAAGGACTCTGTGTTAGTGTTTAGATTTGGCTCAGTCGCAGCTCCAGGACATGCCTTTGAAGGCATGGTTTCCTTTAGTGGCTCCATCTCAGCAGGATGATGATGGTAAAGCTTGGTTAAATCTGGTGTCGGAAGGGAAAATGGTTTCTGATCTACATGTAAAGTACTGGAGCATGTTGCTTGGACTATTAACACCTGATCAGAACCCTGTAGAGGTAATGTAGAGTCCGATATTAGAGGACCATTACCGCCAGTAGTGGTTTCAGCCAATTCTCCACCTTTGCGGTCCTCTAAATAAAAGTTACCCTCAGGACTTGATGCCAAAATGTTATCAATTTGCCAATTAAATCAAAGTCAATGTCTGGGTCCTCAGTCCAATCCACTGCATCAATCCAACACAATGAGAGTGATGGTTCTGGAACCACTGTTTTAGGGGCTAAGAATTTTAAAGGGGCTAATACTCTGCTGGTGCAAGGCTCAACTCACCCAAAGGGCAAAAAACTCTGCTGGTGCAAGACTGAACTAAGTTAAAGGGCCTAAAACTCTGCTGGTAAGAGGCTGAAGTCACCTAAAGGGCCTCAATCTCTGCAGGTAGCTCAGCTTAAGGGCCTGTAACTTAATTTGGAAGGGCTCACGTTAAGGGCCATAAAAGTGAATTTTGAAAGGTCTTACCACATCACACACACACACACACACACACACACATCCACAATGACAGTTCAGGGTGGGTACTGTTGGATTTTCCATTGCCTATTCCATCTGTGGTTGTCATGGGCAACGTGATTTAAAGGGGTGCTTGTTAATGTTTCTTTAGCTTAAATTTGGGTTTCTGTCCATCCATTTGGGGAAGAAAGAAGGTTTCCAGGTATTTTCCCACTTTGATAGAGGTTTTTTTGTGTGTGGAAAGTGTGTAGTTGATAGGCTGTGATGGTGGGGTAAAACTGTGACTTGGGCTTGTTAGATGCCCCCAGACATGCCTCCCCTGCCGTCCCAGTTGCATTGCAGAGGTGTTGGCATCATTTGCTGAGGTGTCATAGTGGACTTGGTGACCCTCCTGAGTCGAATGGTGGGTTCCCCTGAAACAAAGCATTTTTTTCCCATAGACTATAATGGGGTTCAATATTTGATCGAATAGTCGAATATTGAGTGGCTATTCGAAACGAATAACGAATATCAAATATTTTACTTTTCGCTCATCTCTAGTTAGGATCACCTAACCACTTTTGAATAAGAGCCTTTGTTGACAAGAGAGTGCAGTTTTTTTCAATATGCAAATTACTTATTTGGAGCAACAAGATTGTTGCGGCTTTCCTCTTTGGAGCAACATTGATGCCTTCATTGTTCCAAAGAGCTAATTTGTAAATTGACAAAAAATCTTGGTATCAAAGTCACCAATTCACAAGGGAAAAACACTATTTGGTTCAGGTAACCCTAACCTATCTAAAAATTTACCCAAGTTTAACATGACGTTTACCAAAAATAAACAGTTGCTAACTGCATTATCGTGAATTTATCTTTTTCCATTGCTTTCAATGACTTTTGTTGCAAGTTATGAGAACCAAGTGGAAGATGGCTATGTCTGTATTTGCAGGACTGGGGTGATATGCTTGGTATTAGTGTCAGACTCTCAGGGATTGATGTATTTAACTTGTTAACTTTCAAGTTAAACTTTGCTGTATCCGTAGACAAACCATAAATTAAATTTGACAGCAATTTCAGTATTTTTCTTCTGTGAACTGTCAGGTAAAGGACGTAATGTATTTCCGTTTTGGTGTACTGTTGATAAAGCTGAACACTAGAATAGACAGAGTTTGAAGGGTCATCCATTCACCTCCTAATTACCGAAGAATAATCCACCCTTATTTCCTTTTCCAGTATAAATGATAGCGCTGTTTAGGAATCACACAATTCCCCATACTTAAATACTGTAACCATAGTACATTTGCTTCCAGTACTTATTTTAGTGATCTATTAATCCTTTGCCTAAAGGGATTCCTTCTTTTCTTGTTGGACGTTTAAAGATTTGAGGGTGTAATTCATCCAGCCTTGTTACTGCGTCCCCTTTTAATAGCTCTAATTGCCTAATTATCTGTCCTAGCACAATCATAAAGGCTTCTTACTTTTAATTTTACCCTCAGGAAAATGTATCTGAACATTCTATATTTAACCATGATACTAATGTCCACATTTTATCCATAGCAAACCAATAAAGAAACTCTCTTCTGACACTGTAGCCTTCCACTGTCATAGGTATATGTATCACCTAGAAATATGATGCAATTTAGCAAGGCAGTTTAGCCTGCAATGACTTAGAATTTTCAAGGCAGTAATTGTAATCAATTCTGTCATTAATTCTTGAGTCATTCGAGTAAGGTGGAAATCTATTTATGGCTTTTCATTTTTTTTTTTTTGTGGTTTATTAGATCAGAAATCCCTGCTGCTGGTGCAAATGAATGACACTGATTTCATTTAACAACTGTAAATTATTCTTCAAGTGTTTCTGTGTTAATTGATGTTGCCCTCCTGCACTGTACATTTGCTTTTTGTGATTATAATGTCCTAAGTGTTTTGTTCATTAGAAATTGAAATTTGGGTTAATATATTCAGCTATTTTAGCAAGTAGGGGTTAGTAGCACAAGTATTGGATGAGTAGTAAGAAGCCGAAAATAAACAATGGCTTAACATAATCTTAAATGATACAAAAAGTCAAATACTTTGTAAAAAAAAAATCCCAATCCTACTATGTTATGTTTCAACTCACTTAGAAATATAGAATTCTGGATTCAGTTGCTGTAGGTGACCTCTAAACTCTGACAGTTTAAGCCGTAACTATATAGAATAATCATTACGGCTGCATGCACACATGCGTTTTGTGACTCAGTTTTCTTCTCCATTGCTGTTATGTAAATTGTAAAAATAGAAACAAAAAGAAAGAGGGGCAGCATGGTGGTTCAGTGGTTAGTACTTCAGCCTTGCAGCACTGGAGTTCTGGGTTTGAACCCTGCCAAGGACAAACATATGCGGGAGTTTGTATGTTCTACCCGTATTTGTGTGGATTTCCCCCCCCCACTCCAAAGACATACTGATTTGTAAAATGTACATTGTGGTACGCTTTGAATAATGGAAGGGACTCCATTATTTTGGCAGATTTCATGGTAGGCTTTTGCCATATTTTGCTTAGTATACTCTCACAGTGTCTTTACAGACCAGGTATTTGTTCAGTAGTTCATCAGTATTTCTCGAATAAGGAATTATTCATTTCAGTGTTTTTAGTCAGTGGTTTCCATCAGTATTTGTAAGCCAAAAACAAGGACAGTTCAAAAATTGAGAACAGGAGCAAATTGTTTTATTATACCATATTACCATATCTATCTATAATCTCCACTCCTGGACACATTGGATATATATCAATTCACTACTTTAATATTATTAAATTATTATATTATCATGAGCAGGAGTTATCTGATAATAGAGCAGGACCAAGATTGCTTTTTAAGAAGTCTGTATTCTGTCTTTTTATGCTGTTTTATGTTTTTATGCTGCGCTGTGTGAAATCTACAGAAGATTTAGGTTTCTGCGTAGAGTATCTGATGTTGTATAGAGATAAATGTACTAAGATTCAGTATGATAGGCTCACTATTACAAATAGATAGTAAATAGTTTTGTATACTGTGCCTTGACTACCTTCAGACATGTGATAGTATATTCAGTGACTTTACAACAGGAGCAGACTTGCTAAATTGCTCAGGAATTGCATAGGGAAATTTCACACAGCAGTAGTATGCCACGTGGCCAGTCACTGATAAGGAAAAAATGTGTACACTTTACAAGTTACTACAGTTATCCAATGTTGCCTTTTTGGGCTATGACTTTGCAGCTGAAAAATGTTAAAGATATTTTTCACTTGTACAAAGTGCACAGCTAATGACTGTATCACAAAACCAAAGAAATTCTTGGCAAATCCTCTTTAGTTACACTGCTGAGTGTAAACCTAACCTTATAGATGCTTTCACATGAGTCATTTTAAATATACTTTTTAAGACCATTGCCAAGTCTGGATCTGAGAAATAGGTTATTATTATTATTTTTTTTAAACATAACATATTACACTGTGTCTAGGGTTGAGCCGATCTTGAGATTTCAGTATTGATTTCAAAATCCGATTTCCGATCATTTTCCTGCCGATCCCGACCGTGAAATATGCTCGATCGCCGATCGGTATCCGATCCTTTCCGATCCCGATCCTCAACGCTAGTCAATGCTTCTCTATGGGAAAAGTCACTTGAGGGTTGAGCCAATCTTAAAATAATCTCCGACCTCGATCCCACTGGAAAAGATCGGGTCGGAATTCCAAATGCGATTGTGAAATTTACTCGATTGCCGATCGGAATCCGATCTTTTCCGATCCCGATCGCTCAACCCTAATTGTGGCAATATCTATTTAACCAGAACCAAACCAAAATACAGAAGCCTCCTATGAAAAATACCCCTTTCTGCTTCCATAGTAACAGGAGAGTAAGTGCAGCTAATCAGATGCCTTTGATTAATTGTGGCCATTTCTACTACAGCAGGAGTTTTGATAGTTTGCTGGTCTGGAACATTCAGATATAACATAACACCTAGGATGAAATATATCAACGATGATCTTAGAAAAGCAATTTGGGAAGGGATAATGTGATTTCCAAACATCTGGAAGTCCATCATTCTACAGTGAGAATTACAAGATATTCAATGTAGTTGACATTTTTCCCAGAGTGGACATCTCAGCAAATTCATCCCAATGTTACAACATGCAATACTCAGAAAAACTGCAAAAAAACCCCAACACTTCTATATTTAAAACTCTGCAGACCTCATATTGACGATAATACAATTAGAAAAAGACTGAATAAGTATAGCTTGTTTGGAAGGGTTGCCAGAAGAAAGATTCTTTTTTCTGCAAAAAAACATGGCAGCATAGTTTAAGTGCGCAAAGTTGCATCTGAACATACCGCAAGACTTCTGTAACAATGTCCTTTTGACAGGTGAGACAACAGTAGTCAAAGTGGATTTTTTTCCTGCATTACAAGTGTTTAATAAACTTATTTAGATGCAGAACAGTATCTATATATGCCTGTGCTATCTGCATGTCCTTCTGTCACAAGGTGTAAGGTACAACTTTAATTGATCTTCCATTTGACTTATTGTTACTCTGTTTCTGATGTATCTTGTTGCTGGTTTATCCCAGCCATATTTTTAATTTTTCCCTAAATTTTTTTTTAATAAAAACTGTAGTTGAAAAAAAAAACTGTAAATGATCCCTGTCTTCACAGACAACACTCACTATGCTATTATGTTACCGCACTGCTACTGCCAGACCCCAAAGTATCTACTGTCTGCTATCCAGCATGTGAAACACACTCCGTCTAAAGACAAGGAAGAACAATAAAATAGATTTAATCTTGTCTGTTTTTGTTCGACTGTTCGAACGTATTTCGAACCCCATTATAGTCTATGGGGGGAAATGCTCGTTTCAGGGGTAAGCAAAATTTGATAAAATTATACTTACCAAGTCCACAAGTGATGGTCGGGCTGGATTCTCCTTGAAGTCTTCTCCCAATGCAGCGCCCCCGCGGCGTCTTCCGGCTGGAATTCACTCTGCCTAGGCATCGGGGCCTAGGCAGAGCCGACTGCGTATGCGCGGTCGGCTCTGCCCGGCCTGACGCCTGAGCAGAGCTGACTGCAAATGCGAGGGCATGCCCGCGCATGCGCAGTCGGCTCTGCCTAGGCCGGATGCCTAGGCAGAGTGAATTCCAGCAGGAAGACGCCGCGGGGACGCTGCACGGAGAAAACTTCTAAAGGTAAGAGAAGAACCAGCGTTGATTGGCAGAATGTACAGCATTCTGCCAATCAACGCTGGTTCTGCATTGAACCTTAAACTTCGAACAGCTAGTAGTGTTTGATCGAGTACGAGTATTTCGAATACCGTAGTATTCGATCGAACACCTACTCGATCAAACACTACTTGCTCATCTCTACCCACTACACTAGACCGACACATGTTTCCATCAATCGTTGATTCACAACTCGCAATGGTTGGTGTAAAGGTATAGCAGTATTTAAAGAAAAATAGGTCAATCCAATATTCACAGATAATACACCACCTGTGTATAATAGAGGGAACGTGTAATGAAGCACTTAACATGTGGATACACAATGATGTCAACATAAAAAATGTGAAAGTGGATAATAGAACAAATTCGCTCTATTGGCTCAGGATGTTGCTCACTGCAGCTCTGTCTCCGCAGATTGTCTGCTTAGTTCTATTACCGCAATGGCAATATAATTATAAAGTACAAGCTAGTAAACCATTAATTGTCCCACACACTGTACACGTAGGGGATGAGTCTTAGTAAGTGGAAACCTAGAGGGTCACTCGAAAGTTTGATTTAAATAATGTTCTCTAAAATAACCACTGGCAGGATTACTCGCATCATGAACCAGAACAGGACATTTTATAGTGAATTTAGCATTTATTTAATCCCTTAGTGACCAATATAAAGAATTTCTAAGTCAGTTCTAAGTTATTCCCTCGCAATTGGCTTTCTATGTCAATTGCAGTAGAATGGTGCAGGATCTCCCGCACTGTCAGAAGTGGGCGACCGGTGGTGTACTCCCAACCAGGCACTAGCTCCTAATAGCCTTGATTGGCAAACTGTAGGGGTCTGATCCTGGCAGAACAGGGCTGCCTTCTGAAAAGTCTGATGAAGCCGTGCCAAAGACCAAAAATGGCTGAACAGGCTGCTCACTAAAGAGTTTGGACACATTTGGAACCATTTTTTCCATTACAGGTTTGCATGAATTTTTGGGTAAAAAATTATTATGGGAATAGCTTTTTAACAAACATTTTGAAGCCTTTGGCGACTTGGTATCTTGATGCTGCGGATTGCGCATGCATGGTTGTTTCATTTGGTTCCAGATTTCCATATGTACCGTAGCATTTTCTCAATCCTTACACTTTGGTTTATGGATACTGATAATAGACATGCAAAGTGAGACTGTGAGAGGTCAGCACGTTTATTCATGAGACACATTAACTATGTTAGGTTCATATACAGCTTACACACCTGGGCAATGTTTAGTCAATTATTGAAATGCTATATTTTTACTCTATATACTCTATATACTTTTGTTGCGATGAGCAAAGTCTATCATATTTTTTTTTTCACTTGTATAACATTGATGGATAGGTCTCACTGCATTATATTTACGCTTACTGTAAGCAGCATATCACATCATTTATATGGACTGGATGTGTTACTGAATTAATTATTGATGTAGTTACTTTGCACCAAATAGCACACATATACTATATAGGAATTGAGCTAAACATTGCATGGATGAATAAAGACTTTTTCAGCTGGAGCGCTCCTCTGGATTCTATATACTGTGGTAAAATAGATTATAACTAGAGATGAGCGAACAGTAAAATGTTCGATATTCGTTTCGAATCGAATATCGAACCCTATTATAGTCTATGGGGGGAAAATGCTCATTTCAGGGGTAGGCAACATTCGATCAAATTACACTTACCAAGTCCACGAGTGAGGGTCAGGCTGGATCCTCCGAGAAGTCTTCTCCGTGCAGCATCCCCGCGGCATCTTCCGGCTCTGAATTCACTCTGCCAGGCATCGGGCTTGGGCAGAGCCGACTGCGCAAGCCCGCACTACAAGAATGGAACTAAAGAAGGCCCGATGCCTGGCAAAGTGAATTCAGAGCCAGAAGACGCCACGGGGAAGCTGCACGGAGAAGACTTCTAAAGGTAGGAGAAGAACCAGCGTTGATTGGCCGACTGTATAGCATTCGGCCAATCAATGCTGGTTCTGCATCGAACTTTTCCATTCGATCGAGTACAAGTATTTCAAATACCGTAATATTCGATCGAATACCTACTCGATCGAATACTACCCACTCATCTCTAATTATAACTAGAGATGAGCGAACACTAAAATGTTCGAGGTTCGAAATTCGATTCGAACAGCCGCTCAATGTTCGTGTGTTCGAACGGGTTTCGAACCCCATTATAGTCTATGGGGAACAGATACTCGTTAAGGGGGAAACCCAAATCCGTGTCTGGAGGGTCACCAAGTCCACTATGACACCCCAGGAAATGATGCCAACACCTCTGGAATGACACTGGGACAGCAGGGGAAGCATGTCTGGGGGCATCTAACATACCAAAGACCCTCTATTACCCCAACATCACTGCCTAACAACTACACACTTTCCACATTCAAAAAAACCTCTATCAAAGTGGGAAAATACCTGGAAACCTTCTTTACTCCCCAAATGGATGGACACAAACCCCAATTTAAGCTCAACAAACAGTAACAACCACCCCTTTAAATCACGTTCCCCATGACAACCACAAATGGAATAGGCAATGGGAATTCCAAAAGCCCTCACCCTTAACTGTCATTTTGAGTGTGTGTGTGTGTGTGTGTGTGTGTGTGTGATGTGGTAAGACCTTCCAAAATTCACTTTTCTAGCCCTTAACATGAGCCCTTCCAAACAAAGTTACATGACCTTAAGCTGAGCTACCAGCAGAGATTGAGGCCCTTGGCATGAGTAGAGCCTTGCACCAGCAGTGTTTTTGGCACTTAGGGTGAGTTGAGCCTTGTACCAGCGTGTGTCCCTTAACATCAGGCGGGCCCTAAGTTCTGCGCTTTGCACAAAAGTTCCACATTAACTAGGCTGAATGGTACAAAGATTAGTAGGCCCGAGAACCAGGAACAGGTCTTGCAATGGCTGTCGGATAACGCTTAAAGCACATTGTCCACCAGCCAGTCAGCCTCTACCTCCTCTTACCCAACAGTCTTGTCCTCCTTCCACCCAAAATTCCCAATCTTCCCAGAACAATAACCCCAACTGTCCCTGCTCCCCAGAGCTGTTCTCCCTTCCTTTGACTGTACCGCAACCTGCCCCTCCATTTCGCGATTCCACGGACCTAACAGACGAGTATCTGTGTCCAGATGCTCAAACACTAGAGTCTCCTCCATTCCATCTCCGGTCGATTTGGTGGCGGATGACTAGCAACCCACCCTCATCGACGACGATGAGACGCAGTTGCTGTCAGGGCAGCCAGTTGACATGCGCATTGTGCAGGAGGAGGAGGCGAGACAGGAGTTGGAAGAGGAGGTGGTGGACGACGAGGACACCGACCCCACCTGGACAAGGCAGATGTCAAGCTGGGAAAGTAGTGTGGATGTTGAGGCAGGTGCAGCACCAAAAAGGGTAGCTAGAGGCAGAGACATGTCCAGAGGCAGAGGTCAGCTGCTTTGCCGAAGCCAGGCCAGACCCGGAATGTCCGAAGATGTTCCCTTTTGTACCCAGCCCAGAAAAACTCCCCCATCGAGGGCACGTTTCTTGAAGGTGTAGAGTTTTTTCAAGGAATGCGCCGAGGACAGATATAGTGTCGTCTACACAATTTGCCTCTCGAAATCGAGTAGGGGCCCTGAGAAGAGCAACCTGTCCACCACTTCAATGCACCGTCATTTGGAATCCAAGCAATGGAATCAGTGGCAGGCAGCAACGGCAGGACAAACGTCGCCCGCCGTTCATGCCACTGCCTCTGCTCACAGTGCTGGCGATGCACTCCAGAGGACGAGCCAGGACATCACTTCATCTGCCTCCGCCACTTTGTTGACTTCTCCCTCATCCTCCCCTGTTTCTGTCTTATCTCCTTCTCCTGCACCATCAAAGGCACCATCAGGCGCTTCTTTACAACAACCCACCATCTCTCAGACATTGGAGCGCCGGCAGAAATACACCGCTAACCACCCACCCACGCAAGCCTAGAACGCCAACATCGCTAAACTGCTGGCCCAGGAGAGGTTGGCGTTCCGGCTTGTTGAAACTCCCGCCTTCCCGGACCTGATGGCAACTGTGGCACCTCACTATGCCGTCCCTAGCCGTCTCAACTTCTCCCGGTGTGGCGTCCCCGCCTTGCACCAGCACGTGTCACTCAACATCAGGTGGGCCCTTAGTTCCGCGCTTTGCTGCAAGGTCCACTTGACCACCGACACTTGGACAAGCGCCTGTGGTCAGGGATGCTGCAGTGCTTATCTTTAATGACAGGCAGGGTGAATGTGGTGGAGTCTGTTCCCCGGGTGCAAACTGGGGTGGCCTATCTCCTCTCCCAGGCCAAAATTCATGGCAGGAGTAGACTGAAACCCTACGACGCTGCAACCTCCACCACAGCTACTAGCGGCAAACGCTAAAACACTGGTGTGGGGAGACGTCAGCAGGCGGTGCTGAAGCTCATCAGCTTGGGGGACAGACAGCACAGTGCCTCCGAGGTCAGGGATGCCATCCTGGCTGAGATGGCATTTTTTTTTCCCTGCTACACCTGGGGCCTGGCATTTTTACGCCTGTGATAATGGCTGGAACCTGGTAGCGGCTCTGGAGCTTGCCAGCCTCCAACACGTTCCATGTTTGGCCCACGTTTTCCAACTTGTTGGTGCCATGTTTCTTTGAAACCTACACCATTGTGCCTGATATACAGGTCAAAGTGGGGCCATTTTCGTAAGTGAGAACTAGCCTCTGCTAGGCAGAAAACATTCAGAGCACACTCCTCTCATCTTCGCACCGTTGGCTGGCGGAGGAAGACGAGGGGGTTGGAGTGGCATCTGATGTCCCTATCCCACACGAGGCTAGAGGGTGCACTTCAGTGCATCCCATTGCTTCACCACAAATGGTGTGAAGGGGAGTGGAAAATGGAGGAAATGGAGAGTGACCCTTACAGTTGGGGCCAGCAAAGGCATGCCAAGTAACACACTGGCACACATGGCTGACTTCATCTTGGGTTGCTTTTCAACACATATTTCACATCATGAAGAACAAATAATACTGGATTTTTTCAAGCCTCGAACCCCGGTCTAGGTCTAATGTCTGTTCCTTTCTTATATTAGGGGAGAGGGAAAAAAAATTACTTCAGTGATACGTTTAGCGTACATAGACTGACTATTAATGTGTATCCCACTTAGTGTTGTTAGGGTTACACACCGTCACAACCTGGCTAAAGCTTCTATAGCTGTTAATAAAGTCAACATAACTTTACGGTATCCAAAAAGACAGCTGGTACCGACAGAGAGCAAGACAAATGTCACCCAAAGCTGTGAGCTCTGAACACCCACAGTGACTTTGGCGTCATCATCATTATAAGGGAGCGGGTGGTAATAAATAACTTGGCAGTGCCTAAAACCCAAAAAGCTTATACAACTATATTTACATTAAGATACACAAATGAAACTTTTCAGTAGCATGTCATGAGACAAGCTGATAAGCTCTTCCTTTGTGCAGTGCTATTTGAAAGTTAAACGCTGCCTTTATTTTAATTCTGGAGAAGGTGCAGACATTAGATTTAGAACATGTTGTCTTCATTGTCCAAATCCTCTATATAGGTAACGTGTTTTTCGGGCCGAGCTGTCTGGGAACGAGCTGGTGCAGCACTGACAACCTGGGTGAATATGGCAAGAGCCTGAGATGTAGGGTGAATGAATCCCCAAATTATTTGTGGAATTCCCAGTGAGACAATGGCACTGTATACCAGTATTAAAAATTGTGGGTGCACGTAACCCCCATATATTCTTTGAATTCCCAGTGAGACAATGGAACTGTATAGCAGTATTAAAAATTGTGGGTGCACGTAACCCCCATATATTCTTTGAATTCCCAGTCAGACAATGGCACTGTATAGCAGTAGCAAAAATTGTGGGTGCACGTCACCCCAATATATTCTTTGAATTCCCAGTCAGACAATGGCACTGTATACCAGTAGTAAAAATTGTGGGTGCACATAACCCCCATATATTCTTTGAATTCCCAGTGAGACAATGGCACTGTATAGCAGTAGCAAAAATTGTGGGTGCACGTCACCCCAATATATTCTTTGAATTTCCAGTCAGACAATGGCACTGTATACCAGTAGTAAAAATTGTGGGTGCACATAACCCCCATATATTCTTTGAATTCCCAGTCAGACAATGGCACTGTATACCAGTATTAAAAATTGTGGGTGCACATAACCCCCATATATTCTTTGAATTCCCAGTCAGACAATGGCACTATATACCAGTATTAAAAATTGTGGGTGCACATAACCCCAATATATTCTTTGAATTCCCAGTCAGACAATGGCACTGTATAGCAGTAGCAAAAATTGTGGGTGCACGTCACCCCAATATATTCTTTGAATTCCCAGTCAGACAATGGCACTGTATACCAGTAGTAAAAATTGTGGGTGCACATAACCCCCATATATTCTTTGAATTCCCAGTCAGACAATGGCACTGTATACCAGTATTAAAAATTGTGGGTGCACATAACCCCAATATATTCTTTGAATTCCCAGTGAGACAATGGCACTGTATACCAGTAGTAAAAATTGTGGGTGTACATAACCCCAATATATTCTTTGAATTCCCAGTCAGACAATGGCACTGTATACCAGTATTAAAAATTGTGGGTGCACATAACCCCCATATATTCTTTGAATTCCCAGTCAGACAATGGCACTATATACCAGTATTAAAAATTGTGGGTGCACATAACCCCAATATATTCTTTGAATTCCCAGTCAGACAATGGCACTGTATACCAGTATTAAAAATTGTGGGTGCACATAACCCCCATATATTCTTTGAATTCCCAGTGAGACAATGGCACTGTATAGCAGTAGCAAAAATTGTGGGTGCACGTCACCCCAATATATTCTTTGAATTCCCAGTCAGACAATGGCACTGTATACCAGTAGTAAAAATTGTGGGTGCACATAACCCCCATATATTCTTTGAATTCCCAGTCAGACAATGGCACTGTATACCAGTATTAAAAATTGTGGGTGCACATAACCCCCATATATTCTTTGAATTCCCAGTGAGACAATGGAACTGTATAGCAGTAGCAAAAATTGTGGGTGCACGTAACCCCCATATATTCTTTGAATTCCCAGTCAGACAATGGCACTATATACCAGTATTAAAAATTGTGGGTGCACATAACCCCCATATATTCTTTGAATTCCCAGTCAGACAATGGCACTGTATACCAGTATTAAAAATTGTGGGTGCACATAACCCCCATATATTCTTTGAATTCCCAGTCAGACAATGGCACTGTATACCAGTATTAAAAATTGTGGGTGCACATAACCCCCATATATTCTTTGAATTCCCAGTGAGACAATGGAACTGTATAGCAGTATTAAAAATTGTGGGTGCACATAACCCCCATATATTCTTTGAATTCCCAGTCAGACAATGGCACTGTATACCAGTATTAAAAATTGTGGGTGCACGTAACCCCCATATATTCTTTGAATTCCCAGTCAGACAATGGCACTGTATACCAGTATTAAAAATTGTGGGTGCACATAACCCCCATATATTCTTTGAATTCCCAGTCAGACAATGGCACTATATACCAGTATTAAAAATTGTGGGTGCACATAACCCCAATATATTCTTTGAATTCCCAGTCAGACAATGGCACTGTATAGCAGTAGCAAAAATTGTGGGTGCACGTCACCCCAATATATTCTTTGAATTCCCAGTCAGACAATGGCACTGTATACCAGTAGTAAAAATTGTGGGTGCACATAACCCCCATATATTCTTTGAATTCCCAGTCAGACAATGGCACTGTATACCAGTATTAAAAATTGTGGGTGCACATAACCCCAATATATTCTTTGAATTCCCAGTGAGACAATGGCACTGTATACCAGTAGTAAAAATTGTGGGTGTACATAACCCCAATATATTCTTTGAATTCCCAGTCAGACAATGGCACTGTATACCAGTATTAAAAATTGTGGGTGCACATAACCCCCATATATTCTTTGAATTCCCAGTCAGACAATGGCACTATATACCAGTATTAAAAATTGTGGGTGCACATAACCCCAATATATTCTTTGAATTCCCAGTCAGACAATGGCACTGTATACCAGTATTAAAAATTGTGGGTGCACATAACCCCCATATATTCTTTGAATTCCCAGTGAGACAATGGCACTGTATAGCAGTAGCAAAAATTGTGGGTGCACGTCACCCCAATATATTCTTTGAATTCCCAGTCAGACAATGGCACTGTATACCAGTAGTAAAAATTGTGGGTGCACATAACCCCCATATATTCTTTGAATTCCCAGTCAGACAATGGCACTGTATACCAGTATTAAAAATTGTGGGTGCACATAACCCCCATATATTCTTTGAATTCCCAGTGAGACAATGGAACTGTATAGCAGTAGCAAAAATTGTGGGTGCACGTAACCCCCATATATTCTTTGAATTCCCAGTCAGACAATGGCACTATATACCAGTATTAAAAATTGTGGGTGCACATAACCCCCATATATTCTTTGAATTCCCAGTCAGACAATGGCACTGTATACCAGTATTAAAAATTGTGGGTGCACATAACCCCCATATATTCTTTGAATTCCCAGTCAGACAATGGCACTGTATACCAGTATTAAAAATTGTGGGTGCACATAACCCCCATATATTCTTTGAATTCCCAGTGAGACAATGGAACTGTATAGCAGTATTAAAAATTGTGGGTGCACATAACCCCCATATATTCTTTGAATTCCCAGTCAGACAATGGCACTGTATACCAGTATTAAAAATTGTGGGTGCACGTAACCCCCATATATTCTTTGAATTCCCAGTCAGACAATGGCACTGTATACCAGTATTAAAAATTGTGGGTGCACATAACCCCCATATATTCTTTGAATTCCCAGTGAGACAATGGCACTGTATAGCAGTAGCAAAAATTGTGGGTGCACGTCACCCCAATATATTCTTTGAATTCCCAGTCAGACAATGGCACTATATACCAGTAGCAAAAATTGTGGGTGTATATAGCCCCAATTCTATTGCTAGGGGACTTGCAGGGTATTTCTGAGGTGAAGGTGGGGGGGCACACCGTTGGAACGGGGATTTGGGGTGTATATATGGGGTATACGGGAATACACTGTCAGTGTGTTCCATTCAGGATCCTGGGAAAGCTGGGTTGCGGCGATTGAGCCCGTCAGTGCCACGTTACACTGACAAGCTTCTCCCTGGAATTGAAGTTATATGTAAGCCCAATATATTCTTTGAATTCCCAGTGAGACAATGGCACTATATGGCAGTAGCAAAAATAGTGGGTGTATATAGCCCCAATCCTATTGCTAGGGGACTTGCAGGGTATTTCTGGGGTGAAGGTGGGGGGGCACACCGTTGGAACGGGTATCAGGGGTATATATCGGGTATACGGGAATACACTGACAGTGTATTCCATTCAGGATCCTGGGAAAGCTGGGTTGCGGCGATTGAGCCCGTCAGTGCCACGTTACACTGACAAGCTTCTCCCTGGAATTTAGCTCTTATAAGAGCTGTTGGTTGTCTTCTCCTTCCTATCCTAGCCTGTCCCTGCCTACCCAGAATCTAACCCCTAGCTAACTGGACGGAAACCTCCGTCCTCGGTGAATTGCAAGCTCAGAATGACGCGAAGCTGGGCGGCGCTGTTCTTTTAAATTAGAGGTCACATGTTCTCGGCAGCCAATGGGTTTTGCCTACTTTTTTCAACGTCACCGGTGTCGTAGTTCCTGTCCCACCTACCCTGCGCTGTTATTGGAGCAAAAAAGGCGCCAGGGAATGTGGGAGGGGAATCGAGTAATGGCGCACTTTACCACGCGGTGTTCGATTCGATTCGAACATGCCGAACAGCCTAATATCCGATCGAACATGAGTTCGATAGAACACTGTTCGCTCATCTCTAATTATAACCTGTTGCTGGCTTTTGACAAACACAAATAAAACTTATTCCCAACACACTCATATCTTGTACAATACATGGGAGCTGTTAAAAATACAGGTTCGTGATCAAATCTTAGTTGTACAGCAAACGTCTATATATAAAAGTTTTTACCTATGCAGAGTTCAATTTATTTCTAAATTGAGATAAAAACATATAGTTATTTTACAGAGGTGAAAGGGATCCTGTTTTATCAATACTTGAAATAACTGCAGTGTCTTACTGGCAGCTGTTCTATGTATAAGCCTTCTTACATGGTTTTGCAGTCATTTTTCTGCTGCTAAAACCCCCACTATGGTTGCACCACATTTGCATTTATGTTTCAGAGAGGGGGTGTGCACAATACAGAGGAGTCTGCCTCTACACATGCATTAATACTACTACTGGTTTCTTTACTTGCAATTCTGCCAGAAGTAACTGTAAAATACTAAACAAATAGCTGAGCAAAGCCCAAATGACCATATTTTGGGAGGTCCAGGGACACTGGACTCCAAATTCAGGTTATTATGCAACAAAAAAGATCTCCAACACAGAAAAAAAAATCTGAGCACAATGACAAAATCTTTTTGCTGCTTATGACTAGCCTTCCACCAGCAATAAACAAGCAGCTAGTCAGTAGTAGTACATCGTATATAGACTCTTACAGTCTTAATTGTCAGTAGCTGCAAACTCCACTCTGTGATTTTAGTATATGTGTATTGATTTTATTATATTTAGTCACATGATACTCGGTTCTTTTCTTCATTGATGAGACTCCTTTCTGGGTAGTGCACAGGCATCAGTGGTTGTACACTAGTGTTCGTAAAGGCACCAGTGTACAACCACCACCAAAATTACTTCTAAACCACTTATATGCTGTTGTAGGAGTGGTTAGTGACTTAGAGAACGTACGCTTTCTGAGTCAAAGTGCAATCTTACTGCCAAGAAAATAAATGATTAACTAATCTATGCAAATTAGTCGTTTCAAGCACCCGTGACATGGTTGCCTCTGCTGGAGCACCCATTTTTCCCTGTGGTTGGTGCACATAGGGACCTGTTAAACTTGATGTTAGGGGGCTGCACGGGGTAGCAGACACAAACAAAAACCGTTGCTCTGGCAGGTACTGCCCTACCCCAAGTGCACATAACATCTTATTTGCATAGGGATTAAAAGTTGATTTTCGTGGCAGCAACATTTCACTTTGACATAAAAAAGTAATGTCCATTAATGACACTACAGCTTATAATTGGTTAATAGGTGATTGGTGATGGACTCTCTTTAATACAATCAATCATCCTTTGTGGCTCCAGTTAAAGGAAACCTCAGACTGGGGAGGTCGACATTAGCCATCCTAAATACGAGACAATATTAAAGATAGTTTCCCATATTACCTCGCAGCGGTCGCCTCGCGTATTCTTGATTGGCATCACTCATCTTGCTCTAAGCTCTGGGTTGCCTTGGAGGAGTCTTTGAGCCCTATACCACTCACGGCGCTCCCTTGGCTCCATAAGAAATATTGGACAGACTGCAAACCATGTCTGCTTCCGTTTGTTGCGAGTCAAACTATGGAGGTGTGTCGAATTTATAGTGGTATGCAGTTGCTTTTCCGGAATGATGGCCCTCTGACTCCGGTCTCGGGCAACCCCGACTTTCCAGCTGCGTTTAGCTCTTCTTTTTTGGGTCGCCCCCCTACCCACCCTCTCCTTCGACTCACGCATGTTACTTCTGCCTCCGCTCTCCTTCCCCGCTCAGACTTGTTGGCTTTAGCCTCCAGACCGGACTCAATGGCTGCCCAGTGGCACTGCTCCCAACTGTCCCATTTTTACTTCTCCTTGAAGCGTTCACAAGATGTTCATAGGCCACTTCTGCCCTTGGAGCGCCTCTGTCTCTCTGCTTCTCGGCCGGAACACACGGTCTCTCTGCTATACAACTCCCTGTTGGAGAGTCCGGAGGATGGCTTACCACCCTTTGTCAGGGGGTGGGAAAGGGAGCTGGGGGTGGCATTCTCGCCGGGTGTGTGGTCGTCAGCCATCGAGATGTGTCATAAATTCTCTATCTCCTGTAAGGCTCAGCAGACCAACTATAAGATCCTCTCTAGGTGGTACAGGGTTCCGACTCTGCTCCACACCATCTTTCCGACCACCTCAGATAGGTGTTGGAGATGTCTCAACGACCGTGGCACGATGGCTCACATCTGGTGGGGGTGTCCCCTTCTTCGCCCTTATTGGGATGGCGTGCGAGGGGTTATTCGTCAAGTGACAGGTGTTGTCTTGGAC
Source organism: Leptodactylus fuscus (assembly GCF_031893055.1). NCBI lineage: Eukaryota > Metazoa > Chordata > Amphibia > Anura > Leptodactylidae > Leptodactylus > Leptodactylus fuscus. Next base: position 65,493,220 of record NC_134268.1, on the reverse strand, counting down.
GATGATCCTGCCCCTCTTCTTCTTTCCCTTTTCCCTCGAAAATTTCGAAAATCCATTCGCAAGTTATTGGGGTTTATGTTGGTAGCTGCTCGTTCAGTCATCCCGAGGCTGTGGAAGTCCCAGTCCCCCCCCACACTCCTTTCCTGGCTAAAGGAGTTCCTCCATATCCGTACCATGGAGGATATGCTGGCGATGCTTCGCCCTGATGACCGTCTTCACCGTCAGACTTGGCTGCTGTGGAACATGTTCTATTACTCCTCAGATTTTCGTTCCCTTTTTCCCTCCTCACCCTTGTGAGCCTACCTACTTTATACATTTTTTTTTTCCTGTTATCTGCTTTTCTGGTTCTCGTATAGTTTTACCTAGTGCTCTAATATTGAAGATCACTGCTTTTTCTGTTTTGCTATTACAATTTGTTATGGCTTTTGTTACCCTCACTTCTTCAGTTACCTGATTAACTGTATTGCATTGTTCATTGTAACTCTGCTGCGTCAGAGTCCGCCTCCCCCTCTCCCTGTTCCTTTTCCCTGTTCCCCTATATACTTTTTCCCTTTTTCCTTCCTATTGTTTCCCCGACTTTTCCCTCCCTTTCCTCCCTCCCCTTCCCTTTTGTTTAACCCTTGGAAAAATCTTTAATAAAATTTAATGTTGAAAAAAAGATAGTTTCCCATTTCCAGATCTTTCCGTGAACAACAGGAAGAGTGAAAGTGTTAAAAACTTCTGTAATGAAGAGTCTAATAATATAATGTGATGATTTAACACTGCTGAATTCAATAAAGCAGTTTCTAAATAATGCTAGCAATAATAACATTATGAATAATTATAGAAATGATGTGTTCTATGATCAAGTTAGGTATGATAATAAAACATTCATGCATATAAAGAATACAATTATTGTGGAAATTAAAAATTATCAAGGGGCTTGAATAACAATAAACAAAGTAAAGCAATTTAAAACTTTGTTGAGAATAATTTAACCCATCGCGTAATTTCCTAATGTGCTTTCGCCACAGTACTGTATAACCAGCAAAGCTCTAAGGTTCAAAAGTGCACTAAAGCCATAGTGAACATTGATTTCATTTCATCTACATAGCATATAAAAGAAAATTGCTTATTGGGTGATATGTGTTCAGTCTTATTTTTATTATTAGTCTTGTGTTAACCTGCACATAATTTCAATAATTTTCAAGCCCACATGAAGTATTATACTTACTGTACAAGCATTGGAAACTCTGTGTATTGCTTATATATTTAAGACAATCTCAACTGAATATTATAGGTAAGATCACTTACTCCATGTAATGTATAAAGATGCTGGATAAACCGTTTATCCACAGGATTAGAAGGGAGTCTGTCAGCTCAAAATTGAATCTGAAGGTAAACACAGTATCTTGTAAGACTTGTGATAAGATATTCAAAATTTACTTTATTTCAAATTGCCGATCTGTTGGTTAGAAAGTTTTATAAATATGTAAATTAACTGACATGTAGTCTACAGTGTGGGCTTCAGTCATCGCTGCAGGTTACCGCTCCTAATTCCCTCCAAAGTCCCCCCACCACAGGATGAAAGACAGCTCTCTTTCCTCTTTTGGCATTTACCATGACGCTTGTGATGTCAAATGTTCTGCATTGCCCGACACTTTCAGAAAACCAAGAGAGAACAGAGGGCTGGCTTTCATTCTATGGTAGATGGACCTCAGAGAAAATTAGGTTTGGTAATCTACAGTGTTGATCAAAGCCCGAACTGCAGATTACATGCCTCTAAAACTTTTTTTTTCCAGTCAATTTACATATTTTCAAAACTTGGAAAGATGGAATGAAATAAGAAAGCCCACAATAACAAGCCCTGCAAGGTACTGTGTTTATCTTTATATCAAATTTTGAGATCACAGTCTCCCTTTAAAGATGCCGAACCCCTACCAGTCAGTTGGCTTCTATTTAAAAAATGGCTGTCGACATGACACAGTTCATTAAAGGGTTAATAGAGATCTTTACAAACTTGTCTTGCTTATAACAATGTGAACAAGAGAAAACAATGACTTAGTAATTCTACTAATATGAAAGTTTGGATGTTTGTGTGTTTGTTACTCGATCACGCAAACACGGCTGAATGGATTTGGATGAAATTTGGCACACAGATAATCTGTAACCTGGATTAACACATAGGCTACTTTTTATCCTTGTAAATGACATGGCTTCATGACTGTTATGCATTTATGTTCATATACTATTTTAAACTGCTCTTGCCAGCAAGACTATCAGCTAATTGGAGTTTGCTGATAAAGCCATGTCTGTTATATCTCTATGTAAACACACAGATAACACTGTGTCCATTGTGTATAAGCATCTGCATATTATCTGATCTGCTCCAGGAAGTGTGCTGATACACTGAAATGGGAAAACCCCTTTAATCCAAATTGGGAGTTTAACAATTTTAAACATGCTGGGAAAAAGAAAATCTAATTTGTCGCAAAATTCTAAAACAAGAGATATGAAGGTAGCCAGAAGTCAACAGACTTTTCCTCAAGCGGCGCTGAGGCGGATCATCAACACCAACAACTCACAGATGAAGTCGCAAGCAGAGGCTAGTATTAAAATAATTTAAGTACTTGAGCATCCATATAATCAATGGGCAAAAATATATACATGCATGCCACATATGGTACAATCTTTTCAGATAGAGAACTGTGATTTGTCATGCCATACAACATGTTTCCACCACTCCCGAGTCCAGTGGTGCTGTGCTTTTCATGATTACATTGATCTATTGGCATTGTGCTTGGTGATATAAGGTTGAATGCAGTTGTTTGCCGATACAAACCCATGCCAAGAAGCTGCTTGTACAGTTTTTATGCTGACCTTAGTGGTAATAGAGCAACATACACCAATATAGGCCACTTTCCACCCATTTTATGTGAAGCAACACTAAAACACTTGGCAAATGTGATGCCTAGTGTTTTGGTGCAGACTATGCCAGTATTCTGTTGCATTTTGCTTAGCAAACTCACCCATTGTTTTTCTTTATATCACAAAACACAAACTGTGCTGCCTAGAGTCTGATGACAAATTTATTAGCATATTTATGGACTCTACCAGTATCAGATGACTAGATATCTGTCAGTTCAATATTTGAAGACAATTGAAAACTGAACATTGGAAGTGGAATTCAACCTTTCTCTTTTATTCTCCCACCCTCCAGTTGTTCTCTGCATTAGATGCAATTCACTACTCTGCTCAAGTAGTTGTAATGGAGTTACACTCAAAATATTATCTTTATAGCTACTTGTACTGCTGGTATATCAGCAACTGGAAACAATTGTTTTTCTGTTTTATCTGCGAGAAACCTTGTGTCTTCAGAATCTGTTGTATCTCTCAATAAAAGAAACATTAAACCCAGTGACAAAAGATGATAGGGCAGAAGAAATAGCAACCCTCACTAATATAGGAACATACACTAAAATAGGAACCCTCACTAATATAGCATACCTCACTAATATAGGAACACACACTAATATAGGAACTCTAATATAGGAACCCTCACTAATATAGGAACCCACACTAATATAGGAACCCACACTAATATAGGAACCCTCACTAATATAGGAACCCTAATAGAGGAACCCCCACTAATATAGGAACCCTAACTAATATAGGAACCCTCACTAATATAGGAACCCTCACTAATATAGGAACCCTAACAGAGGAACCCCCACTAATATAGGAACCCTAACTAATATAGGAACCCTCACTAATATAGGAACCCTCACTAATATAGGAACCCTCACTATTGAGAGGTTCCTGTAGCCGCCACTTTTATAGAGTCACATGACCACAAGGAGGAGTATTTCTCAATTTTAACTGGAACATGAGACTAAATAGAAACAAGGGGAAGGAGAAGATTATTGGAAGAAGGACTGGGACATTGTGTTTATTTTTCTGTGCATTTGTTGGGATTAGTGTTCCTTTAACAATGCACTAAGGTTCTATTGTGGTCTGTATTCCTCCTATAGTTAAACTCAATTACTGTATGTTTACTATCTCTGCTCATTAACTATAATATTATATGCAGTTCATTAAAAAATATATGATTGCTATTACTAATAATATGTTTATTATATTTATGGTATTTTTATTTTTTACCATATTTTATCGAAAACTTTAATCTTATTTCTCTTGTCCACTTTCAAAAGGAGTCTATAACAAAGGCATCAGGCTGAAGTTTATCTACATATTGATGACTTTAATATACTGTACCATGCTGTAAGTCAAATCCATAAAATGAGTCCTTGATGATGTTAACAAGATTTTCATATTAGCAGGATAACCTTACATTTGTCCATGTAATATAATATAAGATCTGCTTATAAAGTACAGTATTTTACTCTGTGATAGCTATGATTTGAGTCTTGTAATACTTCTGTCTTTATAAAAGTTCCTGGACTACACATTTATTAAAAGTTGAACCTTTACAAAATGTCGAGAGTCCAAAATGTTAATAGCTTTTGATATACAAAAGAATTCAATTCCATGGCCTTTTTAAGGCCAAAGTAGATATGGAATTGTACTGTAAATGTGCAACAATCATTAGCTGTAGCCGATGGATCAGTTTTAAACTATTTCAGCTTTCAGTGACCAGCAATATTACTAAATCAAAGTTAGTTTCTGGAGGGACAATGGGGACGAGATCTTGACTATGGCAGGAAGAACTTTATTATTATCTTGCGCTCTACTTTTGTAATTTATTACTGCAGAAATGCATTTCTTAAATGAAATAGGTGCACAGAAGGCTTAATACAATGTAATGTCGAATATAAATTCAGAAATAGAGTATATACTATATCTACTATCATTTTTGGAAACAACAATAATAATAATTACTAGACATATAAATGTATCTTTTCAAATACGTTTTTTTAAAAAAATATACCCTTTATTATTCCTGCCACACTTCAAAAACTAACCCATAATATATTGACAGACATAACTAGTTGAGTGACAATAAAAATAACTAATAAATAACTACAACACAATAATAATAATAATAATAATATATATATATATATATATATATCTAAATAATACAATAATAAATAAATAAAAATATTAATAAATCCAAATCAGGATTACAAGATGAAGATGTAGCAAAGATTAACTAGAAACTTATATGGGTAATGCTTACCACGGTACGCCCTGCAATAGACTTCATTACTAACATATCTGCTGGTCCCCTCAAGCCCGATGCTTACCTTTACAAGTTAACTACTTTGCGACGAGGAACTTTCACTCAACTCTTTCAATGGCTTTAGTTGGGTTCTGTGATAAGATATACTGTGTCAGGTTGTCGGTGTCAAGTTAAACTACACCAGCGCCTTAAAGGTATTGCCAGTTTCACACACATATTGAGCGACAAATGTTACTGTTTGTATAATGAAAAGTTCTACAATTTTCCAATAAGCTTTAACTATTAATGCCTCACAGAATGCTTGCCAATGATTCATTCTATTTACTTACAGTGGATAAAAATCAGTCCATGGTCATGTAATGTACAGTCCATGGTCATGTAATATACAGTCCATGGTCATGTAATATACAGTCCATGGTAATGTTGCGATGAATAACAAAGCTGTACAACTTACTAGGTGCTAGGCAAATGTCTTATTATGATGCAACTTAATGAGCTGTGCACGTGTGTCCTTAGCACGACCTTGGACTGATTTTTATCTTCAGGAAATAGGCTGAAATTTAGAAAAAAAATGTGAAACATTGATATAGAAAATTTATTGGAAATGTATATGACTTTTCATGTTTGTTTTCATTATAACTTTTTAAACATTACTTATGTTATTACTTATTTAAAAAAAATTCTTAGCACCCTCGAGGATTTTGATTTGGGACCATTTGGTCACTTGTAAAATATACTGCACTGCTTATGTAGTTCAAGGTATTAGGCTGTCTATATAATGCTGAAAGACATTATCTTAGACAATCCAATTCTGTCTTCAGACATAAACCAAGTGTTATGATAGAATTCTTGTAGAAAATATCAGAAGATAGCAGAAACTGTCTGATAACAGAAAGCAGTAGAACTAGCTATTCAATTCAATACAATAATGAGAGATACAGTATGCTCAGACACCCGATTGCCTTCACTAGTGTCAACTGCAAGGCCAGATAGACGTCAATGAATTTGGGTTCCAAGTATCACCACCAGAAACCATATGAGAAATAAACTCTCCACTCTCCATTTTTTTTCTATGTTTGACATTATGAAGTGATGCCATGACATTACAATATGTGCAGAATTGGTATCATACATTTAGTAATAACCTTGCAAATATAACAACTGAATAAAACAATGAGTATACATAGCAAGTGACAACATTAATGAGCCATATTATACCTAAATAGTGGTGTCAACTTGGCAGTACCAGCCCAATATAAAAACATCTATATAAAAAAATGTGAAATATCTCTATTTTTATTTCATTAGGTAAGATCACACTTCTCCAAAAGTAAGTTCTTGATCACTAAGTGTAGTTACAAGCCGGTCTGTAATCTGGCTTTTTACTGATGATATTGAAGCAGTGGCGTTATCCTTGCTCAGTCGCCTTATAGGTCATATCAGTATAACACATATTTTACTGTTGATATACTTAATTTTCTGATGTTATTATCAGCATCTCTACAAGGCCCATAACTATTCTTGGATTGATTTGTATTTTTGGCAGCAAAGTACATTCTACTCTTTGTGGATGGCATGGTGACTGCATGGTCCTATGGTGATTAAACTTATATATTATAATTTCAGTAGATGACCAAAGAACCTTTCCACAAGTGCAAATTGGAAACTGGAATATAACATTTTGCTACATCTCTAATTGAACTCTTTTATTGGAAGATTTCGACTAGTTATTGATACTTGTATAAGGTCTGTACATATATTTTAAACCAAATTTTCAAAACTTCAAGTTTAAGACCCCATGTAGTGAGCTGCAACCAAAAAGTGCTGTGGAAAAGACCATGGTGGAGATGCATCACGTTTTTGTTTTTTTTCCGCATTACTTTTCACAGAAAGTCTGCATACTTTTCCATTAAGATAAATAGCTCAATGTCCAGCTCACCCACTTGTCTTTCTGAAAATCATAATCCGGGATGCACGGAAGCCGACGGACTCACATCCGTTCCACCTGTGATGTGCCAAGTCTACCACAACGAATACTTCATGTGCATTGAACTTTTTTAAAGATGAAGTAAATAAAGGTGAAGTGATTTTATACTTTAATCGGAGTATGCTGGAGTTTGTTGTATATTGGTTTCCATTGCCGATGTGAGTCCGTCGGCTTCCGTGCATCCCGGATTATGATTTTCGGAAAGACAAGTGGGTGAGCTGGACATTGAGCTGTTTATCTTGCGGTGTTTGGACTTTCTTCGTTGACTCCCCCTTGTGTATTTGTATACAGTGATTCATATATATCATGGATACTTCTATGTGTTTTACTACGCTAAAATTGTCTACGGGCAGAGCGTCTAAAGCTGCAGCTGTTTTCAATCAACAAGTTGCCAATGTACAGTCTACTAATCCAGATTTAAAATCCTTGATAAATCAATGGGAAAAATGTTTAACCCAAGAAACAAAAATTACATGGGACTGCCTAACTTTAGAAAAATATGTGACAAGTAATATGATTCCACGAGGGCTACGGCTCAAAAAATTCCCTACATATGCATATAATGAAGAGTTTACCAGTAATTGGAATGATATCCCTTCTAAATGTTCACTGGATTTAATGAGACTTATTGTGGATCAAGAAAAAAAGAAACTTGACACATTAAAAGTGGATTTGGCAAAAATACAGGAACAACTTAAAGAGTTTGAAAATGATCCGAGTTATATTACATCTAAAGGTCTGGTGGAAAAAAAGATCGAGAATTTAGAACAAACTATTATGTCTATTAAAAAGAAAAAATACCAACGGGATTTGAACGATTATACTACGGGCTTTGTGTATGCTACCAGAGAGAATGGCCAAAAATTTCCTCCAAAGTCCATACTTAGAAATCGTAGATCTCCTATGAATAAAAGACGTAAGGTGTCGTTTTCTTCGTCTGAACAAGGATCGGATTTATCATATTCTACTCAAGAGGAGGATGTTTCAATGGACACATCATATGCCTCCTCGTCTGTGTCACATAATGCAAGGCAGCAAACTGGAGATAGGATCAGAGACAGATCAAAAAACGCACACGAAGAGCGGGCAGGAAACACAAAAAGTTTTCGAAAATATCCTACCCGCTCGAATCGCAACTAATGTTAAGTGAAAATAGTAAAAGGAATGAATATGATAATGTTATCAATTTGTCTACACAGGAATTGAATAATCATGAAATGTCAGTTTTGTCTAAAGGTTTAGGGTTTGTACCCAATCAAAACTTTAACCTGTTTAATACACTGTTGGACGTAAATAAGTTTGTAAGAATGTTAACCATCAAGAGGCATTTTTTCAATAAAGAGTCTGAGAATATTAGAGATGATTTACAAGCAGTAGAGTTATTGGGAGTAGATCAATCTAAAATGAGTATGGAAGTGGATAATATGTACAGTAGTGATAATGTCTATGGTAATATGACGTTTCAAGAGCAAACTGCCGTGAGTAGTTTGATACAATTACAGGAGGAAGCAGACCCATATAATGATGGTACAGTACATAGAGTTGGTGCCACTGTTAAGAATCCCACATTTTATCCAGTAGCATCTAGAGCCTCAGTTTATACACTATTCCAACAGGCGGTCGAAGCTGAGTTGGTACATTTAGCTAAAACTAAAAAGAATGGCAATAGTAGGAACAATATGACTTCAGATGAATATAAAGCTTTACAGGACTTAGGAAAGAAAAAAGAATTAGTTTTCAAAAAAAGTGATAAAGATGGAAAAATAGTAGTGTTGGACAGTGAAGAATATAGGAAGGGTTGTTTGAAAATATTGGAAGATAAAACTACATACAGGAAATTAGAGGGTAATCCGACAGAGAGTATTTCTGTGTCTCTTAAAAAATTAGTTCAAAAAGGGGTGGATGGTGGTATATTTACTGCCTCTCAAGTGAAACATCTTATTCCTGATCACCCTACGACAGCTATCTTCCATGGGATACCCAAGACGCACAAACAGGTCCATCTAGTACCTTTACGTCCTATCGTGGCAGGTATGGGATCTCTAAATGAACAGCTGTGCTCATGGGTAGATGATCTTTTAAAACCCATGGTAAGACGATGTCCGGGATATATTAGAGACACAAAAATGCTACTCAATGAAATGGAACATATACAATGGAGTAAAGAATTTTCGTGGGTGTCGATGGACATCGTTTCATTATATTCTAGTATTCCGCATGATATAGTTTTGAAAGCTTTATTCCATCATCTATCTAAATACAGTAGATTTTCAGAAATTTTGTGCGAGTACATTTTGGAGGTTACTTCGTATCTTCTTACAAATAATTTTTTCCTATTTGATGGTGGGTACTATCTGCAGATTAAAGGGGCCCCTATGGGGGCACCCTTCTCCCCGTCTGTCGCCAATCTGACACTATCTTGGTGGGAGGAGAATTTCGTATTCACTCCTGCAAATCCTTTTTCGGGACACATATTCTGGTACGGGCGCTATATTGATGACGCCCTCATTATTTGGAGGGGTCCTATAGCGCCCGTGCCAGAATGGATTAAATATGTCAATACCAATCCTATTGGCTTGTCCTTTACCTTTATGCAACAGGATGTATGTATCGCTTTCCTGGATGTTAAGCTGACAGGTAATACAGATGTAGGTAAAGTGGAGACTGGCTTATTTCGTAAGCTGTCGGGGGTAATACCCTTTTGCGGGCGGATAGCCACCATCCGAATCACACCCTGAAATCTATACCGGTGGGTGAACTTATGCGTACCCGCTGTAATTGTTCCACTCTAGTTAGTTACAAGGTAGAAAAAGAGGTTACCTTACAGAGGTTGAGAGATAGGGGTTACCCCGACTGGTCTTTACGTAGAGCCAGTAACATTGTGGACTCTATGTCAAGACAGGATCTTTTGAAGGAAAATATTAATGGAAATTGATATTCTACTTGTGATAGGAAAAATAGTAAAAATAGGATTGTTTTTTCTACTCCTTTCAGTAACCAGTTCAAATGTATCAGAAATATTATATATCGCAATCTGTCTATTTTAAATCAGGATCCTATAACAAAACAGATATTACATGAAGGTATTCAAGTGGTGGCCCGTAGAGGGTATACGATAGGCAATAGAATTTCTCCTAGTCTTTTTGTAAGATCTGAACCCAGAAGTGATACGTGGTTAACTGTAAAAGGATGTTACAATTGTGGTGCTACACGATGTAATGCATGTAAATTTATTAAGAAGACTAAAGAATTTTATAATTCGGATCATAGTAAAATTTACAAGATGGATACCTTTATGAACTGCAATAGCCAATACGTGGTTTACATAGGGGAATGTGTGTCGTGTAAATTACTGTATGTAGGTTGTACGATAAGGAAATTTAAAAAACGTATCTCAGAACATGTGTCAGATAGTGAAGGGAGTATAGACAACATGTCCAACTTGTCACGAAATTTTGCTTCAAAACATGCAGGGAAAGTTGATTCTTTAAAATTTTATGCAATAGAACAAGTGGAAAAAGCAGTAAGGGGAGGAGACAGACGTAGTAAATTACTACGTAGAGAAGCTTTTTGGATTATGGAGCTTAATACTCGCTCTCCTGAAGGGTTAAATATAAGATCTGACCTAGCCTATATTCATTAAAATGAGTGCAGTTTTCTTTTAACAATCATCGGTCCAGTAATCATCTGACAGTCTAAAGTAGGTTGATATATATTAGAGTGGGTGTTTTTTCTTTCCCGTCTAAAAAGTATAAAAAGTAGAGATGAGCGAACACTAAAATGTTCGAGGTTCGAAATTCGATTCGAACAGCCGCTCAATGTTCGTGTGTTCGAACGGGTTTCGAACCCCATTATAGTCTATGGGGAACAGATACTCGTTAAGGGGGAAACCCAAATCCGTGTCTGGAGGGTCACCAAGTCCACTATGACACCCCAGGAAATGATGCCAACACCTCTGGAATGACACTGGGACAGCAGGGGAAGCATGTCTGGGGGCATCTAACACACCAAAGACCCTCTATTACCCCAACATCACAGCCTAACAACTACACACTTTACACACTCAATACCACCTCTCTGACAGTAGGAAAACACCTTGAAACATGTGTATTTGGCACTTGCAGTGAGGAGAGCTTGTCACCAGCAGTGAATTTGGCCCTTGTAGTAAGTTGAGGTTGGCACCAACATTTGTTTTGAAAATCAGGGTGGATTGAGCCTCTAACCAGCAGAGTTTGGGCAAATTCATGGTGGAGGGAGCCTCTAAAAACCCCAGTTTGGACCAATTCATGGTGGAGGGAGCCTCTAAAAACCCCAGTTTGGACCAATTCATGGTGGAGGGAGCCTCTAAAAAACCCAGTTTGGACCAATTCATGGTGGAGGGAGCCTCTAACCAGCCCAGTTTGGGCAAATTCATGGTGGAGGGAGCCTCTAACCAGCCCAGTTTGGACCAATTAATGGTGGAGGGAGCCTCTAACCAGCCCAGTTTGGACCAATTAATGGTGGAGGGAGCCTCTAACCACCCCAGTTTGGACCAATTCATGGTGGAGGGAGCCTCTAACCAGCCCAGTTTGGGCAAATTCATGGTGGAGGGAGCCTCTAACCAGCCCAGTTTGGACCAATTAATGGTGGAGGGAGCCTCTAACCACCCCAGTTTGGACCAATTCATGGTGGAGGGAGCCTCTAAACAGCCAAGTTTGGACCAATTCATGGTGAAGGGAGCCTCTAAAAACCCGTTTGGACCAATTCATGGTGGAGGGAGCCTCTAACCAGCCCAGTTTGGGCAAATTCATGGTGGAGGGAGCCTCTAAACAGCCCAGTTTGGGCAAATTCATGGTGGAGGGAGCCTCTAACCAGCCCAGTTTGGACCAGATAATGGTGGAGGGAGCCTCTAACCACCCCAGTTTGGACAAATTCATGGTGGAGGGAGCCTCTAAACAGCCAAGTTTGGACCAATTCATGGTGAAGGGAGCCTCTAAAAACCCGTTTGGACCAATTCATGGTGGAGGGAGCCTCTAACCAGCCCAGTTTGGGCAAATTCATGGTGGAGGGAGCCTCTAAACAGCCCAGTTTGGGCAAATTCATGGTGGAGGGAGCCTCTAACCAGCCCAGTTTGGACCAATTAATGGTGGAGGGAGCCTCTAACCAGCCCAGTTTGGACCAATTCATGGTGGAGGGAGCCTCTAAACAGCCAAGTTTTGGGAAATTCATGGTGGAGGGAGCCTCTAACCAGCCCAGTTTGGACCAATTCATGGTGGAGGGAGCCTCTAAAAAACCCAGTTTGGACCAATTCATGGTGGAGGGAGCCTCTAAACAGCCCAGTTTGGGCAAATTCATGGTGGAGGGAGCCTCTAACCAGCCCAGTTTGGACCAATTAATGGTGGAGGGAGCCTCTAAACAGCCCAGTTTGGGCAAATTCATGGTGGAGGGAGCCTCTAAACAGCCCAGTTTGGGCAAATTCATGGTGGAGGGAGCCTCTAACCAGCCCAGTTTGGACCAATTAATGGTGGAGGGAGCCTCTAAACAGCCCAGTTTGGGCAAATTCATGGTGGAGGGAGCCTCTAACCAGCCCAGTTTGGGCAAATTCATGGTGGAGGGAGCCTCTAACCAGCCCAGTTTGGACCAATTAATGGTGGAGGGAGCCTCTAACCAGCCCAGTTTGGACCAATTCATGGTGGAGGGAGCCTCTAAACAGCCAAGTTTTGGGAAATTCATGGTGGAGGGAGCCTCTAACCAGCCCAGTTTGGACCAATTCATGGTGGAGGGAGCCTCTAAAAAACCCAGTTTGGACCAATTCATGGTGGAGGGAGCCTCTAAACAGCCCAGTTTGGGCAAATTCATGGTGGAGGGAGCCTCTAACCAGCCCAGTTTGGACCAATTAATGGTGGAGGGAGCCTCTAACCAGCCCAGTTTGGACCAATTCATGGTGGAGGGAGCCTCTAAACAGCCAAGTTTTGGGAAATTCATGGTGGAGGGAGCCTCTAACCAGCCCAGTTTGGACCAATTCATGGTGGAGGGAGCCTCTAAAAAACCCAGTTTGGACCAATTCATGGTGGAGGGAGCCTCTAAACAGCCCAGTTTGGGCAAATTCATGGTGGAGGGAGCCTCTAACCAGCCCAGTTTGGACCAATTAATGGTGGAGGGAGCCTCTAACCAGCCCAGTTTGGGCAAATTCATGGTGGAGGGAGCCTCTAACCAGCCCAGTTTGGACCAATTAATGGTGGAGGGAGCCTCTAACCAGCCCAGTTTGGACCAATTAATGGTGGAGGGAGCCTCTAACCACCCCAGTTTGGACCAATTCATGGTGGAGGGAGCCTCTAACCAGCCCAGTTTGGGCAAATTCATGGTGGAGGGAGCCTCTAAAAAACCCAGTTTGGACCAATTCATGGTGGAGGGAGCCTCTAATTAGCCCAGTTTGGACCAATTAATTGTGGAGGGAGCCTCTAACCAGCCCAGTTTGGACCAATTAATGGTGGAGGGAGCCTCTAACCAGCCCAGTTTGGACCAATTCATGGTGGAGGGAGCCTCTAAAAAACCCAGTTTGGACCAATTCATGGTGGAGGGAGCCTCTAATTAGCCCAGTTTGGACCAATTAATGGTGGAGGGAGCCTCTAACCAGCCCAGTTTGGACCAATTAATGGTGGAGGGAGCCTCTAACCAGCCCAGTTTGGACCAATTCATGGTGGAGGGAGCCTCTAAACAGCCCAGTTTGGGCAAATTCATGGTGGAAGGAGCCTCTAACCAGCAGAGTTGTGGGAAAGCAGGGTGGAGGGAGCCTCTAACCAGCAGAGTTGGTGGAAATCAGGGTGGAGGGAGCCTCTAACCAGCAGAGTTGGGGGAAATCATGTTGGAGGGAGCCTAGTATTAGCAGAATTGTGCAACGCTTATGGTGGATGAGTATGAGGATGCGGAGGAATTGGAGAGGTTGAGTACAGACATGGAGTTTCATGTTGGGGTGCTTTACACAGGTGGGCACAAAAATGACGGCTCTACCCAGTGGTGGTTCATTTTTATCAAAGTGAGCCGGTCGGCACTCTCAGCTGACAGACGGGTGCGCTTGTCAGTGATGATGCCACCGGCTGCACTGAACACCCTCTCAGATAGGACGCTGGCGGCAGGACAGGACAGCACCTCCAAGGCATATAGGGCAAGTTCAAGCCACAGGTCCAACTTCGACACCCAATACGTGTAGGGCGCAGAGGGGTCGGAGAGGACAGGGCTGTGGTCGGAAAGGTATTCCCGCAACATGCGCCTATACTTCTCACGCCTGGTGACACTAGGACCCTCCGTGGCGGCACTTTGGCGAGGGGGTGCCATCAAGGTGTCCCAGACCTTAGACAGTGTGCCCCTCGTTTGTGTGGACCGGTGAGAACTTGGTTGCCTACTGGAGGAACTGCCCTCCCTGCCGCCACTGTCACATGCTGGAAACATCTCCATCATATTCTGCACCAATTGCCTGTGGCAAGCATTGATGCGATTGGCCCTCCCCTCTACCGGAATAAAAGACGAGATGTTGTTTTTATACCGGGGGTCAAGGATAGCAAAGATCCAGTACTGGTTGTCCTCCATGATTTTGACAATACGCTTGTCGGTTGTAAAGCACCCCAACATGAACTCAGCCATGTCTGCCACAGTGTTAGTTGGCATGACTCCTCTGGCCCCACCGGAAAGTTCAATCTCCATTTCCTCCTCATCCTCCATGTCTACCCATCCGCGCTGCAACAATGGGACGATTCGAAGTTGCCCGGAAGCCTCCTGTATCACCATCACATCATCGGACAACTCTTCTTCCTCCTCCTCCTCCTCCTCCTCCTCCTCCTCCTCCATTAAACGCAGTGAAGCGGACAGATGTGTGGACCTACTCTCCAGCTGTGACGGATCGGATGCTATCCCTAACTCCTCTGTGTGATCTGAGTTATCCCTGATGTCAATCAGGGATTCTCTCAGAACACACAAGAGCGGGATTGTAAGGCTCACCATCGCATCCTCAGAGCTCACCCTCCTTGTGGACTCCTCAAAGACCCGTAGGATGTCACAAAGGTCTCTCATCCATGGCCACTCATGGATGTGAAACTGAGGCAGCTGACTTTGTGGCACCCTAGGGTTTTGTAGCTGGTATTCCATCAAAGGTCTCTGCTGCTCAACCACTCTATTCAACATCTGAAACGTTGAGTTCCAGCGTGTGGGGACGTCGCACAAAAGCCGGTGTTGTGGCACATGCAGGCGTTGCTGGAGAGATTTTAAGCTAGCAGCGGCTACTGTCGACTTGCGAAAGTGGGCGCACATGCGCCGCACTTTCACCAGTAGCTCTGGAACATTGGGGTAGCTCTTTAGGAAACGTTGCACCACTAGGTTGAAGACGTGGGCCAGGCATGGAACATGTTGGAGTCCGGCAAGCTCCAGAGCTGCTACCAGGTTCCGGCCGTTATCACAAACGACCATGCCTGGGCCCAGGTGCAGCGGCTCAAACCATATTGCCGTCTCATCGAGGAGGGCATCCCTCACCTCGGAGGCAGTGTGCTGTCTGTCCCCCAAGCTGATCAGCTTCAGCACAGCCTGCTGACGTCTACCAACGCCAGTGCTGCAACGTTTCCAACTCGTAGCTGGGGTCAATCTAACAGCGGAGGAGGAGGCGGTGGCGGAGGAGGAGGCGGTGGCGGAGGAGGAGGCGGTAGAGGAGGAGGAGGAGGGGGGTGTTCTTCTCGTGTCCCTGCCAGGAATGTTAGGCGGGGAGACGAGGTACACCGGGCCAGTTTGGGAAGCAGTCCCAGCCTCAACTACATTCACCCAGTGTGCCGTCAGTGAAATGTAGCGTCCCTGTCCGCATGCACTTGTCCACGCGTCGGTGGTCAAGTGGACCTTTGTGCAAAGCGCGGAACTAAGGGCCCGCCTGATGTTGAGTGACACGTGCTGGTGCAAGGCGGGGACGGCACACCGGGAGAAGTAGTGACGGCTAGGGACGGCATAGCGAGGTGCCGCAGTTGCCATCAGGTCCAGGAAGGCGGGAGTTTCAACAAGCCGGAACGCCAACATCTCCTGGGCCAGCAGTTTAGCGATGTTGGCGTTCAAGGCTTGCGCGTGTGGGTGGTTAGCAGTGTATTTCTGCCGCCGCTCCAATGTCTGAGAGATGGTGGGTTGTTGTAAAGAAACGCCTGATGGTGCCTTTGATGGTGCAGGAGAAGGAGATAAGACAGGACCAGGGGAGGATGAGGTAGAAGTCAACAAAGTGGCGGAGGCAGATGAAGTGGTGTCCTGGCTCGTCCTCTGGAGTGCATCGCCAGCACAGTCAGCAGTGGCAGTGGCAGAGGCAGAGGCAGAGGCAGTGGCAGTGGCGTGAACGGCAGGCGGCCTTTGTCCTGCCGTTGCTGCCTGCCACTGATTCCAGTGCTTGGATTCCAAATGACGGCGCATTGAAGTGGTGGACAGGTTGCTCTTCTCAGAGCCCCTAATCAATTTCGAGAGGCAAATTGTGCAGACAACACTATATCTGTCCTCGGCGCATTCCTTGAAAAAACTCCACACCTTCGAGAAACGTGCCCTCGAGGTGGGAGTTTTTCGGGGCTGGGTACGAACTGGAACATCTTGGGAGATTCCGGGTGTGGCCTGGCTTCGCCTAAGCTGCTGACCTCTGCCTCTGCCTCTAGCTACCCTTTTTGGTGCTGCACCTGCCTCAACATCCACACTACTTTCCCCGCTTGACATCCCCCCTGTCCAGGTCGGGTCAGTGTCCTCATCATCCACCACTTCCTCTTCCAACTCCTGTCTCATCTCCTCCTCCCGCACAATGCGCCAGTCAACTGGATGCCCTGACGGCAACTGCGTCACATCATCGTCGATGAGGGTGGGTTGCTGGTCATCCACCACCAAATCGAACGGAGATGGAGGAGACTCTAGTGTTTGAGCATCTGGAAACAGATGCTCCTCTGTTAGGTTCGTGGAATCGTGACGTGGAGAGGCAGGTTGAGGGACAATGAAAGGAGCGGAGAACAGCTCTGGGGAGCAGGGACAGTTTGGGTTATTGTTCTGTAAAGCTTCGGAATTTTGGGAGGAAGGAAGACAAGACTGTTGGGTAATAGGAGGAGAGGAGGCAGAGTCTGACTGGCTGCTGGACAATGTGCTGTAAGCGTTCTCTGACAGCCATTGCAAGACCTGTTCCTGGTTCTCGGGCCTACTAAGGTTTGTACCCTGCAGTTTAGTTAATGTGGCAAGCAACCCTGGCACTGTGGAGTGGCGCAATGCTTGCTGCCCCACAGGAGTAGGCACGGGACGCCCTGTGGCTTCACTGCTACCTTGCTCCCCAGAACCATTCCCCCGACCTCGCCCACGGCCTCGTCCACGTCCCTTTCCGGGAGCCTTGCGCATTTTGAATTCCTAGTTAGAAATTGGCACTGTATACCAGTAGTAAAAATTGTGGGTGCACGTAACCCCAATATATTCTTTGAATTCCCAGTCAGACACTGGCACTATATGGCAGTAGCAAGAAATGAGGGTATTTGTATTCCCAATATATTCTTTGAATTCCCAGTCAGACAATGGCACTGTATACCAGTAGTAAAAATTGTGGGTGCACGTAACCCCAATATATTCTTTGAATTCCCAGTCAGACACTGGCACTATATGGCAGTAGCAAGAAATGAGGGTATTTGTATTCCCAATATATTCTTTGAATTCCCAGTCAGACAATGGCACTATATGGCAGTAGCAAGAAATGAGGGTATTTGTATTCCCAATATATTCTTTGAATTCCCAGTCAGACAATGGCACTGTATACCAGTAGTAAAAATTGTGGGTGCACGTAACCCCAATATATTCTTTGAATTCCCAGTCAGACACTGGCACTATATGGCAGTAGCAAGAAATGAGGGTATTTGTATTCCCAATATATTCTTTGAATTCCCAGTCAGACAATGGCACTGTATACCAGTAGTAAAAATTGTGGGTGCACGTAACCCCAATATATTCTTTGAATTACCAGTCAGAAACTGGCACTATATGGCAGTAGCAAGAAATGAGGGTATTTGTATTCCCAATATACTCTTTGAATTCCCAGTCAGACAATGGCACTGTATACCAGTAGTAAAAATTGTGGGTGCACGTAACCCCAATATATTCTTTGAATTCCCAGTCAGACACTGGCACTATATGGCAGTAGCAAGAAATGAGGGTATTTGTATTCCCAATATATTCTTTGAATTCCCAGTCAGACAATGGCACTATATGGCAGTAGCAAGAAATGAGGGTATTTGTATTCCCAATATATTCTTTGAATTCCCAGTCAGACAATGGCACTGTATACCAGTAGTAAAAATTGTGGGTGCACGTAACCCCAATATATTCTTTGAATTCCCAGTCAGACACTGGCACTATATGGCAGTAGCAAGAAATGAGGGTATTTGTATTCCCAATATATTCTTTGAATTCCCAGTCAGACAATGGCACTATATGGCAGTAGCAAGAAATGAGGGTATTTGTATTCCCAATATATTCTTTGAATTCCCAGTCAGACAATGGCACTGTATACCAGTAGTAAAAATTGTGGGTGCACGTAACCCCAATATATTCTTTGAATTCCCAGTCAGACACTGGCACTATATGGCAGTAGCAAGAAATGAGGGTATTTGTATTCCCAATATATTCTTTGAATTCCCAGTCAGACAATGGCACTGTATACCAGTAGTAAAAATTGTGGGTGCACGTAACCCCAATATATTCTTTGAATTACCAGTCAGAAACTGGCACTATATGGCAGTAGCAAGAAATGAGGGTATTTGTATTCCCAATATACTCTTTGAATTCCCAGTCAGACAATGGCACTGTATACCAGTAGTAAAAATTGTGGGTGCACGTAACCCCAATATATTCTTTGAATTACCAGTCAGAAACTGGCACTATATGGCAGTAGCAAGAAATGAGGGTATTTATAACCCCAATATATTCTTTGAATTCCCAGTCAGACAATGGCACTGTATACCAGTAGTAAAAATTGTGGGTGCACGTAACCCCAATATATTCTTTGAATTCCCAGTCAGACACTGGCACTATATGGCAGTAGCAAGAAATGAGGGTATTTGTATTCCCAATATATTCTTTGAATTCCCAGTCAGACAATGGCACTATATGGCAGTAGCAAGAAATGAGGGTATTTGTATTCCCAATATATTCTTTGAATTCCCAGTCAGACAATGGCACTGTATACCAGTAGTAAAAATTGTGGGTGCACGTAACCCCAATATATTCTTTGAATTACCAGTCAGAAACTGGCACTATATGGCAGTAGCAAGAAATGAGGGTATTTGTATTCCCAATATACTCTTTGAATTCCCAGTCAGACAATGGCACTGTATACCAGTAGTAAAAATTGTGGGTGCACGTAACCCCAATATATTCTTTGAATTACCAGTCAGAAACTGGCACTATATGGCAGTAGCAAGAAATGAGGGTATTTATAACCCCAATATATTCTTTGAATTCCCAGTCAGACACTGGCACTATATGGCAGTAGCAAGAAATGAGGGTATTTGTATTCCCAATATATTCTTTGAATTCCCAGTCAGACAATGGCACTATATGGCAGTAGCAAGAAATGAGGGTATTTGTATTCCCAATATATTCTTTGAATTCCCAGTCAGACAATGGCACTGTATACCAGTAGTAAAAATTGTGGGTGCACGTAACCCCAATATATTCTTTGAATTACCAGTCAGAAACTGGCACTATATGGCAGTAGCAAGAAATGAGGGTATTTGTATTCCCAATATACTCTTTGAATTCCCAGTCAGACAATGGCACTGTATACCAGTAGTAAAAATTGTGGGTGCACGTAACCCCAATATATTCTTTGAATTACCAGTCAGAAACTGGCACTATATGGCAGTAGCAAGAAATGAGGGTATTTATAACCCCAATATATTCTTTGAATTCCCAGTCAGACAATGGCACTGTATACCAGTAGTAAAAATTGTGGGTGCACGTAACCCCAATATATTCTTTGAATTCCCAGTCAGACACTGGCACTATATGGCAGTAGCAAGAAATGAGGGTATTTGTATTCCCAATATATTCTTTGAATTCCCAGTCAGACAATGGCACTATATGGCAGTAGCAAGAAATGAGGGTATTTGTATTCCCAATATATTCTTTGAATTCCCAGTCAGACAATGGCACTGTATACCAGTAGTAAAAATTGTGGGTGCACGTAACCCCAATATATTCTTTGAATTCCCAGTCAGACACTGGCACTATATGGCAGTAGCAAGAAATGAGGGTATTTGTATTCCCAATATATTCTTTGAATTCCCAGTCAGACAATGGCACTATATGGCAGTAGCAAGAAATGAGGGTATTTGTATTCCCAATATATTCTTTGAATTCCCAGTCAGACAATGGCACTGTATACCAGTAGTAAAAATTGTGGGTGCACGTAACCCCAATATATTCTTTGAATTCCCAGTCAGACACTGGCACTATATGGCAGTAGCAAGAAATGAGGGTATTTGTATTCCCAATATATTCTTTGAATTCCCAGTCAGACAATGGCACTGTATACCAGTAGTAAAAATTGTGGGTGCACGTAACCCCAATATATTCTTTGAATTACCAGTCAGAAACTGGCACTATATGGCAGTAGCAAGAAATGAGGGTATTTGTATTCCCAATATATTCTTTGAATTCCCAGTCAGACAATGGCACTGTATACCAGTAGTAAAAATTGTGGGTGCACGTAACCCCAATATATTCTTTGAATTACCAGTCAGAAACTGGCACTATATGGCAGTAGCAAGAAATGAGGGTATTTATAACCCCAATATATTCTTTGAATTCCCAGTCAGACAATGGCACTGTATACCAGTAGTAAAAATTGTGGGTGCACGTAACCCCAATATATTCTTTGAATTCCCAGTCAGACACTGGCACTATATGGCAGTAGCAAGAAATGAGGGTATTTGTATTCCCAATATATTCTTTGAATTCCCAGTCAGACAATGGCACTGTATACCAGTAGTAAAAATTGTGGGTGCACGTAACCCCAATATATTCTTTGAATTCCCAGTCAGACACTGGCACTATATGGCAGTAGCAAGAAATGAGGGTATTTGTATTCCCAATATATTCTTTGAATTCCCAGTCAGACAATGGCACTGTATACCAGTAGTAAAAATTGTGGGTGCACGTAACCCCAATATATTCTTTGAATTCCCAGTCAGACACTGGCACTATATGGCAGTAGCAAGAAATGAGGGTATTTGTATTCCCAATATATTCTTTGAATTCCCAGTCAGACAATGGCACTGTATACCAGTAGTAAAAATTGTGGGTGCACGTAACCCCAATATATTCTTTGAATTACCGGTCAGAAACTGGCACTATATGGCAGTAGCAAGAAATGAGGGTATTTGTATTCCCAATATACTCTTTGAATTCCCAGTCAGACAATGGCACTGTATACCAGTAGTAAAAATTGTGGGTGCACGTAACCCCAATATATTCTTTGAATTACCAGTCAGACACTGGCACTATATGGCAGTAGCAAGAAATGAGGGTATTTGTATTCCCAATATATTCTTTGAATTCCCAGTCAGACAATGGCACTGTATACCAGTAGTAAAAATTGTGGGTGCACGTAACCCCAATATATTCTTTGAATTCCCAGTCAGACACTGGCACTATATGGCAGTAGCAAGAAATGAGGGTATTTGTATTCCCAATATATTCTTTGAATTCCCAGTCAGACAATGGCACTGTATACCAGTAGTAAAAATTGTGGGTGCACGTAACCCCAATATATTCTTTGAATTCCCAGTCAGACACTGGCACTATATGGCAGTAGCAAGAAATGAGGGTATTTGTATTCCCAATATATTCTTTGAATTCCCAGTCAGACAATGGCACTGTATACCAGTAGTAAAAATTGTGGGTGCACGTAACCCCAATATATTCTTTGAATTACCAGTCAGAAACTGGCACTATATGGCAGTAGCAAGAAATGAGGGTATTTGTATTCCCAATATACTCTTTGAATTCCCAGTCAGACAATGGCACTGTATACCAGTAGTAAAAATTGTGGGTGCACGTAACCCCAATATATTCTTTGAATTACCAGTCAGAAACTGGCACTATATGGCAGTAGCAAGAAATGAGGGTATTTGTATTCCCAATATATTCTTTGAATTCCCAGTCAGACAATGGCACTGTATACCAGTAGTAAAAATTGTGGGTGTATATAGCCCCAATTCTATTGCTAGGGGACTTGCAGGGTATTTCTGGGGTGAAGGTGGGGGGGCACACCGTTGGAACGGGTATCGGGGTATATATCGGGTATACGGGAATACACTGACAGTGTATTCCATTCAGGATCCTGGGAAAGCTGGGTTGCGGCGATTGAGCCCGTCAGTGCCACGTTACACTGACAAGCTTCTCCCTGGAATTTAGCTCTTACAAGAGCTGTTGGTTGTCTTCTCCTTCCTATCCTAGCCTGTCCCTGCCTACCCAGAATCTAAGCCCTAGCTAGCTGGACGGAAACCTCCGTCCTCGGTGAATTGCAAGCTCAGAATGACGCGAAGCTGGGCGGCGCTGTTCTTTTAAATTAGAGGTCACATGTTTTCGGCAGCCAATGGGTTTTGCCTACTTTTTTCAACGTCACCGGTGTCGTAGTTCCTGTCCCACCTACCCTGCGCTGTTATTGGAGCAAAAAAGGCGCCAGGGAAGGTGGGAGGGGAATCGAGTAATGGCGCACTTTACCACGCGGTGTTCGATTCGATTCGAACATGCCGAACAGCCTAATATCCGATCGAACATGAGTTCGATAGAACACTGTTCGCTCATCTCTAATAAAAAGGATTAAAAAGTATCATTATAGGTACAGTTTTTTTCTATTAGGATGTGTACTTACCTTAATTGATGTCTTATTTGTGAGTTTTTCTTGGTGTAAGAAGATCGTAGTCTATGAGCTTTGTAATTACAGGCATCGTCTCGCGATAGACAGATGTAGGTTGAGAGAGCAAGGTCCGGTCATGTGATTAGATGATCACATGATCGCTAAGTTTAGACTATGGAGATGGCTAGAAGATCCTAATGACAAGTAAGAGTGTCTCTTGTAGATGCATATGTTCCATATTTATTCCATATTTATTCTTTACTTTAATATACAACAGTAGAACACAAGAAGTTTCTCTATTGATGTTTATTTATTTTTTGTACAAAAATGTATTATGTATGTAAATATATGGTAGGTCGTGGTGGAATTGACGTGATCACAGGTGGGTTTAAGTTGGTTTTAGGGGTAATTAAGGGGAGGTTACACCCAGTTAGGTATGTTTTTAAGGGAAGTTTCAGTCAGTAAAATTCGTGCCATGATGAAGGAGTAATCCGAAACGCGTAGGCCATAGTTCCACCTGTGATGCGCCAAGTCTACCACGACGAATACTTCATGTGCATTGAACTTTTTTAAAGATGAAGTAAATAAAGGTGAAGTGATTTTATACTTTAATCGGAGTATGCTGGAGTTTGTTGTATATACTTTTCCATTGCAGACTTTCTGCCCTATTATACCTATATGGAAGACACCATTTAACTCTGTGGCTATCATGTCTCTAGGTAATTTACAGTTAGGGCCAGAAATATTTGGACAGTGACACAAGTTTTGTTATTTTAGCTGTTTACTAAAACATGTTCAGAAATACAATTATATATATAATATGGGCTGAAAGTGCACACTCCCAGCTGCAATATGAGAGTTTCCACATCCAAATCGAAGAAAGGGTTTAGGAATCATAGCTCTGTAATGCATAGCCTCCTCTTTTTCAAGGGACCAAAAGTAATTGGACAATGGACTCTAAGGGCTGCAATTAAATCTGAAGGCGTCTCCCTCGTAAACCTGTAATCAATGAAGTAGTTAAAAGGTCTGGGGTTGATTCCAGGTGTGTGGTTTTGCATTTGGAAGCTGTTGCTGTGACCAGACAACATGCGGTCAAAGGAACTCTCAATTGAGGTGAAGCAGAACATCCTGAGGCTGAAAAAAAAGAAAAAATCCATCAGAGAGATAGCAGACATGCTTGGAGTAGCAAAATCAACAGTCGGGTACATTCTAAGAAAAAAGGAATTGACTGGTGAGCTTGGGAACTCAAAAAGGCCTGGGCATCCACGGATGACAACAGTGGCGGATGATCGCCGCATACTTTCTTTGGTCAAGAAGAACCCGTTCACAACATCAACTGAAGTCCAGAACACTCTCAGTGAAGTAGGTGTATCTGTCTCTAAGTCAACAGTAAAGAGAAGACTCCATGAAAGTAAATACAAAGGGTTCACATCTAGATGCAAACCATTCATCAATTCCAAAAATAGACAGGCCAGAGTTAAATTTGCTGAAAAACACCTCAAGAAGCCATCTCAGTTCTGGAAAAGTATTCTATGGACAGATGAGACAAAGATCAACCTGTACCAGAATGATGGGAAGAAAAAAAGTTTGGAGAAGAAAGGGAACGGCACATGATCCAAGGCACACCACATCCTCTGTAAAACATGGTGGAGGCAACGTGATGGCATGGGCATGCATGACTTTCAATGGCACTGGGTCACTTGTGTTTATTGATGACATAACGGCAGACAAGAGTAGCCGGATGAATTCTGAAGTGTACCGGGATATACTTTCAGCCCAGATTCAGCCAAATGCTGCCAAGTTGATCGGACGGCGCTTCATAGTACAGATGGACAATGACCCCAAGCATACAGCTGAAGCTACCCAGGAGTTCATGAGTGCAAAAAAGTGGAACATTCTGCAATGGCCAAGTCAATCACCAGATCGTAACCCAATTGAGCATGCATTTCACTTGCTCAAATCCAGACTTAAGACGGAAAGACCCACAAACAAGCAAGACCTGAAGGCTGCAGCTGTAAAGGCCTGGCAAAGCATTAAGAAGGAGGAAACCCAGCGTTTGGTGATATCCATGGGTTCCAGACTTAAGGCAGTGATTGCCTCCAAAGGATTCGCAACAAAATATTGAAAATAAAAATATTTTGTTTGGGTTATGTTTATTTGTCCAATTACTTTTGAGCTTGAAATGTGTACAATTCCTACATTTTCTATCAGATATTTTTGTTCAACCCTTCAAATTAAACGTTACAATCTGCACTTGAATTCTGTTGTAGAGGTTTCATTTCAAAACCAATGTGGTGGCATGCAGAGCCCAACTCGCGAAAATTGTGTCACTGTCCAAATATTTCTGGCCCTAACTGTATGTGTATTACTATGAGGTTAGGTGTTGTGACATTTTATATTTGCATCTACGTTAGACATTGATACTGTTTATTGGGGCTTATAATATGATAAATAATTCTTTTTTTTATCTATCACAATGAAACCACACATAAAGACCCATTTAATGCCTAGCATATGTGCACAAAATAACATTGTTCTGGATCAAATCAAGAATTTCCTGAAAAAAACTTTCATTTCAAGATCTTTAGGCATTGAAAAGCTAGCTACGAGCCATCAGTGCTAGAAAGATTCTTACAAAACCATCAAAGCTTTGAATTTTCTCAACTTCTAACACTGCAACTTATTATATAAGAGTATTATTGTCCTAGGCAACTGACTAAAGGGCATAGCATCATTCAGTGTCTGAGGGCTACACAGACAATTTATTTTTTTCTTTGAGAAGGTGACAAGGGCACTCCTATTGACTTTAGCAGTACCTTGGTGAATTCTTGACATTCTCATTCATGTTTGATTGTAAGTTCATTAGTTGTCACTGTCAGTCTTGAGCTCTGTGACATGCTGACATGGAGGCCAAACACACATAAGAAAATGTACATCATGACTGTTATCATTGCAGGTACATTTTAAACAGTATACTATACAATCCAAGAAGAATACTTTTTTTTTTTTTTTTAGAAGAAAGCTATGAAATTCTATTTGGGTTATGATTTATGAAGAAACCTTGAAATGACTTTCTTTACAGAAATATTTGAATAAATGTTCAGTATGTCAAGGTTTGTACTAATACTACAATATAAAATGTAACATATTAGAAAAAATATTTATTTCTAAACTGTAGTGGGAATAACTGGATCATCTAACAAAATGTAGACCTGCTACTCTCAACTTTAAAATAGGTGTAGGCATGAGAACAGCAAAAAATGGGTACTCACCAAGCAAAATCCTAAAATCAATTCTTTTATTCCATCAGTTCCAATAAAAACACAAATAGCAACATCGGGAGAGAAGTAATTGCATATATAGTTGCATAGTTACAAAGTAGATGAGGTTGGATGATGACATCAGTCCATCAAGTCCAACCTATAACCCTACAATCCCCTACAGTGTTGATACAGAGGAAAAAAAAAACATGAGACTTATGCCAATTACCCGATTTCAGGGGAAAAAATTCCTTCCAGACTCCAATCTGGCAATCAGTATAAAACCCTGGATCAACGTGTCCTTAACAAAATCTAGAACCCGTAACCCCTAATAATTTTCTGTTTGAGAAAGACATCCAAGCCCTCTTTGAACTTTTTCAATGAATCCACCATCACCACTTCCTGGGGCATTGGCCTCCATAGCCTCGTAGTTCTTACTGTAAAGAATCCCCTTCTATGTTGCTGATGAAACTTTCTCTCCTCTAGACATAGAGAATGTCCCCTTGCCACTGTCACCAGCCTTGGGGTAAAAAGATCCTTAGTTCTTTGTGTTGTCCCTTCACGTAGTTGTACATCGTTATTAGGTCTCCTCGTAGACGTCTTTTTACTAAACCCCATAGTTTAACCACGTAGAATAACCCCCAGTTTGTTAATCTATCGTTATACTCCAATCCACTCATTCCCGTAATAATTTTGGTTGCCCTTCTCTCTAGTTCGATTATGTGTTTCTTGTATACTGGGGCCCAAAATTGCGCACAATAGTCTAAGTGTGGCCGTACCAGTAATTTGTATAGGAGCATAACTATGTTCTTGTCATCTATACCTCTTTATGGCTACCGGTGGTTCCTGAAGTCCCACAAGTATTTGTTGCTCTTCTCATGTCTATACTGATGCTGTGTTTATTTAGGGTGTGAGCACCACCTGATGCTAGCCCATATAAAAATTCCCTCCTAGACTTTAAAAAGCGGGTGCATATATTGGAGCACTGCCACCTTCCCTTGCCTTTTGCTATTTTGAGATATAAAGTAGATGTCCCCAAACATTTTTAGCCACATTATGTATTAAAGTAGTAAAAGATGAAAATATTGCTAGACATATAATTATGATCATATACATATATTTGTAACGTAAAGCCAAATACTATATAACAAACAATCCAAACAGATGGTATCGCAGAGGGAAGAACATTAATTAAATAACAATTCTGGGGGATCTTTTCTTTAAGATTCTACCTTGTGCTATTCCTCTGTTACTCTTTGTACAAATGTGTTAATAAACTGACAGCTAAGTATTCATTGTTTCCTTGAATTGGTTACTATTATTTTTTGTTTAGGTTGTTCAGTCATAAAGATATCAGTCATTAATTTTCAACTACCATGACGAGTCTTGTAAAGAAGACAATCCTCCATTGCAAAGTAATGACACCCCTAATGATGGTCCAGAATAACAGCACCAATATCTTTGGAACCGGGTAAACTACATAGGAAACAATAATGGTGGAAGATTCAGCACAGCACCCCAGTCTAAGTGTATATAAAACTTAAAATTTCAGAGGACATGGCAAGTCCTCCTTCAAAATACCAAGATAAATATTGGTCAGTCACCGTTCGGTTGAAAAACTTTTATTGGTTAAACCTTCAAATGTTTCTCTCTGTCTTATCATTAAACATAAAAAACTCCTGGGCAGAGAATATAAATCTGTTAATTCCTTTGGGCAAAATTGTTGTGTTCTTAAATTGTACCATCTGTTGGCCTCCATTATCTATCTCAAGGTGATACTTCTATTGCAAAATTCCATCCTTGTCCTAGTGATCCCAATCCAATCGTAATGTTCTCCCAGACCTGATGTATTTGTTGCTGCCTGTAAGCTGAAATGATAAAAATGTCATGTAAATACACAACGATCTTTCTAAATGGTACCCAAAAATGTCATCTCAAATATCTCCTGTATTACCCATGACAGAAGTGGAAAGCATTCCCTCATCCTTTGCATTTTAATATATGTTAAGGTTTAACTTTTGCCTACAAAAATGTGGTTGGTTCAAAAAATGAAACTATAACCCAGTGGAGTACTGTTAGTTCTCATGCAGATGCCAATGTTGTCAGTCTTAACCTGAATTTCAATGTATGGGTCCATAGGTGCTACATACTGTATGTGGGTGGTTGGTATCTCCATAACATTACTTCTGAATACACCTCCATAATAAGGCATGAGTTGCTGTAGGTCACCAAATCCACAAGAAATACACTATATTTGTGAAAGGCTGCACTATGAACCTAAAAAATTCTTTAAAACTTTGGACCCTATATTCTAAGTCCATGTGGCATAAGCGTTTAGCTATTGCATACAATGGACAGGATTGTTCCATATTTATATATTAAAGGGATTGTGCCCCTGTATTGGGAATTAATGGGGATCTCAGCAGTTGAACATCCATTAATTGGCAAGTTATGAACTGTAGTGTAGATAGGCCATAACTGGCTTTGGTGGCACAACCCATTTAACCGCTACCCACCACAGCCATTTTTCATTTTTCTTTCTTACTCCTCGCCTTCCAAAAGCTATAACTTTTTAATTTTTCTGTTCTTAGATTCATATGAGGGATTACTTTAGTGGGATTTTGTACTTCTTAGTGGAACCATTTAATATTCTGTATGATATAGTAGAAAGCTGGAAAAAAATTCAGAATGGTGCAGTATTAAAAAAAAATACTGCCATAGGCATTCCTTATTAGTTATGTTGCTAAGGCACGCATGGGAGCCTTCATAAACCTCCTGGCTGTCATTGTAACTAGCAACTCCCTCAATCTCACTGTGCAGCAATAGTAACGGCAACACAAAGTAAGTGGATAGGTGGGGACTGGGATTGGATGGGAGGGAGAGCTTAAATAGGCCACAAATAAAAGGTTAATTCTCATGATCAGAGATGTCTAACAGTAGAGAGCCACTGGTTAACGATAGATCAACATTAACCCCTTCCTGACACTCACTGTAGCATTATGGTGGTTGTCGGACCTTTAAATATGCCCCTTGCTCGAAAGTGGAGGGGATGGCATATTTAACTATTACAGCAGATGATGGGAACGAGGTTCATGTACATTTACTGTTAGATTATGAAAAAGTTTTCAATTGGAATGATTTAAAAACTGGTCCTATTTCCAAATATTCCTATTATAGACTTGGGACATAATATAAAATAAGATGGATGGAGAAAATGTTTAAAAATCTCTAACATTTTTAAATTAATTATATTTGCAAAAAATTTTTTACTTTTAATTGTCTACAAATTAACTATGGTTCTGTTCATGGGAATACTCCTTTAAGTACAGGCGATAAGGAGCTTCTTTTGATTGAATTGCATGACGTGAACACATCTCACATATGGTGTTTATTACTGCTAAAGAAGAAAAGTAAAGAAAAATATTGTTGAATTACAATGGTACATTGTTGTATGAATAAATGGGAACTAAATGCCATACTCAGTAGACAATATACAAGGGTCTTCCCATCAATGTAACCATATTTCAATTTGTAGACAATTACAAAAGTTGATTAAGATTTTCTGTAACCATGTTAGTGGTGACAATCTTTTGTCTTAATGGGTGGCCAAAGGATACAACCATGAATGTAGAAGCTTTCTATGGTAGAGAGGTTTTCAGAAACTCACTCATGATTTCCTTAATGTGGCCGTGTTTTCAGATAGGGATACTACATATATAGGAAGTGTAAGATGTATATGTACAAGAAGAAATCCAAAATTAGGAGACAAAAGACTGTCACCATTAAAATGATTATAGAAAATCATTAAAACTCAGCTAAATATTTAATTATGTATATCCACAAAAATGTTAATTTTAGTTGTCTACAAATTTAAATATGGCTATGTTATCTCAGTATTAGTATATGAAATTATCCCTGTACAGTATATATGATGGATATGGCATCTATTTAAAGGAGTTCTCCAGCCATGAAAAAGAATGCATACTCACCTGTCTCCAAAGCTCTGGTGTCCTCCTGGCGTGTCCCAAATCTTCTGCTTCGGTGGCTTCTCCTGGGTCTCTTCTGGAGTTATGCTGAAGCCGCTGATTGGCCTTAAAAAAAATAAATACATGTTTCAATGTCCCCGGCTGATTTAAAAGTTAAAAGGGTTGTCCATTTTTGTCTGGACAACCCCTTTAATTAGAACATCATCTCAGTATGCCCACAATGAAGTGAACGTGGTGCAACTAAGGGCATGCTTTTATGTGGTTGTCCTTGATCAGCTTTTTACTGTTGTGGGTATACTTTTACTGAAAAGCTAAGCATATAGTGCTGGCATCAGACTGGGCTAAGTAGCCTATTTAAGGACACATTTATATTATCTATAAGAAAGTATACCATGTCATATTGAATTTATTTTACTGATCAGAGCTGTAACTATTGCTATACAGAGAATGTCTGATAAAATACTGGTAACTGAGGCCGCTTTGCTGCTTGACAGTTGTTAGTGTAATTGTGTAGTGCACTCATTGAGAAAAACACCTTTGGGCACTTATATAGTTCCCAGACTTACTTAGAGAGGTATAATTGTTAAAACATCACAAATGTGAGAAAAGATGTATCCCCACTGCGGATCATAATGGCTGTTTTTTAGTATTTTCTTAAACTTGTAATGTGTCTGATAGACCGATGTAGAAAAGTGTTTATGTACCAGCCACAAACCACAAGCTGGCAACAAACTATTTATAACAGGATATAGCGAACAAAAGAGTACTTTAGTGAGTTTATGTATGTATACTGATGCCAAGAATGACAGCTCTCTGTGGAAATTATAAGAGATTGGACCAGGCTGTAAGCAGGCATTTAACTTCCCCGATGAACATTGATATTTTAATTATGTTCTATTTATTCTATTACACTTTATATTGTAGGCATTTGTGATAAATATGACACCATTATATAAGTGCTATAAATATCTAGGGAAATCTCTTTGAGTTGTCCACCGAAAATTGCATTGAAAAGTTATCTTCTAGGGGAGGAATGCAATGGATAGTATATGGCAGAATTAAAAATAAGTGGGTAGCCTTCTCAAAGAGAAGGTTTCTGAGAATAGATAGATAGATAGATAGGAGATAGATAGATAGATAGATAGATAGATAGATAGATAGATAGATAGGAGATAGATAGATAATAGATAGATAATAGATAGATAGATAGATAGATAGATAGATAGATAGATAGATAGATAGATAGGAGATAGATAGATAATAGATAGATAGATAGGAGATAGATAGATAATAGATAGATAGATAGATAGATAGATAGATAGATAGATAGACAGATAGGGTTTTGTTAGCATGTTATTGTATTGTATTGATTTTTTTCCTGAGAAATCAGAGTCCTTAAAGGTAACTTATTAAATTAAAAATACGGTCCATTCTGTAGGCAGCATGTTATAGAGCAGGAGGAGCTGGTCAAGTTCATGTGAAAGAAAATGGTCTTATCAGTGACTAACAGCCCCTAATCTATGAATGTGCATACAGAAATAGTTGTCATTTATGGATATAATCGCTTCCTTGACTGCTCAGCACCGAATGTGCAAAGATAATAATGGAAAACATTCAGTTTTCCACTGAAAATTTTCCCATACTATTATGTATCAATCTTCTTAGACCATTAGGTTCTATGAGATACTGCAATTTTACTTAACCAAATATGAGTTAGGTTACTGGTGGATACATCTGTAAAACTGTGCACAACTTATGATAATTCCTTGAAACTGCGGTACTC
Source organism: Leptodactylus fuscus (assembly GCF_031893055.1). Classification (NCBI taxonomy): domain Eukaryota; kingdom Metazoa; phylum Chordata; class Amphibia; order Anura; family Leptodactylidae; genus Leptodactylus; species Leptodactylus fuscus. The sequence continues at coordinate 65,461,151 of NC_134268.1, read as the reverse complement.
CTTATTGTGGCTTCCATTTTACCAACCAACCATATTCCCTACCTCTGCAACAAACATGATGGTGGCGTTGACCTTCTCTTATCAGAAAACTGATCATTCGACCTTTTGCCATTTCTACCTTTCCTCTCCACCCCTTCCTTTGAGGTATACTTGGTCAGCATCTGTTGTTCTTCCAACTTCCACGTGGATTTTGGAAGGACAACAGGCCCTCCTATCAATGTTATGGGCCACTTCACTACCTGGCTCCAACACATCCTCTCAATTGAAATTTCCACCATTATAATGAGTGATTTCAACATCCTCATTGGCACAAGCCATTCAGCTGCCTTCAAACTTCTTCCCTTGCTTACTCCTTTGGTCTCTCACAATTGTCACACAAAGAGGGACACAAACTATACCTTATTTAAGTAAGTGTTTCACAGTATTTAAGTACTTTTATATGTGTTCTAAGGAGGGTGATTCATACTTTTATTATTATTATTATTTTTATATATATATATTTCTACTTTTAATTTTTTATATATTTTTTTTTTGCATTTATTGGACCCCCCCCAGGGGTTTTGAACCCCAGGTGGCTTGATCACTCCTGCAATTCATTACAAAATTAGAGTAGCCTTCAAAAGAAAATCATTACAGACAGGCCTTGGAGCCTTCAGAAGGCTCACGCCTGCTATAGCAACAGAGTTTCATCTGGGTGCCGGCGATCCAGGGCAAAATGCCGGCGCCCACACGGCGATAGTAGGATGGTGCCTTGTCAGCTTTAAAATCGGATGTCTGCTGTATAAAAGAGCAGACAACCAGCAACTATGGCAACCGCCCACCTCCTGAGTGGCCGCCATCTTTAAACACCGGCTACTCGCCGTACTAGTACAGCAGATGTCGGGAAAGGGTTAACTCTCCAACTTACTCCTCAAATTACAAGTGATCATCTGTGCACTTAATCCTATCCCATTTCATCTCCTGCGCAACCATACAGCCCATAACCCATCTTTTTTCACCCTCTTTTTAAAGGGGGGCCTGTCATTTAGAATAGATAGAAACCAAAATGCATTGCAGTGGTCATCATAATTCTATTTCATTATCCAATAGGTGCACAATTTCTTTGAAAAAAATGTGTTTAATAATATGCAAATGAGGCGTAGTTCGGTGTGCCCTTGCCTCAAAAGCTTTTATAATGAGATTTTCAAGCCAAAATACTGGCAGGTTCTGTCATTCCCAACACATACTGAAAATGCCCACTGCCTTAGGATAACTTTTGAATTTGTACTTTCCTTCATCCGCACCTTTACCTCTTTCTCTTGCTTCCAACTTAAAAACAATTCTCAAATTTCATAAATTTTGAGGTAACAAAGATGCTTCTACATTTACTCATTGCATAGACTATTCCGACATTTTTTCACTATGGCCTCTATCTAACTTCCTTGTGCCGCTTTAATCCACTCTTAATTCTTTTACCTATGTAACCCATCTTTCCCCTTGCTACTCCTCCGCCTCTCCTCTATCTATTCTGATAAGCCTTGGAGATTAGCCTTCCACTCCTGACTTATCTCAAGCAGTACCAGTTCTCTGGAATACACTATCCTGAGCTATCAAATACTACTCAAATTCCACAATTTTAAACAACCCCTCAAAAAACATACCTAGGCAGGCTTATGAAATTTCCTGATCAAACGATTCTATATTCTTCTTAAATTAACTATTCTCTAATTCTGTGAGTAGTCAATGACTGAGAATTGCTGAAAAAGCATGAAAAATAAACTGCATATAGACATTAAAGTATTATGAGTAGAGATGAGCGAACAGTGTTCTATCGAACTCATGTTCGATCGGATATTAGGCTGTTCGGCATGTTCGAATCGAATCGAACACCGCGTGGTAAAGTGCGCCATTACTCGATTCCCCTCCCACCTTCCCTGGCGCCTTTTTTGCTCCAATAACAGCGCAGGGTAGGTGGGACAGGAACTACGACACCGGTGACGTTGAAAAAAGTAGGCAAAACCCATTGGCTGCCGAAAACATGTGACCTCTAATTTAAAAGAACAGCGACGCCCAGCTTCGCGTCATTCTGAGCTTGCAATTCACCGGGGATGGAGGTTTCCGTCCAGTTAGCTAGGGCTTAGATTCTGGGTAGGCAGGGACAGGCTAGATAGGAAGGAGAAGACAACCACAACAGCTCTTGTAAGAGCTAAATTCCAGGGAGAAGCTTGTCAGTGTAACGTGGCACTGACGGGCTCAATCGCCGCAACCCAGCTTTCCCAGGATCCTGAATGGAATACACTGTCAGTGTATTCCCGTATACCCGATATATACCCCCGATACCCGTTCCAACGGTGTGCCCCCCCACCTTCACCCCAGAAATACCCTGCAAGTCCCCTAGCAATAGGATTGGGGCTATATACACCCACTATTTTTGCTACTGCCATATGGTGCCATTGTCTCACTGGGAATTCAAAGAATATATTGGGCTTACATATAACTTCAATTCCAGGGAGAAGCTTGTCAGTGTAACGTGGCACTGACGGGCTCAATCGCCGCAACCCAGCTTTCCCAGGATCCTGAATGGAATACACTGTCAGTGTATTCCCGTATACCCGATATATACCCCCGATACCCGTTCCAACGGTGTGCCCCCCCACCTTCACCCCAGAAATACCCTGCAAGTCCCCTAGCAATAGAATTGGGGCTATATACACCCACTATTTTTGCTACTGCCATATAGTGCCAGTTTCTGACTGGTAATTCAAAGAATATATTGGGGTTATAAATACCCTCATTTCTTGCTACTGGTATATAGTGCCATTGTCTGACTGGGAATTCAAAGAATATATTGGGGTTACGTGCACCCACAATTTTTACTACTGGTATACAGTGCCATTGTCTGACTGGGAATTCAAAGAATATATTGGGGTTATAAATACCCTCATTTCTTGCTACTGCCATATAGTGCCAGTTTCTGACTGGTAATTCAAAGAATATATTGGGGTTACGTGCACCCACAATTTTTACTACTGGTATACAGTGCCATTGTCTGACTGGGAATTCAAAGAATATATTGGGAATACAAATACCCTCATTTCTTGCTACTGCCATATAGTGCCAGTTTCTGACTGGTAATTCAAAGAATATATTGGGGTTACGTGCACCCACAATTTTTACTACTGGTATACAGTGCCATTGTCTGACTGGGAATTCAAAGAATATATTGGGAATACAAATACCCTCATTTCTTGCTACTGCCATATAGTGCCAGTTTCTGACTGGTAATTCAAAGAATATATTGGGGTTATAAATACCCTCATTTCTTGCTACTGGTATATAGTGCCATTGTCTGACTGGGAATTCAAAGAATATATTGGGGTTACGTGCACCCACAATTTTTACTACTGGTATACAGTGCCATTGTCTGACTGGGAATTCAAAGAATATATTGGGGTTATAAATACCCTCATTTCTTGCTACTGCCATATAGTGCCAGTTTCTGACTGGTAATTCAAAGAATATATTGGGGTTACGTGCACCCACAATTTTTACTACTGGTATACAGTGCCATTGTCTGACTGGGAATTCAAAGAATATATTGGGAATACAAATACCCTCATTTCTTGCTACTGCCATATAGTGCCAGTTTCTGACTGGTAATTCAAAGAATATATTGGGGTTACGTGCACCCACAATTTTTACTACTGGTATACAGTGCCATTGTCTGACTGGGAATTCAAAGAATATATTGGGAATACAAATACCCTCATTTCTTGCTACTGCCATATAGTGCCAGTTTCTGACTGGTAATTCAAAGAATATATTGGGGTTACGTGCACCCACAATTTTTACTACTGGTATACAGTGCCATTGTCTGACTGGGAATTCAAAGAATATATTGGGGTTATAAATACCCTCATTTCTTGCTACTGCCATATAGTGCCAGTTTCTGACTGGTAATTCAAAGAATATATTGGGGTTACGTGCACCCACAATTTTTACTACTGGTATACAGTGCCATTGTCTGACTGGGAATTCAAAGAATATATTGGGGTTATAAATACCCTCATTTCTTGCTACTGCCATATAGTGCCAGTTTCTGACTGGGAATTCAAAGAATATATTGGGGTTACGTGCACCCACAATTTTTACTACTGGTATACAGTGCCATTGTCTGACTGGGAATTCAAAGAATATATTGGGGTTATAAATACCCTCATTTCTTGCTACTGCCATATAGTGCCAGTTTCTGACTGGTAATTCAAAGAATATATTGGGGTTACGTGCACCCACAATTTTTACTACTGGTATACAGTGCCATTGTCTGACTGGGAATTCAAAGAATATATTGGGAATACAAATACCCTCATTTCTTGCTACTGCCATATAGTGCCAGTTTCTGACTGGTAATTCAAAGAATATATTGGGGTTACGTGCACCCACAATTTTTACTACTGGTATACAGTGCCATTGTCTGACTGGGAATTCAAAGAATATATTGGGAATACAAATACCCTCATTTCTTGCTACTGCCATATAGTGCCAGTTTCTGACTGGTAATTCAAAGAATATATTGGGGTTACGTGCACCCACAATTTTTACTACTGGTATACAGTGCCATTGTCTGACTGGGAATTCAAAGAATATATTGGGAATACAAATACCCTCATTTCTTGCTACTGCCATATAGTGCCAGTTTCTGACTGGTAATTCAAAGAATATATTGGGGTTACGTGCACCCACAATTTTTACTACTGGTATACAGTGCCATTGTCTGACTGGGAATTCAAAGAATATATAGGGAATACAAATACCCTCATTTCTTGCTACTGCCATATAGTGCCAGTTTCTGACTGGTAATTCAAAGAATATATTGGGGTTACGTGCACCCACAATTTTTACTACTGGTATACAGTGCCATTGTCTGACTGGGAATTCAAAGAATATATTGGGAATACAAATACCCTCATTTCTTGCTACTGCCATATAGTGCCAGTTTCTGACTGGTAATTCAAAGAATATATTGGGGTTACGTGCACCCACAATTTTTACTACTGGTATACAGTGCCATTGTCTGACTGGGAATTCAAAGAATATATTGGGAATACAAATACCCTCATTTCTTGCTACTGCCATATAGTGCCAGTTTCTGACTGGTAATTCAAAGAATATATTGGGGTTACGTGCACCCACAATTTTTACTACTGGTATACAGTGCCATTGTCTGACTGGGAATTCAAAGAATATATTGGGAATACAAATACCCTCATTTCTTGCTACTGCCATATAGTGCCAGTTTCTGACTGGTAATTCAAAGAATATATTGGAGTTACGTGCACCCACAATTTTTACTACTGGTATACAGTGCCATTGTCTGACTGGGAATTCAAAGAATATATTGGGAATACAAATACCCTCATTTCTTGCTACTGCCATATAGTGCCAGTTTCTGACTGGTAATTCAAAGAATATATTGGGGTTACGTGCACCCACAATTTTTACTACTGGTATACAGTGCCATTGTCTGACTGGGAATTCAAAGAATATATTGGGGTTATAAATACCCTCATTTCTTGCTACTGCCATATAGTGCCAGTTTCTGACTGGTAATTCAAAGAATATATTGGGGTTACGTGCACCCACAATTTTTACTACTGGTATACAGTGCCATTGTCTGACTGGGAATTCAAAGAATATATTGGGAATACAAATACCCTCATTTCTTGCTACTGCCATATAGTGCCAGTTTCTGACTGGTAATTCAAAGAATATATTGGGGTTACGTGCACCCACAATTTTTACTACTGGTATACAGTGCCATTGTCTGACTGGGAATTCAAAGAATATATTGGGAATACAAATACCCTCATTTCTTGCTACTGCCATATAGTGCCAGTTTCTGACTGGTAATTCAAAGAATATATTGGGGTTACGTGCACCCACAATTTTTACTACTGGTATACAGTGCCATTGTCTGACTGGGAATTCAAAGAATATATTGGGGTTATAAATACCCTCATTTCTTGCTACTGCCATATAGTGCCAGTTTCTGACTGGTAATTCAAAGAATATATTGGGGTTACGTGCACCCACAATTTTTACTACTGGTATACAGTGCCATTGTCTGACTGGGAATTCAAAGAATATATTGGGGTTATAAATACCCTCATTTCTTGCTACTGCCATATAGTGCCAGTTTCTGACTGGTAATTCAAAGAATATATTGGGGTTACGTGCACCCACAATTTTTACTACTGGTATACAGTGCCATTGTCTGACTGGGAATTCAAAGAATATATTGGGGTTATAAATACCCTCATTTCTTGCTACTGCCATATAGTGCCAGTTTCTGACTGGTAATTCAAAGAATATATTGGGGTTACGTGCACCCACAATTTTTACTACTGGTATACAGTGCCATTGTCTGACTGGGAATTCAAAGAATATATTGGGGTTATAAATACCCTCATTTCTTGCTACTGCCATATAGTGCCAGTTTCTGACTGGTAATTCAAAGAATATATTGGGGTTACGTGCACCCACAATTTTTACTACTGGTATACAGTGCCATTGTCTGACTGGGAATTCAAAGAATATATTGGGGTTATAAATACCCTCATTTCTTGCTACTGCCATATAGTGCCAGTTTCTGACTGGTAATTCAAAGAATATATTGGGGTTACGTGCACCCACAATTTTTACTACTGGTATACAGTGCCAATTTCTAACTAGGAATTCAAAATGCGCAAGGCTCCCGGAAAGGGACGTGGACGAGGCCGTGGGCGAGGTCGGGGGAATGGTTCTGGGGAGCAAGGTAGCAGTGAAGCCACAGGGCGTCCCGTGCCTACTCCTGTGGGGCAGCAAGCATTGCGCCACTCCACAGTGCCAGGGTTGCTTGCCACATTAACTAAACTGCAGGGTACAAACCTTAGTAGGCCCGAGAACCAGGAACAGGTCTTGCAATGGCTGTCGGAGAACGCTTACAGCACATTGTCCAGCAGCCAGTCAGACTCTGCCTCCTCTCCTCCTATTACCCAACAGTCTTGTCTTCCTTCCTCCCAAAATTCCGAAGCTTTACAGAACAATAACCCAAACTGTCCTTGCTCCCCAGAGCTGTTCTCCGCTCCTTTCATTGTCCCTCAACCTGCCTCTCCACGTCACGATTCCACGAACCTAACAGAGGAGCATCTGTGTCCAGATGCTCAAACACTAGAGTCTCCTCCATCTCCGTTCGATTTGGTGGTGGATGACCAGTAACCCACCCTCATCGACGATGATGTGACGCAGTTGCCGTCAGGGCATCCAGTTGACCGGCGCATTGTGCGGGAGGAGGAGATGAGACAGGAGTTGGAAGAGGAAGTGGTGGATGATGAGGACACTGACCCGACCTGGACAGGGGGGATGTCAAGCGGGGAAAGTAGTGTGGATGTTGAGGCAGGTGCAGCACCAAAAAGGGTAGCTAGAGGCAGAGGCAGCAGCTTAGGCGAAGCCAGGCCACACCCGGAATCTCCCAAGATGTTCCAGTTCGTACCCAGCCCCGAAAAACTCCCACCTCGAGGGCACGTTTCTCGAAGGTGTGGAGTTTTTTCAAGGAATGCGCCGAGGACAGATATAGTGTTGTCTGCACAATTTGCCTCTCGAAATTGATTAGGGGCTCTAAGAAGAGCAAACTGTCCACCACTTCAATGCGCCGTCATTTGGAATCCAAGCACTGGAATCAGTGGCAGGCAGCAACGGCAGGACAAAGGCCGCCTGCCGTTCACGCCACTGCCACTGCCTCTGCCTCTGCCACTGCCACTGCCACTGCTGACTGTGCTGGCGATGCACTCCAGAGGACGAGCCAGGACACCACTTCATCTGCCTCCGCCACTTTGTTGACTTCTCCCTCATCCTCCCCTGTTCCTGTCTTATCTCCTTCTCCTGCACCATCAAAGGCACCATCAGGCGCTTCTTTACAACAACCCACCATCTCTCAGACATTGGAGCGGCGGCAGAAATACACTGCTAACCACCCACACGCGCAAGCCTTGAACGCCAACATCGCTAAACTGCTGGCCCAGGAGATGTTGGCGTTCCGGCTTGTTGAAACTCCCGCCTTCCTGGACCTGATGGCAACTGCGGCACCTCGCTATGCCGTCCCTAGCCGTCACTACTTCTCCCGGTGTGCCGTCCCCGCCTTGCACCAGCACATGTCACTCAACATCAGGCGGGCCCTTAGTTCCGCGCTTTGCACAAAGGTCCACTTGACCACCGACGCGTGGACAAGTGCATGCGGACAGGGACGCTACATTTCACTGACGGCACACTGGGTGAATGTAGTTGAGGCTGGGACTGCTTCCCAAACTGGCCCGGTGTACCTCGTCTCCCCGCCTAACATTCCTGGCAGGGACACGAGAAGAACACCCCCCTCCTCCTCCTCCTCTACCGCCTCCTCCTCCGCCACCGCCTCCTCCTCCGCTGTTAGATTGACCCCAGCTACGAGTTGGAAACGTTGCAGCACTGGCGTTGGTAGACGTCAGCAGGCTGTGCTGAAGCTGATCAGCTTGGGGGACAGACAGCACACTGCCTCCGAGGTGAGGGATGCCCTCCTCGATGAGACGGCAATATGGTTTGAGCCGCTGCACCTGGGCCCAGGCATGGTCGTTTGTGATAACGGCCGGAACCTGGTAGCAGCTCTGGAGCTTGCCGGACTCCAACATGTTCCATGCCTGGCCCACGTCTTCAACCTAGTGGTGCAACGTTTCCTAAAGAGCTACCCCAATGTTCCAGAGCTACTGGTGAAAGTGCGGCGCATGTGCGCCCACTTTCGCAAGTCGACAGTAGCCGCTGCTAGCTTAAAATCTCTCCAGCAACGCCTGCATGTGCCACAACACCGGCTTTTGTGCGACGTCCCCACACGCTGGAACTCAACGTTTCAGATGTTGAATAGAGTGGTTGAGCAGCAGAGACCTTTGATGGAATACCAGCTACAAAACCCTAGGGTGCCACAAAGTCAGCTGCCTCAGTTTCACATCCATGAGTGGCCATGGATGAGAGACCTTTGTGACATCCTACGGGTCTTTGAGGAGTCCACAAGGAGGGTGAGCTCTGAGGATGCGATGGTGAGCCTTACAATCCCGCTCTTGTGTGTTCTGAGAGAATCCCTGATTGACATCAGGGATAACTCAGATCACACAGAGGAGTTAGGGATAGCATCCGATCCGTCACAGCTGGAGAGTAGGTCCACACATCTGTCCGCTTCACTGCGTTTAATGGAGGAGGAGGAGGAGGAGGAGGAGGAAGAAGAGTTGTCCGATGATGTGATGGTGATACAGGAGGCTTCCGGGCAACTTCGAATCGTCCCATTGTTGCAGCGCGGATGGGTAGACATGGAGGATGAGGAGGAAATGGAGATTGAACTTTCCGGTGGGGCCAGAGGAGTCATGCCAACTAACACTGTGGCAGACATGGCTGAGTTCATGTTGGGGTGCTTTACAACCGACAAGCGTATTGTCAAAATCATGGAGGACAACCAGTACTGGATCTTTGCTATCCTTGACCCCCGGTATAAAAACAACATCTCGTCTTTTATTCCGGTAGAGGGGAGGGCCAATCGCATCAATGCTTGCCACAGGCAATTGGTGCAGAATATGATGGAGATGTTTCCAGCATGTGACAGTGGCGGCAGGGAGGGCAGTTCCTCCAGTAGGCAACCAAGTTCTCACCGGTCCACACAAACGAGGGGCACACTGTCTAAGGTCTGGGACACCTTGATGGCACCCCCTCGCCAAAGTGCCGCCACGGAGGGTCCTAGTGTCACCAGGCGTGAGAAGTATAGGCGCATGTTGCGGGAATACCTTTCCGACCACAGCCCTGTCCTCTCCGACCCCTCTGCGCCCTACACGTATTGGGTGTCGAAGTTGGACCTGTGGCTTGAACTTGCCCTATATGCCTTGGAGGTGCTGTCCTGTCCTGCCGCCAGCGTCCTATCTGAGAGGGTGTTCAGTGCAGCCGGTGGCATCATCACTGACAAGCGCACCCGTCTGTCAGCTGAGAGTGCCGACCGGCTCACTTTGATAAAAATGAACCACCACTGGATAGAGCCTTCATTTTTGTGCCCACCTGTGTAAAGCACCCCAACATGAAACTCCATGTCTGTACTCAACCTCTCCAATTCCTCCGCATCCTCATACTCATCCACCATAAGCGTTGCACAATTCTGCTAATACTAGGCTCCCTCCAACATGATTTCCCCCAACTCTGCTGGTTAGAGGCTCCCTCCACCCTGATTTCCACCAACTCTGCTGGTTAGAGGCTCCCTCCACCCTGCTTTCCCACAACTCTGCTGGTTAGAGGCTCCTTCCACCATGAATTTGCCCAAACTGGGCTGTTTAGAGGCTCCCTCCACCATGAATTGGTCCAAACTGGGCTGGTTAGAGGCTCCCTCCACCATGAATTGGTCCAAACTGGGGTGGTTAGAGGCTCCCTCCACCATTAATTGGTCCAAACTGGGCTGGTTAGAGGCTCCCTCCACCATGAATTGGTCCAAACTGGGCTGGTTAGAGGCTCCCTCCACCATGAATTGGTCCAAACTGGGGTGGTTAGAGGCTCCCTCCACCATTAATTGGTCCAAACTGGGCTGGTTAGAGGCTCCCTCCACCATTAATTGGTCCAAACTGGGCTGGTTAGAGGCTCCCTCCACCATGAATTTGCCCAAACTGGGCTGTTTAGAGGCTCCCTCCACCATTAATTGGTCCAAACTGGGCTGGTTAGAGGCTCCCTCCACAATTAATTGGTCCAAACTGGGCTAATTAGAGGCTCCCTCCACCATGAATTGGTCCAAACTGGGTTTTTTAGAGGCTCCCTCCACCATGAATTTGCCCAAACTGGGCTGTTTAGAGGCTCCCTCCACCATGAATTGGTCCAAACTGGGCTGGTTAGAGGCTCCCTCCACCATGAATTTCCCAAAACTTGGCTGTTTAGAGGCTCCCTCCACCATTAATTGGTCCAAACTGGGCTGGTTAGAGGCTCCCTCCACCATGAATTTCCCAAAACTTGGCTGTTTAGAGGCTCCCTCCACCATGAATTGGTCCAAACTGGGGTTTTTAGAGGCTCCCTCCACCATGAATTGGTCCAAACTGGGGTTTTTAGAGGCTCCCTCCACCATGAATTGGTCCAAACTGGGCTGGTTAGAGGCTCCCTCCACCATGAATTGGTCCAAACTGGGCTGGTTAGAGGCTCCCTCCACCATTAATTGGTCCAAACTGGGCTGGTTAGAGGCTCCCTCCACCATGAATTGGTCCAAACTGGGTTTTTTAGAGGCTCCCTCCACCATGAATTGGTCCAAACTGGGCTGGTTAGAGGCTCCCTCCACCATGAATTGGTCCAAACTGGGCTGGTTAGAGGCTCCCTCCACCATGAATTGGTCCAAACTGGGCTGTTTAGAGGCTCCCTCCACCATGAATTGGTCCAAACTGGGTTTTTTAGAGGCTCCCTCCACCATGAATTGGTCCAAACTGGGCTGGTTAGAGGCTCCCTCCACCATGAATTTCCCAAAACTTGGCTGTTTAGAGGCTCCCTCCACCATGAATTGGTCCAAACTGGGGTTTTTAGAGGCTCCCTCCACCATGAATTTGCCCAAACTGGGCTGTTTAGAGGCTCCCTCCACCATGAATTGGTCCAAACTGGGTTTTTTAGAGGCTCCCTCCACCATGAATTGGTCCAAACTGGGCTGTTTAGAGGCTCCCTGCACCATGAATTTGCCCAAACTGGGCTGTTTAGAGGCTCCCTCCACCATGAATTTGCCCAAACTGGGCTGGTTAGAGGCTCCCTCCACCATGAATTGGTCCAAACTGGGATTTTTAGAGGCTCCCTCCACCATGAATTTGCCCAAACTGGGCTGGTTAGAGGCTCCCTCCACCATGAATTTGCCCAAACTGGGCTGTTTAGAGGCTCCCTCCACCATGAATTGGTCCAAACTGGGTTTTTTAGAGGCTCCCTCCACCATGAATTGGTCCAAACTGGGCTGGTTAGAGGCTCCCTCCACCATGAATTGGTCCAAACTGGGCTGGTTAGAGGCTCTCTCCACCATTAATTGGCCCAAACTGGGCTGTTTAGAGGCTCCCTCCACCATGAATTGGTCCAAACTGGGGTTTTTAGGGGCTCCCTCCACCATGAATTTCCCAAAACTTGGCTGTTTAGAGGCTCCCTCCACCATGAATTGGTCCAAACTGGGGTCTTTAGAGGCTCCCTCCACCATGAATTTGCTCAAACTGGGCTGTTTAGAGGCTCCCTCCACCATGAATTGGTCCAAACTGGGTTTTTTAGAGGCTCCCTCCACCATGAATTGGTCCAAACTGGGCTGTTTAGAGGCTCCCTCCACCATGAATTTGCCCAAACTGGGCTGTTTAGAGGCTCCCTCCACCATGAATTTGCCCAAACTGGGCTGGTTAGAGGCTCCCTCCACCATGAATTGGTCCAAACTGGGTTTTTTAGAGGCTCCCTCCACCATGAATTTGCCCAAACTGGGCTGGTTAGAGGCTCCCTCCACCATGAATTGGTCCAAACTGGGGTTTTTAGAGGCTCCCTCCACCATGAATTTGCCCAAACTGGGTTTTTTAGAGGCTCCCTCCACCATGAATTGGTCCAAACTGGGCTGGTTAGAGGCTCCCTCCACCATGAATTTCCCAAAACTTGGCTGTTTAGAGGCTCCCTCCACCATTAATTGGTCCAAACTGGGCTGGTTAGAGGCTCCCTCCACCATGAATTTGCCCAAACTGGGCTGTTTAGAGGCTCCCTCCACCATGAATTGGTCCAAACTGGGTTTTTTAGAGGCTCCCTCCACCATGAATTGGTCCAAACTGGGCTGGTTAGAGGCTCCCTCCACCATGAATTTCCCAAAACTTGGCTGTTTAGAGGCTCCCTCCACCATGAATTGGTCCAAACTGGGGTTTTTAGAGGCTCCCTCCACCATGAATTTGCCCAAACTGGGCTGTTTAGAGGCTCCCTCCACCATGAATTGGTCCAAACTGGGGTTTTTAGAGGCTCCCTCCACCATGAATTGGTCCAAACTGGGGTTTTTAGAGGCTCCCTCCACCATGAATTGGTCCAAACTGGGGTTTTTTAGAGGCTCCCTCCACCATGAATTGGTCCAAACTGGGTTTTTTAGAGGCTCCCTCCACCATGAATTGGTCCAAACTGGGCTGGTTAGAGGCTCCCTCCACCATGAATTGGTCCAAACTGGGCTGTTTAGAGGCTCCCTCCACCATGAATTGGTCCAAACTGGGTTTTTTAGAGGCTCCCTCCACCATGAATTGGTCCAAACTGGGCTGGTTAGAGGCTCCCTCCACCATGAATTTCCCAAAACTTGGCTGTTTAGAGGCTCCCTCCACCATGAATTGGTCCAAACTGGGGTTTTTAGAGGCTCCCTCCACCATGAATTTGCCCAAACTGGGCTGTTTAGAGGCTCCCTCCACCATGAATTGGTCCAAACTGGGTTTTTTAGAGGCTCCCTCCACCATGAATTGGTCCAAACTGGGCTGTTTAGAGGCTCCCTGCACCATGAATTTGCCCAAACTGGGCTGTTTAGAGGCTCCCTCCACCATGAATTTGCCCAAACTGGGCTGGTTAGAGGCTCCCTCCACCATGAATTGGTCCAAACTGGGATTTTTAGAGGCTCCCTCCACCATGAATTTGCCCAAACTGGGCTGGTTAGAGGCTCCCTCCACCATGAATTTGCCCAAACTGGGCTGTTTAGAGGCTCCCTCCACCATGAATTGGTCCAAACTGGGTTTTTTAGAGGCTCCCTCCACCATGAATTGGTCCAAACTGGGCTGGTTAGAGGCTCCCTCCACCATGAATTGGTCCAAACTGGGCTGGTTAGAGGCTCTCTCCACCATTAATTGGCCCAAACTGGGCTGTTTAGAGGCTCCCTCCACCATGAATTGGTCCAAACTGGGGTTTTTAGGGGCTCCCTCCACCATGAATTTCCCAAAACTTGGCTGTTTAGAGGCTCCCTCCACCATGAATTGGTCCAAACTGGGGTTTTTAGAGGCTCCCTCCACCATGAATTTGCTCAAACTGGGCTGTTTAGAGGCTCCCTCTACCATGAATTGGTCCAAACTGGGTTTTTTAGAGGCTCCCTCCACCATGAATTGGTCCAAACTGGGCTGTTTAGAGGCTCCCTCCACCATGAATTTGCCCAAACTGGGCTGTTTAGAGGCTCCCTCCACCATGAATTTGCCCAAACTGGGCTGGTTAGAGGCTCCCTCCACCATGAATTGGTCCAAACTGGGTTTTTTAGAGGCTCCCTCCACCATGAATTTGCCCAAACTGGGCTGGTTAGAGGCTCCCTCCACCATGAATTGGTCCAAACTGGGGTTTTTAGAGGCTCCCTCCACCATGAATTTGCCCAAACTGGGTTTTTTAGAGGCTCCCTCCACCATGAATTGGTCCAAACTGGGCTGGTTAGAGGCTCCCTCCACCATGAATTTCCCAAAACTTGGCTGTTTAGAGGCTCCCTCCACCATTAATTGGTCCAAACTGGGCTGGTTAGAGGCTCCCTCCACCATGAATTTGCCCAAACTGGGCTGTTTAGAGGCTCCCTCCACCATGAATTGGTCCAAACTGGGTTTTTTAGAGGCTCCCTCCACCATGAATTGGTCCAAACTGGGCTGGTTAGAGGCTCCCTCCACCATGAATTTCCCAAAACTTGGCTGTTTAGAGGCTCCCTCCACCATGAATTGGTCCAAACTGGGGTTTTTAGAGGCTCCCTCCACCATGAATTTGCCCAAACTGGGCTGTTTAGAGGCTCCCTCCACCATGAATTGGTCCAAACTGGGTTTTTTAGAGGCTCCCTCCACCATGAATTGGTCCAAACTGGGCTGTTTAGAGGCTCCCTCCACCATGAATTTGCCCAAACTGGGCTGTTTAGAGGCTCCCTCCACCATGAATTTGCCCAAACTGGGCTGTTTAGAGGCTCCCTCCACCATGAATTGGTCCAAACTGGGTTTTTTAGAGGCTCCCTCCACCATGAATTGGTCCAAACTGGGCTGGTTAGAGGCTCCCTCCACCATGAATTTCCCAAAACTTGGCTGTTTAGAGGCTCCCTCCACCATTAATTGGTCCAAACTGGACTGGTTAGAGGCTCCCTCCACCATGAATTTGCCCAAACTGGGCTGTTTAGAGGCTCCCTCCACCATGAATTGGTCCAAACTGGGTTTTTTAGAGGCTCCCTCCACCATGAATTGGTCCAAACTGGGCTGGTTAGAGGCTCCCTCCACCATGAATTTCCCAAAACTTGGCTGTTTAGAGGCTCCCTCCACCATTAATTGGTCCAAACTGGGCTGGTTAGAGGCTCCCTCCACCATGAATTTGCCCAAACTGGGCTGGTTAGAGGCTCCCTCCACCATGAATTGGTCCAAACTGGGCTGGTTAGAGGCTCCCTCCACCATTAATTGGTCCAAACTGGGCTGTTTAGAGGCTCCCTCCACCATGAATTTGCCCAAACTGGGCTGGTTAGAGGCTCCCTCCACCATGAATTGGTCCAAACTGGGCTGGTTAGAGGCTCCCTCCACCATGAATTTCCCAAAACTTGGCTGTTTAGAGGCTCCCTCCACCATTAATTGGTCCAAACTGGGCTGGTTAGAGGCTCCCTCCACCATGAATTTGCCCAAACTGGGCTGTTTAGAGGCTCCCTCCACCATGAATTGGTCCAAACTGGGTTTTTTAGAGGCTCCCTCCACCATGAATTGGTCCAAACTGGGCTGTTTAGAGGCTCCCTCCACCATGAATTTGCCCAAACTGGGCTGGTTAGAGGCTCCCTCCACCATGAATTGGTCCAAACTGGGTTTTTTAGAGGCTCCCTCCACCATGAATTTGCCCAAACTGGGCTGGTTAGAGGCTCCCTCCACCATGAATTGGTCCAAACTGGGGTTTTTAGAGGCTCCCTCCACCATGAATTTGCCCAAACTGGGGTGTTTAGAGGCTCCCTCCACCATGAATTTGCCCAAACTCTGCTGGTTAGAGGCTCAATCCACCCTGATTTTCAAAACAAATGTTGGTGCCAACCTCAACTTACTACAAGGGCCAAATTCACTGCTGGTGACAAGCTCTCCTCACTGCAAGTGCCAAATACACATGTTTCAAGGTGTTTTCCTACTGTCAGAGAGGTGGTATTGAGTGTGTAAAGTGTGTAGTTGTTAGGCTGTGATGTTGGGGTAATAGAGGGTCTTTGGTGTGTTAGATGCCCCCAGACATGCTTCCCCTGCTGTCCCAGTGTCATTCCAGAGGTGTTGGCATCATTTCCTGGGGTGTCATAGTGGACTTGGTGACCCTCCAGACACGGATTTGGGTTTCCCCCTTAACGAGTATCTGTTCCCCATAGACTATAATGGGGTTCGAAACCCGTTCGAACACACGAACATTGAGCGGCTGTTCGAATCGAATTTCGAACATTTTAGTGTTCGCTCATCTCTAATTATGAGAAATAAAGAAAGATATGAATTGTAGGTCACAAGCTGTTACATAAAGCGATCCTCAGATGAGCTCCCCATCTCGTTACATCAGTATATTGTTAACTCACTAATTGTCAGAATCCTGATGTGTTTTTCTAATCTACAACTAGTGGCCACTGTTTCACTCACTGTCAACTATTGCACTTCCACTCCTCACCACTGGGTACGTGCGCATCACATTGAAAGGAATAGGGAAAAAAGCAGCCCATAACTTCATTTCCGGCGGTTTTTTTCCATTTTTTTTTCTTCCCTGACATTCATCGAGCACGTTAAATATTGTTTTGCTTTTATTGTACAGGTTGTTACGGATGCGGCAATACCAAATATGTATTTTTTATTAATATATATATATTTTTTATTTAATTCATATTGCATAGAAAAAGGGAGTTTTTGGGGCAGAGAGTATTTCTGGTTCTATACTAACTATAGACTTGCAATACACGTGTATTGCAGTCTATAGAGGAATCTAGCTATGGATCAACCAGGTAACAGGGGGTTTTGCAACCTGGGGGTCACTGAGCAGACCCCAGGCTACAATTTATAGATGCCGGCACCCCCCGATCTCGCCGCGGGGGGTGTTGGCAGCAAGAAAACTAAACCCTTTGCATGCCGGCATCATGTTTGACGCCGGCATGCAAAGGGTTAAACCCTCTATTGGAGCTCGTTCTGATGGAGGATTAAGGAGCAGCGTGTTAGCTGTAAGTTACAGCTAACACGGGCTCCTGAAGCCACTGCAGGCATCCACTATAGCCGGCAAACACTTAGGGTGCCATGATCGCTATTGATCATGGCACCTTAAGGGTTAAACAGCGGGGATCGGTGCAATGACCGTCCCTGCTGTTACAGCAGGAGCCTGGCTGTCAGATACAGCCGGGCTCCCATGGTGATCGCACGGGCTCTGCTTCTGAGTCTGTGCGATCTCTATCACGTACATGCACGTGGGAATGTGGGAACTAACCACATTCCCTGACGTGCATGTACGTGAAATAGCGCTAAGGGGTTAAAGAGAGAGGACTCGGTAGAAGCAGGAATCATAGCCTGGTTGTTTTTTTTATGGGCTGGGCCTTTGCTATTCGGTGACCCTTGAGGGGACACGCTTGGACCCTGCTTTCCCCCCGTCTGCTGACGGACGACGAGCAGTAGAGGGTTGATTGTCAGCCATATCTGGGTGAAACAACTCTCGGGATGGCGGCAAAGCATCTACAGGGGAACAGGAGGCACTCTTATGAGAAGACGGCTGTTCCGCTTGAGGTTGTGAAAAAATTCAGAGAGCTTTCTGTGAGCTCTGGAGGATGAGGGCTTTCTCCTGGGCATGTCAGAAGCAGCATAATCAGTAAAATCAGTGTTGTAGAGTGAGAGTCCAGTTGGTAGAGGAGGCAAACAAGATGTAGTAATTGATAACCCCTGAGGGTCCGAGGGGAACGGGGCCCACCAAGTAGCACTGCAGGAGTGAAGGTATGGTGCCAGAGCAAACTATAGATCAGCTGTGAGCCGCAGAGGGCGAAGTCATTGCCAGGTTACTTAATCATAACAACAGAGAAAGGGCCCTTGTTCTGGGTCATGGAAGCAAATCTATTGAGCAGTTCTAGGTCCTTGCCCAGGCTTCAGTGCCAGTAAATATGAGGAGCCCCCCCTGGTGACGGAGTAGAGGCTAAGCTCTCACACAGAGGTCTCTGGGACAATAATATAGACGTATGGAGCTGTTGTAATGAGGGGGCAAGGTGAGCAAATTGCCAGGAGGAGTTATCTGAGATAGAAGAGTTGTTTCCCTTGAAGTTTTCTTGTGAGTGCAGGAGGATGGATGGATCTATGATGCTGCAGGTCTGGAGTTGCAGGGTCTATAATCCTGGTTGATGTAGCAGGCCGCAGACTTACACAGGGTGCTTACAGATCTCATATGGGTGCAGGAGGATGGATGGATCTGAGCTGGAGCAGAGCTTGGATGAGAGGGTCTGTGGATCTGTGTGGTACAGCAGGCCGCAAGCTTACACAAGGTGCTGGGCTGGTACTGAGAGTTTCTTTGCTGGTTAGCCACACCCCCTTGTTGGCTCTGTAGAAATATAACTACTTTAGGCCGGGGATCCAGCTGAGGCCTACCTGAGATAGCCACTGAAGCAAGGATGGAGCTGGCCGAAACACTACTGGACCGGATCGCTACCTCAGGGGAGTTGGGGAGTGCAGTCCTCCGGAGTATGGGCCCCAGACAGCTAGGCCCGAAATCCAAAATGACGGCCTTCACCAAAGAGAAGGTAGGCCATAAATAACAAAATCAGCTTAAGTGTGATGGAGCTGAGAAATATGCACACCGATGTTATCAGTGAGGCCTGGGGGAAAGCCTCTGGTGTGTTATGAGGTCTGATGTCTGCTGATGTCGCCTGTATATCGTGGATTTAGCTAGCTATGCCGGGAGCTCCTGATGGAAACTTCCTTGCTCACTGACGGCTAGTCACGCCCCTGATAATCAGCACAATATAATTTAGTGTATAATAATATTATTTTGGGAAGTTGGAATGGAAGATTAATAATAATTTTAAATGAGCAATTCTTTGTAGTAATTTTGCCTCTCCCCATTTTAATGCCTTCTTATCTCACACTTTTATGCAAAGTGTCAGCATAGTACATTTCTATTATTCTATGGCTTCTATTTTTTATTTGTAGATTTACTACCTTGATTTGCAAATGTTCATGAAAAAATGTGGCATTTTCAGGATTTTAACCTGGTGAACATCTTGATGTTCTCTTTCCCTTCAAGTTTTGTGAGAAGCAAAAATAAATCTAATGGCTTTTCAATATTGAAAGATCTAGCTACTGAATGCAGATCGATGTCGCTGCCTAGCAAAGAAAAAGCACAAAGAAATAAGAAACAAAAGAAACAAACAAAATAATCCTTTATAAACCCGAAGAATCTTCTCTGCATTCAAAGAGCTATTACACTTTTATCTCATGCCAGTGTTTTTTTTTTATTTTTAGCTTTCCACAACATTTATAGATATTTCTTTAGTTTTACTTTTATTTTTTTTATTACATTTTACTATCTTATAGTTGTTTTTTTTAATGCATAAACATTCATTGTAAAAGTGCTCATATGCTTTAGAATATTGTTGATATGTATGTGCAGGGTTGGACTGGCCCACCGCGGAACCGGTGAATCCCCCAGTGGGCCCTGAGCTCTGACTGTTAAGTCCTCATTGTACTAATGCAGATACATTGGTCAGGTGCCCCCAATCGAGCACCTGACCAATGCATCTGCATTTGCTTCAACACACACGGGCCCCCATTAGCTGATGCTGAAGCTGCACATAGTGTCCTCCTGATATATAGGAAAAGTATATATCGGAGGACACGTGTGCAGCTTCAGCATCAGCTATAATGGCTGCTCGTAATCCTCTCACTGACCTGCTGCAGCTATGGCTCCTTTCCTTTGAGGACCTGCTGTGCTGCCCGGATTTCCTCCCTCCCCCTCCTCCTCACAGTGAGTCGTCTCTCACATCGGAGCATGTGGGGAAGACAGGAGCCGTCTGCTGCAATGTTGTACTCTTCTGGAAAATGTAAGTATATCATTTTGGTAAAATCTGTCTATTTAATATATATATGTGTACATTTGTTTAAAGTTTGTGTCCTGTATATTGTGTGAGTACTATTATACTATAATAATGTGTAGGAGTGAGTGTATGTATATATGTGAGTATATATAGTATTCATACATTCATATAAGTATATATATGACCTATATGGTATATGAATGTATATAAATGTATATGTGTGTATATATGCTATAATAATGAATATATGGTATATGTATAAGGCCTGGTTCACATCTGCGTTTGGTAATCCGTTCGGGGAGTCCGCATGGGGGAAAGCACACAGACTCCATTATAATCTATGGGGTCCATGTGCTTTCACTGCACACTGCTTGTTAATGCGTTCAGTAGTCTATTCGGAGGGTCACCATGCGGACTCCCCAAATGGATTACCGAACGCAGATGTGAACCAGGCCTTAGTGTGTAGGTTTATAGTGTGTGCAATTCCATTTGCAGAAAAATACACGCAGTGGACACAATTTCCAAAACTGTTGTGGTTTTGGAAATTGCAGCATGTCACTTATACCTACATAAACACTGGCGGTTTCCCTTTAGGTATAATGGAAGCAGAAAGTCCTCAGAGGAAACCTCTGCGGAGTTTCTGCAATAAGTGCTGTGGGAAAAACTGATGCATTACACTATAATTTGCTTTCTATTTCTTCTGATTACAGGGGTTACACATTTATATAGGTTTAGTCTTTGTTTTGTTTGTTTTTTTTACAAAAAAATTAGATATGATATGGTTTTATATTCCGCATGGTGTATTTTATGGCTTCATAATGCCTTTGTAAATTGACCAGTAGTTTAGTATAGGAGATAGAGGACTGTAAATTGCTTTTATCACTAGCCGGGCTCCTTGGTGGCATTGCAGACCTTGGGGAAGAAGGTGACAGAGGGGCCGGCAGGGGGAGCAACTTCTGTTAGCACAATGTTATTCACAACTTCCTTTCATTTCACTGTGACACATAGGGATTAACATATTTAAAGAGAACCTTTCATCTCCTCAGATATCGAGCGTTCAATCTAGTGCACTGCCATCTTTACCAGTATGCATCTGGGTGCTAGAGATATTGGTGTATTCGTTTTGGCACCTGTATCCTGCCACTGTCAGAAGGGTGGACCTAACAGTCTAGCATCATCATTGACCTGTTAGGTAGCCCCCCTCTCTGCAAGGCTATGGAAGAGCACTGTCAGAGACAACTCTCTCCAGCGACGCCTCCATCTTTTTCAGCAACGTCCTCTTCATACTCTTCTTCCGGCGCAGGTTTCAGACTTCTAGGCCTCGGGCAGAGCAGACTGCGCATGCCCACAGGCCACAAGAAAATGGCTCAAGAGTTCTCTTGCAGCATTGGGGACGCCCCCAGTACTGTGAGAGAACTCATTTGAATACCGACAAAAATCGTGATTTCAGGAGAATGGCAGCGCGGAGAAGACAACGAAAGGAAGGAGAAGAATAGCATTTCTTAAGGCTATTCCGACGTGTTACTCAGAAAAAAAAGCATTTGTATGATAGGATCCCTTTAAGTCTCTGCTGATATGTTTGGTGCTTTAGAGCTGTCATCATTTTTATCGCCTGGCTTTTCACCCATTCTATTGTATCAATGGGACAACGTTACATTCCTCCTTCTGTTTTTGTTAATGTCTTCACCTGTTGTTTCTTATTTTTATATACTGGCAGTATTAGATACTGGCAATTTTTTTATTATCACTGTTAGGTTACACACCTTATATAAAAATAAGCATCTTCATATTGTTCGTAATTTGTTTTTGGCTGTTCATCTCATAACACACACTATAATTTATGTTGAGCCAGTAGAAGAGGCAAGGAAGGACAACTCTCTATGTAAATGTACAAGTTTTTACTATACACTTGATATCATACTGTACAACTTAGTCTTTTATTTCTGTTTTTAAAAACTTTAACAGAGTAGTAATAGTTCTAATAATAATAGCAAGTGCTAAGTAATGGATACTAGTGACAGTACCAAATTAACATGAGTGCCTACTGCTGATATTTTCTGAAGTTCAGAATCTACACTGTTTTAATCACAACTTTGGGTTAGTGTTATCAAGTTCAAAGCAGAATAAGACATTTTAAACTACATGTCGCTCCCCCTGGTAAGGGTGCTCAAGTAGGGTTCCACCCCATAGAGTAATGAATAGAGAAACTTGCCACTCCAGAGATATCAGGTGTAATCACAAAAAGGATTTATTTCGGTTTACAATCTAAAAGATAATGTATCATTTCTTTTGACTCTATGCAATGTTCATCAGACACACATTGCAGTGGATCAGGGCAGGACAATGAAATGCCATAAAGAAAAGGGAGCGTTCGATGAATCCGTGTCTAATGAAGGTTGTATAGCGTCAAAAACATTCATGCTTTGAATTATATACCACAATAAATCCTTTCTGTCATTACACCTGATATCTTTCTGTAGAGGAAATTTTGAACTGACATTTTTATTAACAGACAATGCTTTCTAGTTTGTTACTTGGAAAATGGTATTAGAAAGTGAATTAACTTTCCATGTCTTGTTTTGCTGCTGCAATGTATGTAACATGGGTATTACCACCTCAAAGCCACCCCCACCAATACCATAGCCATGATCTATAGTCCCCGTCATTCCTGAGCAATAAGTGTAATTAGTTTTGGTGCCTGATATACTTATTAGGCTCTCTACTGTCAAGTGAGTTGTCTCAGGCAGAAGCAGACAAGGAGGTGTGAATCACAGATCTCTGACACTGTCCAAGACACAGGCAGACACACAGAACTCAGAATTACGCCTCCTGTCTGCTCTGTTTAGAAATGACTTGACAGTAAAGAGCTAAATTATAATCAAGCACCAAAACAGACTGCACTGATTACTTAAGAACAGAGGGGACTAACAAAGAAGAATGACTCCTAAAGAATGAGTGAAATAGACTTATTAAAGGATGCAAATAACTGGCATTAATGAAGGTTTCTTTTTAAGTTATGGATGACCATATTGAAAACACTGCAGCAGCTAAGCATAGAAAGTTAATTATAAACTCTTTCCCTACATCTATCGTAATAGTACGGCGGATGTTGGATATGCAAATATGGCGGCTGCCCCCCCTTGCGGCCTCGGTCAGTTTTTGTCATTCTGGAGTATATTGCTGCACTGAGAATGAATTCCAGTGAAAGCAATCCATACACATGACAGATTATTGAAGGCTGCCAGGCTTGTCTACCATTGACTTATATAAGAGGTTGCTCTATACTGCCTGTAATAAAAGTGTCGGAATTTTGCAATGTATTGCAATGCATTAGAATTGTAAAGCATTGCATTAGTGATCATCCCCCTGGTACTCAAGACTTCCTAGATGGTCTAAAAATTACAGAAAAAAAATAAATAAAATAAATATATATATACAGTCCTATGAAAAAGTTTGGGCACCCCTATTAATCTTAATCATTTTTAGTTCTAAATATTTTGGTATTTGCAACAGCCATTTCAGTTTGATATATCTAATAACTGATGGACACAGTAATATTTCAGGATTGAAATGAGGTTTATTGTACTAACAGAAAATGCGCAATATGCATTAAACCAAAATTTGACCGGTGCAAAAGTATGGGCACCTCAACAGAAAAGTGACATTAATATTTAGTACATCCTCCTTTTGCAAAGATAACAGCCTCTAGTCGCTTCCTGTAGCTTTTAATCAGTTCCTGGATCCTGGATAAAGGTATTTTGGACAAACAATTCAAGTTCAGTTAAGTTTGATGGTCGCCGAGCATGGACAGCCCGCTTCAAATCATCCCACAGATGTTCAATGATATTCAGGTCTGGGGACTGGGATGGCCATTCCAGAACATTGTACTTGTTCCTCTGCATGAATGCCTGAGGATTTGGAGCAGTGTTTTGGATCATTGTCTTGCTGAAATATCCATCCCCGGCGTAACTTCAACTTCGTCACTGATTCTTGAACATTATTCTCAAGAATCTGCTGATACTGAGTGGAATCCATGCGACTCTCAACTTTAACAAGATTCCCGGTGCCAGCATTGGCCACACAGCCCCAAAGCATGATGGAACCTCCACCAAATTTTACAGTGGGTAGCAAGTGTTTTTCTTGGAATGCTGTTTCTTTTTGGACACCATGCATAACGCCTTTTTTTATAACCAAACAACTCAATTTTTGTTTCCAAAATGAAGCTGCCTTGTCCAAATGTGCTTTTTCATACCTCAGGCAACTCTATTTGTGGCGTACGTGCAGAAACGGCTTCTTTCTCATCACTCTCCCATACAGCTTCTCCTTGTGCAAAGTGCGCTGTATAGTTGACCGATGCACAGTGACACCATCTGCAGCAAGATGATGCTGCAGCTCTTTGGAGGTGGTCTGTGGATTGTCCTTGACTGTTCTCACCATTCTTCTTCTCTGCCTTTCTGATATTTTTCTTGGCCTGCCACTTCTGGGCTTAACAAGAACTGTCCCTGTGGTCTTCCATTTCCTTACTATGTTCCTCACAGTGGAAACTGACAGGTTAAATCTCTGAGACAACATTTTGTATCCTTCCCCTGAACAACTATGTTGAACAATCTTTGTTTTCAGATCATTTGAGAGCGGGCTGTCCATGTTCGGCGACCATCAAACTTAACTGAACTTGAATTGTTTTGTAGAAAGAAATGGTCCAAAATCCCTTCATCCAGGATCCAGGAACTGATTAAAAGCTACAGGAAGCGACTAGAGGCTGTTATCTTTGCAAAAGGAGGATGTACTAAATATTAATGTCACTTTTCTGTTGAGGTGCCCATATTTTTGCACCGGTCAAATTTTGGTTTAATGCATATTGCGCATTTTCTGTTAGTACAATAAACCTCATTTCAATCCTGAAATATTAATGTGTCCATCAGTTATTAGATATATCAAACTGAAATGGCTGCTGCAAACACCAAAATATTTAGAACTAAAAATGACTAAGATTAATAGGGGTGCCCAAACTTTTTCATAGGACTATATATATATATATATATATATATATATATATATATATATATATATATATATATATATATATAGTGTAAAACCTGCTAAAAATTCAAACCCCCCCCCCCCCTTTCCCATTTTTCCAAATTTTGAAAAATGATTTTCCCATACAGCGAACACTGTAGTGGGAAGAAATTAAAGGAGTTGAACATTTTTCACTATTTCATCTTCCACAAAAATTTTGATAAAAAGGCAATAAAAGCAATAGACATTTCCTCCAATATTATAAATAAAAAGTACACCAAAAAAATACACTTTATACATTCCTGTACATGGACATATAAAAAGGGAGCCAGAATACGGCAACTACAAGAATTTTTTTATTCTTTTTTGCATTTTGGATTTTTTTTAAAGGGCTTAAAATGTAAATAAAACTATATAAAATTTGTGTTACCAGAACTGACCCATAGAAAATAACTGACGTCATTTTGGCTGCACAAGTGAATGCCATATAAACAAAACTCTTAAGAAAATTGTGCAGTTTTTCTCCAATTTCACATCATTCCAAAAGTAATTATGGTTTAGGGCTCGTTCACATCTGCGTCCGGTCTCCGTTCTGCAGGTTTCCATTTCCTGCACGAAACAGAGCAGGATACGGAAACCTGCAGGACTCTTTCATAACCATTCATTTGAATGGGTTTGAAAGATGTCTGGCTGTGAGTGGCGGTGAGTGTTTTATGCTCTCCACCTCGAAACCGTTTTTTTTTAAATCGGACATAGAGTCGGACATGCAGTACTCTGTGTCCGATTAAAAAAAACTATTTTGTGGCGGAGAGCATAAAACGCTCACCACCGTTCACAGCCGGACCCGCTCTGACACTTTTCCGTCTTCTGCTTGCAGAAGACGGAAACCACAGAATGGAGACCCGAACGCTAGTGTGAACCTAGCGTTAGCAGTACATCCTACAGAACAAAGGTGGATAAATGGCACCATTTGTTCCACAAACATTAAGCCCTCATGTTGCTCTGTGAACAGAAAAATAATAAAGTTATGGAGTCTGGAATCTGGGGAATCAAAATCGAAAAATGTCAGCATCAGGAAGAGATTACGGATCACTGAATTAATGACCAATTATAAAAAATAGGCTAATGTGGGTAACACTCTAAAATTCTTTAAATATAGAAGAATGCATTTGTGAGCAGACCTGGCAGTAGCACAAGAAGTAATTAAATGTATTTCCGCCGTTGATAAATTTGATAGTAAATGCAGTTTAGAACTGGGTTGACCTCACCATAGCACATTAAATAATTAAATGAACAGTTGCAATTTGATACATTTGGTAATGAACGTGATTTAGAACAAAATTGGCATAAGCACAAGAAATGACAAAATGCATTGCTGCCGTTTGGTAAATGTGGTGACGGGGATGGATTAGAACTGCGCTGGTAAAAGATAGAATTAAAGGCTAAATATGACATAGTATTCGGCAACTAATGTGGCTTTTAAATGGTGGCTACAGCTACAGAAAATAATAAAGTTTTGACACAGAAAAGGTGATGCTGTGGCAGACTCTAACAAAAGAGTGCTCATAGGATTGCCAGTGTCACATTTTTTACACAGTCTGTTATGGACTTCAGTATCTCCTCACTATAGATATCTAAATTAATTAAATATATCTAATCTATCTTCCTCTTCTCACTTTTTGCTATAGCCTATCTGTATTTTGTTTTTAAAAGAAATGCTAGATCACTTTATTTTAGCACTGTTCTTGCTGGGTGCTGCCTAAGGACTAGCCCTCTCTCTGACTTCTACATAATGTGACTCCTCACTGTATTTTCTTATATGGTGCCTATGATATTATCAGTGAATGACAGTGACCTCTGCTCTCAGAGTTCCTCATTATTGGCTGAAAGACTGATGCAAGAACCTGTTGGACTGGCTGTCTGGTTCACAGATCATGTGATCATGTGATCCTCCTAAGTTTCTACATGTTCAACATAATGGTGACCATTTTATCTGGTTTATTTGAAACAAATCTCGACAGTTTTGGTTTTATTTGAATAAAAATCACAACTCATCCCACAAAAAATAAGCCCTGTCAACAGAAAAATAATTATGTTACACCTCTCAGAAGATGGTGATACAAAAACAATTGATTTATTTCCCCAAATGGGTTTTTGTAAACCCCTGTCAATCAGGTATAGCCGTAACCCTAGCCACAGCATAAAGGTAACATGTTACTTGTGCTGTACTCTGAATGGCAAAAAATATAAAAGGTAAAAAGCAATATACAGTCCTATGAAAAAGTTTGGGCACCCCTATTAATCTTAATCATTTTTAGTTCTAAATATTTTGGTGTTTATAACAGCCATTTCAGTTTGATATATCTAATAACTGATGGACACAGTAATATTTCAGGATTGAAATGAGGTTTATTGTACTAACAGAAAATGTGCAATATGCATTAAACCAAAATTTGACCGATGCAAAAGTATGGGCACCTCAACAGAAAAGTGACATTAATATTTAGTAGATCCTCCTTTTGCAAAGATAACAGCCTCTATCAGTTCCTGGATCCTGGATAAAGGTATTTTGGACAAACAATTCAAGTTCAGTTAAGTTAGATGGTCGCCGAGCATGGACAGCCCGCTTCAAATCATCCCACAGATGTTCAATGATATTCAGGTCTGGGGACTGGGATGGCCATTCCAGAACATTGTAATTGTTCCTCTGCATGAATGCCTGAGGATTTGGAGCGGTGTTTTGGACCATTGTCTTGCTGAAATATCCATCCCCGGCGTAACTTCAACTTCGTCACTGATTCTTGAACATTATTCTCAAGAATCTGCTGATACTGAGTGGAATCCATGCGACTCTCAACTTTAACAAGATTCCCGATGCCGACATTGGCCACACAGCCCTAAAGCATGATGGAACCTCCACCAAATTTTACAGTGGGTAGCATGTGTTTTTCTTGGAATGCTGTTTCTTTTTGGACGCGATGCATAACGCCTTTTTTTATAACCAAACAACTCAATTTTTGTTTCCAAAATGAAGCTGCCTTGTCCAAATGTGCTTTTTCATACCTCAGGCAACTCTATTTGTGGCGTACGTGCAGAAACGGCTTCTTTCTCATCACTCTCCCATACAGCTTCTATTTGTGCAAAGTGCGCTGTATAGTTGACTGATGCACAGTGACACCATCTGCAGCAAGATGATGCTGCAGCTCTTTGGAGGTGGTCTGTGGATTGTCCTTGACTGTTCTCACCATTCTTCTTCTCTGCCTTTCTGATATTTTTCTTGGCCTGCCACTTCTGGGCTTAACAAGAACTGTCCCTGTGGTCTTCCATTTCCTTACTATGTTCCTCACAGTGGAAACTGACAGGTTAAATCTCTGAGACAACTTTTTGTATCCTTCCCCTGAACAACTATGTTGAACAATCTTTGTTTTCAGATCATTTGAGAGTTGTTTTGAGTAGCCCATGATGCCACTC
The DNA here is from genome assembly GCF_031893055.1 of Leptodactylus fuscus. NCBI lineage: Eukaryota > Metazoa > Chordata > Amphibia > Anura > Leptodactylidae > Leptodactylus > Leptodactylus fuscus. The sequence continues at coordinate 65,432,647 of NC_134268.1, read as the reverse complement.
TTCAGAGGAGATTCAAATAGGAGATCAACTTGCAATTGGCCACCTTAAATACCTTTTCTTATGATTGGATAAATCTGGCTATGAAGTTCAAAGCTCACTGAGGTTACAAAACCAATTTTGTGCTTCAGTAAGTCAGTAAAAAGTAGTTAGGGGAATTCAAATCAATAAAATGATAAGGGTGCCCATACTTTTGCACCGGTCAAATTTTGGTTTAATGCATATTGCACATTTTCTGTTAGTACAATAAACCTCATTTCAATCCTGAAATATTACTGTGTCCATCAGTTATTAGATATATCAAACTGAAATGGCTGTTGCAAACACCAAAATATTTAGAACAAAAAATGATTAAGATTAATAGGGGTGCCCAAACTTTTTCATAGGACTGTAAGAATTGATGTATTTTTTTAATCCACTACTAAAGAGTCAAGAAAATCTAGTCAATAAGTTATAGGCATCTCAAAATGGTGTCATTGCAAACTGCATTTCATACCGCAGAAGAATGTTCTCATATGGCTACATCACCAGAAACATAAAAAATACACCTTCTATAAGCTGTGCAACTGTATTTCAGGGTACACCAAAAATTTAGAGTTTTTAATGTAAAAAACGCCAGAAGTGGCCCCCAGGAGTTTCTCCCAATCATAGGAGCTACAAGGAAAATAATAGGAAATTTTGTGTTCCCAATGTATTTAGCACAGCTTACATATTCACTATTCACCATCCACTATGCATTCATGTCTGAGAAAAACTATGCCCCTTGATAAATTCTTGGAGAGGGTAAAAATATTCACTATACCCATCAGAATATAAATTGTATGATGGATTTTGTTTCCAAAATTGCGTCACTTTTTGGGGGTATTTCCATTGTACTGATACTTTAGGTGCTCTGCAAAATACTACATGGCACCTGAAAACTATTCCACCAAAATCTCCCTTTCAAAAGCCAAATAGCGCTCTTTCTATACTGAGCCCTGCTATACAACCATACAGCAATTTACGGCCACAGATGGGGTATTCCCATATTCAGGAGAAATCGTATAACAATCTGTGGGTGACTACATATACCATGATGCATTGCTGTTCACTCTGATTCACCTCTCACTCCCTTCCCCTCCCTCTCTCACACTTCCTCGCTGTTTCTCTAGCTAACCTACGGACTACTAGACCTAGCTACCTACCTAGCTCAGCCCACCCTTCACCCCAGCCCATCATACTTACCTGTTTTATATGGCCTGAAGATCACTTTCTTCTGTCCTCCTGACTCCTTCTTCTGTGGACTTCTGCACACCTGCAGAGCACTATTGTGCATGCGTAGGAGACAGGCTTCTTCTCTACAAGTTTTCCAATGATTGCATGGGTTTAGTTTAGGGTTAATTTATTTATATTATCCTAGACAATGCCTTTAAGGTACTTTTGGGATTGTAATGAAAACAGATATCCTAACTAAGATATATTACAAAGTTTCCTACTTTTACCTGTACCATTTTTAATTTATTATTATTATTTATTTATATAGCACCATTACTTCCATGGTGCTTTACATTAGGTGGTTTACATACAGTACACAAAATATACAAACAGATATAATACTAACAATGACTGGCACAGTGGGGTAGAGGGCCCTGCCCACAATGGCTTACAATCTATGAGAGGGCTTACAATCTATGAGAGGGCTTACTATCTATGAAAAGTTGTTTACTTATTTACTATATCTCTTCAGGGTAAAGCTTTCTTGTGATACATCAGTTCATATCCCCTTATATATAATGTATATACAGCTGAGTATAACTGCAATACTTTGGCAGAATATTGTTTGAGTGTACCACTGGGAATATTCCCTATATACTGGGACAGCTTACTGGTGTGGCATGCCGTATCTAGGATATAATCCGGAATATGCCAAGTTGTTTAGCTGATCAGTGATTCCAATGCCTAAGCAGTATTCCCACAAGTGGCTTTAGTTGCTTCCTTCAGTAATACAGACTGTGCATGGTGCCATTAGACACAGCTGTAGCCCTTCTTTGTGCAATCCCCTTTGTTTTGTAATAATTCCGATTTTTGCTTTTTTTGGTTTACTAATATGTTGTCAGCTCTGTATTTTACCATTGCTTTGTATTCTAATTCATTTTATAAATAAATAAATGTGTAAAACATTATATCTAGTTATGTAAAATGGCTTCCCCTGCAGAGTTCTCTCAATGAGTTTTGTAAATGAATATGAAAAGATTGCAGCTGTGCCAATCATAATGAACTTCAGAGCGCCGAATTCCCCGATGGAGCAAATTAAATTTGGATGTGCTGTACCATATCAAAGCTTTCATATACCCCTTATTAATATGGTTTCTTTTGTCTGCATGCAATGACACTACTAAAAAGTTATTGGGTAAGCATAAAATCCATGGCAGTATACTAGGTGTATATTACAGGACACATTGTATTAGTATGATGCTGCTTATTAGAATGGCACTCAGTACTGTATGATTTAGTATGCTATCATCATAGTGGTGCCATAGCTGCTTCCAGATTAATAAATAGAACAAAAGCATTGCCCTCATTGCCATCTCGTCTTCATAAGTATATATGTGGAGATAATTCTGGGTACTTACCTTCATAGTGTCTGTATATTCTATTCATTTCTACTGCTTTCTGCTCAGAATTGTCCTTTTTAACGGTCCCATGTTCTTGTTTAATAGACTTCACTCAGGTCCAACATAAAGATGTAGAATAACTGGACGCTTTTCATTAAAGTGTGATGATGCTGGCATACATGGTCTCACATATAGTAGAGATGTACCTGGCTGTTTTTCCATGAGCTGTGATAACATAAGATAATCCTTTAATAGTCCCACAGAGGGGAAATTCAGTATGTTACAGCAGCATAGTAATACAGATACAATATAATAAAAACTGTAATATATTACAGGAGGAGACACACATATACTGAGAAAAGAAGATATACTAGGAGTCCATAGCAGCTAAGGAACAGAAGAAAGAAGACTTCAGGATCATTTAGTTCTCTGTGCGGAGTGATCTTTGCTTGGTCTGATGAAGATAGTGATGGCACACAAGGACTCACATACAGTAGGGATGTACCTGGTTGTTTTTCAATGGGCTGCGATATTGATAGCACACAAGGTCTCAAGTACAGTACAGATGTAGCTGATTGTTTTTCAGTGGCTGTGATGGTGATGGCTAACACAGTCTCAAATATTGTAGAGATATACCCTGCTTCTTTTCAATGAGCTGTGATGGGGATGGCACACAGGGTCTCATATACACTACAGATGTATCCAGCTACTTTTCGATGAGCTTTGATGGTAATGGTGCACAGGGTCTCATATACAGTAAAGATGTATCTGGCTACTTTTCGATGAGCTGTGATGATGATGGCACACAGGGTCTCATACACAGTACATTTACCTGGCTGCTTTTCAGTGGACTGTGATGGCATGCTGGGATTCACATCTAGAAGGATAATTGAGTTAAGATTAAGTGTTTACTTTCTATCACCATGTAATTTTCAGTACCAAATTGACGTAGATTAAATTCTTAATCTTACTATAATTATATGAGATGTTGCAGATCTCCAAATTACATACACAGACTAAGTAACACCACATTGACTGGGTGCAGCTTCTACTAGGGAGTGTCAAGAACTTTCTGGAGCTCCCTCTGTATTATATAAATCCTATGCAGTATGTTTCTACAGTCACCCAGTACTGGCAACAGGTTACAATTCTATAACACAATTCATTGACAAGTTGATTTTTCTTTAAACACTTCATGACCAGGCCATTTTCTTCTGATTCATAACTGGACACATTATAATTTTGTGGTTTTGAAGGCGATAGCATTTTATCTTAATTGTTGATCATAAATCAGGTTTTATTTTAGGTAATTTTTTTTTGCATGATTTTTTCTTTTTTTAACAGCTGGGAAAATGTAAACTAAAAGGAGGTGACATATGTCCACAATTTCATGTTTTTGTTTTTAGTAAAATGAAAGTCCCCCAAAATTTCTAAAACAATTTGACCTCATTGTTATGCAGGTTACACATAGTTTTGGGTCCTGGGGTGGGGCTAGAATCTTTGATGTGGGCATAGTAGTGATTTAAAAAAATAAATTGCATTCAATTTAACTTCTTTGCCTTTATATTTCTTTAATTAGTTTACATATTATTCCCCTTTAAGGTCATAATAGACCATTGGAGGATTTTGTAACATCGCTTTTTTTTTTTTTTTGCTGATTTTCCCTGTAGCTGGGGCTGATATATTAACCCCAGTACAGACGATATACAGCCTCCCAGCATACACTGTAAAGGTGACCTAGGTCCTCTAGGACTCAGCAGCTCTTGCAGTTACTGGTCCACATCTGATCACATGACAGCTGAGCCAGGCTGTATACACAGCACTCATTGGCCACTGTGTATACAACCATCTGGAAGATAGGGAAAGTGATATACTATCCCTGCCTTCTCTCTGGTATATCTGCCTGTTAATATCAGCTGGCTCCTGCAACTGCACCATCTATAAGATGCTGACCACCTGGGTGTGTATAGTCAATGGGCATCTGGTTACATGGGTTTCCCAAGTCATAAGATGAGTGATAAATGTCTGCTCAATTACAGCCTGACTGTTGGGACAGAACGGTGTGCTGTCCCTCTCTTCATCTCTATGAGACTGCAATAATCAATTGATATGTTATTATTGACTAATAGAAGAGGTCACTTATATTATTTTCCTTTTCTTTAGTGCTTATTTTGAATTTCATATATAACGCCATGGTGTATGGTTGACGTTCCGAACAACTATGCATAATTTTAAATGAAAAATATTTTAGTTTTTTTTATAGTATCAGCAGCAATAGCTATAGTATATTACTACAATGCACAGCGTGTTATTGATTCATGTCAATTGTTATAAAGGAGACTCCATTGCTAATATACTATTTATTATACTCGGAGCAGATAGAAAATATAAATTGCTACTTGATTGCACTAAGCTGTATGTGAATGCCATGTAAAATGGTTAAGTGAGTGATAACATACTCGACATTCCACTGTGGTACTAGAAAAGCAGCCGCTAGTTACTGTGAAAGGGTCAACACGTTCTCTCTGGCTCGGAATGCATTGAATTAAGATAAGCAGTGATACCTGATGCATTGTGCTACTTAAAATGTCTGGGTCACACACGTAATCATTTCCTAATCACTAAACAGTTGGGAATAATATTCCGGGATACAATATATTTAGCTTCTGTTTCTGCACTCATCTTAACAGCTTTGCTTCAATTTTCAGGTTCTGCAGCCACCAATAAATAAACTCAGATAGCGTGCTTACAGAAGGCTTGTTAATTCAACATATTTAGATTTTTGGAATAAAAAAATTAGTAACATCGTATAAAGAGGGATTTGTACACAAATGTTTATCTTTTACATTTCATGTATTTCCTTTATTTAGAGCACATACTTGTATGTGCATAACAAAGTGTGAGACTATGTGGGACATCTGTAGGCTTCTGTTTTAATTTTACACAAAGGATTTTTTTCTCATAGAATCTTCAAGAATCTGCAAGAAAAGTTTTGTGGCACACTCCTTAGCATAGCATATGGTGTGTGGGGAAGTTAGCTCGGTAGAAGCAATGGTGGGGACCCAAACAATCAAGACAGGGACACAACATATGCAGCAAACTGGTTTATTTAGAAAAAAAAAACCAGGAAAATTAAAAAAAAAACTTGACTTCAGGCATAAAATAAAACAAAATACAGCCTTAACTTCAGGCAAAAACAAAATAATTACCTGTTCATCTGAGCAACTAACTAAAACAGTAGGTTAACCTAACTATACATGTGGCTTACTTCCAGCCACATGAACAAAATAGGAGCAATATTGTCTCACCGGACTCTAGGGTTACAGGACAGAACCACACACCTCATGGAACTGCACACAATGCAAGAGCTGCAGCCTTTTTCTGGCCCAGTAATTTACACCTGGGATGAGGCCTACTCCAGATCTGCCCTGGATCACACATATGTCATAAACCTGGGGCTGATATATCTGCACTCCAGGATCCTGCCTGTCACCTTCTCACTGGTGTTATAAGATATTTCCCTTAGAAGCATTGTTCCTAGAAGAATAACACTAGAAATTCCTAGAAATTAATCATTTCATTTTAACTTTTGTTTACTATTTGCATCATTGTAAGTATAAATAATGAGAATATGAAACATTTTATAATGTGTAAGAACCTTGTTTTTTTTATTTTTGATGCAAATAGGTGTATTTAAATGTAGATTAACAGCAGGAGTCTATTTTACATCTTCAAACAGACTTTACCTACAGTACATATATTATGCATTAATTTGGCAGGCACGTTGCTTTACTTATTCTGTAGTCTGACTAACAGTAGGCTTTGTGGAATATCTCATCCACAACAGCATTTATAACTGCAGGATTACAAGCTAATATCTCTAAGAAGCTCCTGTTGCCTCAGATTCTGAAAATAATTTTCTGTGTTTATATGTATTAATAGATATGTAATGTAGAAATATTCTACAAAAATACTGGAGATATTATCGGAATGGAGTGTGACAAAGCATTACGCTATATTAGGTCAAGTAAGAAGGTAAGGTGGCCATACGTTGTAATGAAGTAGGTTGATGGGTAAGCAATTTGAATGATCATAGGAGGCAGTGATACATTAGTCCTTATTAGCCTATAAGTCATTTAATCTAATGTGTATGGGCACCTTTGGTTGTACTTCTGTCAACAAACTGAATTTATCAAACCCTGTACTTCTGGCATCAAAAAGTACTAAATAAGTACCCTTTGCAATTTTTTTGACCTTTTTTTTCTTGCAAAAAATGTGATTTTGTAGCATTTTTTACACCATTCTCTCCTCTTTTAATGGTTTCAAAGGCAACTTTTTTAAATGTCACAAATTGTTGGAAAAACTGTCCAGTAAGTATGTGGAATAAAAATTATATCAGGACAGAAGTGTTAGGCCTGGTTCACATCTGTGTTTGGTATTCCAATCAGGGAGTCCACATGGGGACCCCCCAAATGGCATACGAAACACTTTAAAAAGCGGTGAGTAATGAAACCACATGGACCCCATAGACTATAATAGGGTCCGTGTGTTTTCCGCACGGTGTCTGCACGAGTCATGCGGAGAGAGAAAATTGTTGTTTGAAGTACTTTTCTCTCTGCATGATTCGTGAGGACACCACTCGGAAAACACATGGGCTCAGTTACAGTCTATGGGGTCCGTGTGGTTTCATTTCTCACCACTTTTTAATGCATTCAGTATTCTGTCAGGGGGGTGCCCAAGTGGACTCCCTGAATGGAAAACCGATTGCAGATGTGAATCGGGCCTGAGGGTTAAAGATGCATCAAAAACATTGTCCAATATATAATAAATGTCATGTGAATTATAGCAATGCAAAGTCCAGCAAAACTTACTTTGAAAATTCCTTGCATAACGGATGTCCTCCTATACGCCTCTCTGAACACAGTTGCAATAGGAAAATCTGAGCATAATAGTTGGAATTATTTCTAGAATCCACTATGTATAACCATGTATAAATTATAGTGTAAACTCTGCTGTTTTCCTTGTATATGCATATCATGTTATCAGCAGGACCTATTGGATAGATTCTGATGAATCTCAGCTGTAGCCTCCTCTTCTCTTTGTAAAATTCTGTAACATAAGATTACATTATTAAAACTATAATGGATGGTGTGTGCTGAAAGGGTATTATGTAGCCAAGCAAATCACAGGTAAAAAAAAAAGTGCAGCAAATGTGTTTGTCTATTTTCTTCCTCTATGAAATATATAGAGAAAACACTTTCGATTCTGCAGTTAGAATTAACACGGTGCGCTTTTCCGCAGCTTTTTTTCCCCCTAAAATATGTGGATGAGATTTATGAAATCTTATTCACTTTACTGGAACTGTTTTCTTTCTGCTGCGTTTTTGCAGCAGTCAAAATGATGCACTTTCACAACATGAGACCTTCTTACGTTGTGTTCACACCAGAGCTTGTACTATGTTTGGGGATTCCGTTTCCCTCTTTGCATTTTTGAGCGGAATCCATACAGTCCCATTATAGTCTATGGGGTTTGCGGGTTTCTGCGAGTAACCGCTGTTTAAGCGGATTAATTTTCCATTTGGGAGGTCTACAAGCAAAGCAAATATGGAGATGCAATCCGACATATAAAGGGGGAAAGCCCATTAGGACCCCACTAAATTTCCCAAACATCCTTCGATTCATAGCAAATAATAGCATTCAAGGGATCAGGAAACAGATAGATTAGAAGGGAGCGATCTATCCCTAATCGGAAAGGAGGGAAGACCAGGTGTGTCCAACCATGCCCCCCAATTTTTTTCAAATTTAGTTTGGGCCTTTCTTTGTGTATATACTTCCCTCTCCAGCCTAATAGTATTAACTCTGGAGATCAATTCCACCAGAGAAGGAGGGCTCGGGTCCAACCAATGGTAAGCAGTCAATTCTCTTGCTAAAAGTGCTTTTCAAGAGTCAAACATTGAAGTATTTTTCCAGTAGGTTGACATTGTTTCTTTAATTTGGTTTTGCCCACCAGGACCCCAGCCACTCAACACAATATAATGACTTTTTCAAAAGGACCGCTGTGCCTGGTACGGCAACCCAGTCCCATGTAAGTCGAAACTGTAAAGGCTCCTTCATTCTGCCTCTTTGATCATGTATCTTAACATTGTATTCTAAGAAAACTTATTTATTCCCATAGGGTTAACTTATACCTAACATAGTGCATATTTTATTTTATTCATATATAATGCAGATAACAGATTCTGCAGCACTAGACATCTCTCACAACATTCTGCTCCCTGTTGAGGCCCAAAATCTAAATTCCATATTCATTTGCAATATCAGAATATATAATACAGGCTAGAAAACTAGAACACCTGGAGAAAACCTACACAAACACATAGACAACATCAAATCCACTGCAAGGTGCAAGTATCATTATGCCAACCTATTTCTTGACCAACAATATGATGCAATATTATAAGATCAAGCCATAATCCTTCCAAAACCAATAACCCTACCGTCATGGATCAAAAAATTCCTATGTTGAACATTAACTACTATATTGACAAACGGAACAATGTATATCCCCATAAACCCGAGTATTTATTTAAAGATAGACTCTTAATTTCACAAAATGCTATTTTAACAGCAAGCTAAGATTTTTGTAGCTTCATAAATAAACCTTTTCTATCTAGTTAATGATATTACAAACCTAGAAGCTATAAACGTCTGCATTAGGAGGAAAAAAAGGCAATTACCGGCTTAACAATGAGCTGAAAATCTGCTCAGCAGGAGAGGGGTTAAATCCTACTGTGTAAAATATGTTAGGCGTCTTAGAACCAGCAGGAAATTAATTGAAATATTAACTCACAAAATTTAAGAGTTTGTGGTAGGCAAAACAGATACAGGCCTAGTTAATAGTGATAAAAATAAGATAGTATACAAATATCAGAGCAGTATCGTATATCCTTCTGGCAGACACTTTATATATTCATTCATGTTCTAAGCAGGAGTGGCGCTCAAGGAGTGTCCAGGAGGAAAGGGTGCAGCTTGTTGCTGAGACTTTGTGTTTTCTTAGTACATTTGAATGTTTTTATTTTTCTACCAAACATGGCTCATTGTTATTATTGAGAACATTGGTCGTTTGAAGAATTCTGTAAAGTAAAGCTTCGGGAAAGTCAGGGGGTTTCTACTATTTGACCTCACACAAGTCACATTTTTACTTAGGGCTGTATCAGAACAATACTCAGCAGAATAAAAAGAGAATCAACATATATAAACCTATAAATTATTAAGTTATCCCCTGCTATGGTTACTTATACAATGCACACGTTATTATATAACTAGCAGTTATATACAGGCAGCTTAGTGTATTTGCCCTTATTTTAGTCCTAATGTTGCCATATAGGGCAATTCTACAACTTCATATTACATTAAGACTAGAGATGAGCGAACAGTAAAATGTTCGAGGTTCGATATTCGTTTCGAGTAGCCCCTCAATATTTGACTACTCGAATCGAATATCGAACCCTATTATAGTCTATGGGGGGAAAATGCTCATTTCAGGGGTAGGCAACGTTCGATCAAATTATACTTACCAAGTCCACGAGTGAGGGTCAACCTGGATCCTCCAAGAAGTCTTCTCCGTGCAGCGTCCCCGCGGCATCTTCCGGCTCTGAATTCACTCTGCCAGGCATCGGGCCTGGGCAGAGCCGACTGCGCATGCCCACACTACAAGCGGACATGCGCAGTCGGCTCTGCCCAGGCCCGATGCCTGGCAGAGTGAATGAAGACCTGGAAGACGCCGCGGGGAAACTGCACGGGGAAGACTTCTAAAGGTAGGAGAAGAACCAGCGTTGATTGGCCGACTGTATAGCATTCGGCCAATCAATGCTGGTTCTGCATCGAACTTTTACATTCGAACAGCGAATGGTACTCGATCGAGTACGAGTATTTCGAATACTGTAGTATTCGATCGAATACCTACTCGATCGAGTACTACTCGCTCATCTCTAATTAAGACCCATGGTGTATCGGTCAAAGCCAAAAAAGGTGCCATTTTCCTGGTGACACTTGGGTACCTCCATTCTAGGGAGGATCGCCAGTGCCCGGAAAGAGATCTGGATCCGTCAATCCATTGCCATGAAAGCCAGGGGCCTATTGAAGTCTCCCAGGCTTGTCTTGCATTAACTGTTTTGCATTGCATTAGTGATCGGACCCCCTTGGGCTCTATACCCATAGGGGTTCAAATAATTAAGATTTATAAAAACAAAACAAAAAAAAATAATAAAAAATTAGAATCACCCACCTTTCCCTAGAACATAGCAGGAAAAAGCAAAATCAAGAGCCAAACCGCTGTTTTTTTTTCCACTTTCTCCCAGTGATACAAATTTTAATACAAAGTGATTATAGCAATAGACAATTCCCAAAATGGTATAAATTACAAAAAAGAAACCCTGTATGAAAAAAAAAAAAAAAAGTTATGGGAATCAGAATATAGTGATTCTAAGAGGTTTTTTTTTATTTACAAACTTTTGGATTTTTTAAGGGATTAAAACATAACTAAAACTATATAAATTTGGTATCCCTGAAATCGTGCCAGTACATAGAATACAGGTGACAAATAATTTTGGCTGCACAGTGAATATCATAAAAACGAAGCCTGAGACTGTTGCTCATATGCACTTTTTCTCCATTTCCATCCAATTCTTAATTTTCCATCTTCCATTAAATTATACCACTAAGAAGAACAATTTGTTTTGCAAACTTTAAGCTCTCATCTGGCTTTGTGAATGAAAAAATTAAAACAATGATGGGGTTTGGAAAATGGGGAATCAAAAAGGAAAATAAAAAAATACCTGCAGCAGGAATGGGTTAATACCCTCTGTAGCTAAAGTAACATATGTCACATTGCTAAATCTTCACACTTCTTTAATAAACACCAAATTTCAAGTTCTTTCTCACAACTATACGAAGTGACACTGGCACTGGCTGCTGACTTGGGCAGCAACTTATGTTATTTATTCCTATGGCTTTTCTAGTGCCGACATATTCAATAGCGTTTACATAGATCGTCTTCACTTACACCAGTTCCTGTCCACATGGAGTGTCACTTGAGGAAAAGAAAAGTGCTGTATGGACAGCATCGACAAGAATAAAGGTGATTTTAGTGCACACATCTGTATACCATCATAGTGCAGTGCACAAGAGGCCCAACGCTGGACATAATTATTCATACAGAGGTATGTTGGAGTCTGCTGTCTGTGATCCCTCCTAGTAGTCCCAGGAGAGTTCCATGTACAATATAGTCTTGCAGAAAAAAAGAAATAAAGAGGATTGCTGCTGCAATGGAATCTCAGGTCAACTTCTTATTTGAAAGGGATACATTATATGTGCTACAAACACTAATTGTTTAAGACTCAGACCAAGTCCCTCAAGTCACATGGAAGCCCGATACAGTATAATACAGGTCTAATTCTAAAAAAACAGGTTGCTGCAGATTTATCAAGTCTGGCATTTTGCAAGGCGCACCTGATGTATTATAAGGCCTGTTAATAAACCAGGTGAATATCTGTGCGCTTGAATGGAAATCTACAATAGTCAAGAACTGGCATAGGTGATTTCCTATATCGCTCACACCAGAAAGCTAAATATTGCGCTGAAATGTCTCCGATCCAGCCCCCTGGCGTTTTTCCTGGTGTACTCATCTATGCCAGAAAACTTGGGTAGATGGAATAAGGAACTTTCTCCATTGTATGCAGCATAACTTAAATATCCCTACCAGTGGCTAACTAATGTATTTTGGCCCCAGTACAAACTGTGTCTGGGACCCCCAAACCCCTACTCACATTGTATACTTGATAGTAATGGTAATGAGTGCTATAGCGGTATATCAGATACTTGAAACCACAACTGTGGTTATCAAAAACATGATGGTTGAACCCCCCCACCCCCACCCCCCACAGCACCCAGCATTTAAACAATACTGGGAGCTGTGTGCTGTGGGAAATGGTTGATATGCAGGGTCCTAGCAGTCTAAGAGATTTATGAGATTAGGGGTGGTCCAACTCTTTGAATTCGTGGGGCTTTTGCTAGTGATGTGACTCATTCGCTATTTACAGATCGTGTGTGATGTGAAGGGGTTCCACATAGTATATTATGCTCTGCAGTGGCCCCCACACAGTATAATATGCTCACAGTGTCCCCTACACGGTATATTATACTCCAGATTGGTCCACACACAGTAAAATATGCTGCACAGTGACCCTGCACAGTTTAATATGGTCCACAGTGACCCCACAGAGTAAGCTGCACAATGGCCTCACACAGTATAAGCTTTCTATTAACAATATGTACACTGGATGGGGATCCGGGCTTTCCCCAACCGCTATTATGGTGGTCCAGGACCCGGACTTCATACACTGTCTATCGGCCACATACCCCTCTGGGCCCAATCGCTGCGCTCTTGATCCCTACCAAATGAGAAGTCATCCTGAGATTCCACTGGAGGGGCGCCATAAGAAAAGTTACTTATTTTTTCTTGTCTTCTGTAATGTGTTCTTCCTAATCGAACTCTAGTCTGATTATAGATACTGACACATTAGGACCAACTTTTGTAAAAATCCAGTTAACCAATTAATATATTTTCTGTGAAGTGGGAGGAAATATATGCAAGCATGGGGAGAATAAGCAAAATCTATGCTAAAGTGGTTGAATTTGAAACCAGAGTCCCAGCTGGACAGTACAAGACATCATTGCTAGAGATTAGAGTATTATTATGTGTAGTATTCGATCGAGTAGGTACTACGGTATTCAAAATATTCATACTCGATCGAATACTACTAGCTATTCGCAGTAAATAATCAATTCAGAACCAGCGTTGATTGGCCAAATGCTATACAGTGTATAGCATTTTGCAAATCAACGCTGGTTCTGCAGCAGGCTCGTCCTTGCTAGTCGCAAGAGCTGGCAGCTTGCTGTTACAAGGGAGCTGACTTTTTCTTATAGGAATTAATTGACCAGCGTTGATTGGCCAGTGTACAGCATTCGGTCAATCAACGCTGGTTCTGCCAGAGGCTTTTCTGTGAGGAGGCGGAGTCTAAGATCGGACCACAGCAGTCTCCATTGTGGTCCGATTTCAGACTCCGCCTCCTCACAGACGAGCCTCTGGCAGGACCAGCGTTGATTGGATGAATGCTGTACACTGGCCAATCAACGCTGGTCTATTCATTCCTATGAGAAAAAGTCAGCTCCCTCGTAACAGCAAGCTGCCAGCTCTCCTGACTAGCAAGGACGACCCTGCTGCAGAACCAGCGTTGATTTGCTGCAGGCTCATCTTTGCTAGTTGGGAGAGCTGGCGGTTAGGAGGGAGCTGACTTTTTATCAGCGCAACTGCAAGCGCTGTGCAGTTAAAGCGCACAGACCCCATAGATTATAATGGGGTCTGTGTGCTTTAACTGCACAGCGCTCTTCCTAAACACTCTCCTCCTGCTACTCGTGGACTTGGTGACTCATCTTTAGTCGAATAGTGGTTTCCCCTGAAACGAGCATTTTTTCCCATAGACTATAATGTTTTTGATATTCGATCGAGTAATTGAATATTGAGGCTGTACGCGAAATGAATATCGAATCTCGAATATTTCACTGTTCGCTCGCTCATCTCTAATCATTGCTATGTCACAGTGCTATATATATGTGTTTTATATATATATATATATATATATATATATATATATATATATATATGTGTATTCTATCTATTTTTTTTCTTCAATACGGTACTGATTGGTTAAGTGTTTGCAGGAAAGGCTGATGGCAACCTGCAGTGTAATGTGGATGTCACACAGCCCACCAACATCTATTATTTGAGAAGGAGGAAACAAGGTAATTGAATTTCAATAATAGATCCTTTAATCCTAACAAAAGCTGAAGCAGGTTATTTACTGTATAATATTAATAACACGGTTAACAGTTTAACACAGCTTATGGTGGGATTTTGGTATTTTTCGATAATTTTTTAAATAAAATATTGTATTTTATTTACTCCATATCAATGACCTACTTGTAATATGTGTAGTATTACTTGTACACCCCACTTACATTGGATATGACCCTTCATAGATGATGATATGGAATCTGTTGTCTGACAAATTGCTGCTCTACTTATCGTATATTGGTGTTCACCTGACTTCACACGAAAGGTCAGCCCCTTAATAGGAAACAGAAGCTTGGAGAAATGTCATGACAGAATGCTTTCATTACCAGACCTCTGATTGTAAGTTATGTTACTGAGCAGTTCCACACTGGAGTGACAGCACCAACTGAGAACAGATCAAACATTTACTAAACAATGGATCTGTGGCATTGATGGAATGCACCGTATAAGTCTGAGCCTTGGAACTGTGAGGGAAGAGGATATGAGATATATATAGTGTGGACAGAGCAAATTACATATTATCATCTGCCTTCTCCTTAAATGCTAATACGAGTTAACATGTTATGGGTAGCATACATCTGAACCCTGGAGTTATTTTCATATAATGTGATCAGAATAAATTGTATATTGTCACAATCTTTCTCATTAAATTGTGATAAACGTCAACATTTTGTGAGCAAAAAATGTAGATATTTGAAGATAACCGACATGCCCCAAAATTATATTAGACTGTTGTATATAAACACTAGCAGGAGGACCCGACTTCGCACGGGTATATTACATGTTTTGTTTGTGTAGTGGCCCCATAAGAATTGTCCAATTTTGCACTGGTGTATTTTGTATGTCATTTGTGTGTGTCCATAAGCGTCATGTGATCATTTTGGATATCAGTGAAAAACCTGTGATCAGTTGTTATGGATACCTGGAGTAAAGCTGTGTGTATGTGACCTTGTGTAACAGTGTCATCTACAGTGCCCTGCTTCTTTAAAGCTGACATATAGCAGTGAAGAAAAATGGCTGGGTTGCTATGGAAACCTGGAGTAAAACTCTAATGTTTGTTACTCTGTGCAGAGCCATCTATCTAATCCTCCAGCGTATGGTAGTGTGTGCAGAGGCACGTATCTAGTCCTCCCTGTGTGGTATTGTGTGAAGAGGAGCATATCTAATCCTCCGATGTGTGGAATTGTGTGCAGATGTGCGGATCTAATCCTCTCCTATGTAGTACTGTATGTAAATGCACGTATTTAATCCTCTGGCGTGTGGTACTGAAGACGTGCGTATCTAATTCTCCGGCGTGTGGTACTGTTTGAAGATATGTGTACCTAATCTTTCGGCGTGTGGTACTGTGTGCAGAGGCACGTATCTAATCCTCCTCCGTGTGGCATTGTATGCAGTAGCATTTATCTAATCCTCCGGTGTGTGAAATTGTGTGAAGACATGCATATTTAATCCTCTGGAATGTTGTACTATGTGCAGATGCGCATATCTAATCCTTCCCCATGTAGTACTGTGTGTAGACGCAAGTATCTAATCCTTGTTGGTGTTGTACTGTGTGCAGATGCACATATCTAATCTTCCCTTGTGTGGTAATGTGTGAAGAGGCACTTATCTAATCCTCCAGCAAGTGAAACTGTGTGCAAATGTGTGTATCTAATCCTCTGCCATGTGGTACTGTGTGCTGAGATGCGTATGTAATTCTCTGGCATGTGGTATTGTGTGCAGAGGCATGTATCTAATCCTGCCCCGTGTGGTACTGTGTGCAGACGCAGGTATCTAATCCTCACCTATGTGGTATTGTGTGCAGCAGTGCATATCTAATCCTCCAGCATGTGGTATTTTTTGGAGAGGTGCATATCTAATCCTCTGGCGTTTGGTACTGTGCGCAGTGGCATGTATCTAATCCTCCGGTGTGTGGTATTGTGTGAAGATGCATTTATCCAATCCCCCAGCGGGTGGTAATGTGTGCAGACATGCGTATCTAATCCTCTGGCATGTGGAAATGTGTGCAAACACGTGTATCTAATCTATGGGAGGTGGTACTGTGTGCATATGTGCGTATCTAATCCTCTGGTGTGTGGAACTGTGTTAAGATGCGCATACCCAATCCTCTGGCATGTGACACCTGAAGTTCTAAGCCCAGTGGGCTCCACAGGATTATTATCATTTAGGTTTTTTTAATATATCCTGCTGACCGTAACACACCTATACACATAAATATGCTAAATACACATTACTACTGTATAGATATAGAATATATAATGACATGCAAATGTGCACATATGAAATATAAGATAAGATAATCCTTTAATAGTCCCACCATAGGGAAATTCAGTGTGTTACAGCAGCATAGATAATACAATAATAAAACAAAATACAAATACAAAAGCTCCAAGGTACAAGCATTACAGTGTTTTAGGACAGTGCAGCAGGCGCGGCCAAGGGATCAGGGTCGCAGCCTGTTCCGCTGTTACTGCTCAGTCCAGCATGCCTGGGGTTAATTCCCTTGCAGTCGATAGGTGTGGTCGGTTTCCCGACTGGCAGTGGTGCTAACTAGAGATGAGTGAACACTATTCGAGACATCTGTTTCAAATAGCACGCTCCTATACAAATGAATGGAAGCGGCCGAAACGCAGACTTTGCCGGTGGCCAGCCGCTTAACCCTCCGCGTGCCGGCTATGTCCATTTATTTCTATGGGAGCATGCTATTCAAAATGGATGTTTCGAATAGTGTTTGCTCATCTCTAGTGCTAACCTATGAGCACCTGGCATGGGCACCTGGGCTTGCTGTTTAGTCACGCCTTCTCTCTATTTAAGGAGGCAGCTGTACCTTATACTTAATTCAGAATTGTGCACGCCAGTGCAAACACTAGTATGGCAGTAAGCTGCCTTAGCTAGGTAGGTCCTTAGATAGAATTGTTTCCTTAGGGAACTCCTACCATAGCTACTCTATCTGTGGTGCTTTAGCATCAGGTGGCTGTAGTGGGTGTGGCCCAGGAGGTTACTGAGAGCACATGGTCATAGTTGTTTATGTTGGTCTGCAGTGAAGCAACTGTTAGACATTGTTTCCATTAAGTGGCTGCTTTGTTCTGCAGTGGCCTGTTTCCTGTGTAGTAACAGAGAGCGTTCAGTTCGCGGTGTAGCCCGGCAGTGAGGCTAACTGTCAAGCCTTGTTCACACCAGTGTGCCCTGCAGTTTAGAGCCCAGCTGAGCTCCGCAGGCTTTTGTTTATTATTTTTTTAAGTAAGCCTGCTGACCATAACACAGTGACAGTAGGTACAGATAAAAAGATAAAGGTAAAGAAAAATAGTAGAAGGGATATCACAAGTTAAGGGTCTTTCAGTTCTCTGTATGGAATGATCTCCACTTAGCTCGGTGTTGGTTGTACAGCCTAACCACAGCGAGGAGGAAAGCCTTCCGATAGTGCTCCTTCTCCCACAAATACAGTTGTCCAGGACTCAGCAACAGTTTTCAGGATTGTTGGATCCCGTGGAATGACAATTCATAAGCAGAAAATCAACAGCAGCTTAAAGATGGCTAGCCAGGCTAAGACCTTATTCACAAGACAGAGACATTGACGGAATCAATGGCCATTTCTAACAATCATTTTGCATCTGATCCATTTTTCCATTATTGATAGAGTGCCATCTTTTACATATTTTATTTTGTATCATTTTTTAATAATTAAAAAGAAATCTATGAATGTTATTGACCCAACCAACTGATGTTTGTAGCAGACATAAAACAGCTGTCAATCCATTTTACATTTGTTGAAAACAGATCCATTGATTTCTATTGGGTTCGTGCGAAAATGAACAAAGATTGAGCATGCCGGTTTTGTTATGGCCATTGAAATAAACAGCAATGTAAATAGACACAACGAAATAGATATGTTCTCAAAGTGGCCATGTGATAGGTGTTACAATAACGGTCATCACATGTCATGTAAATAATTGTAACAATGTCTAACTTGTTCCTTGTGTGAAGAGGAGATGAAGTGTATGTGGGGGGTTATTAAGGAAACACAGCAAGTTTTTTATACTAGTTTGCTGCCACCCATTCTTAGCTTTAGCAAGGTTCACCTCTGACCCCAATCCAAGGGTTCTATGGAAGCTGTGTACCCTGGAGGAAGGTCATTGTCTCGGGGTCACATTTAGGGATGAGGTTCCAGTTTGCCCATAACCAAGCAACATTTTTTGATAAGTTTTGTATAATGGAAATGATTTCTTCTGTTTGATACTTGGTAAACAAAATTTTTTTCTCATTTTTGGAATATAAACTAATAAATCCTTTTTCATCTACCGGTTACCAGTAAGAGCTTTTGTGTACCCGAAGCATTAGGTGTATAGAACATATATGCACTGTATCATACTTTATCAGCTTCTGATAGTATGTCTTGAATCCTAGAGTGTTCTTGTCATTGATTTGTTGAAATGAAGGACTTTTCCATGTACTGAAATCTTCTTACATGAAAGGAATTGCTCTGGCTCCTATTAACTTTCCGTATATACTCGCCGTGACCTTTTCACCTGATGTTCTTAATTGTGTTCCTTGACTATAATGTATAAAGTGTTTCTAGTTATTTCTTTTTTGTTCCTTAGCACTGAAAGAAAGGTGATTAATTCTCTGAATTTACTTGTACATAGTATTGAGCAGATTACAAATAAGACATACATTATACCTTGTTTATGGCAATCACAGCAGACAATAGTCATTTGGTGCCCATAGCAACTAATAAGATTCCAGCTGTTATTTTTCCAATACATTTGCAACAAATTTATGTAACAAAGTTAAAGTAAAACAACATCTTTGACGAACATTAACTTAATCTTCTCTGCTTTGTCACATGCTTTTAGTAGAAAAAAAAATCTGCTTCTACCTGGATATTGTTCACGAGCTCAACTACGGCTGATCAATCTTATTAGGGCTTTATTGTTATCATGGCAGTGGACTTTAAAGGGAACTTGTCACATTGAAAATGCAGTGTAATCTGCAGGCGGCATGTGATACAGTTGGAGGAACTGAGAAGATATATATTTTTATGGCAACAAAATATTATATATTCATTTACATCTGTTTCTTCTATGCTTAGCCCAGTGGGTAGTCCTACTAAGTGATTGACAGGTGTCTGTACATTCATAGGGTTGAGCCTGTCAATGACGGATTGAATGTCCCATTTGACTTTTCAGCATAGAAAGAGCAGAGAATTTAGTGGATAATGACAAGTTGTACTGATTTTTTTTTCTCACATAACTATATATCAATCTGTTCAGTATCTGTAACATACTGCCCACAGATTGGGCTGCATTTAAATGTGACAGATTCACTTTAATATAATGCAATACATCTCATATCCAGTAACCATTGTGTAATTCTGTACTCAAAGCAGTAAATAGAGATATAACAGCAGTTTGTAGACTGACCCATGTAGTTGGTATCTATATTATACAATATAAAAAAAAATGAACAAACGTCAATACAACAAAGGCATAATAAATAAAACGTTACTAGATTTTACCTGTTTCCATTTATTATATAGGCCTCTACATTCAGTAAATCCATGTAACAACACACTATATCATTTCAGTATCTGCAGTTAAAGCGCAGGAAATGCAGCAAATCAACCAATTAAAAATAATTCCTTTAAGACGAAAATGAACCAGCACTGTAACATAGATTTGTTCTGAGTGATGTTGGAAGAAACAATGCAAAGGAATGTGAAGGAACACTTGGATGACAGTTTTATGTCTAATCTGGGTCTGAGCATTGTGTTTTTAAAGGGGTTTTCTAGGCAAAAACACATTTCTGAAAAAAGGTGTGTTAGTACTATTAATAGGTTACTAAGTGCACCCAAATGCCTTTAGCAGAGTTTTGACTGATTTCTGGGTTTCATTGCAAGCTCCTGGCATTTTCTGCATTTGTTTACATGAGCATCTTTCTTTTCTCTGCTTTCCTATGACCAACTTGATACTTTGGGCTTCACTCAGAGCCTCCCTCTCTCACTCTCTCCCCCTCCCTCTCTCACTCTCTCCCCCTCACTTTCTCGCTCATACCCCTCCCTGTTTCCCTAGGTAGCCTGTCACACTACTAGCTCTTCCTATCAAACTCAACCTGCACCATCCATCACACTTACGTGTCTTCCGGTCCATGGGTGGGTTAGTATAGGTGACGTTCTGTTTTCCCCTTTTGGAAACGGGATGTCATCAGAAAAGGTGCCAGGAGTGGTCACATGACTGCCCTGGCAATCTAAATTTAAAATGTTTTTTTTTTTTGTACACTAAGTAGTTTAGAATGTAGGTGGGGGAGGGGGATTAACATAAATTAGAAATATCAATCTTTCATGGCTAACCTATCAACCAACTATTTGATAACATATTGTATTTGAAAAAGTAGAAGTCCAAGAACCCTTAAAGGGAGTCTATCATTAGAAAATGATGTTTTGACATAATGGCACGTTGGAATAGCCTTTAAAAAGGCTATTTTACTCCTACCTCTCATTCTTTTGTGCTCCCCACAGTTTCTGTAAAAAAAAAGTGTTTCTTCCAATATGCAAATTATGCTCAGGAAGCACGTGGGGCGCTCCCCCTATGGTCCGAGCACACCAGCATCATCAACTGTTTGCCACCCCTTATTGCCTCCTGTTCACTCTTTGCTGTATCTTCTCCTCATCTTAAACCTTTTGTAGGCAACCAACACTGCACTATAGGTGGTTAAAATCCTGTGCGTGCGCAGTCTGCTTTACCACTTGGGGTTCGGTCAGAGCCAGCTGCACATGCTCTGTCAGCCATATAGTGCAGCGTTGGATGCCTATGCAAGGCTGAGGACGAGAAGAAGCAGGGAGGAGTGAACAGGAGGCACTAAGGGATGGTGAGCAGTTGATGATGCTTTTGTGCTCGGAGCACAGGAGGAACATCCCCTGTGGTCCCTGAGCATAATTTGTATAGAAAAAGAAACACTTTTTCACAGAAACAGCAGGGAACACAAGAGAATGAGAGGTAGGAATAGAATATCCCAATGTGCCATTACTTCAAAATGTCATTTTCTAATTATAGACTCCCTTTAAACTTCTAAGCGCTAGTTTGTGTGTATGCTGGTGAACCTCTCTCACACCGTCTTCCTAAGAACCTATGCTCCATTATACATACAGAATTCACCTGAATGGTCTTTCTATAAGTTATATTTTAGTAGATATCATATTAGATGTCACTTTTCCTTTATCCATTTCTTGTTTTTATCGTTCTCCCTTTTGCAGTTTGATAAATGATAAACTCTCAATAACAAATCTAAACTAGAGAATCTAGTTTAAAGAGGAGCTGACGCCACATCTGAAAGCCCAGCGACACACATCATCTGATCGGCGCTGGCACCCTGAGTATTTTGTTGTTTTATATTAGTTCGGTCATATCAAAGACATAAGCCCTTTTAATATTGATGCAAGATATACAGTGGGGCAAAAAAGTATTTAGTCAGTCACCAATAGTGCAAGTTCCACCACTTAAAAAGATGAGAGGAGTCTGTAATTTACATAATAGATAGACCTCAACTATGAGAGACAAAATGAGAAAACAAATCCAGAAAATCACATTGTCTGTCTGATTTTGTAAGAATTTATTTGCAAATTATGGTGGAAAATAAGTATTTGGTCAGTAACAAAATTTCATCTCAATACTTTGTTATATATCCTTTGTTGGCAATGACAGAGGTCAAACGTTTTCTGTAAGTCTTCACAAGGTTGGCACACACTGTTGTTGGTATGTTGGCCCATTCCTCCATGCAGATGTCCTCTAGAACAGTGATGTTTTGGGGCTGTCGCTTGGCAACACGGACTTTCAACTCCCTCCAAAGGTTTTCTATAGGGTTGAGATCTGGAGACTGGCTAGGCCACTCCAGGACCTTGAAATGCTTCTTACAAAGCCACTCCTTCGTTGCCCTGGCGGTGTGCTTTGGATCATTGTCATGTTGAAAGACCCAGCCACGTTTCATCTTCAATGCCCTTGCTGATGGAAGGAGGTTTGCACTCAAAATCTCACGATACATGGCCCCATTCATTCTTTCATGTACCCGGATCAGTTGTCCTGGCCCCTTTGCAGAGAAACAGCCCCAAAGCATGATGTTTCCACCCCCATGCTTTACAGTAGGTATGGTGTTTGATGGATGCAACTCAGTATTCTTTTTCCTCCAAACACGAAAAGTTGTGTTTCTACCAAACAGTTCCAGTTTGGTTTCATCAGACCATAGGACATTCTCCCAATACTCTTCTGGATCATCCAAATGCTCTCTAGCAAACTTCAGACGGGCCTGGACATGTACTGGCTTAAGCAGTGGGACACGTCTGGCACTGCAGGATCTGAGTCCCTGGCGGCGTAGTGTGTTACTGATGGTAGGCTTTGTAACATTGGTCCCAGCTCTCTGCAGTTCATTCACTAGGTCCCCCGCGTGGTTCTGGGATTTCTGCTCACCGTTCTTGTGATCATTTTGACCCCACGGGGTGAGATTTTGCATGGAGCCCCAGATCGAGGGAGATTATCAGAGGTTTTGTATGTCTTCCATTTTCTAATTATTGCTCCCACAGTTGATTTCTTCAATCCAAGCTGGTTGCCTATTGCAGATTCAGTCTTCCCAGCCTGGTGCAGGGCTACAATTTTGTTTCTGGTGTCCTTTGACAGCTCTTTGGTCTTCACCATAGTGGAGTTTGGAGTCTGACTGTTTGAGGGTGTGCACAGGTGTCTTTTTATACTGATAACAAGTTTAAACAGGTGCCATTACTACAGGTAATAAGTGGAGGAAAGAGGAGACTCTTAAAGAAGAAGTTACAGGTCTGTGAGAGCCAGAAATCTTGATTGTTTGTAGGTGACCAAATACTTATTTTCCACCATAATTTGCAAATAAATTCTTACAAAATCCGACAATGTGATTTTCTGGATTTGTTTTCTCATTTTGTCTCTCATAGTTGAGGTCTACCTATGATGCAAATTACAGACGCCTCTCATCTTTTTAAGTGGTGGAACTTGCACTATTGGTGACTGACTAAATACTTTTTTGCCCCACTGTATGGGTATACTAGCCAAGTGGGCAATAATACTACATAACATACAGAGACCCCACTCCAGAGAAATCATAGTGTTACAGCACACTTGACTAGTATATCCTAATTTGCAACAACAATAAAAAGGCTCACATCTTTGGAATAGCTGAACAGGGTAATCAAAGCATCAAATTTTCCAGGTGAAAGTACTTATCAGATTATATAAGCTATTGGACTATTCAGTCCTGCTGACAAGTGCTTGTGAAGTTTACTTACCTTATTTTTATGCCAAGAATTGCAATGAAATTGTGGGGCACATATTACATCCTAAGCTGCACTTTTTTTTTTTTTGACATGACATAGTTAGAGATGAGTGAGCACTGTTCGATCGAGTAGCTATTTGATCGAATATCAGGCCGTTCGAGGTATTCGATTCCAATCGAATATCACACCGCCTACGCAGTAAAAATTTGTATCCCCTCCTACCTTCCCTGGCTCGTTTTTTGCACCAATAACTGTGCAGGGGAGGTGGGACAGGAACTACGATAACAGAGGCATTGAAAAAAAAATTGAAAAAACCCATTGGCTGCCGAAAACATGTGACCTCCCATTCATAAGAACGGCCGCTGCCATATTCGTCCGATTTGCTGCAGCGTGGATGGGGTGAAAAGGAGGAGGAGGAGGAAGAGGAGGAAATTGAGAGTGACCATTCCGGTGGGGGCAGCCAAGTCATGCCAAGTAACACTCTGGCACACATGGCTGAATACATGTTGGAGTGCTTTTCAACTGACAAACGCATTGTCAAAATCCTGGAGAGCAACGACTACTGGATTTTTGCAATCCTCGACCCCCGATATAAAAATAATGTTTCTAATTTTATTCCGATAGAGGGGAGGGCCAGTCGCATGAGTGTTTGCCACAAGCAACTGGTGCAGAATATGATGGAGACTCTCGGCGGCAGAAAGGAGAGTTCCTCCAACAGACTAACAACTGTCATCCAGTCCACACCTGGCAGGGGCACACTCTCCAAGGTCTGGGACACATTAATGGCACCCACTTGCCAAACTACTGCCACTGAGGGGCCTAGTGTCACCAGGAGGGACAAATATAGGCGCATGTTGCTGGAGTACCTGGCCGACCCCAGCCCTGTCCTCTCCAATCCCTCTGCGTCCTATACTTATTGGGTCTCCAAGTTGGATTTGTGGCTGGAACTTGCGCTGTATGCATTGGAGGTCCTTTCCTGCCCTTTGCCAGCGTGCTTTCGGAAAGGGTCTTTAGCGCAGCTGGTGGCATAATTACGGATAAGCGCAGCCGGCTGTCAGATGACAGTGCTGACCGGCTGACGCTGATCAAAATGAACAGCCACTGTGTAGACCCATCATTTTCATGTCCACCTGTGTGAAGCACCCCGACATGAACTTTCATGTGAGTGCTCAACCTCTACAATTCCTCATCCTCCTCCTGCACCATCAGTGTTGCACAATTCTGCTCCTACTAGGCTCAATCCACCCTGATTCCCCCAAACTCTGCTGGTTATAGTCTCAATCCACCCTGATTCCCCCCAACTCTGCTGGTTAGAGTCTCAATCCACCCTCATTCCCCCCAACTCTGCTGGTTAGAGTCTCAATCCACCCTGATTCCCCCAAACTCTGCTGGTTAGAGGCTCAACTAACTCCAAGGGCCAAAAACACTGCAGGTACAAGGCTCTACTCACTCCAAGGGCCAAAAACACTGCTTTTTAAAGGCTCTACTCACTCCAAGGGCCAAAAACACTGCTTTTTAAAGGCTCTACTCAGTCCAAGGGTCAAAAACACTGCCAGTGCAAGGCTCTACTCACTCCAAGGCCCCAAAACACTGCCGCTGCAAGGCTTAACTCACTCCAAGGGCCAAGAACACTGCTTTTTAACAGCTCTACTAACTCCAAGGGCCAAAAACTCTGGTGGTACAAGGCTCAACTCAGCCAAAGGGCAAAAAACTCTGCTGGTGCAAGGCTGAACTAAGTTAAAGAGGACCTTTCATCAGATCAGGCACATGCAGTTCTATATACTGCTGGAAAGCTGACAGTGCGCTGAATTCAGCGCACTTTCGGCTTTCCCGATCTGTGCCCGATGCAAAGCGCTATCGGTCCCGGGACCGTAGCGCTTTAGTGTCAGAAGGGCGTTTCTGACACTTAGCCAGGGACGCCCTTCTTCCCAGTACCGCCTATCGCGCTGTAGAGTGTGAGCGGGGAGGAACGCCCCCTCCCTCTGCTCACACAGCTCGTCAATAGATGAGTATTATCAGGAGAGGGAGGGGGCGTTCCTCCCCGCTCACACTGTACAGTGCGATAGGCGCTGCTGGGCAGAAGGGCGTCCCTGGCTAAGTGTCAGAAACACCCTTCTGACTGTAAAGTGCTACGGTACTGGGACCGATAGCGCTTTACACCGGGCACAGATCGGGAAAGCCGATAGTGCGCTGAATTCAGCGCACTGTCAGCTTTCCAGCAGTATATAAAACTGCATGTGCCCGATCTGATGAAAGGTCCTCCTTAAAGGGCCTAAAACTCTGCTGGTAAGAGGCTGTAGCTCAGCTTAAGGGCCTGTAACTTAATTTGTAAGGGCTCAGGTAAAGGGCCAGAAAAGTGAATTTTGGAAGGTCTTACCACATTACACACACACACACACACACACACACACATCCACAATGACAGTTCAGGGTGGGTACTGATGGATTTCCCATTGCCTATTCCATCTGTGGTTGTCATGGGCAACATGATTTAAAGGGGTGCTTGTTAATGTTTCTTTAGCGTCAAATTTGGGTTTCTGTCCATCCAATTGGGGAGGAAAGAAGGTTTCCAGGTATTTTCCCACTTTTATAGAGTTTTTTTTGAGTGTGGAAAGTATGTAGTTGATAGGCTGTGATGGTGGGGTAAAACTGTGATTTGAGTTTGTTAGATGCCCCCAGACATGCTTCCCCTGCTGTCCCAGTTGCATTCCAGGGGTGTTGGCATCATTTCCTGAGGTGTGATAGTGGACTTGGTGACTCTCCTGAGTCGAATGGTGGGTTCCCCTGAAACGAAGCATTTTCCCCATAGACTATAATAGGGTTCGATATTCTATCGAATAGTCAAATATTGAGCGGCTATTCGAAACGAATAACGAATATCGAATATTTTACTGTTCGCTCATCTCTAGTCATATCCTTTCACATTTTGTCAGGTTCTCTTGTCAATTGAGGAAAAAAGTCCTAAACACTTGCTCCCTGCTCTCACTCTCATGGGGGGAGGGGAGGAGTGAGCTTGTAAATGAAACATCACAGCATCATGTGACCTCTGATGTGGGAGTGATTTATTACTTGGAATTTCATCCCTAGGGAGAGTGGAGAAGGGAGGGGTACACAGAATGAGGGAAGGCAGATGAATAATGGGGAATGTAGGTTGTCCAAAGATTAATTGAGTGTAAATAACAGTGATAAATGGAGAAGCAAGTAAAATAAAGCCAAGCAAAGGGTGCCCAAGGGAACAGTGAGTATCTAGCACTGCTGTGAATGTATTTTACCCCTTTAAAGAAAATTGTGCATTTTAGAAGATATCTCTTCTGATAAGGCCATTCAGCACTGCTGTTTTTTCTTATCTTGCTGTGTAGAAAACTGGCATCTACCTGTAATGTGGAGTCTTTTAGCACACTACTAATAATGACCTGTAATCTGCCAAGGGATCAAGTCTATGTTAAAGTTTCAATTTCCCAAAGTACTGTACAGTATAAGTGTACGGGCCAATCAGGTGCATTCTTACTAACCTTAGATTGTTATCCATGACAATCTAATAGTACCTGTTATTAAAAATACATTATCATGTAATAGAAATACTTGTGGGACCTTTCCTTGGAAAAGTGACTATATGAAGAGGAGACAATGGAACATCTTCAATACATCCCTTGTTTCTCATTGTAAGTGCTTCCTGTTCTACTGTATGTGTTTTACATGCTATCAAACTATGCAGGCAGATCATTGACAGTAAATAGTAATTTGCATTAGGTTTTCGTAGCATAGTGATATTTAAAGAGCACTTTACTCACTCACTCTTGCATTGCGCCTTTGACAAATAAATCATTATTTCACAGTAAGTACTCCAGGGAACTGTTACTTTAGAGTAGTAAAACAGCCGTGAGTTAAAATCACTTACTTCTAACCATGTCAAAACTTTGATTGATATGATGACTGATTCTTGTGTTGTATAAAGAGTTTTCTCAACTGCTACACAGTAAAGCAGAACCAAACTGTATAAAACGAATTATCTTTCTTTATCTTGGCTTGATATTTTCAAACAAAAATCCCCTTTGTTTCTCCAGCTGTGTTGGTTTTTAGCCTTTTCTTATAACTTTATTAGCTGTATAATATGACAGTGGTAGTAAAAGGAGAGAACTATAAGACAATACATTATTAAAGGATTCTATACATACTCTGGCATACTATAAGTTATTGCTGCTTTAAAAGCTGGGGCTATTGGTTAAAAATTATTTGTCAACTGGTTAACTGACAATGTTCAAGCTTTGGGTACATGTTATGTTGTCATACAGTTACAGTATGCATTCACTACGACAAAGTTTGGCCTGCCTCTAAACTTGTTCCTCATACCATGCCTGTGATTGTTCCAGCATCTCAGGAACTGGCTGGGACACCATATAATGGGCATGTTGTTGGCATTGATGATCCGCCTGCTCTGGCAATTCTGCAGCTGTCAAGCTGGCCTGCCGCTGAACTTGTTGTTCGCACTGTGTCTGTGATTGTTCTGGCATCTCAGCAGCTCGCTGGGACGCCATATATTAAGCGTGTTTATGGCGTTGATGATCTGCCTGCTCCGGCGTTCCGGCTGCTCTAAGAGCTGCTTGACACCTTGTTTGCTCAATCTTCCTGTGCTCTGTTTGTGGAGGTCTGTGACTTCTGGTTACCTTCATAGCTCTCGTTGTTTTAAAAATTTGCGACAAATCAGATTTTCTTTTTCCCAGCATGTTTAAAAGTAGCAAACTGCCAATTTGGATTAAAGGTGTTTTCCCATCCAGCATGTCAGCACTGTCTGGAGCAGATCAGATAATATGCAAATGCATGTACCCAATGGCCTCAGGATTATCTCTGTGTTTACATAGAGAGATAACAGACCTGGCTTTATCAGAACCTGAGATAAGCTGCTGCCAAGAGCAGTGTAATATAGTATGTGAACATAAATTCATAACATTCGTGAAGCCATGTCATTTACTGGGATAAAAATTATCCTATGTCTTAATCGAGGTTACAAACTATGTGCCAAATTTCATCCAAATCCATTCAGTCTTTTTTGCGTGATTGAGTATCAAACATCCAAACCCACGAACTTTCACATTTGTAATATTAGTAGGATTCACTTGAATGGGTTTGTAAAGATGTCTGCCTGCGGCCTGTCTGTGGGGAAACCGTTTTTTTTTTAGCCAGACACAAAGTCGGACTTGCAGGAGGTGCATCGGGTAGATGCTGTAAAGGGCTGTCTGGTTGTGGAGGCATCAGTGCTTTTCTAGGCAGCCCTTCCCAGCACCTGCCCACTACAACTCCTAGCAGTTTTTCATCCGCGCCCAGTACCCCCTCCTCTTTTCCCATCTAGTACACCCTCTAAGTATGTACAGTACTCTCCCTGTCTTGATAATTGCCACATAAGAAAATATCAGCTATACAGACTGCACTAGTAAAAGCTCAAAGCAAACATGTACTTACTTCTTCCCAAAAAAATATTATATATTTAAAATATTTGCCAAATGCATTTCAACAAGGACCACTGTATATAATGGGAGAATTATCTCTGCTGAAACTCACAGCACCAATTGAGGCCAGGTGGAATAGGCTACGATAATAGAAAGATTCTTTACATTAGTGGACCTGGGTGTATTCCACCAACATCTGGGTTCAAAAACACAATAAAAATACAACTTCTACTTAATATATCACAATGTATTATTGGAAAAGAAAAATATCCACCACAGCTAGGAAGATCAAGATTTGAAAAAAAAAAATGTATTAAAGTTTTGCACTTATTTTTCCCAATCTTTTTTTTCCTCTCTTTGTCTTTGTATCATACAGTATATCTCGGTGGTTTTACTGGATTGTTGGCGCACTGCGGTTTTTGGTATATATTTGACCATGGCGACATGCCCATATTTAGGTATTTTCTCTGGTTAATACAGTTTCTTCTGAACACATATTTAGTATAAATGTCTTCTTAATGTGTATGTTTGCTAGAGAGTGTGAAATAAGAAGATGATGCAGACGTACTTGCCCTCTCTGTGCTGTGCTATGGAAATGTCGGCATCCATAGTAGTTCATTAAATATCTGCCTTCTAGACTGCGTTTGCCTTAATAAATTACTGATCAGAAATGAACTGTTTTTTTCTCATTTGGCATTTTGCAGTAAATGTGTTTGTGTTATTAGAACCTCTAGTCCAGAATTCCCCATATATCAGTAATACTAAACCTAAAGAATCTGTAACTTCATTGCTGAAATGCTTCCTTGGCCTTATGTTGTGGTATTAGTAAAGCAATGAGAATCTCCTGGTACATAGTACAGACACATAGTCAAGCTACGCTACCATCTACTGGCTGCAGCTTATATTGCATTAAATCTTTAATCATACTCTATATGGAACTTCATTTGTTCAGGTGGCTTCCACTTAAGAAGATAGCAGTGCACTAGTGAAAGCTCATAGCAAAATGTACAAATCCTATACTTATACAAGGAGGCACTTAAATGTGACAAAAACGTAATGTATATAAGGTATTTCCCATATGCATTTAACTGTATTAATAGACTACTGCACATAATATGAGAATTATTTTTCTCTTGTACTGCAAGATCAACTGCAGTAAGATATGTGCTTCTAATCACAGATGTCCCTTTAAGAATATCCATAGGTTAAGCTGTTAGTGACTGATCCATAAACTTTCTACATCGGTCACTAACAAAATTACGGACGCAAAATTACGCGGTGTATACGCTCGTAACTCCCATTGAAATCAATGGGATCTTTTTGAGCACGCAAACTGCTGACACACGTATACGTGCCAGATTGCGCTCCACTTTACTATGTGTGAATTCCCCCTAAAACGCCGTGATGTTTTCAGCCTCACTCAATTTTGGAAGGAGGGGGATCCTACCATTAGGCATTGGTACCCTGATAAATGCAATCACCATGTGCTAATTCCTTTACATAGCAGATGGGGGCATAGTTTAATACATTGTTAGTAGAGATGAGCGAGTAGGTATTCGATCGAATACTACGGTATTCGAAATATTCGTACTCGATCAAATACTACTAGCTATTCGCAGTAAATATTTGATTCAGAGCCAATCTCCATTGTGGTCCGATTTTAGACTCCGCCTCCTCACAGACGAGCCTCCAGCAGGACCATCGTTGATTGGTCGAATGTTGTACACTGGCCAATCAACGCTGGTCAATTCATTCCTATGAGAAAAAGTAAGCTCACTCGTAACAGCAAGCTGCCAGCTCTCCTGACTAGCAAGGACGAGCCGGCTGATTTGCCGCAGACTCGTCTTTGCTAGCCGGGAGAGCTGGCAGCTTGCTGTTATGAGGGAGCTGACTCTTTTTCTCATAGGAATGAATTGACCAGCGTTGATTGGCCAGTGTACAGCATTCGGCCAATAAATGCTGGTCCTGCTGGAGACTCGTCTGTGAGGAGGCGGAGTCTAAAATCGGACCACAATGAAGACTGCTGTGGGCCGATCTTAGACTCCGCCTCCTCATAGATGAGCCTCCAGCAGAACCAGTGTTGATTGGCCGAATGCTGTACACTGGCCAATCAATGCTGGTCAATTAACTCCTATGACAAAAAGTCAGCTCCCTCGTAACAGCAAACTGGTAACAGCAACAGCAACCTTGAAACAAGCATTTTTTCCCATAGACTATAATGGGATTTGATATTCGATCGAGTAGTCGAATATTGAGGCTCTACTCTAAACGAATATCGAATCTCGAATATTTCACTGTTCGCTCATCTCTAATTGTTAGTCAGTTTGTGATAGACAAAATAATACATTGCATTAGATAGGTATGTAAGGGATCAGTAGATCATAAATTCAAGTTTCCTAGGGTGACTAAACAATAGTGTCAAACATTAAATAGTTTTCTAGAAAAAATATTAAAACAGTTTCACCGTCCAAAACTGTTTTGTAAATAAAATAAAAAAACATCAATAAATTAATACATGACACAGATATTGTGTATTGCTGTAGCATAATGACCTGAGCAGTATAACCACAATGCTACTCTCCCCACAAATTGGTTTAAAAAAATAGCTAATTTTTATTTTTTTTTAAATGCCAGAATTGCCATTTTTCTTGTCTTTCAGCCACTAGAAAAACATTATGTCATGTTATGTCCCCAATATGGTTTTAGTAAAAATGTCAAGTCCTCTGGAAAAACAAGCCCCCATACAATTCCATTGAAAGGAAAAAAAAGGTATGAGTCTTGGAAATTGCCATTGCTGCAACTTTTTTTTGTTTTTATTTAGAAAAAGAGGATTTACTTTGCAAATGTATTCAAAATAAAAAAATTAATTAATTAATTAAAAAAACACAACTATAAAATTGTGGTATCAATATAATTGCATTGACCCAGTGAATACATCAGGTTTTCAAACCACATGGTGAATGGAGAAAAATTTATAGTGTAAAAAGACAATGGCAGAAGTGTGTTTTTTAACCCTTTCCAGAATAAAAGTCAAAAAATGAAATATATCTACCCCAAAATAGTGCCATTGAATAGAATAACTTGTACCACAAAAAACAAGCTCTCATACAATTACATTGATGCAAAAATAAAAAATAAAAATCTATAATTTTTGGTCTGTGACCAGGGAAAAATGCAAAGAATGATTCGGTCATAGGCCAGTTACTAATGGGTTAATGTCAGAATGTGACGTCAAATGTAAAATACAGGCTTTGGTACATGGGCTAAAAGCTAAAATCAGTTGCTGGTATTCTCTATTATACAAAGGTTAATCATGCTAAGGAATTGGTTGGGTGACCTTTGCATAAAATATCCCAGTTGTTACTGACTGACAATAATGGCAGAGTGTGGGTATGGCTTATAATCATATATGACCTATAATCATATAGAGCTGCACATACAGTCTTATAATAACCAAGCTATGGCATGTGGTACATAATGCTGCAATATACTAAACTTGCTGTGTATTGTCATCAGTAGAAGAATATTTAAGATATTAACAATGATTGCTTTCATGTACGTTATTGCAGTATACTGTATATGTATGATCTGGCATTCATTCCTACAATGTAATTGACCAGGCATAACAGCAGCCTACTATGAATGTAACATTATTAGAGCTATATCCATGATTGCAGCGTAGCCTTTATATAGATGGTATTAGTTTGCTGGTAAAATCCTTGACCCTACAGGCTCCAATTTCAGGTTAATTATTGTGGACACCATTCTGAGATATTATTCTCTGGAATGTATCCAAAGTCAGCAGTCAAACTGGGAAGACGGATGAAGCTTGATGAACTAAATGCATAGCTAAATTCTTTAAATAAGAATGTATATCTGAAGTCTCTGGAGTAGTGACCTTTGCCCAAAGGAAGTGGTCTGTTTTTTCTAGAAGAAAAATGACTAAATGGCTTGAATGAGTTTTTAAGTGACATCTTAGGGGGTAGACTATCATAGAAATGGGCTTATGAGGTCTGGCAGGAAAGTGTAATCAAAAGCCAGAGCATGTTGTGAAATCTTGTAATTGAAGGTGATTTTATGTTTAATCAATGTTTATTAGAATATTTTCAGATAAAATTTTTACAACAATCAAAACAAAAAGATCAATTCAAAAATATACAGGGCAACAGGCTCAAAAAGGCAAGTAGAAACAGCAGTGACTATCAGAGTAGGTAGACAGATACCAAGGTACATTTAATAGGAGGATACTGCCTATAACACTGCCTCGGAGTATATAGCACTAGGAGTGGCACTGTCTTACAGCTTACAAAGTCTGTGGTCAACGCTAAAGTTCTGGCAGAGGACCAATATAACAACCAGGATAGAAAATGATCAGAACCAAAGCCCTCACTAGGCGACCCCAGGGAAGGTACAAATGAACACAAAGACAACATAAAGGGAGTAGAGACATGGAACAATAAGAGGTGGTGAAGGGACAGGACAAGGTATCGGTGAAGTGCAGAAAGAACAAGCAGGTTACAGCCAGATCCATAAGAAATAAGAACAGAGGTTGGAGAATTCTGAAGACTATTGTAACAACCCTTCCAAAACCAGGGTCTCCATTCTTCATAAGGCGAAGAAACACCTATGCTTATCTCCATTATCAGAGTAACCGCCCTCCGCATACAAAATCAGATATAGTGCCAGTTTCTGACAATGAGACAATGAGGGGTTTCTCTGACAGGCTCTGGAGATGAGAGCTCAGTTCCTTAGTAGAGGTTATCCAAGCAAGTTAGTTGATGATGCCTTGGAAAGGGTTAAAGGGCTAGATAAAAGTACCTTAGTGATAAAGTAAAGAGTAAAGAGGGAAAAATGATTCATCTTCTCTTTTAAATGTAATGTTATGGCAGAAAACGTGAGAAGCATTATTAGAAATGATTGGCATATGATTGAAAGAGCTCCTGTTTTACACAAGGTTGCGATTAGACAACCTTGTATAACGTTTAGACGTAGCAAGTCCATAAGGATATCTTGGGAGAAGTCAGATTACTAAGAGGGATAGATAGTACTTGTTTGAGAAGAAATACATAGAAAGGGAACTTTAATTGTGAGAATTCACACCTTTGTGTTGCAAAACTGAAAAAACGATTTTTTCTGGTTCGGGTAAAATTTTCGCAGTCCAGCAGTTTACAAATTGTAAGTCCCATTTCGTAGTACTGTATATGCAGTAATTTGCCATTGTGGATATTTCTACAATGTTTATATACAAGAGTCAGGGAACCCTAGATCCATTTCTACTGGTGTAGGCAGCCCTAGACTTATTGAAAATATCTGTAAATATCTGTAAAGATCATAATAGTGACTGTAATATCCTCCGATTCTTAGGCTTAGAAAAGGTTAATCCTTTGAAATATGAGGGAGATAGACATAGTGAACTATTAAGGAAAGAAGCAAATGGATCTTAGAGATAAATGCTTTGGGAACCTTAGGTCCTAATGATTGTAATGATTTGAGTGTTCTGTAACTGTAATGTATGTAAATCGTTTTAAAAAGATTGTACTTCATTGTGTATATGTAACCATGACGATGACATTACACGTTGTATGGGTCCACGTGCCCCGAAACATTTGAAAATGCAGCACACGGACCCACAGGTTGATGAAAAACATTGCTGTGGAGACATTACACATTACGATTCCTAAAGCGCCATTATGGTAGCGGCGCTTGGGGATTTATGGGACAACTCGACTTTGATTCAGGTGACCTAGGCCTGAAAAATGACAGAAGTTGACTCAGTCTTTGCAATGTTGTACCACTCTATGCATGGAGAACGGGAAGAGGAGAAGAAAACTGTCTGACAAATTGAGAAACAAAATTGGGGAAAAATATCAACAATGTCAAGGTTACAAATTCATCTCCAGAAATCTTGATGTTCCTTTGTCCATTGTGAGTAAGATAATCAAAAAAACAAACCATGGCATTGTAGCTAATCTCCCTGGATGGGAATGGAAGAAAAGAATTGGTGAAATGTACGTGGGATAGTCCAGATGGTGGATAAGAAACTTCAATCAGATTCTGAGGAAATTCAAGCGGACTTGTAGGTTTAGGGGCCATCAGAGTCAGCGCATACCTACCATCGACATTTGAATGAAGTGAAACTCTATTGCAGGAGACCCAGGAGGACCCCACTGCTGACACAGAGGCATAAAAAAAAACAAAAAAAAAAAAACTAAACTGTAGTTTGACAAAATGTATGTGACTAAGCCAAAATCCTTCTGGGAAAATGTTTTGTGACAGATGAGACCAAGATAAAGTTTTTTGGTAAAGCACATCACTTACTGTTTACCGAAAATGGAATGAGATCTACAAAGAAAAGATGACAGTACCATCAGTCAAACATGGTGGAGGTGCAAAGATGTTTTGGGACTGTTTTGCTGTCTCTGGAACTGTGATTGTGTACAAGCCATCATACAACGTGAAGATTACCAAAGGATTTTGGGTCGCATTGTAGGGTCCAGTGTCAGAAAGACCCATGTCATGAGTCTTCCAGCAGGACAAACGTACTTCAAATAGCACCTAGACATGGATGGAAACAAAGTGAAAAGTTCTGGAACTAAATCCAAGAGAAGAGAAGGCACCTCCAAATATAAGAGATCTGGAGCAGTTTCGAAAAGAAGTGTGGTAAGATGGAGTGGCTCTAGGTATGGTATGGTAGAGTTGGTACCATACCATACCATTTTCTGCTGTAGGTTTCCTATATGATTGTCCAATACAGGTTATTACACTTTACCAGAATGTCAAGGAATTCAAGTTGGTCATCATTAACTTTGCTAGTAAAGAAAGCATCCATGTCATTACTCTCATTTAAATATTGAAAAATCCCTCGAATGACTTGGGAGTACCCTCCCATATCATAACACTTCATTTACAAACATTAAGTATGTTCTTATCTTTTTCAAAATCAGGTTATCTATGTTAGAGACTAATCTCTCCTCCAAATATACCTAAATATGACTTTGTATAAGCGCAAGAGACCAGTGTCCCCATGGCCATTTCATTCTTCTGCATGTGCCATGTCTCCTGAAACTGGAAAACATTACTTAGTACAGCATTGATGCTTCACATATAAAATCCCCAAAATCGGTCTTTACCAGAATATGGCGGACTGCCTCTATTTCCCTGATATGCGATATATGGGTTTATAGAGTCTCTAAATTCAAAAGATGCTAAGAAAGATCCTCCTGTCCATTCTGTATCTTGCCCCGCTTCTAAAAATTCTTTGGTATCTTTTAAGTGTGATGGTATATGTTTCAAGAGCAGTCACAATAACCAATCGCAATATTTAGGTATTGGCTCCAAAATGGAATCCAGTCCTGTGTCTGTTTGTTTTTTCTACCCTTTAATGTACCTATGCTTCTCTTTATAGGATCCTTTTTAAGATAGTATTGTGTTAAATTGCCCAGTTAACGGTCAGTTTGCCTCTGCAATATAATGTCTTTCTCCATCAATACTATGTAGCTCCCCTTATTTGCTTTTGTGATAACTATAATGTCCAAAAGCAGAGTAATATAGTCAGGGAGCTATTCTGCCTTGTAGCACTTACATGAGACTCCCATCATACTGATGTGTACTTTCTGTCCTTAAAGGGGTTTTGTCTAGGCAAAAATAGACAACCCATTTAAGTTTTAAGTCCATTAGGGGCAGTGAAAAAAATGGAAAAAATTCATACTCCTCTTTCCACGGTGCTCTGATGACTCCCTGTGCGGTCCAGTGGGGGGTTGTAGTGACACTTGCCTTGCAGTAGGTCACATGGTGCTGTGACATTTCATATGCAGGGAACTTGCAACCAAAACATTGTAGATGGTCATGTGACCTGAATGTAAATCAAGTAAATGGAGCCAAATTTTTAGCATGACATAGGAATCATATAATATTTTAATAAACCAGATAACCACTTCAATTAATGGGAGACCAGAGTCCTAAGTGGTGAGTCATATTAGTGTAGAGACCCACCTAACATATAATGCTTTGTAGCGGCAATTGGGCTTACAATTACAGTTTGATCAAAATGTGAACACCAAGATGCTCATTTTCATGCATCCTTATATGCAGTAGGTATTTGCAATAATTCTCTTAGTGCTAGAGGGCTGTTGCTGTTTTTGTGTTCACATTTGTATTGCAGCCACAGATAAATAAACCTGCATTTCTTGTTTGCATTGTTTGGCAGTGGTTACCAATGTTTGTGTGTTAGTTCTTTTGAGGGCAGGAACTTCAACTGGCTCATGGCAACAACGAGATGACACTAAAATCAGAGGGCCCTGGCACTAACACAATGTGACCTGATGTTTGGCTCTAGTCATCCAAAAATCCTAAGCCAAGCTGCTGTTGGTGGTGGCTAGTACATGGTTGTCATTACCATCATTATCGCCATCTGCTTCTCCTCCTCCATTCCAATTTCAGGTATCTTTAAGTAGAGATGAGCGAACAGTAAAATATTCGATATTTGTTATTCGTTTCGAATAGCCACTTAATATTTGACTATTCGAATGAATAACGAACCCCATTATAGTCTATGGGGAAAAATGCTTCGTTTCAGGGGAACCCACAATTCGACTCAGGAGGGTCACCAAGTCCACTATGACACCTCAGCAAATGATGCCAACACCTCTGCAATGCAACTGGGACAGCAGGGGAAGCATGCCTGGGGGCATCTGACAAGCCCAAGTTACAGTTTTAACCCACCATCACAGCCTATCAACTACACACTTTCCACACTCAAAAAAACACTATGAAAGTGGGAAAATACCTGGAAACCATCTTTCCTCCCCAACTGGATGGACAGAAACCCGAATTTTAAGCTAAAGAAACATTAACAAGCACCCCATTAAATCACGTTGCCCATGACAACCACAGATGGAATAGGCAATGGGAAATCCAAAAGACCCCACCCTTAACTATCATTGTTTATGTGTGTGTGATGTGGTGAGACCTTCAAAAATTCTCCTTTCCGGCCCTTAACATGAGCCCTTCCAAATTAGGGTAGAGGCCCTTAAGCTGAGCTGCCAGCAGAGATTGAGGCCCTTTAGGTGACTTCAGCCTTTTACCAGCAGAGTTTTAGTCCCTTTAGCTTAATTCAGCCTTGCACTAGCAGAGTTTTTTTGCAGAGGCATGGACTGGGGTGATGTCTAGGGGTGAAAGCAGTGTAGATGTGGAGGCAAGCTAAGCAGGAAAAAAGGTGGCTAGAGGCAGAGGCATGGACAGGGGTGATATCTAGGGGGGAGAGCAGTGTAGATGTGGATGCAAGCGCAGCAGCAAAAAAGGTGGCTAGAGGCAGAGGCATGTCCAGAGGCAGCAAGGCCAAAGATTTTCCATGTACTAGCCACTCGTGCAAAACTCGCCCAGACTTATTCCTCCAACAGGCCAACAACTGCCATCCGGTCCACACCCACCAGGGACACACTCTCCAAGGTCTGGGACACGTTAATGGCACCCACTCGCCAAACTACCGCCACTGAGGGGCCTAGTGTCACCAGGAGGGACAAGTATAGGCGCATGTTGCTGGAGTACCTGGCCAACCCCAGCCCTGTCCTCTCCGATCCCTCTGTGACCTACACTTATTGGGTCTCCAAGTTGGATTTGTGGCTGGATCTTGCGCTGTACACCTTGGAGGTCCTTTCCTACCCTGATGCCAGCGTGCTATCGGAAAGGGTCTTCCGCGCAGCCGGTGGCATCATCACGGATAAGAACAGCCGGCTGTCAGCTGACAGTGTTGATCGGCTGACTTTCATCAAAATGAACAGCCAATGAATAGACCCATCATTTACATGTCAGTTACATGACAAATTTAGTGCGGTTTGCACACTTTGCAAGTCTAAACTGAGTAGGGGCTCTGAAAAGAGCAACCTTACCACCTTTTGCGTGCACTGTCGTTTGGAAGGCAAGCTCTGGGCTCAGTGGGAGAGAGCAAACGCAGGGCAATTGTCGCCCGGCATTGCCGACACTGTCTCTTCCACTGTTTACAGTGCTGGTGCTGCAGTCCAGACCACCAGCCTGGACACCTACACATCTGTCTCTGACACTTTGGGGAGTTCACCCTTATCCGCCCTTTTTCCCTGTACCATCATAAGCCTCTTCCCAGCCACTCCCCATCTCCCAGGCGTTTCATTGCAGGCAGAAGTACAGTGCAAGCCACCCAGATGCCCAAGCCTTCAACGGCCTCATCTAAAAACTGCTGGCCCTGGAGATGTTGGTGTTTATGCTTATGGATACTCAGGCCTTCTATCACCAGATGGCAGTTGGGGCGCTTCCCTATGCTGCGCCTAGCCGTTACTACTTCTGTTGGTGTGCTGTCCCCGCCTTGCGCCTGCACTTGTCCCATAACATCAGTCGGGCCCAGAGTTCCGCGCTTTGCTGTAAGGTCCACTTGACCACCAACGCATCGACAAGCGCCTGCGGTCCGGGATGCTGCTTCTCTTTAATGATAGGCCGGGTGAATGTAGTGGAGTCTGGGCCCGGGGTGCAAACTGGCATGGCCTATCTCCTCTCCCAGCTCAAAATTCATGGCAGGGGTTCTCTGAAAGCCTACTCCTACGCTGCAACCTCCACCCCAGCTACGAGCTGGAAACATTGTAACATTGGCGTGGGGAGATGTCAGCAGGCTGTGCTGAAGCTCATCAGCTTGGGGGACAGACAGCACTCTGCCTCCGAGGTGAGGGATGCCATCCTGGATGATATGGCAATATGGTTTTGCCCGCTGTACCTGGGCCCAGGCATGTTTGAGTATGTGATAATGGCCGGAACCTGGTAGTAGATCTGGATTGACCAAAAATTGGATTGAGCTTTTATAGCTTGACTAAATTGCTGTGTATCCCAGGTAGGTTTTGGGGGGTACAGCATTAAAAAATTGGATTGTGCTTATATAGCGTGACTGAATTGCTGTGTATCACACTTAGCTTTTGGGGGGTAGACTCCTAAAAATTGGATTGAGCTTATATAGCCTGATTGAATTGCTGTGTATCCCACTTAGCTTCCGGGGATACAGCATTAAAAACAGGTTTGACCATGCATGGCCTGACTGACATAGCTGACCTAATTGCTCTGTATCCCTGTTTTGGGGTTACACACTGCCTGCAAAGCTGGGTTGAGCATAAATAGCTGGACTGAATTTTTATGTATCCCTGTTTTGGGGCTACACACTGCCTGAAAAGCTGGGTTCAGCCTATATGGCTGGACTGTATTTTTCTGTATCCCTGTTTTGGAGTTACACACTGCCTGCAAATCTGGGTTGAGCGTATATAGCTGGACTGAATTTTTCTGTATCCCTGTTTTGCGATTACACACTGCCTGAAAAGCTGGGTTCAGCCTATATGGCTAGACTGAATTGCTCTGTATCCCTGTTTTGTGTTTGTGGGAACACTGCTTGCAAAGCTGGGTTGAGCGTATATGGCTGGACTTAATTGCTCTGTCTCCCTGTTGTTTGTGGGGACACTGCCTGTAAAGCTGGGTTGAGCGTATATCGCTGGACTGAATTGCTCCGTATCCCTGATTTGGGGAGACACCCCGTTGAAAGCTCGACTCCTCTCCCTGCAGTATATACAGTTAGGGCCAGAAATATTTGGACAGTGAGACAAGTTTTGTTATTTTAGCTGTTTACTAAAACATGTTCAGAAATACAATTATATATCTAATATGGGCTGAAAGTGCACACTCCCAGCTGCAATATGAGAGTTTCCACATCCAAATCGGAGAAAGGGTTTAGGAATCATAGCTCTGTAATGCATAGCCTCCTCTTTTTCAAGGGACCAAAAGTAATTGGACAATGGACTCTAAGGGCTGCAATTAACTCTGAAGGCATCTCCCTCGTAAACCTGTAATCAATGAAGTAGTTAAAAGGTCTGGGGTTGAATCCAGGTGTGTGGTTTTGCATTTGGAAGCTGTTGCTGTGACCAGACAACATGCGGTCAAAGGAACTCTCAATTGAGGTGAAGCAGAACATCCTGAGGCTGAAAAAAAAAGAAAAAATCCATCAGAGAGATAGCAGACATGCTTGGAGTAGCAAAATCAACAGTCGGGTACATTCTAAGAAAAAAGGAATTGACTGGTGAGCTTGGGAACTCAAAAAGGCCTGGGCGTCCACGGATGACAACAGTGGTGGATGATCGCCGCATACTTTCTTTGGTCAAGAAGAACCCGTTCACAACATCAACTGAAGTCCAGAACACTCTCAGTGAAGTAGGTGTATCTGTCTCTAAGTCAACAGTAAAGAGAAAACTCCATGAAAGTAAATACAAAGGGTTCACATCTAGATGCAAACCATTCATCAATTCCAAAAATAGACAGGCCAGAGTTAAATTTGCTGAAAAACACCTCAAGAAGCCAGCTCAGTTCTGGAAAAGTATTCTATGGACAGATGAGACAAAGATCAACCTGTACCAGAATGATGGGAAGAAAAAAGTTTGGAGAAGAAAGGGAACGGCACATGATCCAAGGCACACCACATCCTCTGTAAAACATGGTGGAGGCAACGTGATGGCATGGGCATGCATGGCTTTCAATGGCACTGGGTCACTTGTGTTTATTGATGACATAACAGCAGACAAGAGTAGCCGGATGAATTCTGAAGTGTACCGGGATATACTTTCAGCCCAGATTCAGCCAAATGCTGCCAAGTTGATCGGACGGCGCTTCATAGTACAGATGGACAATGACCCCAAGCATACAGCCAAAGCTACCCAGGAGTTCATGAGTGCAAAAAAGTGGAACATTCTGCAATGGCCAAGTCAATCACCAGATCTTAACCCAATTGAGCATGCATTTCACTTGCTCAAATCCAGACTTAAGGCGGAAAGACCCACAAACAAGCAAGACCTGAAGGCTGCGGCTGTAAAGGCCTGGCAAAGCATTAAGAAGGAGGAAACCCAGCGTTTGGTGATGTCCATGGGTTCCAGACTTAAGGCAGTGATTGCCTCCAAAGGATTCGCAACAAAATATTGAAAATAAAAATATTTTGTTTGGGTTATGTTTATTTGTCCAATTACTTTTGAGCTCCTAAAATGTGGAGTGTTTGTAAAGAAATGTGTACAATTCCTACATTTTCTATCAGATATTTTTGTTCAACCCTTCAAATTAAACGTTACAATCTGCACTTGAATTCTGTTGTAGAGGTTTCATTTCAAAACCAATGTGGTGGCATGCAGAGCCCAACTCGCGAAAATTGTGTCACTGTCCAAATATTTCTGGCCCTAACTGTAGCTCTGAAAAGAGCTGTTGTTGTTCTTCTTGCGTTTTTCCATGCCTTTCTGAAGCTAATCCCTATCTAGCCCTCAGCAGTTCGTCTGTCCCTTTGTCTGAAAGCTGGAAAATGAATCGAAGATGGCGGGTAATGTTCTTATAAATCAGAGGTCACATGTTTTTGGCAGCCAATGGGTTTTTTCAATTTTTTTTTTCAATGCCTCCGTTGCTGTAGTTCCTGTCCCACCTCCCCTGCACAGTTATTGGTGCAAAAAACACGCCAGGGAAGGTGGGAGGGGATATGAATTTTTACTGCGTATGCGCGTGGTATTCGATTGGAAACGAATACCTCGAATGGCCTGATATTCGATCTAATACCTATTCAATCGTACGGTGTTCGCTCATCTATATCTGTAAGTGAATGTGTGTCCAGGAAACAGCAATTCTAAATTCATCCAGTCATCCAGATGTTTAGCAACTTGCTGGCAGTGCAGTTCCAGCCAAAAGATTTAATGGATTCCTCTTTATTTGTCAACTTGATGGCAAGCACTCAGTCTTGATGAAAGATACCTACTCAATTTCTTTAGGAAAAGTGTCCCAGCCTTAGGCAAAGGCCCCATGTGGAGTAAATGCTGCAGCAAAAATGCCTTGAAAGAAATCACGGCTTTATACAGTTAGAGTAAAGTGGATGGGATTCTAGCAAATCCCATGTCCACTTTGCAGTAAAAGCCTCAATGCGGACACCTGGAGATTTCCAAAACTATATCTGTATATACCAATGGAAACGCCAGCGGTTTCCCCATAGATATTATTTAAACAGAAAGTCCATAGAAATAACCTCTATGAAGTGTCTGTCTAAAGTACTGCAGGAAGAACCGTGATGTGCTGCCACCTAGGTTTTTCCCGTAGCACTTTTTTTTTTTTGCTGCAAGATGCCACGTGGGGCTTTAGCCTCATATAGTAAATGCAAACTACACCAATTATAATCAATTCATTATTTTCTTAAATCTTAAACATGGTAAAAACATATACAAACAATATGGCAGTAGAGAACACAAATGTGGTGGAGGTTGCACAAATACCAGAGAAAGTAAATAAATCAGTATAAGGTACAATCACAAAATAAATTAGTCCAATTCATACATAAAGCCATCTCATTGCATATATACATCTTTCTCTGTAAATGACTAATTTTTTGAGATTATTTAATTTTAAAAACATCAAAAAATGTCCATCTCTGGTCATGAAAAAGTGGTTAGATCAATTAATTCCTAGAATTGCCTTTCAACAAACCTAAGTATGGTTTTCTGCATACTGATTTGTTTGAGATGTGTTGTCATAAACATTTTTCATTGTAGCCTTCAACATACTGGAAGTGGAAATTGCATTTACAGTTTTGAGTGGATCCAGTTCAATGTGTATGGGTTTTAGAGTTGTTATTGGCATAAACATACATTAGTATATACATGGATGAAGCAACCTTGCCTGTCCATCATGATAAAGTAAAAATAAAAAATAAAAGATTGGGCACATTATCCAAACCACTATGTAATGTATTTTTTCACAATGTAGCCCCAAGCTTAGAGAATGTAGCCCCTGAAAACGAATGTTATATGTGCCTAACAGAGGTTACTCACCTCTCCATGATCCCCAACTGCTCTGGTGTACTGGCTTCATAGTTGCATGCTGATCTCCATACCCTGGCTATGCTCTATGATGCTAGTCCATCCAATCACTGGCTTAAACTGGTCACCACTCTGACCAGTGGAGAGGTGAGTATTGTTATTTTAAGATGTCCCTATTAGGCACTAAGTGTATGCTATTATTTTTCTGGGACTGGAAGACCCATTTAAATAAACAAATCAATTTTAGTCGATCAGTTGGGTGATAGTCAAGGTTGCTTAATTGTTTCTCATACAGGTATTGATATTTTGTGTATTGAAGTTTCTTAGCCCATAGTAGTCAATTCAATGAATACAAATATTGATTAGCTGCAAAATATATTGAACGCCCCATAATAAAATTGCCTGTAAAACATCATTAAATATATATCCATATAAATAATGTAAAACGATCAAATAGATACACCGAGGCAATGAACTCCATGAATGCATTAACTGCTTAACAATGAACATATTATTTATTTAGAATTTACTTTCAACTTCACTTAAACACTGTTGCCCTCTTAATATTCCATGCAATTCCTGAGGACTTCAGCCCAAACCAGAAAGGTTAAAGGTTATACACAACATATCCACCATCAAATTTTATAATATAATCCAGAATATTTTTACCATTTTGAAATATCCTTGATACTATACTCATGCTTGTCCTTACACATCTTAACACAGTGGTGAACCTAGCCTCTCTGCTGCCTGAGGCGGATGACAGAAAGGTGCCCCCCCCCCCCGGAACGGACTGAATACCAGGGGTGGGGGAGTTGGTGCGCTAGTAGTAACATTACAGTGATACAGTGCGTAACATTTTGTGGTGACTTACCGGAGACGTCCCTGACTATTCGCTCACATTTCTTGTCTCTTCCCTCTGGACCAT
Organism: Leptodactylus fuscus; assembly: GCF_031893055.1. NCBI lineage: Eukaryota > Metazoa > Chordata > Amphibia > Anura > Leptodactylidae > Leptodactylus > Leptodactylus fuscus. The sequence goes on along the minus strand of NC_134268.1, from coordinate 65,387,651 downwards.
AATGACCACTTCTTCCAGCATGTGATTTGTCTCTGTAAAGTTTGCAACACAGACATCATTGACTCCTCACTTCTCCAGGCACCCGACCCATATTACAGTGTCACCACCCAATAGAATCAGAATAAGGGTGCATTCACACGGAGTAAAATGGAGTGTAATTTGGAGTGTTATTTTTACATGTGTAAAAAATGTACACGTGTATTTTGGAGCGTTTTTTTTTTACATATTGCGTTTACGGAACGTTTTTTGGAGCGTTTATGCGTGTAGAAAAACACGCTCCATAAACGCTCCAAAAAACGCTCCGTAAATGCTCCGTAAACGCCATGTGTAAAAAACGCTCCAAAATACGCGCGTAAATTTTTTACACGTGTAAAAATTACACTCCATATTGCACTCCATTTTACTCCGTGTGAATGCACCCTAAGGTTGAGGCCCCACATTACAAAAATTCAGCTTTTTTTGTTGCAGATTTAGCTGCGTTTTTTTCCGTCAAAGCCAAGAATGGCTAGAAAAGGAATGGGAAATATATAGAAAGCTTCTTATATGTCTCCCTTCTGCTCAATCTACTTCTGGCTTTGGCTCAAAAAACACAGCAAAATCTGCAATGAAAAAAAGCTGTTTCTGCAACGTGGGGCTTTAGTTTAAGGCTGAGGCCCCCATGTTGTGGGAACACAGCTTTTTTTGTTGCATATTTTACTGTGTTTTTCTGAGCCTAAGCCAGGAGTGGATTGAGCAGAAGGGAGACATATAAGAAGCTTCCTATATATTTCCCATTACTTCTGTAGTCATTTTTAGCTTTGGTTGAAATAAACCGCAGCAAAATCTGCAACAAAAACGCTGCATTTCCGCAACGTGGGTCCTCAGCCTTACGCCTACTGCACACAAATGGCACGGATGTGGTCTTCACTGACCTATACATTAAAAATTGCCAGGGCCACAAATGCAGACAGATATAGGGGATGTATAGGACAGATATAGGACCTGCTCCATAATTTTCAGCTCTTCAATTTGGCCCAGACACACAGCCACAAAAAATGGCTGTATATACAGGTCCTTAGAATTGTATAGGTCTGTACTTTTATCCACAGTTGTAGATAAAGAGTCTGGTCATGTACATTACAGGTTAGCAACTCAATGTGCCTCATATTAATGGCAGTTAACCCCATCATGTCCCTCACATTAACCCCCTGTGTGCTTTACATAAGGAACACTGATATGTGAGACATATGGAGGTAATAAGTGAATATCTTCATTATATAGGTCCTTTATTAGTACCTCCATATGTCTCACATGTTATTAACACTTATTTGAGCCATACAGGGGTTAATGTGAGGGAAATGATGGGGTTAACTGCTATTAATGTGAGGCGCATGGAGTTACTAAAACTAAATTAATAACCCCAAATGCCTGACATTAATAAGAATAGTTAGTAACACACGTGTACCTGGTGTTCTTTTTACTTTCACTTTGCTTCCTCTCCTCCTTAGGGTTGCAGATGGCAGGAGCTCCTCATGTGTAGCAACAGGTCCAAGGAACCCTTATCCTGTGCAGTGAGAGGCTCACCTCTGATTGGTGGTTAGTTAGAGAAGGGGGCATGTCCTATACTTCAGCTCTAGCAGAGCACTGAAGGGACGTTCACTCTTAATTTAGTGCATGAAGGCGGCTGGCTGGCTGGCCTGCCAGCAAAATATGCCTCGCGTGCCACTCTTGGCACACCTACCAGGGGTTGCCAACCCCTGATCTACAGCAACACGGCATTAGTTTTAAATAGATCGGTGTCTTGCAGACGCCAATCTATTTAACAGCGCAGCCACTATCAGGAGGGGCGGCATATAATAATGGTCTGGAGCAAATCACGCAGACCATCGCTCCTATATGCAACCCCCCCCCCCCCCCCGATAGTGCCGCATGTTTCTGAAATTCTAGTATATTTTTGTATTTTTTTTTTATTCTTCTGTATTACATATTCCTTCAAAGTTGTCTCAGAAGCTTCCAGCAGACTTGGACACTGCATGGAAATGCCCGCAGCATTAAGGTGAACACTATCACCTCTCAAAAATTTACTGGATTCTCCCTTAAGCTCAATACAGCTAAATACTTAAAACTATGGTGATAGTCCTGGCATACAATGAAGAAGATGTTAGAGAGTTGTTCTCCTTTTAGTCAGCTGATCAGCAAAGGTATGAAGAACCAGATCCCTCCAATATAATATTGATGGCTTGAAACGGGATCCTATGGTCCTCTTTCCCTGCGCTAGTTGGACCCTTTATTAAGACTGATGTACAATACAACAGTTTTAATAAAACTTCCACATTGTAGTCTTTGGGGCCACTTTGGAGACATTATATTGTGTGGAGACACTTTGGAGATGTTATATTGTGTGCCACAACTTTATACTAAATGAAATCACTTAGGGGACATTACACTGAGGGGGGCCACATAGGGATATTTATGAATATTTAGTAATAAATTAAGTATAGAGTGCAAATTTAGACAGACTTAAAATGCGCCGTATTTCCAGTCTGATGCTGAATAAATCTACATTATTAGACTGTCTAGTCTAATAATAGAATAGGAATATTATTTGGCCTATTCTATTCCAGAAAAATGCATACGATTATGGCGCATCAGTGGAGCCACACCCCATATTCATTTAAGCCATGGATGCATATAAAAAATGTCTAAAACACTTTAAAATTGTCACAAAGCATATATTTTGTGCAAATTATACCAGTATTCTGGCACATTTTGCTTAGGAAATTTCACAGACAGAACCTTGGAGGACCACTTATGGGACATAATAATGTTTGGTGGAAACAACATGGCTTAACTCAAATAGTTCTAATAGTTCTAAAACGTATATCTAAGTTTTGGAGGGTGGATAGGATAAGCCTTATAAATCCGATCAATGGGGGTCCAATAGCCATTCCTCACATGGATAAGGTGATTGGGGTCACTTCCACACCCATGCTATGCAGTGCACAGAGCCAGAAGCAGATGACTCCATGCTCTGTATAGTAGCGAGGTGTTGTTGGAACAGTAGGCAAAATGACAGCAGTCATAGCAGGGTGAAGCTTTCTTCTTTCTGCCCCAGCATTGTATTTTTTTATTTTACTTATATAGCACCAACATATTATACAGTGGGGCAAAAAAGTATTTAGTCAGTCACCAATAGTGCAAGTTCCACCACTTAAAAAGATGAGAGGCGTCTGTAATTTACATCATAGGTAGACCTCAACTATGAGAGACAAAATGAGAAAACAAATCCAGAAAATCACATTGTCTGATTTTGTAAGAACTTTTTTTTTTCAAATTATGGTTGAAAATAAGTATTTGGTCACCTACAAACAATCAAGATTTCTGGCTCTCACAGACCTGTAACTTCTTCTTTAAGAGTCTCCTCTTTCCTCCACTCATTACCTGTAGTAATGACACCTGTTTAAACTTGTTATCAGTATAAAAAGACACCTGTGCACACCCTCAAACAGTCAGACTCCAAACTCCACTATGGTGAAGACCAAAGAGCTGTCAAAGGACACCAGAAACAAAATTGTAGCCCTGCACCAGGCTGGGAAGACTGAATCTGCAATAGGCATCCAGCTTGGATTGAAGAAATCAACTGTGGGAGCAATAATTAGAAAATGGAAGACATACAAGACCACTGATAATCTCCTTCGATCAGGGGCTCCACGCAAAATCTCACCCCGTGGGGTCAAAATGATCACAAGAACAGTAAGCAAAAATCCCAGAACCACGCGGGGGGACCTAGTGAATGAACTGCAGAGAGCTGGGACCAATGTTACAAAGCCTACCATCAGTAACACACTACGCCGCCAGGGACTCAGATCCTGCAGTGCCAGACGTGTCCCACTGCTTAAGCCAGTACATGTCCGGGCCCGTCTGAAGTTTGCTAGAGAGCATTTGGATGATCCAGAAGAGTATTGGGAGAATGTCCTATGGTCTGATTAAACCAAACTGGAACTGTTTGATAGAAACACAACTTTTCGTGTTTGGAGGAAAAAGAATACTGAGTTGCATCCATCAAACACCATACCTACTGTAAAGCATGGGGGTGGAAACATCATGCTTTGGGGCTGTTTCTCTGCAAAGGGGCCAGGACAACTGATCTGGGTACATGAAAGAATGAATGGGGCCATGTATCGTGAGATTTTGAGTGCAAACCTCCTTCCATCAGCAAGGGCATTGAAGATGTAACGTGGCTGGGTCTTTCAACATGACAATGATCCAAAGCACACCGCCAGGGCAACGAAGGAGTGGCTTTGTAAGAAGCATTTCAAGGTCCTGGAGTGGCCTAGCCAATCTCCAGATCTCAACCCTATAGAAAACCTTTGGAGGGAGTTGAAAGTCCGTGTTGCCAAGCGACAGCCCCAAAACATCACTGCTCTAGAGGAGATCTGCATGGAGGAATGGGCTAACATACCAACAACAGTGTGTGCCAACCTTGTGAAGACTTACAGAAAACGTTTGACCTCTGTCATTGCCAACAAAGGATATATAACAAAGTATTGAGATGAAATTTTGTTACTGACCAAATACTTATTTTCCACCATAATTTGAAAAAAAATTCTTACAAAATCAGACAATGTGATTTTCTGGATTTGTTTTCTCATTTTGTCTCTCATAGTTGAGGTCTACCTATGATGTAAATTACAGACGCCTCTCATCTTTTTAAGTGGTGGAACTTGCACTATTGGTGACTGACTAAATACTTTTTTGCCCCACTGTATATGGGAGGCTTTTATGTGGAGGGTGGTTTTGCAAATTTATTTGGGTTAGAGTGTTGCTGTTTACTGTGTTTTTTCTCTCTATCTCTCCCCCTCTTCTTTTTTCTTCTGTCATAGGCCATCTTGAAACTTTCATTGGAATATCTTCAATAATAAATGGTAACTTGTATTAAGTTTTTATCTTGGAATATAAGTGGATTAGGACACAAGCTTAAGTCCTGTTATCTTTTACCAGATCAAGAATTATTTACCTGGAATAATAAGTCTACAGGTAACTCGTTTGCTTGGTGATGAGAGACATATATGCATTTCATTCCTTTCACACAAGTTATTTGCCATGGGGTGAGCATATTAGTACCCAGAGCAGTGATACAGAAGGATGTTTTATATCCATTGTTTGCTCTATAAAAGGGGAACAGTAGATAATAGCATCTATATATAGTCCATCTCTTTAGTCACAAGATATATTGTACAAACTGAATGGATTTGTAATAGAAGTAGATATTTCATTTCTGTTGATAAATGGAGACTTTAATAATGTATTATGATATTCATTTGAATAGGTTAGGTGTGTTATAAAGGGTGGTGGAATTTGGGATTTAATAAACTAGCACAGGAGTTTGGATGGTTGAATACGATGAGGAAATTTATCTTCAAGGGTCGATCTTTGTTCAGTTGGTAAAAAGGAGTAATAAGATAAGCTAAGAAACAAATGTTGACCCTTAATTTGTACATTCGATTTTGATCAATACAGTTTTAGAATGTTATAGCTTTTTAAATTTGTTGTAAACTAGAGATGAGTGAGTAGTATTCGTTAAAGTAGGTATTCGATAGAATACTATGGTAGACGAAATGCTCGTACTTGTTCGAATACTACTCATGTTCGTAGTAAAGATTCGATTCAGAACCAACATTGATTGGCCGAGTATAGCATTCGGCGAATCAATGCTGGTTCTGCAGCAGGCTCTTCTTTGCTAGTCGGGAAAGCTGGCAGCTTTCTGTTATGTGGGAGCTGACTTTTTCTCATAGGAATGCAATGATCGGCGTTGATTGGCCGAATGCTATACAGTGTACAGCATTCAGCCAATAAACGCTGGTTTTGCCGGAGGCTCGTATGTGGAGGCGGAGTCTAAGATTGGAACACAGCAGTCTCCATTGTGGTCCGATCTTAGACTCCGCCTCCTCATAGATGAGCCTCCGGCAGAAACAGCGTTGATTGGCCGAATGCTGTACACTGGCCAATCAACACTGATCAATGCATTCCTATGAGAAAAAGTAAGCTCCCGCATAAATGCAAGCTGCCAGCTTTCCCGACTAGTAAAGAAGAGCCTGCTGCAGAACCAGCGTTGATTGGCTGAATTCTATACACTGCATAGCATTTGGCCAATCAATGCTGGTTCTGCAGGACGAATAAGTTCACATTAGCATTTGCCTCCCATCCGGAAGGAGTCTGCTGGAGGACCCCCCTGAATGGAATATCAGTGCAACTGCAAGCAATGTGCAGTGAAAGTGCATGGACCCATTATAGTCTATGGGGTCCATGGGCTTTAACTGCACAGTGCTCCTCCTAAACACTCTCTTCCTGCTACACGTGGACTTGGTGACTCTCCTTTAGTCGAATAGTGGTTTCCCCTGAAACGAGCATTTTTCCCCATAGACTGTAATGGGATTCGATATTCGATCGAGTAGTCGAATATTGAGGCTCTACTCCAAACGAATCTCGAATATTTCACTACTCGCTCAACTCTAGTTGTAACCAGTTTGGTACACGGTGATCAGATGGATTTTATAACAGGAAAGTCTAAGTCAAGTAATATAGGGCATCCTTATAAGAATTTCCTGTTGGATCCTGTCAATCCTGGTGAGTAGATGGTATGTTCTCTGAATGCAGCCTATGCTTTCAACACAGTAGAATGGTAATATTTCTGGGATGTTATGGGCTATAGGTGTTTTCAGGAACCCATAAAATGGATCAAACTGTGGTACAATCTCTAATCTGAAGGCAAGGTTAGAGATGAATGGGGTCCTATCAGAGGAATCTAAGCTCTTGTGAGCAGGGCCATCACTCCTATTGTTTGATATGTTTATTTATTTGTCACATCTTAATGTCTCATATTGTCTGTTAATGTGTCCTTTAATTTGTAAAGTGCTACGGAATATGAGCTATATAAATAAAGATGATTATTATTATGCTTTCTCAATCAGCAGGAGATATAGACAGGGTAGTATTATCTCTCTCTTCATTCACATGAATATTTGAGCTCATATGTTTCATTTTGATGAACCATCTAAATATCTGTTTCTTATATGTTCTTATATCAAAGTAAGGAAGACTAATCACAGTAAGGAAAACTGATCACTGATCACAGAGATCATTGCTGTCCAATTTAGAATGATATGTCAAGGTGATAGCTAGATAGATAGATAGATAGATAGATAGATAGATAGATAGATAGATAGATAGATAGATAGATAGATGGAGATAGGTTGGCACAGATTTATATACTCTTTAGAGTTTGTATCCTTGCAGGATAGCTACATTTGATAAAAATAAGAGTCCTCAGAGTCTCAAATGGGCGATAGCAGCGTGATATCTTTAGTATATTATAATATGTATTATTACATATATTGATTAGTGGGGTGTAATATTTTCATTGGAAACACCCAGTTGTCAGTTCATTAACATATTTTCAGGAAGGACAGCAGAGGAGCAGCACAACAAAGAGCCCAGAGATAACATAGTCCAACATTCTTGTGTAGTGGGGAATAGAAGCATTTACTAAAACAGACATGAGAAGAGTTAGCAGACCCTCTTTAAGTAAAATTAAAAAAAAGAATTACAAAGAAAATCTGCTGAAAAATGTTGGCTGTTGTGGAATCTTATACAGTAATTTACTAAAAATGATTTTTTTATGAGGTTCCTGTGTTTCATCTCTTCTGCGTGTTTATCACCACAGGAAATATTTCCTCCTCCATAACTTATATTCCCATACTGTAAAGGATACTTTTCTAAATGACTTTCTAATTATCTCTTTTAAGTTGTTGAAGTTCATTTCGATACATTGTTTAACACCTTTGAACGTTTCTATAAATTGTGCAGGCTTGTGCGCTGGATCCATTTTACAACATACAGTGGAACATAATTTCAAGTAATTATTGAGATTCTGTGTCAGTATTAGCTGAACCCCTGACATTCGTAACGTTTTCGCAGCTCTTTAGAAATGAAAAGGGAGAGATTCAGACATATTGTCTGCTCAGTGCAGCAATAATTAATGACTCATGGCCAACTTTTTATACGAGAAGTGAGATATCCTGTTCGCAGAAGAACTTAGAAGTTTATATACTCTTTGTATAACTTGAGGACTGGGAAAAGGAAACTTTGTGAAATATGAGTGGCTTTGCATGGCATATTCATCAGAATAGTTTGGTCATAGAGATTATTTTTCCTATCAATTTGTCACTGTTCTACATTTCACATATATAGGGCAGACCTTTTTTTTCCCCAAGATTTGCTATTTCTTTGCCAAGCTAGACATCTAATTAATCAAGTGACAAAACCCGGTGTTCTAACATTATTTTATTGCGAATTCATGAATATTAGGCAAAAGTTTAATATTTGCTCAAGGGAATGGTAATAATGATGCATCTCTTTAGAATGTGATTATTTTCTAAGTATTTGCTTAATATTCAACAGTTGGAAAGTCTTCTGGGTCTATTCATCAAAGGTGTCTATTTTTCTCATGTGAGATACATAAGAGACATTCCTGTGTCATTCTACGCGGTTTATTCATCAAACAGTGAATTTTAGACATATTGATGAATTTGTCTCATGGACTAACATATGAATGTGTCTTATTTATCTCATGGGATGTAAAAAAAAGGTTCTTTTGATGAATACCCTTGTGTTATAAACTAAATGAGAGAAAAGAATATATTTTCTTTCCTATAGTAGGTTTTTGACAATTTATTTCTTTTTGACAGTGTTTGGTTGTGAAATAAATTGTCTGTTGTGACTCTAAAGCTAAATGTTAACAGAGGCGTTTCTGCAACAGGATAATGTATAAAAGGGATTTATCAAGGTTTCAAATATATTTCGTGTCAGACCAGACAGCAATTACATTAGAAGTTCATATTTCAAATAAATCAAATTCTTAAAATCTTTTAAAAAGCAGAAAACCAGAAGTAAAACCTCATTACATTATAGAGCTATTTGTGATTGGGGTTGGTGCATAAATGTCTGGGCAGAATTAGACTGTAGAGATGAGCGAACAGTGAAATATTCGAGATTCGATATTTGTTTCGAATAGTCCCTCAATACTCGACTATTCGAACGAATATCAAACCCCATTATAGTTTATGGGAAAAAATGTTTCATTTCAGGGGAAGCCACACTTCGACTCAGGAGAGTCACCAAGTCCACTATGACACCCCAGGAAATGATGCCAACACCCTGGAATGCAACTGGGACAGCAGGGGAAGCATGTCTGGGGGCATCTAACATGCCCAAGTACCTGTATTATGCCACTATCTCATCGGGATCCCTGTCAGCTTGCGATATGTGGGAGCTGACTTTTTCCCATAGGATTGCATTGACCAGCGTTGATTGGCCGAATGCCATACAGAGTACAGCATTTGGCCAATCAACGTTGGTTCTGCCGGAGGAGGCGGAGTCTAAGATCTGTCCACAGCAGTCTCCATTGTGGTCCGATTTCAAATGTAGCAGTGTTGAGCGCACAGCTCTGCTACACCTGAGATGTAGCAGAGCTGGTCGTGTGCTGAGCTCTGAGACATCAGAGATGTAGCAGAGTTGAGTGTGCGCTGAGCTCTACTACACCCGAGATGTAGCAGAGCTGGCCGTGTGCTGAGTTCTGCTACACCAGCTCTGCTACATCTCGGGTGTAGTAGAGCTCAGCGCACACTCAACTCTGCTACATCTCTGATGTCTCAGAGCTCAGCACACGACCAGCTCTGCTACATCTCAGGTGTAGCAGAGCTCAGCGCACGGCCAGCTCTGCTACATCTCGGGTGTAGCAGAGCTCAGCGCACACTCAGCTCTGCTACATCTCTGGTGTAGCAGAGCTCAGCGCACGGCCAGCTCTACTACATCTCAGGTGTAGCAGAGCTGTGCGCTCAACACTTATACATCTGAGATCGGACTGTGGACCAATCTTAGACTCCACCTCCTCCAGCACTCAGCTCTGCTACATCTCTGGTGTAGCAGAGCTCAGCACACACTCAGCTCTGCTACATCTCTGGTGTACCCACGCCAGTGCTGCAACGTTTCCAGCTCGTAGCTGGAGTCAATTTAACGGCGGTGGAGAAGGAGGAGGGTGTTGTTTCAGAGCCCCTGCCAGGAATGATGAGGTACACCGGCCCAGTTTGTGACCCAGTCCCAGCCTCAACTACATTCACCCAGTGTGCTGTCAGTGAAATGTAGCGTCCCTGTCCGCGTGCACTTGTCCACGCATCGGTGGTTATGTGGACTTTTGTGCAAAGCATGGAACTGCGCTGTATTTTTGCCTGAGATGTCTGAGAGATGGTGGGTTGCTTAGAGGAGTCGCATGATGGTGCAGGAGAAGGAGCTGAGACAGGAACAGGGGAGGATGAGGGAGAAGTCCCCAAAGTGGCGGAGCCAGATGTTGCGGTGTCCTGGCTGGTGCTCTGGACTGCAGCGACAGCACTGGCAACAGTGGGAGAGGCAGTGGCGGCAACGCCGGATGACGATTGTCCTATATGTTTGCTCTCTTCCACTGAGGCCAGTGCTTGGATTCCAAATGATGGCGCAAGGAAGTGGTCTGAAAAGAGCCCCTACTCAGTTTTGAGTGGCAAATTGTGCAAACCGCACTATATTTGTCCTCCACGCATTCCTTGAAAAATCTCCACACCATCGAGGAACGTGCCTTTGATGGGGGAGTTTTTCTGGGCTGGCTATAATAGGGAACATTTTGGGCCATTCTGGGTGTGGCCTGGCTTTGGCGAAGCAGCTGATCTCTACCTCTGGACATGCCTCTGCCTTTAGCTACCCTCTTTGGTGCTGCACCTCCCTCAACATCGACACTGCTTTCCCCGCTTGACATCCCCCCTGTCCAGGTCAGGTCAGTGTCCTCGTCCTCCACCACCTCCTCTGCCAATTCCTCTCTCGCATCCTCCTCCTGCACACCGCACATGGCAACAGGCTGCCCTGATGGCAACTGTGTCTCGTCATCGTCACTGAGGGTGGGTTGCTGGTCAACCACCACAAAATCAACAGGAGATGGAGGAGACTCCAGTGGTTGGGCATCTGGACACAGACAGTCGTCTGGTAGCTCCGTGGAATCGGGAAATGGAGGAACAGAGAGAGGGTCAGTTAAAGGACCAGAGAACAGCTCCTGGGAGCAGGGAAAGTTGGGATTACTCTGCTGGGAAGATTGGGCATTTTGGGAGGAAGACTTACCAGAATGTTGTGTAGGAGGAGTTGAGGTAGAGGCTGACTGGCTGGTGGATAAAGTGGTGGAAGCATTATCCGCCAGCCATTGTAACACATGTTCCTGGTGCTCGGGCCTATTTAGGTTTGAGCCCTGCATCCTACTTAATGTGGCCAGCAAGCCGGGGACTGTGGAGAAGTGCAATGCTTTCTGCCTCTGAGGAGTAGGCACGGAATGCGCTGTGGCTTCACCGCGACCTTGCTCTCCAGCAGCATTCCCATGCCCACGGCCTCGCCCGCTGCCTCGTCCACATCCCTTACTGGTAGTCTTGTGCATTTTTAGATGGTTTTGATGGTTTGGAGGAAACACACTGTGACAACCTGGATGAAGCATATATGGCCTGAGAATTAGAATGAATATCCCACTGCTTTTGAGGGGGGGGGGGTACACACCGTGACAACCTGGATGAAGCGTATATAGTGTATATAGGCTGAGAACTTCAGTGTATACCCCTTAGTTTCAGGAAGGGGGGAACACACTGTTGAACCCTGGATTAAGCGTATATGGGGTATATGGGCATACAATTTCAGTCCAAAAAACAAATAGTAATCCAGCATCCAATCTAACATTATATTAAAAACAGTTTGTCTTTATTAATCCATTTAAAATGTCTTTTTGGTGACAAGAAACCAGTGAAAAAATATGAAAAAGGACACAGCACTTACATGAAAACTTATTTCGGATTACATGGATTACCGCGGTTAAAGCATCGTGCGTCTATTGTTCCATGTAATCCGAAATAAGTTTTCATGTAAGTGCTGTGTCCTTTTTCATATTTTTTCACTGGTTTCTTGTCACCAAAAAGACATTTTAAATGGACTAATAAAGACAAACTGTTTTTAATATAATGCTAGATTGGATGCTGGATTACTATTTGTTTTTTGGATGTTGTACTAGTACCTGTACCAGCAGGGTTCTATGGTTATCCGTGCACCAATAGCAGTACATCGAAAGAATTTTTTACACTAAGACCACTGAAAATAAAAGGGCTGTGGAACACAACTTTCTAGATACAATTTCAGTGTATCCCACTTAGCTTAATCCCCACTGCGGAAAGCTGGGTTGTGCAGATACAGCCTGGCTTAATTGCTGTGAATCCCACTTTAGCGCTTGTGGGTAGACACTGTGCCAAGCTTGTTTCAGCTTCTCCCTTTAGTGTGGCTCTTAAAAGAGCTGTTGTGGTTCTTCTTCTTTGATATTCCTGCCTAGCAGAATCTAAAACCTATCTAGCCCTCAGCAGATGTCTCTCTCTAAGTGCAAGCACAGAATGAATCGGAGCGGATGCCGTCTATTCGTTTGAATCTAAGGTCACATGTCCTCGGCAGCCAATGGCTTTTTCCTAGTTTTTTCAATGCCTCCGTTGTCATAGTTCCTGTCTCACCTCCCCTGCGCTGTTATTGGTGCAGAAAAAGTGCCAGGGAAGGTCGGAGGGGAATCGAACTGTAAGTGCAATATTAATGTTCATTAGTGTTCATATGGAATCAAACAGTGCAAACAGCGTGATGTCCGATCGAACATGTACTTGATAGAACGCTGTTCGTTCTTCTCTAATCTTAGTTAACGAAACACATCTGCATAAAAGGTTTCACAAGGAACCTGCATTGCTGATTCTGTTAAGATGGCAGGTAAAATAACATGACATGCTGTGCTATTTTGTCTAGTAAAATGCTACACCCCATGACGGAAACCCAATGGACCTCATTATAGTCAATATGGTCTGTCAGGTGCTGTTCGTGCAGAGACCCAGCATTTCATTTATTTTTATTGTTCTGTTCCTATAACTGAGCATAAGAACAGAAATAATAATGCAACTGTGAAGGAAGTCAAACATGAAAATAGGTCTTGTTTCCCATAGTATTCATTAATAGCACAGGTTCAATTTTTAAAGAGCAAGTTTACAGTTCCAAAACCTCATCTGCAGCACTTAGTCCAGGTGTAGTACCTTATAATAAATGCAGCCAATCTACTGATACATATCTTTGTGTACATCTCATGAAACCGAAGCAAGACAGTACAATGGTGGAACATTGATGTTTAAAGTTATACTTGGCAGGCTACGAAGATGCCTCATCATTTGCTTGAATATTCTCATGTTTTCACTGGGGGCGCTGGATGCATCCTAAAGATAGGTCATCAATATTGTAAGAACACAGCAGCACACAATGCAGTGTTTTATTTTATTTTAAATTTAGTTTTTATTGAGAATTTTTTTCAAATACAGGAAAGGAAAAAGAATGCCGGGAAAATAATAACACGCTCCTATAAGAGACCATACATATAGCATGGAAGGAATGACATCTTACATATTAAACAAATATACAATACCAGTGTACAGTTGAAGAATAAGAACAACTGCGCACCACATGAGTAAGTACGACTCTTTCCGTCGACAAATCAAGGTCGCTTCAACTGGATCTTGGAGTCGGGCAAAAAGAAAGGGAAGGAAGGGAAGGAAGGGGGAAGGGAGGATGTGAGAAAACAGTAAAATAATAACCGCAACAACATAATAGAAATAACACTTATCTACGTCCAACTCAGCTTCACAGCATATAAAATTTAAATCTCGGTCAAGAGAATAAGGAGGTGCCCAGTGGTACAGTCACCAATAACTCAATTAAGAAAAGCTGCTATCAGGGAGCTCCAGAGGAAGGAGGCAAAATCCGGGGTTGGGAGTCCCTTGTGTTCCTTACATAAGAAGACCACAGGGTCCATTTGGTCTGAAATTTAGAAAAAGTGTGCCCTTTACTGGCCAGCATACGCTCCAGTATAAAAGCTAGGTTGACATGATGGAACAACTCGTTTACAGTCAAACATAATGCTGATTTCCATTGTCAGGCAATCGTGGACCTAGCCGCTAGGATTATTTGACCCAAGACAACCTGCGTACCCGTTGGAAAAGAGTTGGGATCCAAGAAACACCTAACCCTGGGGAGGGAGGCATAGGGAGGCCAGCAATGGAAGACATGAACTGAAACACTGCTATCCAAAACACCTGAATTGGGGGACACTCCCACCACATATGAATAAATGAGCCTACACGACCGCAGCCCCGCCAACACAGCCTTGAGGTAGAGGAATTCATATGAGCCAATTGAACAGGAGTCCTATACCAGCGCAGCATCATTTTTTTTCGCCGTCTCCCAATGGGAAGCACCCCTGGACACCTTCTTAACAAATCCAAAGGCCTCATGCCACTCCGTCAGGGGAATGGTTCTGGTTAGGTCAGCTTCCCAACACAATAGGCAAAGGGGTAACAATGCAGTGTTTTATAGTACCTGCAAAGTGGATGGGATTCTAGCTAATTCCATCCACACATTGCAGAAAAAAATCTGCAACGGGCATGCTGCGATTTAAAAAATGCTTGTGTTTTTGTAAATCGCAGCATGTCAATTATACCTATGGAAATGCAAGTGGTTTCCTTATAGGTATAATAGAAGCAGAAAGTCCACAAAGTAAAACTCTGTGTAAAGCGCTGCAGGAAAAATCAGGATGCGCAGTTTTTACACACTTTTTTGGCTATTGTTCACAATTTGGGACCTTACCCTTAGGAGAGAACCCCTTTTTTTTAAATGTGACCTGTGTCAATGTATGTAATAATAACTTCAGAAACCATACATATTTAAGGTATCATTTACCTTTCACTTCCACTGTATTAGTGGGCAATTATGAGGCTCTGATGTGAAATACAAAAAATAACCCCCAAAATACGACCTCATTTTAGAAACTACACTCCTCAAGGAATTAAAAAGTGTTGTGCTCTTTTATCTCAAAATGAAATTGAAATTTTTAAAGAAATTTACAATTTCAGCGCCCAATATTTTGTGTTCCCTCCTAAAAATTTTAAGCGGGTGCAAAAATGTTGTAAGGTCTTAACCTTATATTTATGCACACAGCAAGGTTCAGAAGGGAAGGCGCACTGTACGTTTTGGCTTTTGGAGAGTACATTTAGAGGAACTGTTTTTTGACGCCATGTTGCTTTTGCAAAGCACCAGAGGTGCCAATAAAATGAAATTCACAAAGAAGTGTCCCAATTTTGGAGACTATAGTTCTCAAGGAATTTATCAAGAAGTGTAATGAGTAGAGATGAGCGAACAGTGTTCGATCGAGTATATGTTTGATCGGACATCACGCAATGTTCGATTCCATACGAACACCGCGTTGAAAATGCACTTACAGTTTGATTCCCCTCCCACCTTCCCTGGCGCTTTTTCTGCACCAATAACAGCGTAGGGGAGGTGGGACAGGAACCATGACAACGTAGGCATTGAAAAAACTAGGAAAAAGCCATTGACTGCCGAGGACATGTGACCTCAGATTCAAACGAATAAGTGGCATTAGCTCCGATTCATTCTGTGCTTGTACTTAGTTAGAGACAGACATCTGCTGAGGGCTAGTTAGGTTTTAGATTCTGCTAGGCAGGAATATCAAAGAAGAAGAACCACAACAGCTCTTTTAAGAGCTACACTAAAGGGAGAAGCTGAAACAAGCTTGGCACAGTGTCTATCCACAAACACTAAAGTGGGATTCACAGCAATTAAGCCAAAATGTATCTGCGCAACCCAGCTTTCCGCGGTGGGGATTAAGCTAAGTGGGATACACTGAAATTGTATGCCCATATACCCTATATAGGCTTAATCCAGGGTTCAACAGTGTGTCCCTCCCCCCCAAAACTAAGGTGTAAACACTGAAATTCTCATCCCATATACACTATATACGATTCATCCAGGTTGTCACGGTGTGTACCCCCCAAAAAGCAGTGGGATATACATTCTAATTCTCAGGCTACATATGCTTAATCCATGGTTGTCACGGTGTGTACCCACGAAAAAGGAGTGGGATATACATTCTAATTCTCAGGCTATAGACGCTTCATCCAGGTTGTCATCGTGTGTACCCACAAAAAATCAGTAGGATATACATTGTAATTCTCAGGTTATAGACGCTTCATCCAGGTTGTCACGGTGTGTACCACCCAAAAAGCATTGGGATATACATTCTAATTCTGAGGCTATAGACACTTCATCCAAGTTGTCACAGTGTGTACCCACAAAAAAATCAGTGGGATATACATTCTAATTCTCAGGCTATAGATGCTTCATCCAGGCTGTCATGGTGTGTACCCACAAAAAAGCAGTGAGATATGCATTCTAATTATCAGGCTATAGGCACTTCATCCAGGTTTTCATGGTGTGTACCCCCAAAACCATCAAAAACATCTAAAAATGCGCAAGGCTACCGGTAAGGGACATGGACGAGGTCGGGGGAGTGGGAATGGTGCTGGGGAGCAAGGTCGTGGTGAAGCCACAGTGCATTCCATGCCTACTCCTCAGGGGCAGCAAGCATTGCGCTTCTCCACAGTCCCCGGCTTGCTGGCCACATTAAGAAGGGTGCAGGGCACAAACCTAAGTAGGCCCGAGCACCAGGAACATGTGTTACAATGGCTGGCGGATAATGCTTCCACCACATTATCCACCAGCCAGTCAGCCTCTACCTCAACTCCTCCTCCTACACAACATTCTGGTTAGCCTTCCTCCCAAAATGCCCAATCTTCCCAGCAGAGTAATCTCAACTTTCCCTGCTCCCAGGAGCTGTTCTCTGGTCCTTTAACTGTCCCTCTCCCTGTCCCTCCATTTCCCGATTTCACATAGCTACCAGATGACTTTCTGTGTCCAGATGCCCAAACACTGGAGTCTCCTTCATCTCCTGTTGATTTTGAGGTGGTTGACAAGCAAGCAGTGACGATGACAAGACACAGTTGCCATCAGGCAGCCTGTTGCCATGTGCGTTGTGCAGGAGGAGGAGGTGAGAGAGGAATTGGCAGAGGAGGTGGTGGAGGACGAGGGCACTGACCCGACCTGGACAGGGGGGATGTCAAGTGGGGAAAGCTGTGTCGATGTTGAGGGAGGTGCAGCACCAAAGAGGGTAGCTAGAGGCAGAGGCATGTCCAGAGGCAGAGGTCAGCTGCTTATCTGAAGCCAGGCCACACCCAGAATGGCCCAAAATGTTCCCTATCATAGCCAGCCCGGAAAAACTCCCCCATCGAAGGCACATTCCTCGATGGTGTGGAGATTTTTCATGGAATGCGCAGAGAACATTGGTTTCACCCTAAACGAGTATTTTTCCCCATAGACTATAATGGGGTTCGATGTTCGATCGAACCGTAGAATATTGAGCGGCTACTCGAATCGAACTTCGAACATTTCACTGTTCGCTCATCTCTAGTAATGAGCATTTATACCCCTTAAGGGATGCACCAATTTATTTTCCAGAAATGAATGTGCAGCTGAAAGCTAATATTGCAGTTTTATTCTTTTGCTATTTCAGTGCCCTGTATGTTATAACCGGCTTTTGTCAGCAGAAACATATACTCCAGAAACTGTTAACCGAGTTATCCCAGGTAAAATATATTTTGGAGTGTTAGTCTCTGGGCACAACATAATCGCGTATTTCTAAGAATTGCATTATTCACTTTTCACCTTTCAGCTGTGAATTTATTTGTGGAAAATAAATTAATGTAACACTAAAGATAGAAAAATGCTCCGTAAACCCCTCGATAAATTCCAGGAGGGTGTAGTTTACAAACAGAGCATTCCACTTTACTATCACTTCAGGGGATAAACAAAACTGAAATACCATTCAAAACCCTTCATGAAGTGACCTCATCTTGGAAACTAAACTGTTCACTAAGTAGTTTTCCAAATATGAATGTACAGTGGATGTTGAAAAGTGAATATGTAAGCTGCATGGAGTCCATTGGGCTCACCAAATAAAACAGTATAGTAATGGTGATTTTCCCATCTTCCTAGCATGAAGGATAATTCTGCAGAGTCAATTCTAGTCTAGTGTAGTCTCTAAATCTGGGATATACCCGGTATACAGTTGTATAACTTTTCTTCGTGCTACAGTCATTTTTGCCCTAAAAGATGTGGACATTTTTGGATTTTACATTGTTACATTGTAGAAGCTGTAGGTTTTTTTGTTGATGTAGCTGTAAGCTTTTTTTTTTTTGCAGAACAAGATACCTTTTCAATTGCATTATTTTGAGCTGCTCATTTACATGAACTTTAGCTATCCGACTATGTTTAACCCCTTTTAATACCTTAAAAAAGGTATCAACTACTGAGGACTTCTCTCCAAAAATTTTTTCATTATGTTTAACCCCATAATGCTATATAATGAATATACTTGTCATGCTCCATGATGAATATTGACTGAAGCATGTAACGTGGTTAGATGAAGGGAAGGGGTTCCCTCTGTCAGCTCCTTGTTCCCCCATAATATGATCACAGGGTGTCAGGGAATTATCATGACAGCTGGAGGCCTGATTGTGGACTCTAACTCTGCCAAGTAAAGAAGCCTATTAGGCACTGCCAGTATAACATGGAAATCCAACCAGAGGCTGGTTCTTATAGAATGAATTCCAGTATAACACGGACTTTTCCAATACCCTGCAATACAGAAGTATTCACCCTAACACATAGCTTTATTATGTTAAGAATACAACAATAAATGAACAGATAATTAGCAGATAATTGGTTTTGCCTATTCTGAAACAACCTGCACTAAAAAGTTAAGAAGTTATTTAACTGATACAGTGAAAAATAATTGAAAAAAACCCCAAAACTGCATGTTATTCATGTTCATGTAGCTGACAGTAAGCCACACATATAGTGAGGTATTATTATTGTTACTGTGTAATTAGCGCTCAGACGAGCAGAGATTTGATTTATTTTTGCCTGAAGTTAAGGCTGTGTTTTGTTTGTATTTTTTTTAGCCTGAAGTCAAGGTTTATTTGTTTTCTTTTTTTTTTTTTAATAGATAAACCAGTTTGCTGCACACTTTTGTGTCTTGACTGTTTGGGTCCGCAAAAGATGAAGAATTGCTATTTTTTTATTATTTTTTTATTTTTAATTTTTTTTTGTTTGTTTTTCCTTCCCCCAATACATAATAAAAGTTTTTTAGGCATAATTTGTACTCCAAAATGATTATTTTTAAAAATGCATCTTGTCTCAGCAAAATCAACTCATCATATGGTTATGTTAATGGAAAGATAAAAAGTTATGGCTCTCAGAAGACAGGAATAAAAAAGCAAAAAAGTATTCCTTGTCCTGAAGACCAAAATAGGTTGTGTCATTAAGGGGTTAATTGGGACTGTTTTAGTGATGAGGTGTTTTTTAATTATTTGGGGTTTGTACTCTTTTTGTTCTCTTCTTAATAATATGCAGTATTGTGCACTGTCATTAATAATAATAATAATAATACATTTTATTTATATAGCATCAACATATCAACATATTCCGCAGCGCTGTACAATTTATAGGGTTCAGATACAGACATACATAACAAAGAACGTCATTTCACACAATGGGACTGAGGGCCCTGCTCAAAAGAGCTTACAATCTATGAGGTAGAGGGGGTGACACAAGAGGTAGCAGGGGCGGCATTGCTTATACAGTGTTCAGACAATTTTGTGCATTAGGAATTGTGATAGGCTTGTCTGAAAAGATGCGTCTTTAGTTTGCGTTTGAAACTGTAGAAGTTGGGAGTTAATCTTATTGTCCGGGGTAGAGCATTCCAGAGAAGTGGTGCAGCTCGGGAGAAGTCTTGTATACGAGCGTGGGAGGTTCTGATAATAGAGGATGTAAGTGTTAGGTCATTGAGTGAGCGGAGAGCACGGGTTGGGCGGTAGACAGAGATGAGGGAAGAAATGTAGGGAGGTGCGGCATTATGGAGAGCCTTGTGGATGAGGGTGATAACTTTATATTTTATTCTATAATGAATAGGCAGCCAATGTAGCGACTGGCACAGACCGGAGGCATCGCTGTAGCGTCTAGCCTGATAGATGAGCCTGGCCGCTGCATTCAGAATAGATTGTAGAGGAGAGAGTTTAGTGAGGGGACGACCGATTAGTAAGGAATTACAGTAGTCAAGGCAAGAATGAATCAGAGAGACAATAAGTGTCTTTAGTGTATCTCTGGTAAGGAAAGGGCGTATTCTGGAGATGTTTTTGAGGTGGAGGTGACATGAACGTGCGAGTGATTCAATATGAGGGGTGAAGGAAAGGTCTGCGTCAAATATGACCCCAAGGCAGCGGGCATGCTGCCTAGGAGTTATAGTAAGGCCTGAGACTGCAATGGATATATCAGGGACAGATCTGTTAGATGGTGGAAACAGTAGTAATTCAGTCTTAGAGAGATTTAGTTTCAGATAGAGCGAGGACATGATATTAGAGACAGCAGAGAGACAGTCACTAGTGTTCTGTATGAGTGCAGGGGCGATGTCACGGGAAGATGTGTATAATTGGGTGTCATCAGCATAAAGATGGTACCTGAAGCCAAATCTGGCGATGGTTTGTCCAATGGGGGCTGTGTAGAGAGAAAAGAGCAGGGGGCCGAGGACCGAGCCCTGAGGAACCCCAACAGCAAGGGAAAGAGGGGAGGAAACAGAGCCCGCAAATGATACACTGAAAGTGCGGTCTGAGAGATAAGAGGAGAACCAGGAGAGTGCAGTGTCATTGAGGCCGACTGAGCGGAGCATAGTGAGGAGGAGATGATGGTCAACAGTGTCAAAAGCTGCAGAGAGGTCCAGAAGAATAAGAAGAGAGAAATCGCCATTGGATTTAGCCTTAGTAGATCATTAGAGACTTTTGTGAGAGCTGTTTCAGTAGAGTGCAGAGCGCGGAAACCAGATTGTAAGGGGTCATTAAAATTTTATTGACAATCAAATTTAAATGCAACATGAAGATCCAAGTAAATGAACTGATTTGTAATGACTCAGGTTTGTTATGAAATTTTACAAATAGTTTAGCTGGTCCTGAAAATTTTTCAGCCCACCACCACTATTGTACTCAAGGGTCTTTTCAGACCCAAAAGTATAATGAGGCCCAGGGAAGTTGAGTAAACATAACAAACATTGTTACTCACCTCACCTCAGGCTCGTCTGGTGCAGGTTCCTATCTTCTTCTTCTTCTGAATGACACCGGCGGCCCTATCTGCCTCTGAGGCCCAGATCAAGACAGGGCCATGCTAGACACTACAATCCCAGGCGAAGTGAGTACATGCTTTGTAATGATTATCAACAATGAGTCTCTGGTTATTATTCTCTGGGTCACAACTTGCACCAGCTCCCTATGCTAGTACCTTATGTAGCCTCTTATCTAACTGTATGTCTCCTTCCAGACTGCATGTTTGTGACCCAATCCCTGGGAGAATGTATTGTAGATAGGCCGATATTAAATATATCCTAGAAACCATATTACTGTATTTTCTTCATGTCTAACAATATACAGATGTACCTACCCTCAGTTTACCTCCAATTTGGTTAAGAGCAAGTTCTAATTAATAGAGATGAGCGAGTAGTACTCGATCGAGTAGGTATTTGATCGAATATTACGGTATTCAAAATACTTGTACTCGATCGAGTACCACTCGCTATCAAATGGAAAAGTTTGATGCAGAACCAGCATTGATTGGCCGAATGCTATACAGTCGGCCAATCAACGCTGGTTCTTCTCCTACCTTTAGAAGTCTTCTCCTTGCAGCTTCCCCATGGCGTCATGGCATTTAATATATAGCATTTTATTACATTATGGGGGATCATTGAGGTGCCATGTTATCAATAATACCTGACATCCAAATATTTAAGTGACTGTTACTTCTAGATATCATATCAATCTAGTATTACAGTCGTGATCACAATATCAAGCTCTTTCTAACAGTGACAATATGGTGTCTATTGCTAACTGTCTTGGCTTTTGGATCAGATGAATCCCTCATTTACATTTTGACCCATCTTTCATGGTCTGTACAAAAGGACTCATCTTGCCATATCACCCAAAGTGTTTTAGTTGGTGCTGCAAACGGTTTGGTTATTCATGGAATAAATCAGCAGAAGGCATTAAAATATTTCATCTATAATTACAAGGTAATATACATAACAATGAAATTCCCACATCGTCATAAGGTCATTAGAATCTATGGATCTATCTAATATATATATATATATATATATATATATATATATATATATATATATATATATAGTCATATTTTTATGTGCCTCAGCTATTGAGGAGGACTGGGATACAGTACATTACTTCAGCAAAGTGCAAAGCAGCTCTCGCTATTTCAAGGTTGTACAAATTAACCATAATAGGCACAATTATTATTTTCAAAGCTAAATCAAATAAAAGTTCCATCTAACCTTGACACGGAATTGTTTGTGCACTTCATTAATGCCATTTTAAGTACACATAGTAAAGACCGCACATTGCTTTTACGGCATCTCTCTAATTTCCATGCATAACTGACACTCAGCATAACATAAGATTAATGTCTATGTATAAAGAGTCACTTTGGAAACTCCAGACCTTTGCATTGGTTGAATGTGTCTAATTTCCATGGCAGTGGATTAAATGTCCTTGATTATGTCAGTCTATACTGCCATTCCGGCAATTACATTGACAAGGAAAAGGTATGCTTGGGGAAATAGAAATATTGGTAAATACAAAGAAGAAATACCAGAGTTTATGTAGAAAAGTAGGATTCTAGAAGATGTTTAAAAACATTTTTGCATGTAAAACATTATCTAATTAACTTGGGGATTAATTTCGAGGATGCATTAATTAGGCAAATGCTGGATCTGTTTTATTACCATCAATTTATTTTAAGACTGCTTACAAAACAAAGCTGTTCGTATGTATTTAGTCAACCAGATTGCAATAAGTTTGGTTAAAAACAACATCATTTTCTTGGTTCTGTCTCTTTTTTGCATGTTATGTCAATTTCCATTATGCAAAGAAGGACATCAAGGTAATTAAATAAGAAAATTTGTAGTTTTGCATTTTCTTAATTTTTCTTGATAGCCCTTTCAGACTTTTTTATGTCTGGCCCAAATGCGTGTTTAATGTGACACATTTTACAATTTGTTTGCATATATTTGTGTGTTTATGTTCTGATTATTTTTAAAGGGGTTATACCACATGCATTTTTTTATCTCCTATCTTCAGAAAAGGAGGTTAATTGCTGATCATTGGGGGTCCAACTGACGAGACCTCCACCAAAAAAACCCAGGATGATCTATACTAAATTCCCTAAAATAAAGTAAATAGGAGTTACAGAAACAGCATAAAACAAAGCTTGTGTTATAAAATGTTATAAACTAACCATCTGGTTACTCATCTGGCAAACCCCCAATGCAGTCATAGCACTGCTACTAAAATGTTCCCCATTGGTCTTTGCTTCCATTGTGACAATAATGATGCCCTCACCCCATATGGACAATGACTGAACAGGGGACTCAAGCTTCCATTATTTATTTTTAGAAAGTGATTGTTCAGTGTACCTATCATTCCATGTATGTCTGCAAAATGTGTAAGTACATGTCACCTGTAAGATGCACTTTCAGCTATTTCCCTTCTGCAGGTTCCTTCTCTAATTGTTTTTCCTTATGTTGGCTCTAAGAAGGACATATGCTAAGTGGTATGATATTCTCCTACTCCCAGGAGAACTGCACCCTATTTCCCAGCTGGCCAGTGTGTTTAAATCCTAATTAAAAATTCATCTGGTTATGATCATTCTTCTGGATGTGCTCATCATATTCTCCCAGTACTGTGATCAATCACCTATTGCTGCCTGAGACATAAGAAATGACAGCCTATTTAGCAGACCCCCCTGTTCCTTGTCTCAGAGACTCAGAGACACAGCTGCACTAGAGTGCTAAGGACATTAGAACTATACACTTGAATCACTTACCGTATTTTTCGGACTATAAGACGCACTGGACTATAAGACGCACCTAGGTTTTAGAGGAGGAAAATAGGGAAAAAAAATTTGGAAGCAAAAAATGGTAAAATATTTAATATATGGGAGTTGTAGTTTTGCAACAGCTGCAAGGCCACATTGACAGGTGACCCTGCAGCTGTACGGGGATGCATAGAGTGTTTTTTTTTGCGGGGCCAGAAGTACTTTTTAGTTATACCATTTTGGGGACTATCTATTGCTTAGATCACCTTGTATTGAAAAAACCCCCGGTGGTTTATGATATATGATTTTTTACTTTTATATATATATTCTAGGGACAGGAGGTGATTTAGAACTTTTATTTATCTCATATTTTTATTATATATATATATATATATATATATATATATATATATATATATATATATATTTTTACTATTTTATTCCCCCCCGGGGGTTTGAACCTGCGGTCACTTGATTGCAAGTCCCATAGACGGCAATACAACTGTATTGCCGTCTATGGGACATTCTGTATATTAGTATTACGGCTGGTCATAGACCCAGCCGCAATATTAATATAGCAGTTACAGGCCCGGGAGCCTCATTAGGCTCCCGGCTGTCACCCGAACAGGTCGGCTCTTGCGATATCGCCGCGCAGGAGCCGGCCTGCAACTTCACAGGTCCCCACCGGCCCCGGGGGAGAAGGGGCCGCTGATACAGACTACAGACCCGGCATCCGCTGTATTAGAGAGGCGGATGCTGGCAAGGGATAGATGCTGGTTGCCGGGGCCTGAGACATCGCTGCACTCCTCTGCCCTGCATGAAGCCAGCGGCGGGGGGACGGAGGAGCGGAATAGCATCGCCGCTGCTGGCTTCATGCAGGGCAGAGGAGCGCAGCGATGTCTCAGGCCCTGGCGTCTATCCCTTGCCGTTTTCCCCCAAAATTTTGGGGAAAAAAAGTGCGTCTTATAGTCCGAAAAATACGGTATATATGCTTTAATGTATTTATATTTTACGCTAAAAGACTCAAGCACTGTTAGGAGAACAGTTACTGTTTATATTCAGAAGTAAATTAGTTTTCGATAACTAAAAACACATCTTTCTTTGTAGCTGAATTGTATATAATAACTCTGTAGGAATCTCTGCTCTTCATCCCCAAAAACCTATTGAAGACAGTCAACTTCTCAGGTCAAGAAGGAATAATACATTTGACAAAGTACAAAAAGAGACATTTTTCTATAAGGAGATATAAATGTGACCTTCTTTAGGGCTAGTTCACTCGGGCACAGAGGGGGAAGATTATGGTGCAGAATCCACGTCATAAACCTCCCCCTCACAATGGAGACTGCTAGCATTCTTTTTTCTGCTAGTGGCCCATTCATTTGAGCCTACTCCGGAGGGGGAAGCCGCGACTGTTGGAAGCCGCGACAGTCGTGGCAGGTGGATTTTGGCCCGAGAGTGACATGACTCCCCGTCATGGTGCCAAAATCCTCGCTTCCGCTCCCCGTGTGAACCTTTCCTCTTTGCTGAACATGTCCAGATACAGTCATGAGAAAAACAAATCTTCTTAGAATTCTATAGCTTGGCCATAATGCACAGCACCATGTTTTGCAAAAACTAAACATAGCATGTTGGCAGAGGCACTTCATACTAACGGTCAAACATTAGTATGGTAAAACTGCTTTTCTATCAAATTCTACCCCTTCTGATTCTTTTTCTAGTTTCTCAGTACATCATATGGAATATTAAATGGTGTAATTAGAAAAAACAATTTGTCCCACACAAATCAAGCCCTCATAGAGCTATATGGATGAAAAAAACTAAAATATTATGGTTCTTGGAAGTTAGGAGGATAAAATAGAAAATATCTATGTGCTGAAGAGGTTAACTGACCTACAGTGACACCAGAGGGAACAATAAGCATTACACCATTAAGCTTATCTCCCAATTAAGGGATATGCCCAATCCTCTGGAGCTAGAGATGCTCTTTGTGGCTTCTTTCTATTTTAGGTATTAGATGAGTGCTCGGCCTTCCCTAAGACACTACTTGAGATTATAGCAAGGGACAAATTGAGCTAACATCTATTTTTTCTGCTGAAAGTGTACTCATGTTGCATCAAGTGGAGAGGTTATATTTGGTACATTTTTTCTAATTATATATATGTTAAGCTCTTATAGTGAGTAGCAAAGATTATGTTATTTTTTTCCTTTTCCATTTTTCTAACCTTTACCTTTCCTTGTACTTCAATTAATCTGGCTCTATACATCACTGTGAACCTTTAGGCTGGATTTATAGAGGAGTGGATCAAAATAAAAGGAAAAGTACAAAGGAATGACTGATTTTTCTATTTACTTCTGATACACCAAGAACTTCATGTGTAAATTACAACTTAATGGAGATGTCCTAAGCAATTTATTTATTTTACTCTTTTATGTATTGTCAACATATCCAGAAGTACTGTATGGACTTTGCCTGTACTTCCCATTGGTGTATAATCAGGGCTGGGTGTATATATATATATATATATATATATATATATATATATATATATATATATATATATATATTGGACAAAGAAATGGCTTCAACTCTTGTTTAACCCCTGACATGTGACACTTTATATGGCAATACCTTTGAAAAGGTTTAATTTACCAAAGTGATTTTGAGATTGTTTGTGACCCATTACACTTCATGTTAGTGGTACACATTGATTTTTGTTTTAATTTCTTTATGAAAATATAGGAAATTTTTTGGTTCTTAATTATCAAATAAATATTTAGTGAACATACTATGTGCAGATCACTTTCAGATCAAATAACTTAGGAGCACAATTGTGGCAAGTTGTTAAAAGTGTTCAAGTTAGGCAATAGTCCTCCATTGTCTCCTTGAGCATGTTACTGATTACTTTTTTTTTTTTTTTTTAACATATTGATGATATTTCCTAATATTTCTTCTGGAAATACGACAGGGCTCAGAAAATTTGTGGCCTAATTTGGACATTTGGACTGGATAAATGTTATCAATGCTGTAGTTTCTAAAATTGTATTATATGCCAGGGGATTCCACTGTACTGGCAATTCAGGGGCTCTACAAAAGTGGCATGGTGCCTAAAAACCAAACATCTAAATCTGTGCTCCAAAAACTAAATAGCGTTCTTTCCCTTCTGTGCCCAAACAGCAGTTTATACCCACATATTACATTGTTTAAGTATGTTATTCGGGTGCAATAGTGTCATACATCTGGGCATAAACTGCTGTTTGGGTACTAAGCAGGGCACAGAAGGGAGTGCTATGTTACTTTTGGAGTACAGATTTAAATTGTTTGGTTTTTGGATGTCATATTTGCAGAGCTCCTGAAGTAAAAGGTGCCCCAAGTAAAATGGAATCCCCTACGGAGTGACTCCATTTTGAAAACTGCACCCCTCAAAGAATTTATTGCATGTGAATGCATATTGGATGGTGAAAAGTGATTGTTAGCTGTGCAGAGTACAATGTTTACACCAAATTCCCAAGTATTTTCCCAGTAGATCCTATTATTGGGGGGTCACTGTAGGAAACACTTGTGGTGTCTTTTCCCATGGAATGTCTAAATCTGGGGTGTATTCTGGTGTACGCTTGCACAGCTTATACATTTCTTCCCTGGGCAAATGGAGTTATGTGTAAGCTGTTTCTGAGTGGCTAAACTAATGAAAATCACCTACATTTTTTTTTCCACTTTGTAATATTGATGGCTCACCTTTAGATCTGTGCGGGTCAGGAAACCGAGACCCCCACAGATCTGTTGTTCAGGGTACTTACTTGCCAATTTGCGACAGGATTTTAGGGACTGAAATGCCACCCCATTGAAATTTATGGAACAGCAACAGCACTATAGTACCAAAACCCACCAGCGTGGAGACTGTATTTGGCATGTAACCCTCACCAAGGAACGGCAGATCTGAAGGGGTCTCTGCTGTTGGAGCTAATTAATATTGATGACCTATCCTAAGGATAAATCATTAGTACTGTAATACTACAGTAATATGTACTGGAAAAATGATTGACATAACCATCCATATCTTTACACGTAACATATCGCATAAGCACTGAACAAGGTAAAAGTAAATGTTCATGAATAGCAGAGAAGCTTCAGTTTTTTTTTTCTATCACATTTTTGACCTTTCAAGTTCAGCCACAAAGCTCATTTCCATCATTCACTCTCATTAATCTCAAAAGAATAAAAGGACTGAACAAGCAAATGAGAGCATTTTTATTATTTTATGCGGCCACTTATATTGTACTGGCTAAATAAAATCACGGAAGAGATTTCAAAGACTTCTGTTTCTTATCAAATATATATTTAGTGAACACTTTTGGAATATTATGTGCAGATAGCTTTCAGTTCAAATAACTTAGGAGCACAATTGAAGCAAATTGTTAAAGGTGCTATTTCAAGTTAGACAATAGTCCTCCATTGTCTCCTTGTGCTTGTTACTGATTACTTTTTCTAACGTATTCTTGATTTTTAAGCAATCCCAGTCTCTTTAAGTTAATCAGGTCATTAGTTCCTCATGAATAAAAAATATATGATATATTCAGACACCCCATGATACTTTCACTCCGTATTTGAGCATCTCATTAGCAATTACAGTATAAGTCATGGTATTACCCTTCAAGTTACATTTTACACTTCCAACCCATTTATGCGAAGAAAAAAAAAGAAAGAAATCTTTGTGAAAGGAGAAAGTTTGAAAAGTTATTATATTACCCAGCTAAGGCTTCTTCTGATGTTACTATAACAAGATTTCTTTTCAAACCCTGTCAGTCAGATATATTTGGTGCTTTGCAAACCTCAGAGAAGTCTGCATTATAAAGGCAGCTAGAAATGTTTAGGAGCACGTACTATACAAACCAATTTATAATGTGGGATTCAGATGTCATGTTTGATGATACATAATAATTGCATATATAATATTCTAATTATATATCTGGAATATAAACTTTTAGCACTCCAATATCCTTGTTACCCACATTATAGAGAATTTATATCTATAATGAACCATTCATGATTTTTTAATTAATTTAATTTAACAATTAAGAAATGTTATGTTTTTTGTCCTGACCTGTCACTAAACCCAGCTCTGAAGCCATGACATGTGCCCTCTCCCTACATTACAGCTTTGCTTGTGGCTTAACCCACTTACACTCCTCTGCTGGGTCTTCATTACTGGCACATACTGCATCCTTGTTTATATGATTTGCAACTGTATCTTCTTGACTTGGTACCTGACTCCTCCCACCGAAGGAGGTTTAAGCACCGAAACGTCCAGGAGACTCTGCCAAGCATTTCAAGTCTATATGCCAAGCTTTCTATTACCATATAACTCTTTACTGCTGCATGGACTAGGGTACTAATGTCTCTTGTTGCATAAGTAATGGAGAGTTGGATCTATATTTCTATCAAAATTTTGTAGATACCTCAAAGGGCTTCATATTTAACCAGGCCAAGATCAAGGCATAGGCACACACACAAATATCACTATTATATTTTCTAGCATATATTCTTCATGCAGACGAGAACTTCACTCTACTCTAAACATGTCTCAATATGGGTGTTAGAAGAAGACCTGCTTTAAAAAAACACATTTTTCATAAGATGTGTACCCTAGTGGTTGTGTTGTGAATTGCAGCCTGCCAATGTTTCTACTTGTACCTTTTAGCATTGTACTACATTTTTCTATAGCGATTGGAGTTTGTGGGAGAACAGACGGTGCCAGCACTGTAACCAGGGGGCCCTAGAAAACGAGACCCACTTCCTGCTACACTGCACCAAATACTCAGCTGTGAGGGCCGTCTACTACCAAAGACTCTCTGCCCACATCCCTGACTTCATATCTGCAGACGAGAAGAGGAAACTCTACATCCTACTGGGAGAAGAAGAGGCCACTGTGGAGATCGCTGCCCAATACGTGTCCAGCTGTCACCAAACAAGAGGAAGATGAGACTCCACTGACTGTTATACCCCAAACCATCCGCCCCATGCCACCCCACCCCTCCTCCCCATATAGCGGTCACCAACTAAGAGGAAGATGAGATTCTACGGACTGTTATACCCCAAACCTCCTGCCCCACCCCACCTCCCCATATAGCGGTCACCAACTAAGAGGAAGATGAGACTCCATGGACTGTTATATCCCAAATCAGAACACCCCTCCCCCCACTTTACTAACTTTGGCATTGCCAAATATCCATTCAGACGTGCCAATAAAGCCTATTTGATTTGATTTGGTTTGTGGTCAAATCTGAGCTAAATTAAGGATGGGTACATCTGTATATTGTATGTTTGAACTGAATGAATAGTTTAAGGAGCATTCCTATCTTAGACATGTATGGCATACTATATATACTTAATGGGGAAATTTAGTAGGATAATGTGCTAGAGTTCTGGCATATTATGAGCCAAAAAGTATGCCTTGCGCCATATTTATCAAATCTTTACACATTTTTACGAAAAGTAGATGTGGTTTCTTTGGAAAGAGCATATCCTCGTGTAACATAGGTTTGGCCTAAGTTGTAACACTATCTAATAAACATGCAAAATTTTAGGAATATTTATCTGGTATAAACTCAGCCAACTAATAGGAGATGTAAAATTAGATTGAGACCGTCTACTAATTCCACAGATTTATCATCCAGTATCAGACACTATAATAATATGTGAATTCTAAGACTATTTAGTCTACCTTGTGTAACTTTTAGTATTAGTAAATCTGGCCCAATATCTTCCATAGAAATATACGTTTAAGGATTTCAAAGGATTTATGATAGAATTTGTAGTATGCATTCACTGCTTTTATCCTAGATAGCAGAAGAAGCGATGGCATGGCTTATTGCCTTCTCACTATTCTTTGGTTTATCTATGTACCGTATCTATCATATCGTGTTTCTAAAAAGCTTTGACAGTGTTTATAGTAAAAAGCAGGCAAGTAAAATGAATAAAGTTGCATAAATCAGTTCCATGACACATAATATACAATTGATAGAGCCCTATTGTGCTGGATCAATGTGATTCATTATTAAGGTTATGATTCATCTTTAAGGTTGTAAAATCTTTTCCATTCGTAGTAGGCTAACAATGGACCAACTGAAGTCATTGCTAGAGATGTTTCTATAATATGCTGACTGGTGGTAGTTATCTCTCAAAGCAGGTTTTATAGATAAGGATGATAAAAGAAATTATATTACAATTTTACAGATGAAGTAGAAGATACTGGTATTTATTCGCTTGGTAGATAATACAGTTCTTAAATGTGCTGCACATATTATCTATATTTATACAGATATGCCGGAACTTGTGTATTTCATAAAAAATAAATAAATGACAAAATCAGCTTCAATATTGTAAAGCTTTATTTACCACTAGTAACAAATTCAACAGACCATTTTGCACAATTAATATTTATTAAATTGATTTTTACCCAGGTTAGATCCAGTCTTTCCCCATATCAAACCTTGGCTTGCACCATACAGAGCTTTGATAGACAGAATGCTACCATCTTCTATAGATGTGCACAATGATAACCTATATAGATTGTTAACATAAAATACAGCTGATGGATTATCCATTTACAAAAATAGATGGATTGTAACAGGGATAGGAATTGTATAATTCAGAACTTTCAGTCCAGGAGAGCCTAAAAGATTCCTGTAGAGAATCTAACATAACTGAAAACTGAGGTGCTTTTCGTACTTTTTTTGGGGGGGAGAAAACTTTAGTTTATATTAAAAGTATACAAGTATGAAAATATCAGCGTTCCACAGTTTTATAAATGCGAACATGTGTGAAAACAAAACCAAAGCAATGTCCAATAGGGTTACTGATAATTCAA
Source organism: Leptodactylus fuscus (assembly GCF_031893055.1). Taxonomy (NCBI): domain Eukaryota; kingdom Metazoa; phylum Chordata; class Amphibia; order Anura; family Leptodactylidae; genus Leptodactylus; species Leptodactylus fuscus. The sequence goes on along the minus strand of NC_134268.1, from coordinate 65,355,834 downwards.
GGTGCATGGTGTGACATAATTCTAACACCAAACTAGCAAAAAATCTATAAGCACATTGGCCATACTAAGAGGGGCTTTCTATGTACAGTAGTCTAGCAATGACAGTTCTGCCACTGAAAACAGAACATACGGCCACCAAACTGAGAAAAATAAGCATCTCTTAAAGGGGTTGTCCCATCACAAGGATCCTATCTATACTGCTTGTTAATGTGGATGTGAGACTTTTCCTAAATACACTACTTCAGCAAAACGGCTTTGTTTGTCCACTATCTTACTTTATTCAATTCATTGTTGACACAGCCCTTGACTTACCTGCTCAAAAGTCAAGTGATGTATCTGCTGCTCTCAGGGGGGAGGGGCTAAGTGCAGGGAGCCAGCCTGTGTATCTAGCTATTCCTGTGTCTACACCATGTGATCTAGCTTCCTGATCTCAGATAGGGGAGAGGAGCTGCTTTCATTTCTGAACGTCTTCTGTTCTCCCAGTTATCAGGCTAGCTAATTCAATTGTGTCCATTATGGCAGAGACAGGCAGTCTCTGTATGTAACACAGAATGGAGTTGCTGCTGCCTGTACTTCATAGTCCAATATGGGTGGGTGGAGCTACACGCTAATTTGGGGGTGGAGCTAAACGGCAGGTTGCATGTGAAACCCCACCCACCAAATGATGCAAGAAACCAGGAAGAAAGAAGATTTCACAGCAGTGAAGACTGGTGAGTATGCGACGTGGGAATACCCCTTTAAGCTACAGATGTAGCAAAGTTTAAAATCACACTTAACAAATGAACAACAATGTTACACAGACTGTTAACTTGATTTTTGACTTCTATGATAAGATATGACACTGCAGTAAATTATCACAATGCAGACAGCCAAGTTAACCTTTTTTTTATCTGTATTTGTGGTCAAAAAGATAAATTCAAGAAGTTAGCACTGTTAGGCCTGCTATACTGTCATATGGAGCATCTCTCACTTTGGAAAAAGATGATATGATGGTAGAGTATATACAGATATTGGTTAGCACACAAAGGGTATCAAAATAGCAAGAAAGTGTAAAAGGGAAAGTCCATGAAATGGCAAAATAGGAAATAAACTTTAAAATGCCCCCCTAATACTAAGAGATGTGATATATCTTATTAATGATATATATTTTCTTCTCCATTAGGATGAATTTCTTTTTACATAAAAGAATATGGCTGGGGTAGGTAGAGGAGGAGGTGGCTGGAGAAGACAAAAACTGCACCTACTTTTCTCTGCTGCACTGTGAGTGACAGAGCTCTTTTGACACTACTATATATTTCAGGATAAGGCTACATCATGGCATAGAATGAAGCAGCTTGTAGCAGCCTCCTCCTCCCCACTCCCTTCTCCATAGACTTCTGTGTGTGAGGCAGAATATAGAGAGAAGTATTCTACAGATAACAAACACAAAGTGAAGAGAAGAAAGAGGAAAGCAGAGAACAGTAAATAAGCAGAGAAGGAAACCTATTTCTTTAAAGGGATTCTACCATTTAACTACCTTTTTTTTCTAATGAACACGTCGGAATAGCCTTAAGAAAGGCTATTCGTCTCCTACCTTTAGACGTGGTCTCCGCTGCGCCGTTCCGTAGAAATACCGGTTTTAACCGGTGTGCAAATGAGCTCTCCGCAGCAATGAGGGTGGGCCCCAGCGCTGAAAGGCCGATGAGCGCATCCCCATTCTGCAGCAACTCTGCCTCTTCTGGTTTCTCTTGCTCTTGTTCTATACAGGAGCATTTTTGGTAGCCGCTCTTGCAGTTCAATACAGGAGCTGGCCGGCGGCCATTTTGGGGTGGCCTCTCTATGCTCCTGTATCGAACTACAAGAGCAAGAGAAGCCAGAAGAGGCGGAGTTGCTGCAGAAGAAGGAGGCGGTGCAGGAAAGAGCTCTCTGGCATGCATTTGCATACCGGTTAAAACCGGTATTTCTACGGAACGGCGCGGCGGAGACCACGTCTAAAGGTAGGAGACGAATCGCCTTTCTTAAGGCTATTCTGATGTGGTAATTAGAAAAAAAAAGTAGTTTAATGGTAGAATCCCTTTAAGGGGATTCTATAATTAAAATCCCATTTTTTTCTTGATGACACGTAGGAATAGCCTAGTCTTCTTCCAGAGCTGGGTTCAAACGTCTACGCATGTGCATTCGGCTCTGCCGTCGGGCCTCGGGCAGAGCTGACTGCGCATGCCTGCCTGGTGTAAGAGGCCATTTTCTTGTGGCCGCTTACACAGTAAGCTGGGGTTAGTGGCCACAAAAAAATGGCCACACGCATGTGCAGTCGGCTCTGCCCGAGTCCCGATGGCACAGCTGACATCACATGTGTAGAACTTTGAATCCAGCTCCGGAAGAAGACACGCAGAGAGGCTGTTCCTGAAGAAGATGGAGGCAGCACTGGAGATTTCTCTTGCAGCATCGGGGACGCCCCCAGTGCTGTTTGAGCACTGGGGACTGCCTTCAGTGCTGCGAGAGAACTCATTTGCATACAGACAAAAAACGGGATTTCTATGGAATGGAGACAGGCGACATCTAAAGGTAGGAGAAGAATAGCCTTTCTTAAGGCTATTCCTATGTGTCATCAAGAAAAAATTGGATTTTAATGATAGAATCCCTTTAATACCATTATTTTTTATGCAAAGTGGTATTACAATTAACAGTATGCTTTAACTATACCTGTCAACCAGATTCTAATGAAATATATCACATTCCCTTATTAGGGTGAATTCACACTGAGTAAACGCTAGCTTATTCTGAACGTAAAACACGTTCAGAATAAGCGGCGTCTAAAGCAGCTCCATTCATTTCTATGGGAGCGGGGATACGAGCGCTCCCCATAGAAATGAATGGGCTGCTTCTTTCACTCCGTGCAGTCCCATTGAAGTGAATGGGGAGTGCCGGCGTATACGGCAAGCTCTGCTCATGCCGGAGCGTACACGCCGGCACTCCCCATTCACTTCAATGGGACTGCTCGTAGTGAAAGAAGCAGCCCATTCATTTCTATGGGGAGCGCTCGTATCCCCGCTCCCATAGAAATGAATGGAGCTGCTTTAGACGCCGCTTATTCTGAACGTGTTTTACGTTCAGAATAAGCTAGCGTTTACTCAGTGTGAATGCACCCTTAGAATGGACAGAACATAGTTTTTCAATTGGAATTAATTAAAAGGTTTTTCCTACAAACATAACCTACTTAAAATTGTAGACAATGAAAAGTTACACATTTTTGCAGATATAAATAAAAAATTGATTGAATGAAATGTTTTGAAGAGTTTTAAATGTCTTCTTTAATAATCTCAGTAGGAATAGTCTGTTGTCAGTTGCTGATGGATACGGCCATGAATGAAGAAACTTTCTATACTCTGAAACCCAGCCGCAGTAAGTTAGTGCAGCCATAGTCATAACCATTGGCAACTGATTAAGACAAAAAATTGTCACCACTAAGGTATAGAAAAAATTCCAAGCCCAGGATATAGGGTTACCAATAGGTAACCACAATATAAAGGCAGAAGGTTATTCTTTTGAATTATTAAATAGTAGTATACTGTATATGTGTAATGTAACATCCATCATTCCATATGTGTAATATATATGTGTAATGTAACATTTCCCTCTCTTATGGAACAGCTCCATTAAATAAAAGCTGTAATGAAACTTAAGGAAATATGAAAAATATAAAAACTGTTGGCCTACTGTATTCCAATGTGCTGTAAATGTACAGGGGCAGTGTCTTTCCATAGTACAGATCACAGTCTCAATACTGTGGGAGAAGTAGGTGTTCCAGTGAATAGCTCATTTTCTGACATAAGATTATATATTTCTAAATTCTGCTATTCTACAAGTTATTGTTATAGTTAAACGCGACTATAACTATTAATGGTAATTTATATGTGGCCATTGCTTTTATAAATGGGATCCTGTTTTGGCTCTAATAGCTGTTATTTATTTACAAGCTGTAGAGTTTCTGCAAGGAACTATCATGTGCACAGCATGAGAATGCATACAATGTAGGCATCATTAGCATAGTTGTCTGCTGTACATTTTATATTTCGATATCGAAAGCTTTGCATATTATATGACTTGAATAATTTGCATAATCCCAGACATATCTTAGTAACGCTGAGAAAAAGAATTGCAGAAGTAATAGTATTTTGCAATGGTGATTTTTTTTTCTTAATATCTCTAAAATTTTAAAATAGCAACTAAGCACAGTTCATATGAAAACCAAATTGCAATCATTTTAAAGTAACTGTGTTAAGGGGCCGTGCTGAATAAAATATTCCAATTACTAGGAAACTTTACTGTCCATCTTCTACATTACATTTGTCTATAAAGTAACCTATATGGCACAACCGTATGAGAACATTCTCTATGTGGTCTGCATAGGGGGTACTATCACATGACCATTGACTTGTTTCTAGTTACTATGTGAGCTCATTTTAGACCTCATTGAGTTTGTCCTATGAATTTTCCACCTAAATGTAGCCTACTGTGAAAAAACCTATAGTCAAGAACGGTTGACTAAATAGACTACAAAATAAGCAGTGTGTAGTCTGTATTTGGCTTTATAGGACAATAAGTGGAAAGTTAACAAATGTAGCAAAGTTTAATAAGTTTTTGCATAGTGATAACTCACAAAAGCCATCAAAACTATCAAGATGAATGTGTTTTCGCATTTCCTGCTCTTAGCAGTTTGCCTTCTGTCTCTTCTTTTCACTTCCTGTACTCTTTCACAAGATGGTGGGTGGCTTTGACTGTTGGATGGACAGGACACTATAAAGTATCTCAGTAGATATAGATATATATTGCCTTCAGCATGAGATATTATTTATTATGGTTACTAGAATCCAATCCAGGACAGCAGAACAGTAAATACAGTAACAGCTCCAGGGAGCAGAGAGTGAGTCACGTCATCTGACCTGAGATCAGAACTTCCTTTCTCTGTATCTTTTGATATTTTGGCAACTGATTCCATTTTTAGAGACCAGATCTGACAGGAGACGGAAGCCTTTCTGAACCAAACTGAATGACATATGAAAGGAAATGCATATCAGAGATACAGGACCGCTTCTCTAGTCTCTTTTTGATGGCAAAGTCTTGCTCTCCTTCAGAAACATCCAAATCAAAGTACCCTCTTATAAATTTGTCAATCTCCAATTCTTAGGTCTTTTCAAGACCCAGAAGCATATTTATCTGGTTTCTTACTAATTCAATCCACCACTTCCTCTTTGAATTCCTAAATACTTCTATTTGTCTCTTCTAAAATCTCTGGCCCTCAACTGCTTCTCTAGAACTTCTTTTTCCACTTCTGTTTCTGTAGCTCCTGAAAATGAGTTTGAGGTTAAGGATATTCTGTAATACAAACAAGTAGCTGGAACAACATTATATCTCATGGACTACAACAGTTTTATTCCCAAAATTAGATCCTTCAAACCTATGGTTCCATATCTCCTCAGAAAATTCCATATGTAGTCTGGATTTCAGACGAGGGGGCATAAGTTGGGATGCACTGTCTAACCATGGTTGCCGGCATCCTCTCCCTGCTTGGTGAAATATTCTCTAAGGCCGTGGACTGGTTGTTCTCTACACCTTTCATGTAAAGTGTGTGCACAGGCTGCTAAATCTTGTAATCTGTTCCCAGCCAACCCCTCACACTGTAGGTAATTTAAGGTAACGTTATTCACTGGAGGATGCCTGAGCAATAAGTTTGCTAGCTTCCTTCTAGTTCTTGTTAAGATGTTTTGTTCTACTGTGTGCTTTGATTACTTGTATTTAATCCCTTTCTGTTTAACTGATGACATATCTGTTCCATCTGCCCTGACCTTTTCCTGATTACCTAACTGACTCCAGTTGCCACCTGCCATCTGACTTGACCTCTTATTTGTATGCCATTTCAGCTAAACTTTACCTGTTTAAATTAACTTGTCTATTGACCACATCTCTTGTCTTTCTTTTTGGTGTCATGCACCACCACCTCTCAAACCACCTGTGTCAGCCACCACTAATATGGGACTACACCTAAAGGTAGCAACCTGGTGGTTTCCTGTACAAAAGCTGGATCCTCTGTAGGGGCTAACAGGTTAGTGGTCCATTAAGGCCACATCTAATATGTTGCAGACAGGGTATGAAGTCAAATAATTAAGGTCCTTTTACTTCGGTTGACCCAGAAGGTAATAGTTAGGAACAGATGCACCTAAGAACACCTGCTCATTATCTAATGTGTTGCATCTTTTAAATGCAGGAAATCATTGCTTCTGTAAGGGGCAATTCACACGGTAGAAAATGAAGAGAAATTTGAGTTGGACATACACCTTCTCCCCACGACTTTCCAGGAGCAGGTGGAAAGTGGACATGTCAATTATATTGCAAAAATCAACAGTTATCTCTTTATGAGAGCATTGTGCCTGCCATTTGGAACTGACTTTATAAAAAATGCTGCCAAGAATTATCCCTTTATGGGAGCAGATATGGCATTGAGTAATGACATTTATACAATTAAAAAAAATTGGGCGCACTGTCAGTGTTTGGCCTACTAGCTGAAAAGGCTGGAACATCTTCTCAGGTAAGAACAACACTTGGGAGCCAGAAGAGAACCTGAACTGACCTGTCTGTCATCTATTCATGGAAGCAAATGTTAAAACATAGCATTGACAAAGTGAAAATTTATAGAATTTCAGTGTGCCAGTGTGTCACAGGCAATGTGCGAGAAACAAGTTCAGCAGCACACCAGCTTGAGAACTGCTGAAACGCCGGTGTAGGGAGTTCATCGATGTCAACAACAAGCTAATTATGTGGCGTCCCAGAAAGCTGCTGAGATGCCAGAACAATTACAAGCCCTTGTGCAAGGAACGAGTTCAGCGACAGACAAGCTTGACAGCTGCCAAAACGCCGGAGCAGGCAGATCATTGATGCCAACAACACGCTCATTATATGCCGTCCCAGCCAGCTCCTGAGATGCCAGAACAATCACAGGTACCACATGAGGAACAAGTTCAGCAACAGAACAGCTTGAAAACTGCCGAAACGCCGGAGCAGGCAAACCATGGATGGCAGCAATTTGCTGAATATAGGCAGATCATTGACACAAACCACATGCAGATGAAGTCGCGGGGAGAGGCTAGTGAATATATAAAATTTAGAAAGCTTGTTTTGTATTATCCTATAAGACTCGGACACACTTGTGGGGCACAAGGGGAAAGTAAGGAAGAAGGATGATTGCTAAGTGTGCCAAGCAGCTTGGTAAGGCACTATCTTTCACAATACTGTGGTATAGTTTTTACAGATTTTTAGACAGAATCTGTAACAGAGGCTTCTAGCCTTACTGGTAACCCCCTTCATCAGTCTAGACTAAATGGGTCACTACAAGACCCTAGACTACCAGGTACATTATAATTTATCCCTTATTTACTCTAAACTTATCAAATACTGAATGCTAATTATGTAAAATTGGAAACACAACTATTTTCATGACATAACATCAAATACCTTTTAAAGTATTCGGAAAAAAATAGGAAAGAAAATGGAAAATAATATACAAATGTCAGTGACATGAGAAATGGTAATAATGACAATAATTCAGAAAATAATAAATTATTTACTTGCCTGATTATACATTCACCGAGCACTTGTTCCACAGGTATCATGTAATCACTTCATGTTAATTACTTCTTACAAGATATAATTGGTAAAAGAAAATTACTTTAAGCCAAACAGAAAATAATAGATCCTCTTGAGTATTGTGATATTTTCAGTAGACAAGATTACAAATATTAGTCAATTATGAAGCGTCTATCTAATGTTTGGAAAAGGGCCAATTACAAGGTGACACATGACAATTTCCAACAGTATTCCTGCTGATAATAAGGTAATCTCCACATTACCATATTAATGTTTTGTCATTAAAACAAATCATGTTGATAAAGGGTTGAAATGTGTATAAAGATGCACATGTGATAGATGACACAAACATTGTTCTGGAAAATATCAGAAGCCATTGTCCAAATAACTACAGGTATGTTATGGATAGCGTATCTATTATTCTAAAAATAAATGTGAGTACTAAGCTATGCAGCACGACTGATATTATTTATAGAACAATTATTCATCCATTATTAGAGTTATTCATAAGTTAACTTATACAATATTATGTAGACTTTCATAAGATACTCAGGAGTTCTCAGCTTTGGGTATTCTTTGGATCTCCCTTGTGTATTTTATTGATTTTTTTTTTTCCTCTTATTTGCAAGCCAAAATAAGGCAATGGTATTAAACATGGAGAAGGAACACATCTTCTCATTATTTTTTTTTTTTTTATTTTAAAAATAACTGTCATTTCAGATGACTTCTCAAAATATGCATTTATCTGGCAGTTTCTTTAGCAGTTTTCCCTTCCGCAGGGTTTGTTAGTTTTCATTGAGCACAGTTCAGGGGCCTTCACATTTGCACTCGTTCTCCAGTTTGTGCATTCCACCAGGTTTCCGTCTTCATCCCCGATGAAACTAGACCAGAGACGGAAACCTGGTGGTCAATTTTAAAACCCATTCACTTGAAAGGGTTTGTAAAGGTGACCGCCCATGTAATTGATGTTCAATGTTTTGTTTATGGATATATATGTATTGACGTGTATTATGCATTTTATTTTTTTTTAATATTATACTTGGGTTGATTTATTTATTTATTTATTTTTTTTGGGGGGCGGGGTATTTGTGTGCGTATGTCATATTTATATATTGTACAAATCTATGTATGTGTATGCATGGGTATATGTAAATTTCTCTTCTTCACATTTATGGGAACTTTACTAGTAATACCCCTTAAGGCTCAGGCCCCACATTGAATTCATTTTATTTATTTATTATTAGTTTACTTTTTTTTTATTCATTTAATGTTTTAAGTTATTCATTCATTGTTTTGTAATGGATATTTAGTAGATAGATAGATAGATAGATAGATAGATAGATAGATAGATAGTATATACACTTATTGTCTCTCTGATTCATTCTCACCTTGACTACTGTAACTCCTTACTAATCTGTCTTCCCCTTACTAAATTCTCCCCTCTACAATCTATTCTGAATGCAGCGGCCAGGCTCATCTATCAGTCTAGACGCTACAGCGATGCCTCGGGTCTGTGCCAGTCGCTACATTGGCTGCCTATTCATTATAGAATAAAATATAAAGTTATCACTCTCACCCACAAGGCTCTCCATAATGCCCCTACATTTCCTCCCTCATCTCTGTCTACAACCCAACCCGTGTTCTCCATTCACTCAATGACCTAATACTTACATCCTCTATTTTCAGAACCTCCCACGCTCGTATACAAGACGTCTGCCGAGCTGCACCACTTCTCTGGAATGCTCTACCTCGGACAATCAGTTTAACTCCCAATTTCTACAGCTTCAAACGCAAACTAAAGACACATCTTTTCAGATAGGCCTATTACAATTTCTAATGTAAACCCTTCCGTACTATAATGAGAATCCCCAAAACTTAACCCTCCTCTGTCCCTGCCCCCACATTACCCCACATGATATGATGCCATTTCAGGTTAACTTTATATGTCCAAGCTCCATCCACATGTTAAAGGACACGACTAGTGATGGCTCATAAAATTTTATGTTTGTGTAATGACAGTAACCTCTATTACAACATTGTCTGACCTCTGTATAAGCAATGCCGCCCCTACTACCTCATAGACTACCTCTTGTGTCACCCCCTCTACCTCATAGATTGTAAGCTCTTGCGAGCAGGGCCCTCAGTCCCAGTGTGTGAAATTACTTTCTTTGTAATGTATCTTTTTGTCTGTATTTGAGCCCTACAAATTGTACAGCGCTGCGGAATATGTTGGCGCTACATAAATACAATTTAATATATATATATATATACACAGTATATATATATATATATATATATATATATATATATATTCTCCTGCCCTTTATCCTTCTTGTAGAATGGGTACTTTGGTTCAGTATCAGTGCACATGCGCACTGGGGACCTCGTGACTCTCCATCCACCACCACTTTTTTATGATCCAAGGCACTATTGGGTGATGTCTCAGCTTATTGACATCACTTCTGGAATGCTGGATTCTTGCAATGATGTGTGTATGGGGCTGGACGAAGAGATTTATTTTGTCCAGCCCACATTCACCATGCTCTATATAACGGTGAAGAGATTCTCTCTAATCCACCAGTTAAATACCCTGCCCACTGGGATAATCTTCCCCCCATGGAAGAAGAAAGCACCAGAATGCATGTTGGGACTGGTGTCATCCCAGGAAACGATGAATAATGTGTTTAGTTCTGTGCAGAATAAATCTTTTTCTTCGTACTTCTAGATGTTTTTGCCCATAGCACTGTTCTTTATAATATTATTGTGAATGTGTCTTGGGTCTATATTGTTTTTAAATTGCTATTGTTGTTGTATCGATAGCTTTGACAAATATTGTTACTGTTACACTGTATTTGTCATCTTTATGGGACTCTATAGATAACATTGTTAATATAATATATTGATGCACTGTTTATTCCTCCTGAGATGTGCTTGGGCATTTTTTGACCATTTTTAATATCTTTTCAATAAAGTTGCTTTATTACACTTTCCTTTTATACTTCTGCAATTGGTTAAACTTCAGAATGATTCTTATCATAGCAAAAATATTTTTAATGACTTTTCATTGGTTTTTGTTTTCTTCTGTGAACAAATATCACGATGCAGCGGTTCATCTAATTGCAGAAGTTCGGGTTAACTCTGCTACATCTATACGTTGTTGTCACTTCGACATTGCTAATGCAAATTGTTTTTTTTTTTTTCATCACTCAAAAAGAGGTGAAAAATAATGTCCAAACTTGTGAAGATGCCAGTAGACCATAGACCGTGGATTTTTCAGAAGATGTGCAGTGGAAGTCCAAAGCTTAAACTTGGATTGACATTTGAATTTGCCCCTTTGTAATTTAATCACTTAAGGACTCGGCAGTTTGCTACTTTTTTATATATATTGTTTTTCTAAACCATCTTAAAAGTGTCATAATTTTTTTAATCCTTATCAACATATCTGCATTTTTGCATGACAAATTATACTGGGCAGCTAAATAAAATTATTAATAGAATGGACTCCAATAGAATGGACTTATATAATTTTTCTTGCTTCTTTTGTTTTTATGGCATCCACTCTAAATATGACATGTTACCATTATTTTATATTTAGACCTCCTGTGGGGATTGAAGCCCAGGATGGTTGATGACTCATACAATATACTGCAATACTTCTGTAATGTAATATATTGCCAGAATACTGTGGTTCTTGGGAGTGGCCTGTTGGGGGAGTAGAATATCAACCAGTGATAGGAATAGACTTGACCAGCTGATTAGAAGGGCTAGCTCTGTCCTGGGGAGCCCCCGGACCCAGTGTAGGTGGTGGGTGACAGAAGGACACTGTCCGTGGTGAGCTCCATGCTGGAGAACAACTCCCACCCCATGTATGAGACCGTGACAGCACTAGGCAGTACTGTCAGTCACCGACTGCTTCACCCCAAGTGTGAGAAGGAGCACTATTGGAAGTCTTTCCTCCAAGCTGCGGTTTGGCTGTTCAACAGTGATTTAAGCGAAGATCACTCCATACAGAGAACTGAAAGATCTTTAAGCTGTGATATCCCTTCTACTAACTGTTTTTACCTTTACCCTTTTTTCTTTGTACATATTGTCTCTGCAATGCCTCTACCTTGGAGCTTTTGTATTTGTATATTGTATTATCTATGCTGCTGTAACATACTGAATTTCCCCATGGTGGGACTATTAAAGGATTATCTTATCTTATTACCTGATGCTATACGTATATTTCCGTGATATTTTATTAAACATTTTTTTTTTTATTTTACTACCATGTTTGTATCTTTACCTTATGTTAATTACTGTGAAAAATAATAAAAACTTATTGAATAAAAAAATATATATCAGTCATGTGAACAGATCCCTTTCTATCCTGCAGTTAAGTGAAGGTAGTTTAAAAAATGTGTGAATATAGGTTGTCTATTTTGGGTGCTATTATTCTGTAACTATACACTATCTATATACACCTATGTTTAATGGACTAGTAGGATTATCCAGATTAATAATTTATTTCAGAAGCAAGTTGTAAGGGAATCACAATAGGAGCAGCAATTCCCCAGTAGCTGCTGGAAACCCTGGGAAGGGGCACATGAGACAGTGATTCCTAAGTTGAAGCCCCCCAATGTCCCTTCCTGTTTTCCTAGTCCTATCCTATGTAATAGACGGCAACTTGGAGATGATCCCTTCCTATATACGTGAGACACAAAACGCAGACAAGATAAACAACAACAAAGGGAGGTCAGCTAGGGGCCACATGGTGGCTCAGTGGTTAGCGCTGCAGCCTTGCAGTGCTGGAGTCCTGGTGTTCAAATTCCGCCAAGGGCAAAAAAAACATCTGCAAGGAGTTTGTATGTTCTCCCCGTGTTTGCATGAATTTCATCCCATATTCAAAAAAAACATACTAATAGGGAAAAAAAGTACATTGTGAGCTCTATGTGGGGCTCACAATTACATTTAAAAAAAAAAAAAAAAAAAAGGAGGTCAGCTAGCCAGGGTTCGGTAACAGTCGAGCAATGCAGTATCAAAATTGATATCCAAAGGAGTAGTCTATAGGGAAAGCCAGAGGTCAAAGATTAGAATACAAGAACAAACAACAAGAGAAAGCCAGCATGCACAAGGCAATAGCAAGCATAGATGTGAATGTGAGCCAAGAATAAATAGGGAGGAAGAACATGCCCTGAACCTGATAGGAAGGCAGGCTGTCAATCAAAGGGCAAAACAAAACTTAACTCTTAGAGGAGCAGAGGGAAAAAAAGGTGAAGGATGTGGTGGAAAATCAATTAACAAGGTGAAGGAATAGGACAGTGTTCAGACAATGCAACCAAAAACTCTAAGCAAGTTATCAAACTGCATGCGCCTCCTGTGCTGCAGCATGCGAGCAGAGGGTGGCGCAGAGACCCGAACAGGCAGAGATGTTACACAAGGTTTCTATTTTCCTAAATCCATTTGAGATTGGGGCAGATTTATTAAGAGTGACATATACAAGTCTTAATAAAGGGCCCGTCAGGCACATGGTCAAGGCTGGAGTCTCTTGATAAATCAGGCATACCTTGCCAAAATGGAAATCTATACCAGTTAAGAGCTGACATAGATTTCCTGTATAATTCACACTAGCAAACTGGTGTGAGTTGTAATAAATATGTCCGACCAAGGCATTCCCACCTGCCATCCTCCCTGTGTCACACACATTCACAGAATGTAGCGAGCTAGGCCATCTGGTGCAAGAAATAGCCTTGCACCAGATATGCACCACATTATCACACATATATATCACAAAACTGGTATACATTTGTGAATGAATTCTCCCCATTGTCTTAATGTTAAGACAATTCAACAAAGATAGCTTTATGTGACGATGACTTTTATAGAAATGTGTGGAATTTATAGCAAAAGTCGATTTTCAGGAACTGTAAAATAACCTGGTACCTACTAGAGCACCTTAAAGAATTTACAGCTGACACTGAGAAAATTGTATTCTAAGAAGTGCACTGAAAAATGTAACGTTCAAATCCATATATAAAGTACTAAAGAATAATCCAAAACTTTCAGCAATCTTTAGAAGATGAAGACACCTGGCAGGGTTTCCCTTTCTATATTCAAGACTGAAAATATCACTACTTCTAAAAACTTGTCTTTTGATATTTCAGTTTGATTTGTTCTCATGGTCCTTCCTTCATCCATTCATTGTATTTTCTGGTACATTTGTGGTGCATTGGGTTATAGTAGAAGGCAGTCTCTGTATCTTCCCCATCCAACATAATGATGTAATCAAACACAAACTCAGCCCAGCATTCAGTCCTAATGCTATTGAGTGTATTGTCCTGGTACAATGCAATAACTTTCATCCTAAATACAAATGTATTTGAGGCTAAAGGTTGAAAATGTGAATAATGGTAGCAAATATATCAGCTCACTATTAGATATATCTGAATGGAAAAATGGAAAATCACATGCACAGGAATGTCAAGAGTGTGACCTAATTCTAGCAAAATGCAGCAAGAGATTACTGTTCAATGGCTTGTTACTTAAATGGCATGAAATGCTATTTAATAACATTTTGTGGCCCGTGTTTCAAGTGTCAGCAGCAAATCAGATGTAAAACGCCATCGTTTTAAAAACCAATTATTAACTTTTAAAAAGACATCACCAGGGAAAGTGATTCAGTAGATTCTTTGTATTGAAATCCAAATGACACAATAACTCATCAAGCATAATGACACTTAATTTCTATTTTATCGCAGCACTCTGAGTTCCGTATTGTTTTCCTTTTTCCTTTTAAATTATATTGAATATATTAATCAAACTCCTTTGTTCTTCAGGGTGTTCTGTCTTTGAGGCCAGCCACTGTACATCATACTCCACTTTCCTAAAGAGTGCTCAAGGTTATAGCTTTAGTTCCATTGTGGAAGACTAAATGGATTTCTTTTAAATATAATACTTTGTGTTAGTTCACAACAACACATTACTTTCCATGCCGCATAAAGGTAAACTTAATCAAAAGCAATACAATATGCAAACTACTGTATATTGTTTGTAGAGGTATACAGTACACTTCTATAAATGCATGTTATCAATGTATATTGTAGTGAAGGTAACTCAGTAGCAAGTGTAGACCCAAACAGTCAAAGACAGGGATACAAAATATGCAGCAAACCGGTTTTTTTAGAATAAAAACAGGAAAATAAATAAAACTTGACTTCAGGCACAAAATGAGCAAAACAAGATACAGCCTTAACGTCAGGCAAAAACAAAACAAAATCCTGCTCATCTGAGCGACTAAATAAACAAACGATAACCTAACTATACGTGTGGTTTACTACCAGTAGCACAAATGAAACAGGCACAACATTGTCTCACCGGACTCAGGTTTACCAGACAGACCCAGCCGCCTCCTCTCATTCCATGGATCTACACTGAAGTGCAGGATCCACAGCCTTTTCTGAGACAGTAATGAGCCTAGGACTCATACCTGGAGCTCAGGCCTACTCAAGATCTGCCCTGGACTACACATAAGTTTAAAACTTGGGGGAGATATAGCAAGATTCCAGCACCCTGCCTATCACCTTCTCACAACATCAATGTATATTCTTAAAGAGATTTTTTGAGATTTTTACTTATCTGATCTTCCTTTAGGCTAGGTCATTGACATCAGATCATAACACCCTTCTGATTGAAGGGGCCATAGCATTCCTAAAGATAGGTTATCGGTATAAAAGTGTATAAAGTCTTCTTATTTATTATAAAGTGCTTATCCGTTGAAGTAAACTCAAACTCAAGTAACATCAGCACAATGCAAGTGAATGTAGTGGGTGGGCACAATTGGTGACATCAACAAATAACATGTATCTGCCTGCTCTCTTCTGAAAATGGGAACCAGATGATGAACTAAATTGTAAATACACAATTAAATGGAATGTGCCTATGAAATAAATTATTATCTGCAGTTATTATCGGCCTCTAAGGCTAAATAATAGGTTTTGCTTAGTATGAAAGTTCTTTGAAACCTCACCTGAATATCAACACAATCGAGAAAAACAATGATATACATCATCTCTATATCGGTAATATAGGAGCCAGCATTGATAATAGGTGATGGACACAACATTAACCGCACAGCACAATGACCTCTACACTTTGCCCATAGACCTCAGTTAATAACTAGGGTCCATGTGGCTATTAGAAAGCATATCTATAAAAGCTAACAGTAGCTGCATGATGGTTGTAACAGACAGTGGGTTGTGGACTCATTGTGTCACCAAACTCATTTAGGATCAGTTTTAAGGGCATTCTTTAAGTCCACAAGGTCACAACCACTGGGAGTGGTCCAATTCTTATGAAAGATGGCCAGACAGACCAGGTACTATGTTTCAGTTGTGTCAAAGTGTTAGAAACAGAGTCTGAATACAGTCTGAGGTTACAGATGCAGGAACAGTAGACAGAAAATGAGCATGATGACATGATGGTTAGCAGCAATGTAATCCTGAGTTCAAATCCAGCTAAGGACAACATCGGCATAGTGTTTTTATGTTCACCCCATGATTGCGTGGTGGTTCCTCTGGGTACTTCAGTTTCCTCCCACACTCCAAAGATATACTGATAAGGAATTTAGATTGTTCGGCCTACTTGAGACAGTGTTGACAATATCTGTAAAGCGCTGCAGAATATGTAAGCACTACATAAGTTTGCTAAACAAATATTTAATGACAGCTAGGAAACCGGTACACCAAAAAACAAGACCTAGAAGCTAGGAACCTTTTCTCAGACAAGTTGTTTCAAGTTAGCCTATCTTTTATACCTGAAAGAGATAGGCGGGGGAAGACTTATTGACAAGCACTCTGGCCTTTTAAGTAGAAGGAATGCTTCATGCCCCCTACCCAATGGGCCGGCCAGGGGCATCAGGAAGTGTTATGCATGGTACTCGGAGGAGCATGAAGTATGTAGAAATGGTAACTTGGCAGTCATGTCTCCTAGGGGATGTAGTATGCTGGCGGAGGTATTACAATACTCCTCTTACATTCTACTGAATATCTTTGCACTCAGAATCATCAGAAACAATTTTCCCCCACACAGAGTCTGATATGTGTTAGAACTGACATTCATAAGCATAAAAAAATCAAAGTGCAATAACATCCTTGGAAAATCTCCTCTTGGGCACAGATGAAACAATCTCTTCTGGTGGCAAAGTACACATATGTTCACTCCTTACAACTCTTTAGGAACTGAATGAGTGCATACTGTAGTCCCTTCCCCTGCTCCTTACTATGTGTCCATGCAAATCTGTCCTGTTGTCCCCTTGGGGATACCGCTGCTACAGATACTGTTACCGATTTAGGATTACACTTGCTTTTGAGAGACAAATATCCCCATAATACTGGATTTTTGTATTCAAAATACCATACAGGTCTTTACCTATGTTCATCAATAGATATATATAGTCTGATGAAGGACGACTTAGGCCAAAAACATTCACAACTCGGAAAAAATTGATATGGAAAAAATGATAGAAATAATAAACGCACAAGTTCTTTAATTATTGGAGTGCTGAAGATCTTTGGGTTTAGTTCTAAGGCTCCGTTCCCACGGAGTAACGCACCGCACATTCAGACACGTATACACATGTCAGAGTGTGAGCGCTCAAAACAGATACCATTCACTTCAATGTGTGCCGGCTTACGGGCGCTACACATTGAAATCAATGGAAGGCTTTTTAACCCATTGATTTCAATGTGTAGCACGCGTGAGCCGGCACACATTGAAGTGAATGGGATCTGTTTTGAGCGCTCACACTCTGACACGTGTATACGTGTCTGAATGCGCGGCGCGTTACTCCGTGGGAATGGAGCCTAAGGGTGGGGACCCTACCACAGCACCCATCAGATTGTTATACTGAGTACTGCATACAAACCTTATCTATTACTGTTTGAAATTGTTGGAAAAATATGCATATCTGCCCTATAACCTGGTTGGAATTGGTCTGTTTCTTTTATCTAGTGAGTAATGATATTTACTGTTTACTTACTGGAGGTAGTGGGTAGAGAAAACAGTAGGACCAAAGACCAATAGATGCCCCTTCAATGTATACAAACACATTAGAAGTCAGAAAATGTCTATACAGAAATAAAAACAAAAACAAATAAAAATGCACTACAATTTTATGTCAAATCTTGACACACATTGAGTTAAGTATTGTTTAAAATAAGAAATAGTTGTATTGAATAATTTAGGTTATATTTTTTATTTAGTAAATAAAACATAAACCTCCATTACTGAAATGCAGTATATATCCTGTATAAAGCTCTTCATATAAAATAAATAAGTTATTTCAACAAAATGACAGCAAGTTTTGAAAATATTTTGTCATGTGCTAAAATTCTTAAATATTCTTAAAACAGTCTTTGTTATTTAGAAATCACACTACATTGGGCTGTAAAAAATAGTCTGTGCAAGTTGGAGAACTAACCTTGAATAAAGTGTGATAAACTTTCGCATCATTTGATTAATCTACCAAGTCTACTTAGATGTTGACTATAATGAATAATCATCCATCATTGTAAATTGCTTTTTAGTACAAGGCTACAGTAGGATCTGGTGATAGCACATGACGCTGAGTTTGACCTAAGGTGGACAGCCTACATTGTGATTTGCTGCCTCTATTGTAAAAAATGAGGAAAAACAGGAATTAACTAGTATTTCTCCAAAGGTAGAGTAGACTTGATACAGTCCTATGAAAAAGTTTGGGCACCCCTATTAATCTTAATCATTTTTAGTTCTAAATATTTTGGTGTTTGCAACAGCCTTTTCAGTTTGATATATCTAATAACTGATGGACACAGTAATATTTCAGGATTGAAATGAGGTTTATTGTACTAACAGAAAATGCGCAATATGCATTAAACCAAAATTTGACCGGTGCAAAAATATGGGCACCTCAACAGAAAAGTGACATTAATATTTAGTAGATCCTCCTTTTGCAAAGATAACAGCCTCTAGTCGCTTCCTGTAGCTTTTAATCAGTTCCTGGATCCTGGATGAAGGTATTTTGGACCATTTCTTTCTACAAAACAATTCAAGTTCAGGTAAGTTTGATGGTCGCCGAACATGGACAGCCCGCTCTCAAATGATCTGAAAACAAAGATTGTTCAACATAGTTGTTCAGGGGAAGGATACAAAACGTTGTCTCAGAGATTTAACCTGTCAGTTTCCACTGTGAGGAACATAGTAAGGAAATGGAAGACCACAGGGACAGTTCTTGTTAAGCCCAGAAGTGGCAGGCCAAGAAAAATATCAGAAAGGCAGAGAAGAAGAATGGTGAGAACAGTCAAGGACAATCCACAGACCACCTCCAAAGAGCTGCAGCATCATCTTGCTGCAGATGGTGTCACTGTGCATCGGTCAACAATACAGCGCACTTTGCACAAATAGAAGCTGTATGGGAGAGTGATGAGAAAGAAGCCGTTTCTGCACGTACGCCACAAATAGAGTTGCCTGAGGTATGAAAAAGCACATTTGGACAAGGCAGCTTCATTTTGGAAACAAAAATTGAGTTGTTTGGTTATAAGAAAAAGGTGTTATGCATGGCGTCCAAAAAGAAACAGCATTCCAAGAAAAACACATGCTACCCACTGTAAAATTTGGTGGAGGTTCCATCATGCTTTGGGGCTGTGTGGCCAATGCCGGCATCGGGAATCTTGTTAAAGTTGAGAGTCGCATGGATTCCACTCAGTATCAGCAGATTCTTGAGAATAATGTTCAAGAATCAGTGACGAAGTTGAAGTTACGCCGGGGATGGATATTTCAGCAAGACAATGATCCAAAACACCGCTCCAAATCAACTCAGGCATTCATGCAGAGGAACAATTACAATGTTCTGGAACGGCCATCCCAGTCCCCAGACCTGAATATCATTGAACATCTGTGGGATGATTTGAAGCGGGCTGTCCATGCTCGGCGACCATCTAACTTAACTGAACTTGAATTGTTTGTCCAAAATACCTTTATCCAGGATCCAGGAACTGATTAAAAGCTACAGGAAGCGACTAGAGGCTGTTATCTTTGCAAAAGGAGGATCTACTAAATATTAATGTCACGTTTCTGTTGAGGTGCCCATACTTTTGCACCGGTCAAATTTTGGTTTAATGCATATTGCACATTTTCTGTTAGTACAATAAACCTCATTTCAGTCCTGAAATATTACTGTGTCCATCAGTTATTAGATATATCAAACTGAAATGGCTGCTGCAAATACCAAAATATTTAGAACTAAAAATGATTAAGATTAATAGGGGTGCCCAAACTTTTTCATAGGACTGTATATAGTTTTATATGTAAATGTATAATGGTACCTATATGTTTTCTTTTAGATTAAATCTTCACTATAAATTCAGTGGATACTTTATTAGGTGGATATTTATAATACTGCGCAGAACACATCTTAGAACACAGATATTTTATATAGAATGGATTTAAAACTGACTCGTTGCAAATTGCATTCCACATTTATATGATAGTTGGATGCACAGTATTGATGTGGAAACCACATCACATGTTATATCGACTGCATCTAGAATAGATAATTCATTGGGATGTCCAAAGAAATAGCTTGAAATGATGTGAACTCATTATGGGGTTGTTCCACAAAGTAAACTAAAAAGGACTTTTTAAACTTCCCACATTCAATCTGACCACAGCCATGTTGAATGTGGGTGGAACTAGGTGGGATTGGTGAAGTTCAGTGCGCCCATTTGTAAGCCGTGTACCGAGGTGGGCTCCCCAGGATACAGCGAAGTCACGAACAAAGGAAGTGAATCCAATTCAATTTAACCAAGATAGGACTTTACTTAGTTTAGATAACCTCTTTTGTCCAAAAGAACACTCCCAGGTATTACATTTACACAGCCTAGAGGCTGGGACCCTGGTGTTATACAGCACAGTGCCCACTAGTGTGGCCTTCAATATACTCCAAGCTTTTACCTACCTGCAGGCTGCGCCTATGCAGCTGCCTGTTACCTGTTATTACCCTATTACACAGGAACAATTCAGTGTGTGTGACACAGGCACCGGCAGTGTAACACCAGGGTTTACAATCTTATCACAATACTACTAAATTCCCCCAAACCAAGTACAACTAAGCAAGTATAATGGTTAGTTAGCTTGCAAGCCAAACAGTGTAAAGTTAAACTAAATGTTGCTCCCAGACTTCCTTAGACGTCCCTCTCTGGGAGATATAACTCTGTAGAAATCCTCTGTGACTTAGTCCTTTTACCAGACAGGTAGATAGTTCACCAGTATTGCAGCCTGGGGTGATGATTATACCTAACTAACTAACTACAGGCTTTTTACTCAGTCCCAGCAATATGGTGCAAAACTTGCAGTGTGGTGCGTGCACGCTTACTTCTGTTGGGTACCTTCTAGTCTCTGTTAGCATCAGGGTGAAGAGGAGCTCCTCGGACAGCATGCGGTCTCACTGGCAGTCTCACTTCTCAGCCAAGTCTCTGACAGTAATCTTCTCCTTAGGATGGTGTCTGGACAGACTCTGAAAGTCTCAAATCCTCAGCTATTCTTGCTGTTGCTTCTCCCTCCAAGGACTCTCTCTGCACAGTGATGTCTCCACAGCTCTCTCTTCTCCTCTAGAGTCCAGCACACTCTGACTCAAAATGGCTCCTAGAACCCTCCTACTACGATCAGGGTTTCCACATCAATCCTCCAGGGGCATACAGCCTTTTTCCTTTTATCTGTTATCTTGCAACAGCGACCTCTTGTGGTCAAACAACAAAATGTCAGGTTATGAAAACACCAACTCAATTACACATTGCACATTCACTACACAGGGGCTGTTTCACCCTCTTACACATTCACTTCAATGGGAGTGCTAACCCCTTTTTTTCCTGCTAGAAGTAGACATTAGAAAAATAATAAATTTAGATTCACATGCTCAGGAACAAAGCTTACACAGTAGTTGCAGGCTTATAAATAGGCTGTAGCATTTTAATGAAACACACAGTTGGTGTTAAAAGGGTTATGCTTCCTGGTTTGGCCAACGTAGCCTCATCCAGACGTACATCTTCACGAAAATTACATATACTACCCAAATGTTGCCTGTGTTACTGCCATGTCCCTACTTTAGATTGGTACATACGCTGTTCTCAAAATATCTCTGGCGTGGCAAGAAACCAAGATTAGCTTTCTCAGCACTGTGCAGAAGGAAGATGAATGGGAGTATTAACCTACCAGATGTTCAGATCAGTATGAGGTGATCCATCTCCAGCCATGTCTGGGCCTCACCACGTCATCTCCTGATACATCCTTGAGAAAGCTGGTGGAAACCACCAGCACCGCACCTCGGGCGGCGGACCGGGGGGAACGGCAGCCCAGGTGGGTTTTTTTTATACTTTTTTTTTTCTCTAAACCAGCGCAAGGAGTGTTAGGATCGGGTCTCGCAGGTTTCCATCACGGCGCACAGCGCCACCTGCGGGTCAATCCGACTCTCACCCTTGGCCTCATGCAGTGAGGCAACTGGAGTATAAGTGCAGTTTTTTCCCTACTGAGCATGCTCAGACATTTTGGAGCTGCTCACAGACTAAGTCCCATTTTGTCCATACTGGGCATGACTGGTGATGTCATGGCTGCCGCCCCTGCTGGGCGGGGACTTGCCTTTAAATGGTGTGAGCCGACGCCCACCCTGCGCTCACACTTTGAATCAGATTGAATGAAGTTTGTTCATGACAGTAGGTTAGGGCTAGCTCCAGTATTTAGGCAGGTGTCAGACTAGGCCTCTGTGTGGGGTTTTCCTTATCCTTTATCTGCTCTATAGTTTAGTGCCAGTAAATCCTGAACTGCCAGCTTTACACCAGGGCTAGGAGCAATAGACATTGTTCCAGCCTGTAGAGTTGCAGCAGGTTTGGTCTCTCAGATAGCCCCTCTATACTGTCAAACTTCCTTTACTCTCCTGGCTGTTGCAGGGGCATGTTTAGTTGCTGACCTGGGGTGACTGTTAACCCTTGGCAGCCTTGTGGTTTCAGCTGTACTGTGCACCTGTCCAGTGAGGTTAACTGGCAGGGCTTTCTTGCAGCTAGTTCACTTTAAGTATTGCGTCACTTGTCTGCCAGTGCAATTTTAACTGGTAGCACATAGTTCAGACATACAGCCGCCCACCATTGGGCCTGTGGACCTCACTGCAGTGTCTCGCAGACTAGAGGTTCTGTTGTTTAAAATTATTATTTTTAAAATATACACGGAACCGTAACAGAGAGCCACTAGGTGAGAGCCAAGAACGCACAAAGGAATGTCCACAGCTCTTAAATTCACTAGTATGATGGAGTCAGTTCACACCCTTAAGTGCCCGAAAAGACGCCCACCGGTAAGGGCAGAAAACAGTCCAACATCACAGCAAAAAAGTCTTCAGCAAAGAGGGTGTATATAAATAAAAAATAACTTTTATTCACAA
Organism: Leptodactylus fuscus; assembly: GCF_031893055.1. Classification (NCBI taxonomy): domain Eukaryota; kingdom Metazoa; phylum Chordata; class Amphibia; order Anura; family Leptodactylidae; genus Leptodactylus; species Leptodactylus fuscus. The sequence goes on along the minus strand of NC_134268.1, from coordinate 65,332,775 downwards.
AATCATAAAATTAGTAGTCACAAAATACTCAGTGACTACTAATACAAAATACTTGTGACTACTAATTTTATGATTTTGTGAATAAAAGTTATTTTTTATTTTTATACACCCTCTGTGCTGAAGACGTTTTTGCTGTGATGTTAGACTAGGTGAGAGCCATTCACATCTGGGCATGATCTTCACAGAGAGCATATTTCTTTTCTTTTCTATTGCAGAAACCCAGTGGATGGGTCAATAGTATCAACAGAACATACAGTCTTTGAAAACATATTAAACAGTTACTAACGCCTAATGTACCATATATGTTAAAATATGGCCAGCGGTCTTTCTATTGCTGGGAGTCCCAGCCCAACGGGCCCAGAGATCCCAGTGAATAATACTGTTTTAGAATGAGTAATAATTTTTAGGCTTCCACCATAGTCGGCAGTTAATATGTACAAATACATCTAATTATAAAGTTAGTGAAATATTTTGATTGCAATGATTATTTTATTTGTTATTACAAGGAACTAATTGCGCTTAATTGTGTGTTTTCATAAAATAACCTCTGTTTCTAGTACTAAAGGGCATAAAACATAATAATGAGTCTTTTATAGAAGTTACTGAACTTATTCTGAAACAGTAATTATTTTTAATTATGATATAATTAAATAAATTCTATTGGGACATTTAATGCAAAACATCAGAACTACATTATTTTCATGTACTAAGTAAAAGGTAGCTTCAAATATTGATAGACCATTAATAATCCAACTCTCCATAATAATGACTATATGAATGTCTGACTCATTTAAAGAGCTGCGGTAGTGGACGTAGAAGAGAACATCTGTATTGTCAGACAATGTTTAATTAATGTACAATCTAACAAGAATGAATATCTCCCTCCATCCACATCCATAAAAAGCTTGCACCCTAAATATCACAAGCTTTTGATGCTGACAGTGAAGTTAAATTTTTCATAAAAAGCGATGCAGTCACAATTTGGAGAGAACCACATCTAAAAACTATTTAAGTTTAATTTCCTATAAATTATGTATAATTTGCCGAGCCATTATTGTTTTTAATATGCACAAGTGCAATGTTCGGAAATATCCCAGCTGTTTTGCTAACATGTAGTCAGCTTTTTAGTTAACACGTTCAGTTTTTGGAAACTTACAAACCTACTGTATGTTTACATGAAGCAACTAACTGTTTTACTGCTGGGGGTTGTGCAATGATATTTACTAAAGATGAGTGAGTAGTAGTCGATCAAATACCTCCCCTGCATAGTTATTGGTATACTCGGTCGAATACCACGAGCTAAATGCAGTAAAAATATGATGCCCCTCCCACCTTCCCTGGCGCTTTTTTACACCAATAACTATGCCGGGGAGGTATTCGATCGAATACTACTTGCTCATCTCTATCATTTACCCATATTTTGTCATTTTTCCATCATTGTCTTTTTGCTAACAGTGGTTAAAAGATTGTTACCTTTTACTAAAGGGGAAGAAATAAGCTTTAACACTTCTAACATCTAATGTACCTAATCGGACCATTTCTTGCTGGGGCAAGGCAGGTTGAACTGTACCAATTGGGGACCCAGGTTACCATACAGAAGCTAGTGGAAGAAATTAGGTCCACTTACATACAAAGACTGTCCAGCAAATCTACAGCAGAGAGTAAACCTACTAGCAAGGTTTAAACTAGGGGAGCACCAGAGTATCCAATTTAGTAGCAGAATAACCGTGTCCAAATCAGGATCGAGTCCAAGAATTCACAGACGAACCAAGTCCATAATAAAATGGTCAACTCAGGAAAAAAAAGCCATATTGTGTAACTAGGGAATCTCTAGGTTAATAGTTAGCTTAAAAAATCAAAATCTTAGCAGACAACTGTCCAACCCCAATACATAGTTTAAATACCCTGCATCAAATCAGGATTGGAGTGTAAGGCAGCACTCTGTTTGGCTCAGCGTTTCAGAGATGTGACCCAGCCAAAGTTTCACTTGTAGGCATGCCGACTTTATAGTGATGGCTGTGTGCAGTGATGCACCAAAATGTATGATGGCTGCAAGTAGGATCACACATATTAAGATTCCAAACAGAATAAATTTCAGAATGCTGAGGATCCAACTACTGGGATCTCCAACGATCAGAACAGGGGTGAAATTCACCTGGCATACTCCATTTGAATAAATCTGCAGTGAGCATCAGAGACTGGCACACTTTTCACTTATTATTATTATCATCACTTCTGCACACCCAGCAGGTGGACAGGTCGATTCAAGAACACAAGTAAGTCCTTATTCACATGACCATGCCATGCACTTGGTTGTGAAAAACTACTTTTTTCATATCCAAGAATACACCTGATGGATCCTCGTAGATTTTATCTCGATCCATACATTTTTGGAATAGCAACAGGCTGTGATCTTTGTTTTTGCTATTTCTTGCAGCTTTACTCATCCTAAACCATAAAACTCCATTTTCTGTTCCCTGACTTCAAATCGGGGATGTGGTCTGAATATTATACGTTATGTAATGCTTAATAGAAAGCTAAGATTCTGATTTATTGAAACGGCTTTGTACAGATTTTTTACTCAGAAATTAAAATGGCTATTTATGTTAGTCTCTGTCATAAAGACTAATGAAATCCAGTTTAGTTTGATCCTGTTATACAATAAAACCATAAAGACTAATGAATTCCAGTTTAGTTTGATCCTGTTACACAATGAAACATTAAACATTGAAAGTGGGTTGTGCGAACACTTATTCTACCATTATACTATTAGCACTTTATGATTCTAGCAAATATTTTTCATTAATTCTAGATTATATCACATAACAATGAGAGCGAGACACTTAGAGTTACAACTAAATCCTTCAATACTTCTCACACAATGAAGATAACAGAGGACAGAATTTTAGAACCAGGGATAGCCTTTTATTTTTTTTTTCAGTCTATGATTTTCTTGCCGAGGAAGACATTTTTGCTAGAAGGATGTATGGTATGAAACATATGGAAATGGAATATAGTGGTGGCTGGGCATAAATTTGCGAAATTATTATTATTAACACAACTTTTCACCATTGCACCCCACACTGGATTATCTACCATAATCCGGGCCTCTTGTATGCATATTGTACTTACTTACTTATAACTTCCTGTCTGATTCTGATTAGATGCTATTTTAATTGTTAGGTTTCACCATTTTGTCTCTTTGTCTTTGCAGTACTATCAGTCCTATAAAGCCTCAGTACAGGTTCACATAGGCAGCTAGAGCCAGTACCATCTCTTCATTTGAGGAGAGACATCCCCTGTTCCTAAATAAACTGAAAGACCATACATTAGTATATACATAGTACATTCAGTGGGAAATTGTTATCTTCAGTATACCTGTGTAACAAGCGTCTACTAACTATAGTATAGTATCAGTTACAGCACATTATTAGGGTAAAGGTGAGCTGGGCGATCTGTTTGGGGGTGAGTTTACAGTGTAAGGGTCATGGTTAACCATGTACGGTATCGGGTCTCATCCATAAGTTGACTCCTGTCATTCAATTAAGAGTTAGCACATAAAGCTTGTTCATTTGCAAAGGATACATAACAATTTCATTGTTCAGGATTAGAGATGAGCGAGTACTGTTCGGATCATCCGATCCAAACAGCACGCATGCATTGAAATGAATGGACGTAGCGGGCACGTGGGGGGTTAAGCGGCCGGCCGCTGTCAAAGCGGAAGTACCAGGTGCTACCATTCATTTCAATGCGTGCATGCTGTTCGGATCGGCTGATCCGAACAGTACTCGCTCATCTCTATTCAGGATGTTTTAGTATCTATAGAAGTGACACACAGATCCCAACAGGGTAGCATGTAAGTTTGGGATTCTCATCACCTATCAAATCCAGCTCTGCTACATCAGCTTCATATTGTGCATCTTCCAGTGATACTGTGCTAATTTATTGACCACCATCCCTCATTACTGACTGCAAACATGTACTGCTATGAAGAGAGCTAGCAGAGCAAATGAAACCCCACCCACTAATTTACTGAGAAAACCAGGAAGTGAACAGAGTATACATCCTGAAAGTTGGTGAGTAGATGAGGAGGGAAAACCCCTTTAAAGGGGTATCTGGCTGTTTAATTTTTTTAAATAACTCAGAATGGTGTAAAATAATACTCGCTGATCATTCATTACTCCTTATAAAATACCTGCCAACATGGAACTGTGACTACTCAGCCAATGACTGGCTGTAATAGATTACTGATGGGGACAGTAATTGGTTTAGTGTTTAGACACAAGAGACCTATTAAGCATCAGAACAGGAGCAGCATCAGATTGATAAGGTGAGAAAAACTTTACACTATTTTGAGACATAGTAGATATTTAAAAAGTTAATTGGCTGAATAATCCCATTAAAACATGTCTGACTAAATCTGGACGTGTCTATTAAATTAATGCAGGAACAAATGGGAGACCAGGTCAGTTTGGGTGCTGGATCATGAGATATGATTTTACTCTGTTATGCAACTGTGTGTTCTATGGCAGATTCAGTAGCAGGGCTCAGTGCCTGCAAAAAAAAAAGAAGCAGCAAAGTTCTAGGTTCTGCAGGTTATTGTGATAGTTGCCATAGCTGAATTCAAGTTGGCATCAATCAGTGGTAAAAGCTGCTCCTGTCTTCTCTCCAGAGTCCTCATCAGTCTCTGTCTGCTAGGCACTTCATATTCGGCTGCCTCATTGCTCGAGTAGTCACCTTAATCCTGCAATAATGGCATGGATGTGTGTCTTTACTTACTTACCCTCTCTGCTGTATATATATATATATATCACATCACATGTATTTTATTTGATATGTTTCACAAGTTAAGCAGAGTTTCAAAAAGATTTAGTGATATCACATGTTGATATGCTAACTATTGTATTTGTATTTGTGTCTATGTGCAGACACCCATTGGGATAGTGAATGGCATCCTTTCAATGTGTTTCCTAGCATGTCATGATATAGTGTTAACTTGGTTTCATGAGAAATTTGAATTCTTAAAGTGGTTAGCTGAGACTATGGTATTCATTGCAATGGCCTCTTCAGTACTTACCAAGCACAGTGCTGCATATTGTATAGTGGCTGTGCTTGATATTTGAGTTCATACCCATTGATTTGAATGGGACTGAGATGCAGCATAGCTTTTTCCTAAATATGTTGCTTTAGAAATGCTACTTTGTTTGCCTGCTGTGTGAACTTATTCTTCCTATTCTTTACACAGCATTACCATATCCACGGACCTGTGAGATAGGACAAGTGACATCACTTAGTGCAGGCAGGACAATACGTTCATATGATTGCAGTTTACTGATAAAGCCTAGTCTGTTATCTCTCTATGTAAATATGGACAAGCATGTCCATATTATCTGATCTGCATAAGTATTGCAATACTTCATTGCGTGCTGTTGTGCAAGCTGCGAGGGAAAGGGGGGGGGGATACAGGCATTGAGAATAAGAGACAGTAGGCAAACTTCTGAAACAAGAAGATGTGAAAACCCCTTTAATGCTAATATTTGCCGTGTGTGCACAGAATCTGTATACTGCTACATAGCAACATTATACAGAGACTTCAACCCCTAGAAGCAATGCTATTAGAAGAAAATGCCACCGTAATAAGATATATATAGTAGCATGTAGCACATAATTTCAATTGGAAACTACATGCGGTACAATATAATCACAAGCACTTCTATGAGTATCATAATTTGACTCAATACAAATTGTATTATCTATGTGAGACCTTACAAAGAAAATATTCAAAGAACTTTCAAGGGATTAAAGACCAAGATAGAAATAAAAAGATTTAAACCTACAGCCAACAGCTAAAAGGACTGAAAATTGGAATGATCAAAGTTGATCATATAGTGTGATTAAAGCTGACAGCCAAACAAGAAACACAGATGAAAGTAGATTTCAAGAGTTTAGCTTAACATTACACGCCAGTAAAATAGTGCTAAAGCAGAGCCTTACATTGACAAAGCAATGTTAGGCACACAGCATACATTCATAGGGATTGAGGAACAAGACACAGTGTCACATACGATGTAGTATACAGGCTAGAAATCTATATGCATTTATACATTCTATACAGTGAAGATGTTTCCTCCATTGCTCTTAGCTTGACATGTCCAGTTATAGTATAAGTCTATAAAGATAAGATAAGATAATCCTTTAATAGTCCCACATTGGGGAAATTTCAGCATGTTACAGCAGCATAGTAATACAGGTACAGGATAATACACAGTAATATATTACAGACGTAGACACACATAAGCTGAGAAGAGAAGATGTACTAGGAGTCCATAGCAGCTAAGGAAAAACGGAAGAGAAAGAGGAAGACCTCATGGTCATCGTCATAATCATTAGTTCTCTGTGCAGAGTGATCTTCGCTTGGTCTGATGTAGATTATACAGACTGATCGCGGTTGGAAGGAAGGACCTGCGATAGCGCTCCTTCTCACACTTGGGGTGAAGCAGATGGTCACTTACAGTGCTGCCAAGTGCCATCAAGGTCTCATACATGGGGTGGGATTTGTTCTCCCGTATGGAGGTCACCATAGACAGTATCCTTCTGTCACCCACCAGCTGTACTGGGTCCAAGGGGCTCCCCAGGACAGAGCTGGCCCTCCTGATCAGCCTGTCAAGTCTATTTCTGTCCCTGGTTGATATACTGCTCCCCCAGCAGGCCACACCGAAAAAGATGGCTGAGGCAACCACAGAGTTGAAGAAGGCCCTAAGAAGTGTCCCCTGGCATCCGAAGGCCCTCAGCCTCCTGAGCAGGTAGAGTCTGCTGTGGCCCATTCTGTGCAGCGCCTCCAGGTGATCAGCCCAGTCTAGTTTATTATTGAGGAGCACACCCAGATACTTATAGGTCCTGACTATCTCAATACATGTTCCTTGGATCTCCAGTGGGGTCGGAGCACCTCTCTGTGTACTAAAGTCCACCACCATTTCCTTGGTCTTCGCAGCATTAATCCTGAGCTGGTTCTGCTGGCACCATTTAACAAAATCCCGGTTTAAGTCTCTGTATTCCCTATCGTTGCCATCAGTGATAAGGCCTACTATTGTAGAGTCATCGGAGTACTTCTGTAAGTAACAGCTGGATGAGTTGTGCCTAAAGTCAGTAGTGTACAGTGTGAAGAGAAATGGGGCAAGAACTGTACCTTGTGGTGCCCCGTACCACAGATCACAGTGTAAGACAATGTACCTAAAATATAGTATATCCAAATAAATCGTAGGATGATATGGGATAAGTATATTTCAAAACAAAATAAAATATAACCTTTATTTATACAATTAAAATGTATAAGTCAGAGCTAGATAAGAATATGTGATGCAGAATGTTGAGATAATATGATAGATGAGATCAGATCCCTATATTATACATTGGTACAAATAATACATTTTTAAGAACTATGTAATGTGGAAACATCAGCTGATCATTCATTGGTCTATCCATAGACCTTGAGACTGCACGATATAAAGAAATAAGGTATATACAGCAGTAGTAATAGGTATATAAAGGGAGTTAAACAGTGGATAGGGAAGAATGGCCTAGATGTGACTCCACACAAGTGGTATATGCACCCTGTGTATATGTCACTAGTCAGAGAGGGTAAATAATATTCTCCTCCCTGACATTTACGCATTTTACTCTTGTAATTGGACAAAGGATCATGTCATAAGACAACACCTTTAACTTGGCAAAGTCAACCACACAGCAGATGGGACCTTCTAGTGAAACACTATTCAAATGGTAAGAAGGAATAAAAACGGACTTCACAGAACTTGAAGCAATAATGACAATGACAATAATGCTGAGCAATGTAACCTTGCAGTGCTGGAGTTCTAGGATTGAATTTAACCAAAGACATTTGCAAGGATTTAATAGAAATGCCAAATTTAAACAGAATCTGCACTTACTCACGTCTTGAAAAAAAATCATCTTTATTGGGATCCAGAACACAATGCATTTTGGGGTAACAGCACCCCATTTGTCAAGTGTGAATCTGGATCGCTGACATGAAACATACATGTACAATTGAACCTTATATGCAAAATAAAATAGAGGTGACATCCAGTGTAACTTTGGTAACCGTTTCTTTGATATTGATACACCTTCTGACTGGTATAAGAGCGATGAATGCAGCGTGGACTACTGAATGCAGTTACGTGCCAAGACCCACAGGATTGGCAGGTGAACCCTCCACTTATTTATCAGTCACTTAAGATAAATTGGATCCCACCATTGGCAATGAGAGGGGGGTTCTGACAGGAACTTCAGTTCAACTGCTTGACCTGCATTTAAGTTGTGACTTGACATTCAATTTTTGTGTTCTCGGCAGCCACAAAAAATACTATATCTGATTTAAGCTGCAATGGTATTGCAGGAATGATAAAACCGGTGTACAATGTCCAAACAATTCATTTCTGTTTGGATTTGGTCCTTCTATGTCAGTGATGGTGAAACTTTTAGAGACTGAGTGCCAAAACTGCAACCCAAATCCCACTAATTTATCACAAAGTGCCAACATGGCAATTTAACCTTAATAATGTGTGGATCCATAATTGCACACAATTACAGACCTGCAAAATATGGTCATACAAATGAGGCTTTATAGCGCTTTCTACTCCACTGTGATCCCTCCACACAGTCCAATTTGCTTCACAGTGACCCTCACACAGTACAATCAGCTCCACAGTGGCCCCCAAACAGTATAATCTGCTGCACTGTGGTCACCCCACAGTATAATCAGCTCGACACTGGCCCCCACACAGTATAATCTGCTGCATAGTGATCCCCATACAGTACAATTTGCTCCACGGTGGCCCTCACACAGTATAATCTGTTCCATGGATGGGTCCCCAAAGAGAGGACTCTGAGTGCCACTTCTGGCACCCGTGCCATAGGTCCATCACGGTTCTATTAGATCTTCTGGACGCCATACCTTGCGATGTGGTTCCAGCAGTTCTTATAAACCAGCATTGTGTTTGTTGTGACTCTTACTTAATACTCGTTCAGGTGGTTGTGACCTGTCTCACAAGAATTAAAGAAAGAGACCTTCTTTTTTCTACATTTTATTTATATAGTGGATAACCTACAGTATTATACTATGCACTGTTCGGTACTGTTTGTTTTCTGTATCTTAAGAATATTTGCAAGTTTGTATGTTCTCCCTGTGTTTGGGTGAGTTTCCTCCCACATTTTAAAGACCGAATTATACGGAATGTAGGTTGTGTGCCCTATATGGGACACTGACATACAATGTCTGTAAAGTGCTGAGGAATATGTAGTCACTATAGAAGTAAGCAAAATAAATAACTAATAAATACTTTAACCCATTAAGAGTCATAATAAAATAGCAAAAAATAAAAAATAAAAAAATCTAAAAATGCAGATTTTATGGCAGATTTTTAATTTATGGCAAAAATAAATGCTGACTGATGCCTTATGCACAATTTAACCCTTTAGTGATCTAACACATTTTATCCTCAGTAACATTTTCCCTTCTCTGTATTCCAGCTTTCATTCCTTTTTAAATTTTATTTCAGTGGAGCTTTATAAGACCTTGTATTTTGTGGGTACATAAGACTTTCTGATCATTTTTTATTACTGTTTGTTTTTCAGAAGTGAGATGAACAGAAAACATCAAATCCATCATGTGAATTTTAAGGTTTATGGTGTAGAATAAGTAACACAACATTTATTTTTGGGGTTGTTATGGATGCAATGATATCAATTGTTTGGGACTTTTTTCATTAACAGGGGAAAAAAGTCTATTTTTACTTTTTTTTCTCCTGTAAAACAACATGAATTGTGGTCAGCATTGACTACAGCACATAAGGGTGTTAAATGACAAGTATGCTTCCTTATTGAATATGGGGAAGGGGTCATATCATGAACAAAAGTCTATGGTACCCCCTACTCTTGGATCATCTGAAGTGACAGGGACAGGAAAATAATAATAAAAAAATTTAACTCTCCTTGCTGTCCGCTGCCGATATTCTCCTACACACTGGTTGAAGTGATAGCTGTAAGTATATGCACTTCTGCTTTAACCAGTGTATTTCAAAATCTAGGTGGGCTACATACATGATCTTCGTCTTATTTTAAAGTTAAAATTCTTTAAAACAAGTCTATGGCTCTAGCCCCAGGGTTCTGGAATTAGTCATTTAAAGTATCCCCTCCCTCTGCAGTTTCACTGAACTCTGAACAGAAGATTTTCAAATTTGTCAGGGGGTTAAACGGAGTCTGCCACATCACCCAAGTATATTCAACTTCTTCCACCATGTTATAGAGCAAGTTACAGTGATAAACAACCAATATACCTTTATTATGTATGACACTTTTGTAAAAAAACACAGCCTTAAAGTCTGAGGCAAACCAAACCAGATGGTGCACTAGGGGCAGGTCTTCAGCTCCCTGGAGCACTGCTATAGACACTCAGACCCCACCATCTTCTGCTTGCACTACCATGTGCGGTAAGAGTCGATTCTCCAACTGTTATGACATCACCCATTGTATTTGAGCAGCAAGTTCACTATTCCTAAGTATACCAACTGGCTCATTTGATGAAAAAATCATAGTTGTTTTTCTTCAAATCTCCAAAATAACATACATAAAAAAATTTTTTTCTATCATTATGTGAACTGTGGCATGGTGGTGGCGGCTGAATATGCTTGGTGGAGGTGGTAGACTCGCCTTAAGCACTGTATGAGAGATGGCACAATTGTTAGGAAAAAATAGGCAAATGAATATATACTGTGAGTGTATGAACATCAACAACGGAAACAGTCACCGAGGTCACTAATATGCCATGAGAAGCCAAACAGAGGACAGTAAAGCATTATCCATATGTATGACAGTATTCAAAATCGACTTGACAGAATCGAGAGCTATAATCCGGATGAAATGAAAGCAATTTCTGGTTAATAATATATTGTGTATTATATATATCATAGCAATGAACAAAATATCACGTAGCTTCTGATTTGTAGCGTTAAATACGTCCTTTGACTTTCTTTCTGTATGACACGTTGACTTTCATTCGAAGTTTTCAGCTTAATAAAAAGTTGTTGGTTGCTATATGTATAGAAATTCTTCAATGTTTTACTATGAATTCTATGTATTAATTACTATCATTATTAATAATCTACTTTGTGTCATAACATTTGTGTTAGGTATTATGGACACTGTAGGAAATGTAATGTAATGTAATGCATTATGTAAACATAACACAATTTCTCCAATAAATTCAAGGTACACGATGTTCTTTTAATTCAATGCTACTTTATTTTATTGCCTGAATCTTAAACTATTCATGAAATAAAATGTAAGCTAAAACAACAGTTAATAGCAATATTAATATAGTCTGTGGCGGGTAGAGTCACATGTAGTTACTGTATAGTACTCACCATGTGGGATATTTTAAGTGGATGTCACTAATGGACATGCAGGTCACAATATGTCATAAAGTAATATGTAGTCCTGAATTAGATACCATTAAATGTGACATGTAATATCAAATCTATGACATTAATTTATATGTTATTTTAAGTATAGGTCACTAAGTGATAGTTATCATTGCATGAGTTTTACACAGTAGCAATAATAAATGACTGTAAATGATGGTTCTGTTCTATTTATCTATTTCCCTGAGAAATATAATTAAATACATCAGTTTTACCTACCTTTTACTTATCTTTGATTTATTTTTCCTCCGTAGTGTGTAATCTCCAACAATAAACATCACCTCTACTCCATCTAATGCCTTCAACATTCCTAATTCCATCAGTAACATTTTGAGGGATGTTTCATGTCCACCTGCTTAGTGCTGTTTTGCCATATCTGATAGTTTTATAACAGAGGCCACAACACACACAGTACACCAAACCCCTGTATTTGTCAGGTTTTGAACCCGGGGACTTTGGTAGCCCTGGCTGCAGTCCTTTCAACTGAGCTATTCAGCTTCCTAGACAGTTCCTGTGCTGATCTGAAGCCTAGTTCCCGGTACCTTTAGTTTAAGTACCCGCCTCTTTGGTTTACTCCACTCTGTTCTCCGGTCAAACTTCCTATTTAAATCCAGATTATTGTGCTCTAAGCCTGTAATTTAACTAGACTCTCCTGCTCTTCTGCTAATACTGATACTCATCCTGTGTAACGACCATTGGCTTCCTCCTGACCACAGTATTTGCCTTTTCCTCTGATACTGACGTTCATCCTGTGTATTGACCATTGACTCTAACTATGGTATTTGCCTTCTCTGATACTGACATTCATCCTATGTATCAACCTTTGGCTTACTCCTGACTATGTCATCAGACTTGCAATTACCCCATGTGGTTGTAATAAAAACAACTGAACTAGACCTGGACCATTAGAAGATGGCTGTTCCACACCAAGAACATAGGTGACAGCACACAGTTTATTTTAAGCGTTACTATAGAGTTGTGCCTATTATAGTACAACTTTACCATGTGAGTCGCCACCTTGAGACAAGGGTGAAGGGTTCATCTAATTTATCATATAATACCCTATGAGGTTTTTTTGTCTTCTCTATGTATTTTTGTGGCTCTAGGCTTTATGACTGGCTCACTTCAAATCTCTGAAACAACAGGTCTTGTGGGATGTTTTTGGAATGCCGGTAGCATTTACTAAAAGTGATAGGGAAGGATAAACAGTGAATCGATAACATGGGCACCTAAGACTAATTCATCCATGTGAGGAGTAAAAACTGGTCTATCTGGTACAATCCCAAATGACTGAAAGCATGAATTCTAAATACAGATATGTTCAGCCTTAACTTAGTTCGAAGTTGGTTCAGGACGCCAATGTCAATATGATTGTGACATGCAGGCAAAACTCCAGAAAGTCACAAAGCAAACAATGGGTAGGTACACAGACCATGCACATATATGATCATTGAAATGCTGTCTCTTGATACAAATATCAGTACATGAGAACAAGTAACAATTTGCTGCATATAGGGCTGTCACAGATATTCAGAGTATAAACACTACCTGTCTTTAGCCAAATATGCTTAACATGGAACACACGAAATGGACCATGGAGTAATGGGAAAAACATGTTTTCTTTTACGTTGAAGATATATCCTATCTTCAGTATGGGAAAAGGTGAAGCTATCAGAGTTTGTGTGATACTCTGCACAATGATCTCCTGGAAACACATGGCTCCTGGCATTCATTTGGGTATTATTTAGACAATTGCCACCGGGGTAGTATGGCTTTACATGACAACACTATCCTCTTATTGCAGTTACCTCTTTCAGCAGAATAAACTTCATGTCACAGAAATAGCTTAAAAAAGAATTAGATTGCCCTCCAAATTTCCTAGCTCTCAATCCATTTGAGCATAAAACAGTATTTCATGAAACTAACTTCTGCAAAAGTAGAAGTTAAAATCGCTAACATTTGTGATACAGCGCATGCAGTTACTTTATGGCAATTCTATTGTCATAGAATCATCTTCTGTTTAAATCAAGTTCTTAAACATATATTTAATGTGCAGTTATAGAGTAAATATCATGTAGTGTTATGTCTTTATCTATGTAATAAGAAATACTGAAATTTAGCAGTTTTTCTATTGAGCTTTAAGCCTGAGGCCCTATGTCAGTGATGGCGAACCTATGGCACGCGTGCCAGAGAGGGCACGCAGAGCCCCCTCTGCTGGCACGCGTGCTGTCGCCCTGATCGCTCACTAACGGCGAATCCGATGCAGGATTCCCCGTTAGTGAGCGATCGCTGCCTTCAGCTGGTTGTGCAAATGCACATCCAGCTGAAAGCTGTCAGTGTAGCTCAGTGTAGGCCACGCGTACTACGCGGCCTACACTGACTACAGAGTATGACCTCTGAACAAGTGAACAGAAGAGAGAACACCCGGCAGCTCTTCAGGTAACTATATTGTGTTTGTTTGCACTGTCAGGGGAGGGGGGCAACGGTGGACATTTCATGTTGTGTAGGAGGGGGCTACTGTAGACTTTCATGCTGTGTGGGTAGGGGGCTACTGTGGACCATTTTATGCTGTATGGGAGGGGGCTACTGTGGATCTTTCATGCTCTGTGGGAGGGGGCTACTGTGGACCAGTTCATGTTGTGTGGGAGGGGGCTACTCTGGACCATTTCATGCTGTGTGGGAGGGGGCTACTGTGGACCATTTCATGTTGTGTGGGAGGGGGCTACTGTGGACCATTTCATGTTGTGTAGGAGGGGGCTACTGTAGACTTTCATGCTGTGTGGGTAGGGGGCTACTGTGGACCATTTTATGCTGTATGGGAGGGGGCTACTGTGGATCTTTCATGCTCTGTGGGAGGGGGCTACTGTGGACCAGTTCATGTTGTGTGGGAGGGGGCTACTGTGGACCATTTCATGTTGTGTGGGAGGGGGCTACTGTGGACCATTTCATGTTGTGTAGGAGGGGGCTACTGTGGATCTTTCATGCTCTGTGGGAGGGGGCTACTCTGGACCATTTCATGCTGTGTGGGAGGGGGCTACTGTGGACCATTTCATGTTGTGTGGGAGGGGGCTATTGTGGACCATTTCATGTTGTGTGGGAGGGGGCTACTGTGGACCAGTTCATGTTGTGTGGGAGGGGGCTACTGTGGACCAGTTCATGTTGTGTGGGAGGGGGCTACTGTGGACCAGTTCATGTTGTGTGGGAGGGGGCTACTGTGGACCAGTTCATGTTGTGTGGGAGGGGGCTACTGTGGACCAGTTCATGTTGTGTGGGAGGGGGCTACTGTGGACCAGTTCATGTTGTGTGGGAGGGGGCTACTGTGGACCAGTTCATGCTGTGTGGGAGGGGGCTACTGTGGACCAGTTCATGCTGTGTGGGAGGGGGCTACTGTGGAGTATACAGGTATAATCCTGTGTGGGGGCCACTGTGGGCCAGATTGTACTGTGTGGGGGGCCACTGAGGGGCAGATTGTACTGTGTGGGGTCCCCTCACTATGTATATCACACAGTATTTGTTTTATAGCAGACGTGAAATTAGTACAGGATGTAATAACATTGCACGGTAAACTATAAAACAGATCCTGTGCGATGTAAATAGTGAAAATTAATTGTTTAAAAGTACAGAATACAGAGACCTTTACCTTTCAGTACAAGCTCTGTAAAGCCCCAGTCACATGACTGTAATTTGTGGGTCCGCAATTGTGGACCCACAGAGTTTTAAGGTTAAATTGCCGTGTTGGCACTCCGTGATAATTTATTTGGTTATGGGTTGCAGTTTAGGCACTCGGTCTCAAAAAGGTTCGCCATCACTGCCCTATGTCGTAGAAACACAACTTTTTTTTGTTGCGTTTTTTGAACCAAAGTCATAAATGGAATGAACAGAAGGGATAAGAGTAAAGGCTTTCTTTCTAGTTCCCATAGTTTTTGTAGCCAAAAATCTGCAACAAAAAAAGTGGTGTTTATGCAACCTCGGGCCAGAGCCCATGGTTCTTTCTGCAGCGCTTTTAAGAGAAAGTTCACAGAGTTTTCCTCTGCGGACTTTCTCTTAACATTATATCTACGGGAAAGCCACCAGCGTTTCCGTAGATATAATTGACATGCTACAATTTGCAAAGCCGCAGCAGATTTGCAAATCGCAGCGTGTCCGTGCTGTGATCTTTTCCGCAAAGTGGGCATGGGATTCGCATGAATCTCATCCACTTTGCCAGCACTGTACAACGCCGCGATTTTTCCCGCAGCGTATTTGCTGCGGGCAAATCGCAGCATTTCCGGCCTGTGGGGCCCCGGCCTATAAGGGTTTTACCATGATAGACACTTATGGCATATCCACCGGATATAACATACCAGGATTAACAACTTGCATTTGGTTGCCAGTAGCATAGCTGAGCAGGGCTAGATAGGAAAGATGACCTCTAGCATTCAGAACTATCAGACATTTATGAACCATCTTGTGAATACACTATAAATGCCTGTCATGGTGCAACCCCTTTAAAAGGAGTCTATTGCCTTCTTCAGCATGTTCAATGGCTATCACCGTGCTACAAAGCACATTACAGTAAAAAATATACCTACAAGTGCATCTCAATACATTAGAATTTCATCAAATATCATTTTAGTAATTCAATTGAAAAAGTCAAACCCATATATTATATTGAGCCACTGAGGGTGCAAATTTCAAAATTAGACCACTCCCTAGGGAATTCCAATTTACTGGCCTCTCAGGGGCTCTGCAAACTTTATATGGTGTCCAAAAACCATACAATCTAAATCTGCACTCTGAAAGTCATATAGTGCTCCTTCACATCTGCCGTCTATGTACTCAAACAGTAGTTAGCTTTGGGAAATTATATCACAAATTTGGAAAATTGCTGTTAGATTTGTAAGCCCTTATGGTTGAAAATAAATTGCAGAACAATTAAAAAATTATGCAGAGATATGGTAGATAATATTTATTAACATATTTGGGTGGTATGGCTGTCTGAAAAGCAGAACATTTTTAAATTGTGATTTTCTTTTCCAAATTTCCTTGAAATTTCCCATTTTTAAAAAAAAAAATAAATAAATGAAAAAAATATTGGTCAATGCTTACCACTAATATGAAGTACAATGTGCCACATAAAAACAATCTCAAGATCGCTTGCTGATCTTGAGATCACATGCTGATGTGTTCCATCCGTAAGGAGTCCGCGTGAGGACCCCTACGGACGGAACACAAGTGCAACTGCAAGCGCTGTGCAGTTCAAGCGCACGGGCTCCATAGACTATAATGGAATCCATGTGTTTGCCGCCCACTGCCCAAACGAACGATTCCTGCGGGCAGTGCGCGGCAAGCACCCGGACTCCATTATAGTCCATGGAGTCCGTGCGCTTGAACTGCATAGCGCTTGCAGTGAACCATGTGAACCGGGCATAAGTTAAAGCATCTAAAGTGATACACGTCAGTTTTCAAAAATGGAGCAGTGTGCTTAAGGCAGTTTTTGGCCATTTCCTTAAGGGGTTAAATAGGAGAATACCGTCATAATATACTCCATTTCTCCTTATGGTCATCTATATATGTAATGTAACATTCTTCTGTATAATAAAACCCGCTCAACTGCTTCAAACTTGGAAATGGTTTTCACCTCTAAGCCAAGCACGCAAATATAGTCTAAGTATAGTAGAAATTGCTTTATGTACTGTGCTGAATCCTCTGAGAGTTTGCTATGTTTGTGTTTTACATTTCTTTTTGCATTGCTGTACAAGGTGGTGGTGTCCTTGTGTTATCCACAGCTACTGAGGGAATAAACCAAAACCTTTATATCACTTGTGTATGAAGTTCAAGCTGTTTATAGAGAGAGATCAGAACACATGGGGCATGGAGCAGAGTAAGAAGAATGTTCTAAGCTCTAGCCCCCTGTTGTACTAGCTAATGGTAATCAATATCCTTACTGTTCTTTGCAAGAAAGAAAGGCAACACTTCACTGCAACAAACACACAGCAATTATTACACTCGATCCAAAGAAATTAGATGCCAGTAAATGAAATACTAGTTGTTAGAATTTAGAATAAACCCCATGTGATATAAATTATACAATATATTGCCGAGCTTCAGATTGTTGGTGGTCAGGCAATAATAGTGTTATTTTCCTTAAAGATGCAGCAGTGCTGTAGACAAAGGGATTGCAGTTTTTACAGTAGTGACTGAGGCCCTTGGCCTCCTCTACACTTTCCATCTCAGTTACTCTAGAATTTGGGGTTTGCAAACAATGCAAACACTGGTACCGGGGTCTACCACTAAGGCCCCGGGAACTGCGGTTTTCACCGCACATCAATGCCGCTTGTATTCTCAATCATTTAGCCTCCTGATGATCCACTAAGGTGGTGAAACGTGTAGAGGAAGAGGAAAAAGTTACAAACTAGTAAATAGGATCTGCACCCCTAGCTTCTATATGTAGGCAGGCTGCAAAGTACGGCTGAAAGTAATCTGTATTGGTCTGTATAGATCAGTGGAAGCAGTGCTAGAGGGTGGCCGACCGGTATATACAATACCCCTCAGCCATTTAGCTTCATAAGTGATCAGCCAGTAGCTACATTGTTGCCCAAACTTTAGCTATATGTATCTGAGTGCAGATAGCGGTTGACACAACTCTTTAAACTGCTAGTGGTATAGGGAAAAAGAGACTTGGACATACAGATTAATGTGTACCAAGGTCTAAATCATTGCCACAATGCAGCAATCTGGAGAGGATGTGTGCCTCATTGTTTAGGCTTCATTTATTTTGAATACAAAAGATACATTTAGTTGGAGTGAACGTATTAGAGCCAACTAGTGAAGTTTATTTATGTGTGGACAAGAGAGTGTATGTTTTTAATTGTTACCATTAAAAGTTATGTTTTAGTTATTTATTAGTTGGGAGTCCGCTGTGTATGTGATAAATATATAGATCCCAGTACCCTGTGAGTGTAGTTTGCAAACAATGAAATGAAATTACATAGGTTTCGATTACAGATGTGTCCAGTTTTTTGGTTAAAAGCTACCTTTAATTTCATTTGACTTGTTGAACTGTAGGAGAAGGAGTATTGACCAAGTCAGGCCGCGCTCTTTAGGGAACTGTACTTCAGAAGCCAAACATGGGTGCTTCTGAGTATAATGTCTGGATAGCTGGTGGAAATGTGCGCTTCCAATATACAGTATGTTCAGCGTCTATGAGTTCTGAGTTGGGATAGCAGCATCCACTCGTATAGCGACTGGATTGGTCGATAATACAAATTGTGGTTTAGGGAATGGGAATTCCAAAATTTTAACCAGGATGTGCGCTCACTCTCGGTAGAAAACGATACACACATGTAACAGTAATTTATTGATAAAAGATAACGTGTTTTGGGGTTTTCCGGTGCTAAAACAAGCACTACCCCTTCATCAGATCAGCAGATGTTTTCAGTTGTAGTGAAAGTCCTAGGATCCAGAAGGCAGCGGTGGGTGGCAGCAGAGGGTGATGCTTGTTTTAGCACCAGAAAACCCCAAAACACGTTATATTTTATCAATAAATTAACGTTATTCTTGTGTATCATGTTCTACCGAGAGTGAGCATGCATCCTGGTTAAAATTTCCAGAAAATTCCCATTTTCTAAACCACAATTTGACTTGTTGAGTAATAGGAAAATTATCAGACTGGGGTGCCCACCTAGATAGTAGTGAGTGAGGCTCAGGGGCTAAAATGTACCACAGTGTGCCAAAAATGCATTAAGCTGAGGCTCATTTTTGGCCACTTTTGAGACATATTTCTGTTATTAAATGTATGCTCCTGTGTGCAGGTAGGGGAATATATAGTTTGTTAAAACAAAGCATAATGCATCTGCTATACTACCATATACAAATATTCCAACTTTATCACAAATCCACAGCCAATTCTAACTCTTTCTTTCTACACCCATTAGCTTTTTAACATTGTCCCCCGGATGACCTCAATGAGCCAGAAGGAAAAACATCTAGAGGGGTTGAATAACAGGTCAGTGTACATACAAATCTGCGCGAAAAAAGGCTAATGTTCTCTGAGAGTGACAGTTTCTGCAAACACTTTTGATGTTAAATGAGATATAAAACTGTAAATCATTAGAGGCAAAAAGTGTAGATATGGTCTTCACTTATCTAGTAAAATGACACAATATTAACATGTTACTCAGTTTATGTGATTCACTAAATGTAGGTTTTACACAAGGGATAGATAGATAGATAGATAGATAGATAGATAGATAGATAGATAGATAGATAGATAGATAGATAGATAGATATTATGTAGAATGTAATTCTTTAGCCAAAGTGGAGATCAGTTAATTGTGTATAAATGTCTATACATGTCCAATATACATATAAATGCTAATTATTATCCTTGTGTAAGGGGATATTGTCACTCCTTAGGGAGAGACCACCACTGTGGGGAATTGTGGGAAGAATATGCAAATGTGTTTCCCAGGATGTAAATAAAATGGCCGTCCACAGTTGGGATGATACTGACTTGGCAAAATTGCAATTAAAGACTTTTTGAAAAGTCGGGCATGATGTTCAAGGGAACTGCTTCCAATAGAGGGCAGCATACTGAGGCAGTGTTTCCTTATTTACATCCTGGGAAACACATTTGCATATCCTTGTGTGTCATATAAAGCTCTATTCATACACGCATCATGTCTTAAATGGACACATAATGTTCAAGGTGAATTTTTAGGAGGATTTTTAGTTAGGAGGTCCATTACAAATTTTGCATTGGGGCACATATGAGGTTTAGCCTACTCCTCTGGTCATAGCTATATTAAATTGAATTAGTAGATCCCTACAAAAGATATATAAAGATATGTCACGTGGCAAACATTAAAATCACATGGCAACAGAGTAATCAAAAACACTCTGATTACTTTAAATACTAAAAATTCCTTCCAGATTTTTACCTCCATGAAACTGTAGATGCTGACTAGTGGTCTGAACAGGACCTTATGAGCAAGTAAATTCTTTTACAATTCTGTAACAACGATAAGACCCCATGCACATGACCGAGTGTGCATCCGAGGTAGGTCTGGTTTTATAGCGGAATTCACTTGGACGAGAGTGTTAAGTGAGTACATTCTGTGATGCATTTACCACTATGGGGGCTTCTGATCCATTCTGCCCCTATGGCACGGAGCAGGATAAGACCTGCTCTATTTTCACTGGAATGGAATGGATCATCAGATGTCCCCTCGGATGACACCCTTGGACCTATGCAATGAAGCCTTACTGAGAGAAATTTCCAACACATTACTATCAGCAGAAAAAACTTAACTGCAAATCAGTTTACTTACCTGGACTCTAAAGCAAGCAAGTAACAATACCATTGTGATTTAACCCTTAGTGTTAGAAATACCCACCAGATAACCATCTACATAAAGATAAATATATATATACATATATACATAAAGATATATATGTATGTGTATGTATATATATATATATATATATATATATATATATATATATATATATACAAAATAGCTGCAGATCGGTTATCTGAACTGAGCCCTAGAGACAAGCAAGTATCAGTACAATTGTATGTTAAGCATTAACGTTAGAAAATCCCTCCAGATCCCTGACTGCATAAAGACATAATGGCAGATCAATGGAGTGAAATGAGTTGTAGAATCTATGAGATTGTGTTCAGCCCTTAATGGTGGAAATCCCCACTAGATATCCATCTGCATAAGGGTGATACTACAAAATAGCTGAAGACCAGTGGTCTAAACTGAGCTCTAGAGACAAGCAAGTATTTATTATAATTATACATTGACCCTTAATGGTAACAATTGGCAGACAAATGTATTAACATCTGCTTGTCTATAAGGTCCTATTCAGATCATTGTACAGTGCCTACACTTTTATGGAGGTAACAATCTCGCAGAAATTATTAATTACAGTTGATAGATAATATATATTTCTTGACTACTCTGTGATTTTAACATTTAACAGGTGACATGTGCAATATATCTTATGTATGGAGCCAACATTTCATTTAAATTTGTACATGATTTATGAATATTTTTTAATCTGTATATGAGTTTACACAGCACTTTTTACTGAAGAGCTGTATGCAATTTTTAATAGTAGCACATTCTTACCATGCCAGTAATCCAGAGGCTTTCGATATAATGTCCATTAGCAAACAGGTGAACTGCATAGTATATGCTAGATATTATTGTAATTCAAAAACTGAGTGTAGTTATGTCCTTATCCATTCAAACTCCTTCGCTGTCTACTGACCTCATTGTACGGCGCAGGAGGTATGTCCACTCAAAATTACCTGCTCCTGGATTTTTGACATTCTGTATTGGCACTGTTAGGGTTAACCTTTCTGTGCTTGTGATTGACAGCTTATCTGCCAATCAAGCCTGGGGCAGGTTCATCGACTTCCTTAAACTGGCTATAAGCCCACACATGGTTGCTGGATATTGTCTTTGACCTTGCACAGTATTTCCCTTGCTCTTATATTGTATATTTTAACCTCTGCTTTTGGCCTTTTTGACTACTCTTTTGGATTGCGATTTGGTATTGTTTTGTCTCTCTGGTTTGATCCTTGGCTTGCTGACTCCTCTTTTGTGTTGTGTTGTCTTGTACTGTGTATCCCTTATCTAGAGTAAGGTTTGTCTTCCAGTTGTCCCTGGCAATAGGACAGCTGCAGCAAATAGGTAGGGATACGGGGTGGGCCTAGGTTTTGTTCTCACTGTCTCTGTCTTCCCTTTCCCTAGCAGCTGTTATTGCGAATTCCCTTCTGGCAATTCTAACTGTAGTTTTTCATTATAGAACTCTGTGTAAATCCAGCCTCAGGCCTTTTCACTTAAACCTATAAGTCAAGTCTTATAGGCCTTTGCTGCATTGATTTTCAAGGGACTATCAATAATATTTGCAGAGTTTTCACTGCATTCCTCTTGAGTAACTTGACAATTGTTTTTCTATAGAAAAGACTGTGTGCATTGGAGAGGAAAATAATGTCAGCACTCCGGAGGGGAGCACATAACTTCACAACAAAGCTATGAGCAACTTATTCAGTAATATTAAATTACCAACATGCTAGTTTTCCAATGGCAGGGACAATTTTCCTATGTTATCACAGTCTAAATACTGTGACAGACATAGTAACATACTTGGTACACTATAACTAAGATTTTACACTAAAGACTAAGCAATGCAGCTATCAGTCAAGCACTGATGTGAAATAATGTAATGTTTACTAAACAATTTTCAGGAAGCAAAAAGCTTTTCTTCAGAAGAAATCAGCATATAAGAATGCTGATAAGAATCTTCATCCTATTCTTCAGGCAGCCTCTTTGCATTCTGTATTGTGTAGAAGGATCTATCAGTGGGGAAATCTGAAAACTTATATGCCTCATAGTTGTTGGGGTTTTTCAGTGAGTGCAGCATTTCTGAGCAGTTAGGGGCTTTTAATATGGCTGAA
The DNA here is from genome assembly GCF_031893055.1 of Leptodactylus fuscus. NCBI lineage: Eukaryota > Metazoa > Chordata > Amphibia > Anura > Leptodactylidae > Leptodactylus > Leptodactylus fuscus. The sequence goes on along the minus strand of NC_134268.1, from coordinate 65,309,825 downwards.
ATGAGGAGGAATTTGAGGCAGACATCCCCTCAAACTTCTCTTCCATTTCGGCCCAGCAGGCGTCCAATAGAAGAGTCTTATCAGTGGGGAGTCTCATGCTACAGACTAGAGATGAGCGAACAGTAAAATATTCGATATTCGTTTCGAATAGCTGCTTAATATTCAACTATTCGAATGAATATCGAACCCCATTATAGTCTATGGAGAAAAATGCTTTGTTTTAGGGGATCCCACCATTTGACTCAGGAGAGTCACCAAGTCCATTATCACACCCCAGGAAATAATGCCAACACCCTGGAATGCAACTGGGACAGCAGGGGAAGCATGTCTGGGGGCATCTAATATGCCCAAGTCACTGTATTATGTCGGGATCCCTGTCAACTTGTGATATGCGGGAGCTGACTTTTTCCCATAGGAATGCATTGACCAGCGTTGATTGGCCAGTGTACAGCATTCGGCCAATCAACGCTGGTTCTGCCGGAGGCTCATCTGTGAGGAGGCGGAGTCTAATATCGGACCAGAATGGAGACTGCTATGGACCGATCTTAGACTCCACTGGCAGAACCAGCGTTGACTGGCCGAATGCTATACTCTGTATGGCATTCGGCCAATCAACACTGGTCAATGCATTCCTATGCCGAAATGTAGCAGAGCTGACCGTGCGCTCAGCTCGGTTACTCTGAAGATGCAGCCGAGCTAAGCACATGGCCAGCACTGCTACATTGGAGATGAAGCAAAGCTGGCTGTGCGCTCAGCTCGGCTACTCTGGAGATGCAGCCGAGCTGAGAGCACGGCCAGCACTGCTACATAGGAAATGAAGCAAAGCTGGCCGAGCGCTGAGCTCAGCTACTCCGGAGATGCAGCCGAGCTGAGCGCACGGCCAGCACTGCTGCATCTCAGATGTAGCAGAACTGAGTGTGCGTTGAACCCTGCTACACACTCAGCTCTGCTGCATCTCAAATGTAGCAGTGATGAGTGTGCGTTGAACCGTGCTGCACACTCAGCTCTGCTGCATCTCAGATGTAGCAGTGCTGAGTGTGCGCTGAACCTTGCTGCACACTCACCTCTGCTGCATCTCTGTGTGTGCTGAGCTCTGCTGCTTCTCCATGTAGCATAGCTGTGTCAGCACTGCTACATCTGAGATCAGACCACAATGGAAACTGCTGTGGACCGATCTTAGACTCTGCCTCCTCCAGTAGAACCAGCGTTGATTGGCCAAATGCTGTACTCTATATGGAATTCGGCCAATCAATGCTGGTCAATGCATTCCTATGGGAAAAAGTCAGCTCACGCATATCGCAAGCTGACAGGGATCCCGACCAGATAGAGCCCCAAAGAGCTGAGTGAGTGACATTCCCACCTAAATAAAGGTAATCCCTAGCTAACTCTGCCTGTAGATCTATCCCTGTCTCACAATCACATAGTTCACAGCCTCAAATTAATCGAATGTTAAATCCACTATTCGTAAAAATTGGAAGTCACCTGATTTAGCCAGTCAATTACTTTTTCTGATTTTTTTTTTCAATGCCTCTGTGGTCGTAATTCCTGTCCCACCTTCCCTGCACAGTTATTGGTGCAAAAAAAAAAGCACAAGGGAAGGTGGGAGGGGATACAAATTTATACTGTGTTTGCCTCGTGGTATTCGATTCCAATCGAATACCCCGAACTGCCTGATATTTGATCGAATATGTTTCCTCTACTACAGACTCTAAACAATGCAGACAGAATCAGGGAGGAATCTGCTATTCCTGATTTTGGGATGGAATCAGCACCAGAGTTCGCTGTGTGAAAATACCCTTATAGATGCTGTAGCCAGGTATGGGAGATATTTTAATATTTTAGTTGAAAAAAAAGTGTGTTATTTGTGGATACCATATTTTTATATACAGTTCATTTACAAGCTAGATGCACTTTAATGCTAGAAGAGGTCCACTGTAAAATAGGGGCTATTGATTTACAGTCCCGTTTGCTTTACAAGGAAAAGTAATGCTGCAAACTGTTATTCTTACCGTCACGCGGCTATAGAGACTAACAGCAATGTGAACAAAACTTTACATTATCTATTATCTGTAAGAAAAGGCTAACGGTGATCACATAATAGCCGAATAACAGCAAAGCTGCAATAACTGTGAAGCCAAACATACCAACAAATAATCCAACAATAACTGGAACAACCCCAACAGGAGAAAATATCTGCTTGTTTACTACAGTCCTTCCTCCTATGAAAGGATACTTCCATCTGTAAAATGTTCTATAGAATTCACTGTAAGAACATATATAGAATATAGGAACTTTCTTATATAATGTGTGAAGCTAAACTGCTAAAGTACATTCTAACACATTTACATTTACAATGTGAAGTACTGCACAGTAGCTAGGGGCACAAGTCACAGGCTCGGATTAAACTGAGACATGCATAAGGAACAGCCTGCCATCCTGTGGTATCTGCCAAACACAGAGGAAAATTATGTCATGATTAAGGTGTATGGAAAAACTGCAATTTTCTTCTCCTTCTTGTTATTTCCTTATACCGGCCACTTTGGATGTAGAAAGGGTCACTGAAAAGCAGGACGGATGTAGAGCATATTGTACGACATCTACAATACTGCCGTAGTTACAGTAAAATTCTGAACCAAAAGAAGACTCACCTACAGATACAAAAATACTGTGGGAGGTTTATAAGTCAAAATTTGCCAGAATGTTGGGTCATTTTCACTTTAACTGTCAAAGGGGCATGGTTTAATGGCAAAGGAGCATGGCTTGAGATGTGCCAGAGTGCTCAAAGTAAGCTGATCCTTGGGTGGTATACATTTATACAGTCTAAACAGAGGTATAACAAGTAACCATAGAGTACTACTGTACCATGACCACCTTAATAAGCAAGTTCAGAGCTGTAAAAGTGTATGGATCATTTGGTCTGTTTTATATACAGCAATAAAACATATAGAATTTATCAGAATAGTCATTGCACAGATATACTGTAATGTCACAATACGATGTACACAGTGATATCATAGTTAGATAATGCACACAGTTAGAGGATGATGCACATACTGATATCATAGTACATGGATAATGACCACAATGATGTCACAGTACAGGAATAATGATCAGTATCAGGATGATGCTGACAGTGATATCACATTACTGGGATAATGCACACAGTAGAGATGAGCGAGTAGTGTTCAATCGAGTAGGTGTTCGATCGAATACTACAGTATTCGAAATACTCATACTCGATCGAACACTACTAGCTGTTTGAAGTTTAAGGTTCTTCTCTTACCTTTCCGAAGTCTTCTCCGCACTGCATCCCCGCGTCTTCTCCTGGGTGGAATTCACTCTGCCTAGGCATCCGGACCCTGCGCCGGGAGAAGAGTTCAAGCAGAATCCAGCCCGACCATCACTCGTGGACTTGGTAAGTATGATTTTATCGAATTTTGCGTACCCCTGAAACTAGCATTTCCCCCCATAGACTATAATGGGGTTCGAAATCCGTTCAAACAGTCGAACAGTGTGCGGCTATTCGAGTCGGATTTTGAACCTCAGACATTTTAGTGTTCGCTCATCTCTAGCACATAGTGATGTCACGGTACAATAATAATAGACCTAGTGATAACATAGTACAGATAACGCACTCAATGATGGCACTGTACCAGGATGATGCACATAACAATATCACAGTGCAGGGATATAAAAAACAAAAAACTTGCGAGTCTTCAGTAGGTGACTCGCAAGTTTTTTGTTTTTTATATTTCATACCCACTGGCTAACATGGTACAAAAACAAACATTTTCCTTAGTGCAGGGATAATAAACACAGTGATGTCACAGTCTCAGAATAACACACACACAGACATCACAGTCTCACAATAATGCACAGAGTGATGTCACAGTACAGGAATAATGCACACACACAAAGAACAACTAACAGCATATGAAGAGTATACATAATAATGTCACATGCAGGCTTTACGATGTTCCAGTAAATTAATGGACGGAGCAAATACAGTTTAACCCATCGTCTTCCATCCTTTATAGTTTATATATCCACCTAAAGGAAGACACTTTGTCAGGAACTGTGGTAGTTACGCCAATGAGTCTAAAGATACACGTAATTTATTATTCAACACGAGCCTCTGTAATGAATCTGGCTTATTGATTTCCTTACCATTCTTGAAGAACAGTCATATAATAGTTGTATGGCCCTACATATAAGCAAATAGACAATACAATTACAGTATGCATCGCTGGTCTCTAGAAAATGAGTGGACTGAAAGCATATGACTCCGAAATGTTACCAAAACTACAGCAACTCAATATGTCACTTACATTACAAAGTACACTATTTAACGGAGTCAGAACAAAAGACTGACCGATTTCCAATAACTCTTCAATATTTTCTTGTGGAATGCTGATTTTACATTAGTCATGTTCTGTAAGGTACTGTATGTATTGTTTCCACATTACAGAAAGAATATTGGTTTTTGACAGGACAGAATTATAGTTAAAGGGTTCTACAGTCTTTAAGAAATACAAAGAATTTATTTATTATATTGAATTATCTTTAATCTTTTCACAAAAGTTATAGTTATAGACAGCGAACGTAAGAAAATCATTTTTAATCATTTGCTTAATTATTCCTGTAGTTAGAGATTTACACACAACATATATGTTTGGTATATCCACAGGATAAATAAATATCTAATAGATGAATTCTAATATCTCTAAAATTACCCCCTCCCCCCGTCTTTGCCTATGGGTTAACCCTCACCCCTTCCCCACTGACAGTCACATCCAATGTGAGTGTAGATAAATGTTTTAAGCTGTTTCTGTAACTCACTTCTATAGGTTTTAGCTATATAGTATTCACTCATCTCTACTATACAGCATAGTGCTCTGAGCCCAAATACTGTCCAACTACTCTATTGACTCCCTTAATACCCTCATTACATATAGCCAATTGACCTTTAGACACTGGTGCAACATATATAGATGTCTCGAACCTTAATCTAGCTCTAATTTGGTTAAGGACTCTAATGTCTCATGAAACTCATTCAGTACATTGACATGCTAGGAGAAGCCACAAAATGCTGCTGTTCACAATTGACACATGCAGGATAGACAGCATATCGCTTTATGACACAAAGACTAGACTGTCTATATATAGAAAATGTATCATCCAGCATCAGCCACTGTCATAAATCTGGGCATTTTCTGACTACCTAAGTTTAAAAATTAGTAAATCTGACCCTACTGTATGTATTTAGAGTCCATAGCATCATCATGGATCCGTGAACTGGCCATGACTGGGATTTAGGAGTGATTTCTTGATTGAGACATCATTGTTAGTTTTTAACCATGAACAGATGGATATCTCATAACAGAAATACAAACTGCTGAGTTACTAGCGATATATCCATTGCCTCTTAGCAAAAGTTACAATTTCCAGGTCTAAGAAAGTGGCCTTATTTTTTTACATAGAAGCAGCATGACAGCAACCCATTAGAGATGAGCGAGTAGTACTCGATCGAGTAGGTATTCGATCGAATACTACGGTATTCGAAATACTCGTACTCGATCGAGTACCACTCGCTGTTTGAATGTAAAAGTTCGATGCAGAACCAGCATTGATTGGCCGAATGCTATGCAGTCGGCCAATCAACGCTGGTTCTTCTCCTACCTTTAGAAGTCTTCTCCGTGCAGCTTCCCCGCGGCGTCTTCCGGCTCTTCATTCACTCTGCCAGGCATCGGGCCTGGGCAGAGCCGACTGTGCATATCCGCTTGTAGTGCAGGCATGCGCAGTCGGCTCTGCCCAGGCCCGATGCCTGGCAGAGTGAATGAAGAGCCAGAAGACGCCAGGGGAAACTGCAAGGAGAAGACTACTCGGAGAATCCAGCCCGACCCTCACTCGTGGACTTGGTAAGTATAATTTGATCGAACGTTGCCTACCCATGAAATGAGCATTTTCCCCCCATAGACTATAATAGGGTTCGATATTCGATTTGAGTAGTCGAATATTGAGGGGCTACTCGAAACGAATATCGAACCTCGAACATTTTACTGTTCGCTCATCTCTACTATCCATCAGTTGTAATTGTAACAAGTGAATGGAGATAGACAAATAAATTGGCCCACTTAAGAAAAAAACAAAAAACATGGGCAATCTCTTTAAATAGACCCCAATGCAAGTAGGAACGATTTTTATGCAGAAAGTTTAAATATAAATACACCTGAGATTGTGGATTTATACAGTATGTACATTATAGGGGTACTTCAATAAGATTGTCAGCCCGTTTACCGGCCAGTCCTAATCTGAACCCTCCTAATTATATCACATCTCAGGCCTGTCGTATGTCACAAACAGAAATGCACATTGTATCCAAGCTGACGTACATTTCAGGTGCAAATTCAGGTGCAAATTACAATAAATATGCGTACCCTACTTTCTTCCACTTTGTATTAGAAAAGAGAACAAAACCCGATGGAAAAAAATTTGCACAGAATTTGTGACTTTTTGATGCCAGAAACTGGCATGAATTCATGGAAGATCCATTTCCAGAAAATAATTTTTAGATTCACTGAAGGGCATGGAAAGTGTCAAAGAAGTAAAACTAAAATTAATAATGTTACAACGTAAGGTAAACTCACAGGTGTATTAGTTCATGACTCCATGCTAAGTCACTAGGTCAATTAGCAGATAGGGCAACACAGGTATAGGGTTATGTTAGTTTTGATGGGTGACAGTACATGTTCCTTCTCCCATAAATCCAACACCTAGGTATGAGTGTTGGGGTTGGTTCAATTATTTGTATAGACATGAAGACCAAGTTTCATTACCTTTCTTTTTTTCCTTTTGTACATTATTCCTCTTTCAATGTGTTGCACCCTGACAAATTACTTGTGGGGGCACATCAGGAGGTAGGAGTCCCTATCAGATATAGGATGTGTCCCTATCAGATATACTAGTAATAACTGAAGTTATTGTCAGATGTGCTGTTAATACTGCAATTCCCGAAGCCCTGATGATGCGTAATAAAGGATAAGACTAGATAACTGACCTTGTGACCTAGTAGGGCCTCATAACATGTTATTTTATCTTACTCCGTAACATTATTCATTTTAAGGTATTCCTGTTTCACACCCTTCAATGAATCAGAAACTGGCATATGCGTGTTAATAAATTCTGCACTAGAGTAAGTGCATTTACATTTTAGTTAGGTAACAACTGCGCTGTGACAATACAAAGGTTGCGAAGGTGCGAGATGTTGTGAGACGAGTACTTGAATTATAAACACGCATTATAGAAAGTTCCTTAATAAACTTAATAAACTTGAATGATAGAAAATGCCATTACAATCTGAGTTTTCTTTACTGTACTTTTCTGACAATTCGTAGTCAAAATTACCATATATCTTGAAAGAAACTTCCCTTTGTTGTTCTTTTGCAGCAGTGAATGAGGATGTGTGTATATATAAGCAATTTAACATAACTGCGCTACTAACACTAAAAATATGCCAAAACATTCTGCAATCCTATTCAATAAACTGTCAAAAGAAGAATAAAGGAGAAGACACTGATATGCAACTTTAATGAAGACAGTGCTGGAAATAACCGGCTGTGCTTAGAGATCTTAGATCTTTAAACTAAATGCAGAATTCTAAAATAAATGGGGGGCAATAATGTCATCCTTCCACTTTATGTGGCACATTTTAATGATGCCATTATTTAATATGACAATTTTAAATAATAATAAAGTAGGGTAAAATACATTTTATGTCCCTAGAAGTTGACTGTGAATCATCTGAGTCAAAAATAGAACATTCAAAAAGAAGTTTTGTGTGAAACTGAAAAACAATGTAGAAGACTTTCAGATAGTTTTCTTAACTCAATTATGACCTTCTGTACATCTTTAATTGACAGTCCCTGGTTTGGAAGCATCTTTGGCAGACACTGGGTGGTCACTGGTAAAGTTTCAAGGTCATCGATGCTGATATTCTTCCATGGGTTTCAGGCCCACTGTTTTGATAGCATTTATAGCAGAGCAGTCCTCATCCATCTACAGTCAATCCAGAAAAACAAGGGCATGTCAGTATCACTTTATTCAAGCATAAAACACACAAAAAAGAAGGTGAAACATGTTACTGACATTACAGAGATGCACCTTTTGAGGGGCATCTCTGACTGATACAAAAGAGAACTCATTCATGATGTGGCAAGAGTAGCTTGCTTAGTATTACGAAGACATCTATGGGAGACCATATGGTACAGATTGACTAATACTATTTAAGATTTAGAAAATGGAAATTTAAAGGGGAGTTCCAGATCCTTTTTTATCCCCTATCTATTTATCCCATATATGTCCCAGATGTAGTTACCCCTTTAAGGGTGCATGCACACTACGTAACGCCGGCATGTATCAGAGCCGTACACGCCGGCGTTACAGCAGGGCTGTCGGACACTTCCCATTCATTTCTATGGGAGCCGGCATGCGAGCGCTCCCCATAGAAATGAATGGAAAAAGCAGTCCATTCATTTCTATGGGGAGCGCTCGCATGCCGGCTCCCATAGAAATGAATGGGAAGTGTCCGACAGCCCTGCTGTAACGCCGGCGTGTACGGCTCTGATACACGCCGACGTTACGTAGTGTGCATGCACCCTAAGTCAGATATTTGACACTTTTAGCTTAGTAAATCTATCCCGTTGCTCCATGAAAGCATCTGTGGCAAAGACCTCATAGAGCCTTAGGTCGCACACTCTTCTGGTGACGTCTGTGTCAAGCACACTGTTCTGGGGGTATCTAAGACAGACACAGTGATCTAAGTGCATCTGTAAACTAAATTGATCACTCCCTTCTTATACCTTGACTATGCATGGGCCAAAACACATCCTTGTAGAAGCTTATGATTACTTGAACAAACTGAACTAACTCATGGGTTCTAGGATTATTCTTACATTATCTGCACACAAAGTGCCGCATATATTCTCTAGCCATTCCCAAAGTTGCTATCATACCAAACTTAAAGGCATTTGATATCAATTTAGTGTTTGTTCATTTAAAATAACATATATATATATATATATATATATATATATACATATATATATATATATATAATTTCAGATGATGTCAGTCATTCAGCCATTAAAACATGAGCTCCATCTCTTTTCCCGATCTTCAATCTCCATTCCACCATGTCTTGCCTCTACACTTTATGGGATATGCATTGGCTGCATTGTACAAATCATTCAACCTTGTAACTTTTGTGATCGGAGATAACAAAGATCCTGGCAGATTGGAGGATCCTATTACTCTGCTGGGTAAAAAAGGCAGGAACTTTTTTTTCACAACTATTTCCAACCAATCACGATGGGATATCTCTAGCAGAAAAAGTAAAGTAGGACATATGTTTAAGACAATACCTCTGTAATGTATGCTATACATTCTGCCAATCAATGCTGGTTCTTATCTTACCTTTAGAAGTCTTCTCCGTGCAGCGTCCCCGCGGCGTCTTCCGGCTGTAATTCACTCTGCCTAGGCATCAGGCCTACGCAGAGCCGACTGCGCATGCGCGGACATGCCCTCTCATGCGCAGTCGGCTCTGCTCAGACGTCGGGCCGGGCAGAGCCGACCGTGCATGTGCAGTCAGCTCTGCCTAGGCCTCAATGCCTAGGCAGAGTGAATTCCAGCCGGAAGACGCCGCGAATGCGCTGCGCCGGGAGAAGACTTCAAGGGGAATCCAGCCCGAGCATCACTCGTGGACTTGGTAAGTATAATGTTATCGAATTTTGCGTACCCCTGAAACGAACATTTCCCCCCATAGACTATAATGGGGTTTGAAATCCGTTCGAACAGCCAAACAGTGTGCGGCTGTTCGAATCGGATTTCAAACCTCGGACATTTTAGTGTTCGTTCATCTCTACTGACAACAACACAGCTTCTCTATCTCTTCCTGGCTAGTCTCTCACTATCCATAAGCTAGTTAAAGGGGTTGTTCCATCTCAAGGATCCTACCTATACTGGTAGGCCAATTCTCTGCATATTATCTGATCTGCATACATGTTGTGTGTCCCATTCAGCAAGAGAGAGGGGGAGAAATACAGGAAGTGAGAAGAACAGACTGCAGGCAGACTGCTGAGAGTATAAGATTGGAAAACCCCTTTAATGGAAGACAGTGAAGGGATAGACACAATCTGATAATAGTCATCAATGCTAACAGCAAATAAGAGGCAGGTTAAATGTAATAAAAGTTAAAATAGATGTGTAAATCATGTTACAAAGCACTTTCCATCTCACTACACCCCAATGTAGACAAGAGGTAAGCTAAAGAGTTAGGAATAGTACTTACTGTATACAGTGAGACCAGACTTTCCTTAGCAATGCTTGTGTTGCTTACGAAGGAACTTTAGAGACAATTTTGAAATAAAACTAATATAAATTCCTAAATAAAATATATTAGAGAAAGGTCTCTAAAAACTGCCTGAGATGACACTATTTCTTTAATTATACTAAAAACATTTGCTCTTTGCGTTTTGCGGTAAAAAAAGAAAGGAGGAGGAGGAAGAGCAGCTTTCTATAATTACATTCAGCGCAATAAACAAAGTCTTAGCGTTTGCATAATGAAATTATTGTTGACATGTAGTGATATATAATATCCATAAAATTAGTCATGTGTTATTGGGCAGAGCATTTTAGCCATAAGCAGACTCTTTAGTACATTTGATCAAGCATATTAAGAATGAAAATAAAGGGGAAAACATTTACCATATTTGAAAAGTAATTAAAATGATATTTCACCATATGCTCTTTCCCTGTTACTTCTCCACAACAAGAGCCTACAGCATTTATTTTGTTTCATAATTTTTAAGGAGGACTAATGCTTCCATTTGGCAGAGTGACACGGAATGAATCAGAGTTAAAGGGAACATGGAAATAATTTGTCTGACATTAGCTTATTCTAACTTTAATTTACAAAAACATGAATATACATTCAAATACATTTCTACAATATATCATATTAAAGCGGCAGTAAAATAGATAATGTGGAGCTTAGCAATGTACATTTCACTATGGAACCGTTATCATGGAGTGAAACGTGTAGCACAGATGGGTCTTATTGCATAGAACTGCCCGATCCCCTCTTTTACTAGATACTTAAATTTCTAATGAAATAAGAGAGACCAACTTCTTTTAGAATTCTGCATTGCACCATTCCATTGTAAATTGACAAGGGGGAGTATCACTATTCTTGACAATGAGGCTTGTCGCTACATAGTCTGAAGCTGTCCAATTAGTACTGGCACATCCTATTCACAAGGAAAATGGTCATACTCTAATATTAGATTTTTAAAAAAAAACATTTTCTGGAGAAATGGCAGAAGAATAGTATAGCAAAATATTTCTGAAATCAGTTGCTCCAGAATAGATATTTTGCTATTAAAGCAGTGGATACTACAACAGATATATCAGGAGAGCTGACAGGTTTTCTTTTATGTAATAAATTACGCACCAACACAGCCATATAAAGGACCACTCCAGAAAACTGACATTTTGGGGCTGATTTTTCAGTATATTTACACATAAATTTCATGTTTATGGAGTGTTAAGCCATTTTAAAGTCAGGGGTCCATGTGGCAAAAACCACAGCGATTTACAGTGCTTGCAAATTTCAACATACTCTGGAATTCCTTACCAAGACACATAAGACTGACCCCCACAATCACAGGCTTCAAGAAGGCCCTATTTGGAAACTCATCTCTTCGGGAAGGTCTACAACCTTCAGACAACAGTCTCTCCCCTCACCTTCCGTCTCTATCCCTCTTCCCTCATGTATTGTAAGCCCTCGCGGGCTGGGCCCTCTACCCCACTGTGCCAGTCGGTCATTGTTAGTATTATATTTGTCTTTATATTTTATGTACTGTATGTAAACCCTCAAATGTAAAGCACCATGGAATTAATGGTGCTATATATATATATATATATATATATATATATATATATATATATATATATATATATATATATATATATATATATATAAAAAAAGATAACAGCCAAAATATACTACTCATGGATCCAACCTCTGGTCCTTGTCCTCCACTGCTTCCATAGCTAGGGGGCACCACAAACTATGTCCAGACATTGATCCTGATGTCACTTTCTAATATTGTTTAGTTCCTGGACATAGTAAGGATGGATCAGAGATCGTTGAATAGTAAATATTGGACATTACCTGTTGGAATAATCGATAATCCAATAGGTGGCAGTCTAATATATTACTATGTGGGGACGATATTAGGAGGCAAAATGCTGTGTGAGGGCCAATAAAGAGAGAAATATAATGTGGACACCATAAAAAGGGATTATATACTATGTGGTGCCAGTAAAGGGGGCAGTGCACTGTTTGGATGCCAGAAAATGGAGTAGTATGGTTTGTGGGGGCCAATAAAAATCCTTTATGCTGGATGGGGGCCAGTAGAGATGGTATTACACTGTGTGGGGGTATATCTATAATCAAATATATAAACTAGACTGTGTGATTTACTCTCACCTGTATGAACATTGACAATGATTACACTGGGGAACACAATATTTGTTGACTTAGATCTGACACTTGTTTCAGACTTACTTTTAGCTCTTGGTTCCAAAAATGACCCCCGTTTTTCTCTAGCACGTCAAGTTTTTAAGATACAGGATACCCTCCATTTTTCGTGAAAATCTTATAAAATATACACTTACATGACAATGAAGCAGAAATTAATCTGAATATACTAGAGTTATTTTCTTCCTACAATTGCTATTTATTGCTCAGTTTGGTCCATTGTTTTAGAAGTAGTAAAGTTTTGACTTGGAATGGTGAAACTGCCACAGATGTAACAAAACGAATCAGGGCTATTGAAGCACTTACGACGAGAAGATGAAGCCGCAGACATGATCGAATGGAAAGCAAAAAAGTACTTATGTCTATAAAAGAATAAATTCTGTTAACTGCTTGTCTACAAACAAGAACTCACAACAAAATTCGGAAAACGATAGCTATCTAGACCAGGGGTGGGCCATTTTCCCATGGGGCCACATTAGAAATTGGAATGGTTTCAGAGGGCCGGACTAATATAATTAAGGCTTCCCGCACACGACCGTGAAAACAGATCCATGTGCGAGGCCTGCTCTGTTCTATTCTGTGGTAAGTAGACTAGAACAGGACACAAGATGTCTGGAGCACAGGCACAAAGCCTTCCCATTGCTCCATCACAATCACATTCCCCATTGCAGCCCCCCTACAAACACAGTGCAACATTGCAGCCCCCCTACACACACAGTGCAACATTGCAGCCCCACTACACACAAAGTGCTACATTGCAGCCCCATTACACACAGTATACTTCCTATCGCACCCCCGCCCGCACAGTATAGTAACCATGGCGCTCCCCACAGCCCGACACTGAGTACTCACCTCTAAGCATCTTCTCCCAGTCAGTCAGGACAGTTATGACATCACCACGTGCGCGGGAGATGGGTGCACAACCTCCCACCACCTTGTCGCATGCGTTACCAAATAGCCTCGCATGGTCACATCAAGATATGCTGTAGAGAAAAAAACTTGACGTGATAGAAGAAAAGTAACTGCAGATTTGAGTTCAGCATGTCAATTTCAGTATTAAACAGCTCAAAAATTTAACTCAACAGAAATTTTTTTTTTTGTTCCCCTGTGTTATTAAATGTATGATTTTTCCTCCCCCACCAGCGTATGTGTGTTTTCTTCCTCTCCACACTCTAATACAGTCTGTGTGATACCTAATCCCTGTAGATTTTGTCATGTGTGCTCTTCTGTCTTTGTGCTTTCTCATGCAGACTTCTATGACGTACACAACTTTTTCCTCCATCTGCAGGTATCTGTTTGCTGTTAGAATATAGTATTTTAAAAGCAGCAACACAGCCAGCCATTTAATGGAGTTACACAAACTCTACAGCAACAAAATGGGAATTTTAATGAAGACTTTTTGTAAATTAGCTTACCTCCAATGAGAAAATAAAATAGTGTGTATAGCCAGGATCGACCCAAATATTCAAATTGAATGTGTTTTTATTTTACAAAATCTAACAAATGGAAATTTGTCTCAGACAAACTAAAATGGCCACTGCATTATACTCTGGGGTCCCGGCACTCCCCTCGTGATGTCATGCACCCAGGGTCACTGCTTTGGCCCACGGGCATCAGCTGGGATCCCGGGTGCGTGAGGAGGCGTAGAGAGAGATACTTTTGCTTAATTATAATTCTACAAAGAATTGGAGAAGATAAAGTAAATATTATGATATTTATATTTGGAAAGTAAATTTGTTTTATGTGGAAGGTTTGCTGTGCCAGGGTTGATACTGTTGGTTTGGCGCAGGTGCCTTCTAATCACAGCAAAGCACCTGCAGTCTATTCGGATGGTGTAAGAATTAGCTCTGCCTGAGTAACTTTACTGTTTTAGTTTAGCATTTGTTTAATTGTTTTAAAGGGGAGTTAAAATATTTTCTATCCAACAATATAAAAAGGCCTGTATTTATTACAAAGTGAGGAATATAGGTGCTGACCTAACAAAAAATAACTGTTATTTGACTATGAATACTGTGAGCTCATTGGTTAATTGAATCATAACCATAAAACTTGCCTAATATTTAACTCAATATTGTTTAGTTTCATATCCCAGGGAGGGTTTTAGACCCAGATCTTGTCTTGGTATTCCTAAATATAAGTATTGGTAAGATTCTTAATCCTACATGATCCTTCATTCTTATTTGTAAAATGGCTTTCCTGTGTATGTCGAATAGTTAGCAAAGATAGTTCTGTAGTTGTAAGGACCAGCACAAGGCATCTCTTATTGTGAATGAATAAATTCAGCAACTTATTGCTATACAACAAACACTTGAAAGAGTGAGATTGTTTTTCAATAATATGACTAAAATGTGTAGTCACAAATTGTTTACTTTTATTAGTCTTGATAATACTGTTTTTAATTTATAATGTTTAATTTACATCAAATGTTATATTAGATAGGTAATAAAATATTATTCATAAAATTCTAAGAATGTTGTATAAATATAAATCTATATGTATCTATAATCATTTCAAAAAAATGATTGCATCTAACAGTCAAAATCAGGGTTCCAACAGTGCCCTCCACCCCACCGTCCATTTCTTTAATGAGCAAAAAACACCAGCTACCTGAACACACCATCCCCACTGTAACACATGGTGGTGGCAGAATCATGCTATGGGGATGACTTTTATTCAGCAGGGACAGGAAAGCTGATCAGAGTTGATGGGAAGATGAATGGAGCTAAATACAGGTCAATCCTGGAAGAAAACCTGTTGAAGGCTTCCAAAAAAAACATAGGAATGACTGAATGGTAACAAAAATATATTTTTGTACCATATTAGCCAGTGGATATGAAACAAAGATTTTGAGTCTTCAGTAGTGGATACCTTTTTAATGGCTAACAAAAATGATGACAGATTGCAAGCTTTCGGGGCCACACGGTGGCTCAGTGGTTAGCAGTGGAGTCCTGGTGTTCAAATCCCGCCAAGGGCAAATAAACCATCTGCAAGGAGTTTGTATGTTCTCCCCGTGTTTGCATGGATTTCCATCCCATATTCCAAAAAGACATACTGATAGGGAAAAATGTACATTGTGAGCTCTATGTGGGGCTCACAATCTACATAAAAAAAAAAAAAAAAGATTGCAAGCTTTTGACACTACTAGGTCTCTTCATCAGGCATGGTATGACACAATTTCTGAAGGCATGCATATTTATACCCAAAAAGGCAAAGGAATCAAGTGACAAGTATTGGAAAGCAGTACACACACAAATAAATAAGTTGATCAGTTCAAAGGATGGCCCTCTGAGTTTTTATAGTCCCCTTGATTGGTGATGTGATAAATGTGGTATAAATGGTAAGAAATCTCACTATTCCTATCTTCCCTTCTTTTCTTTTTAACGCTCACCTCACTAACTTTTCAACTTCCTACACCACAATCATAACAAGGTTCAAGGAGGTCATAAAATTTTAAATTATATATATATTGTGAAGTGGAGAGGGGTATAGTGTGCAAGAACCGCTATTTTTCCAAAAAGACTGTTGCAGTATGCACAGGCGTTTAGCTTTTAGGTCTAGAGTAAAGTTCGGGCCAGTCTGGCAGTGCAATCCACTCCAGGCTTGGGAACTGACCAGCAGGGCTTTGTAAGTATCACAGGTAGGCTGGTTAGTGAGAGGAGAGAGACTGAAACACACACACTCAACCAGTCTGGGAAAGCTCTGCCAAAAAGGACGCTGTAAAAGTGCTGGGTATGTGTACACCTTGTTTATTTGTGAACCTTGTTTGTTAGGAGGTCAGCAGTAGGCTGACCCCCGGTTAGTGAGGGAATAACTCGTTTAGTAAGCCGCCAGAGAGGCGTATGTCTTTATTTTCATGTGTTTGTTTTGACATGCTGTGCAGCACTACCTGTACCTTTAAGCTTGTCCGCTGCAATAAAGACTGCTTTTGGGAAAGAAACCAGAGCTCCTGAATCTTCCATACCTCACAATATATAATAATAATAATAATAATAATAATAATTATATATATATATATATATATATATATATATATATATATATATATATATATATATAGTACTTAATTAAATCTAAATATTTTACTTAAAATAGTCTATATTTGTGCCAATATTTCTTTAGCTTGTGGCATCCCTGAAGTAAGAGTGCAATTAACGAACCTGCTTTTAGGGAATAGTTTTTTATTGGTCAGAGTATTCCACTGGAATCAACAACTGAATAAGTATTTCTACTTGAGGCAGATAATGATTCCTTACCTCTTCTCACTCTTTATGTTAATTTTCCTCAATCAGTAAATTATTTCCTACTACTTTCAGCTACTTCTTTTTCCTGTCTATGTCTATATAATTTATTCCATGGAAAAAAGCTTTTAAAGTATCCCACACTATTTGGGGTTATACAGTCCTATGAAAAAGTTTGGGCACCCCTATTAATCTTAATCATTTTTAGTTCTAAATATTTTGGTGTTTGCAGCAGTCATTTCAGTTTAATATATTTAATAACTGATGGACACAGTAATATTTCAGGATTGAAATGAGGTTTATTGTACTAACAGAAAATGTGCAATATGCATTAAACCAAAATTTGACCAGTGCAAAAGTATGGGCACCTCAGCAGAAAAGTGACATTAATATTTAGTAGATCCTGCTTTTGCAAAGATAACAGCCTCTAGTCACTTCCTGTAGCTTTTAATCAGTTCCTGGATCCTGGATTAAGGTATTTTGGACCATTCCTCTTTACAAAATAATACAAGTTCAGTTCAGTCTGATGGTCGCCGAGCATGGACAGCCCGCTCTCAAATGATCTGAAAACAAAGATTGTTCAACATAGTTGTTCAGGGTAAGGATACAAGAAGTTGTCTCAGAGATTTAACCTGTCAGTTTCCACTGTGAGGAACATAGTAAGGAAATGGAAGACCACAGGGACAGTTCTTGTTAAGCCCAGAAGTGGCAGGCCAAGAAAAATATCAGAAAGGCAGAGAAGAAGAATGGTCAGAAGAGTCAAGGACAATCCACAAACCACCTCCAAAGAGCTGCAGCATCATCTTGCTGCAGATGGTGTCACTGTGCATCGGTCAACAATACAGCGCACTTTGCACAAGGAGAAGCTGTATGGGAGAGTGATGAGAAAGAAGCCGTTTCCGCAAGCACACCACAAACAGAGTCGCCTGAGGTATGCAAAAGCACATTTGGACAAGCCAGCTTCATTTTGGAAGAAGGTCCTGTGGACTGATGAAACAAAGATTGAGTTGTTTGGTCATACAAAAAGGTGTTATGCATGGTGTCCAAAAAAAACAGCATTCCAAGAAAAACACTTGCTATCCACTGTAAACTTTGGTGGAGGTTCCATCATGCTTTGGGGCTTTATGGCCAATGCCGGCACCGGGAATCTTGTTAAAGTTGAGGGTCACATGGATTCCACTCAGTATCAGCAGATTCCTGAGAATAATGTTCAAGAATCAGTGATGAAGTTGAAGTTACGCCGGGGATGGATATTTCAGCAATACAAGGTCCAAACACTGCTCCAAATCGACTCAGGCATTCATGCAGAGGAACAATTACAATGTTCTGGAATGGCCATCCCAGTCCCCAGACCTGAATATCATTGAATATCTGTGGGATGATTTGATGCTCGGCGACCATCAAACTTAACTGAACTTGAATTGTTTTGTAAAGAGGAATGGTCCAAAATACCTTCATCCAGGATCCAGGAACTGATTAAAAGCTACAGGAAGCGACTAGAGGCTGTTATCTGTGCAAAAGGAGGATGTACTAAATATTAATGTCACTTTTCTGTTGAGGTGCCCATACTTTTGCACCGGTCAAATTTTGGTTTAATGCATATTGCACATTTTCTGTTAGTACAATAAACCTCATTTCAATCCAGAAATACTACTGTGTCCATCAGTTATTAGATATATCAAACTGAAATGGCTGCTGCAAACACCAAAATATTTAGAACTAAAAATGATTAAGATTAATAGGGGTGCCCAAACTTTTTCATAGGACTGTATATAAAAAGTTAATTCATCACACCAACTTGTTTTAATTCACACAATTCAAACAATGGGGCAGATTCCAGAAAAATGGACAATTCTTAATGATGAATGATCAGACCACGCGTTTCACAATTGACTTTTTTCTTGAAAGAACTTGATGAGTTTTGGATTAACAAAAAAATGTTCCCTTGTAGATTAGTTAATCTCCATAGACCAGGTCATCCTAACCAAATCTATACAGTCTATTTCATTCTTTTTTTACCAGCAAATCCAACTCTATTGAGATAATCCTCTATAGTAGCAATGAAATCCAACATAAGAAATATTGGAAGATTTTCACAACTCATTGAACATAATCAGTACTTGGGGTCAGACATGTGGGGAATGTGAATTCTTGCAATAACCAAAGTGACAAGTTATCACAAAGTGATATGCTAACTAGCCTATCAGTGTCTATGTGTGACCAAGTGACTATCCAGTGGGGAAGGTGAATTGTAGCCTTTCAACTCTTTTGTTAACACATTGTGAAATTGTGCTGAATTGGTTTCAAGACAAATGAGAATCTTTCACCAAATTGGAGAGCAGTTGAGTGATAAAAAATGGGCTAAAAATGTCTCTGCCTGGGACCAATAAAAAATACTAAAGGGTCAGGCACTGCCTGGAGTGAAATAGCAACCTTTCAGAGGTGAACAAATTAAATCATACTGAACAGACTTCAGAGAAAACTCTGATAATACCTTGTTCGACACGAAAACAACCTTAAGTCCCAAACTATACAGTCTAAAAATTTTGTATTAAATGCATTTTTAAGAATCTATTTCCAATGAAACAGAACCATTTTTTTCAGTAGATTATTAGAATAATTTTTCCCGATACTTTAGCATTTAAATACAATCAAATTCTAAGAACCTGTAGTAAAACGTATGGTTAACCCCATGTCTATTCCACAAAACTATATACAGTGAGGTATCTTTGTAACAACTATAGGCAAACGCTTTTGTATAACCTGAAGCAAGAGAAGTATTACAGTGCTAGGGTCCCTTTACCTATGGATTGTATTGCAGTATCATTGTTGGACTTCGTAGTACAGACTGCACTTTCTTTAGTGCAACAACGCATCAGATTTTGGCTAAAGGTTTCCCTATGAGCTAAGGCCTGAGTGAGCTAATCAGGACCCCTAAACATCTACCAACAATCTAATATTTGCAATTGTATACAATAAAGCCCAGGTAACCTAACAGTCCTCAATTTTATGCTACTGCCTATAGGGTAAAAATCACCCGTAAGTATGATTTTTAGGGAGGTCCATTATTTTGGGGCTTAAATTTAGAACATCTGGTTCAATAGTTCAAACAGGTGTCTAGCTATTGTCACTCTGCCACTTTTTGTGCATATTGTATTTCATTGTTGCATTATGATTAGAGATGAGCGAGTAGTGAAATATTCAAGATTCGATATTCATTTCGAGTAGATCCTCAATATTCGACTACTCGATCGAATATTGAATCCCATTATAGTCTAAGGGAAAAAATGCTCATTTCAGGAGAAACCACTATTTGACTAAAGGAGAGTCACCAAGTCCACGAGTAGCAGGAGGAGAGTGTTTAGGAGGAGCAAAGTACAGTTGTGGAGTGTTGAGGAGGAGCGCTGTGCAGTTAAAGCGCACGGACCCCATAGACTATAACGGAGTCCATGTGCTTGCAGCGCACTGCCCGCACGAGTGATTCTTGCGGGAAGTGCGTGGCAAGTACACGGACCCCATTATAGTCTGGTTATGCGGGAGCTGACTTTTTCTCATAGGAATGCATTGATGAGCGTTGACTAGCCGAATGCTACACATTGTACAGCGTTTGGCCAATCAACACTGGTTCTGCCGGAGGCTCGCCTGTGACGAGGCAGAGTCTAAGATCAGACCACAATGGAGACTGCTGTGGTCCAATCTTAGACTCCGCCTCCTCACAGACGAGCCTCCGGCAGAACCAGCGTTAATTGGCCGAATGCTGTACACTGTATAGTATTTGGCCAATCAACGCTGGTCAATGCATTCCTATGAGAAAAAGTCAGCTCCCGCATAACCACAAGCTGCCAGCTCTCCCGACTAGCAAAGACGAGCCTGCTGCAGAACCAGCATTGATTGACCCAATCAACGCTGGTTCTGAATCGAATTTTTACTGCAAATAGGAGTAGTATTCGACGGAGTACGAGTAATACAAATACACCAAATACAAATGTGATTTATTAGCATTACCAAAGAATAAGACATTTGGTGTTGCCAAAGAAAAAAGGAGGTTGGGGTGGTGGAAGGGGGTGGGTCCGGGGTCCGTGAGTTGGGGGTTTGAGTTTCCTTAGGGTCTCGTTGTTCTTGTTTGGGGCGTGTGGGTATCAGTGAGTATGGTATAGGCGGGTGATGGGGGGGGCTTAGTGGTCTTTTGGGTGGTGGGTGGGGGTTTAATAGTCCATGGGGGGTGGGGGGTTTGATAGTCTATGCATCTCATCTTCCTCTTGGTGACAGCTGGACACGTATTGGGCAGAGATCTTCACAGTGGCCTCTTCTTCTCCCAGTAGGATGTAGAGTTTCCTCTTCCCGTCTGCAGATGTGAAGTCTGGGATGTGGGCAGAGAGTCTTTGGTAGTAGACGGCCCGCTGAGTATTTGGTGCAGTATAGCAGGAAGTGGGTCTCATCTTCTAGGGCCCCTAGTAGGACCGTAGTATTCGATGAATACCTACTCGATCGAATACTACTTGCTCATCTCTAATTATGATATGTAATATTTTACAATGCATACCTCTAATTGATGTTACTGTACAGGCCTACAGTGGCATACATCACCTATAGGGTTCCATTATAAATTAAATGTATACGGCACAGTATAGGTTTTTTTTAGATGGTCCTCTGTATATAATAGTGCATACCACGCCTATAAAGACAAAAATGACACCTTTTTGGTCTGAACAGGTCACTGGAACCATATGGACACCTTTGACCCACAGATATGTGCACCCTTAACACCAAATTTGTTTCAGGACTCCAATTGCTCAGCAATCAAATATAATACAAATTTAGCAACAAAACTTTTGAAAGGCTACAAGTGACAACACAATTGCTGAGTGACTGCTCATAGACACACATAGGATATCCCTTAATGATGCTCACACAAAATAGTGTTGTCTTGAAAAGCAAATCATTTTATGACACATGCAATATCTAGATAAAGCCAGTAATAAAGAAAGGTAAGGAAGAACCCATTACTATATAGAGGAAGCTTTTACTGGCATATATGCTAATCGCAGGGTTGTGACCAATGTGCACTCAGACTTCATATAACCATACTTACTTTCAGAGGTACAGCTTGTAATTTTGTAACCTTTTGAAACCTTCTGAAGTTACTATTCTGTATATCTCAATCACTATACCAACTTACCAGTGCCTTAGTGAAAACATATTTATTTTACCCTTATTACTATATTTAATATATAGCAATTAAGTGACTTAAACCTCAGCAACTGAAAACTTCTTTATGCACTGAGACCTAGGGCTGTGCAGTAAACAAAATTTCCTCGAGTCTATAAACTGGAACTTTGCAATAATTTATATATAATCATGTATATATGCAACATCCATTTACTTTTGCCTTTAGGGGTAATAATTATTTTGGGGAATAATATGCAGTACAGTGCAGTATGGAGGCCTGCAGAGTTTGTCCACAAGCTGCAGCTTTAATTCATTCCTGTTTACTGGTTATAAATAATACACAAGTTTTCCGATTTTCCGCACATACTGTATGCGCTAATGCTAATTCAACCAAAGGAAATTAAAAAAGTCTGTTTCTGTCATTATGTTTGCTCTTTTTTAATCTATTAATATAATAAGCTTTGTTTGGCCTCATTATACATAGTGCAAAATTCATGCTGGTAATTTATGGAAGTTAAATCCATAAAGATAAAATAAATCACATTCCTAATTTAAAGACGCACTTTAAACACTTCTTAAACACTTCCAGCTATAATAAAAATGATTTCTCTAAATGTATACTTACCAGAGAGTGAGTAGGTCACAAAATATATCTGACCTTAACCACAATAACATTTCAAATGCCTAACCTTTACCATCGATATTTCTAGAGAGTTCCACGGTGTGCTCTATATTTCTCTAAAAAGTAATATCTTTATCCATAATGGTGTAATAAAAATGGATAGTGGAAAAGGGAAAACATAAATTACTTATATTACTACCATGCTGATAAAATCCATTTAAAAATATCCGCCTTGGACTTTCAATGTTTTCATCTTGGTGAATTATATATAAAGACAGTGCTTTCTTTTTTTGGTAATGTTATTATTTGTCTTTTAGATTCCGCTGAAAATTTCACATAGACTACAAGTATCCATAGTGAGGCTAATAAATACAAATAGAAACGCTCTATTTTAAAATAATTTATTGCAAATATTTTTTGAGGGGGATGGGTTCCCCTTAGGGACAGTGACCTAAAGGCAAAAGGAGTCTTAAAATCAATTTGGAAGGTATTAATTGTACAACTCAAATTCCTCTTAAAAGGTTTGGACTATGACTTATAGCATTGCTACATTCCAACAGGTGGCTATGGGGATATAGCTGTCTAAAAGAGGGTTAATTCGATTGCAGATGGGATTGCAGTTTTGGAATTGAATGTTTAAAATTCCGACAGCACAGTTACAATAATAAGCTATTGTCACTGATGTAAATATACATCATGGATTGGCTGCTTGAAAGACTTTATGATATACAATAACAGTAAGACCACACATTTGCTGACAGGCCACCACTGTAACAACCAGAATCATGTCATCAGATTTTCTTCATCTAAATAACATTCTGAATAAGAGACCAGAATTTGATTCTTGATCTAATTTTATTAAGTGCAAGCTGAAGACCCAACTTTGCACAGGTATATTTCATTCTTTGTTTGTGTAGTGGCCCCATAAGAATTAGCACTGGTCTATTTTGTATATCCTTTGGGTGTAGTTTAAATACATTTCAATTTGTAAGAATGCTGACATCTAGTATGGCAGTCCAGTATAGGTGTAGTATATTTATTGCTGTGTTGTTATGGAAACCTGGTAAATGAAATGTGAAGTTATATTGGCTGATACATGGCATACAACTGATTATTTAAGGACCTGCAAACTGCTAAATAGCTTTCTTTCTATGGAAACATGGTGTAAAGCTGTATGTATGTCAAGAATGAAGAACCTGCAAGTTTCTATAGGTCCATAAGCATCATGTATATCAGTTTGTAAAACCTGCGAGTGGTTGTTATAGAAACCTAGAGTAACGCTGTGTATATGTGACCTTGTGTAAGAGTGTCATCCACAGCACCCTGACCCTTTAAAGCTAACCTACAGTGGTGAAGACAAATGGCTGGGTTGTTATGGAAACCTGGAGTAAAACTGTGTGCATGTGGAGATTAAGTGTATGTGAGATTCTATTGGCTGATAAGGGACATGTGACCGTATGGCAGTTGGACTATGAGTGAAAGACTTGCAGGCTTCTATTAGCTGATGCATGTCATTTTTTAGGAATACTGTATCTCAGGAAGAGTATATCCTAGTGAACTGAGAGACGGTCTAAGACCTTCCCAGATACCTGATGTACCTGTGTGTCAAATTTGTTAAAGGACAGTCCAGTCATTTGTTCATGCATAAAGAACAGACAGACAGACAGAAACTCACTATTATACATTTATAAGAGACTAGCAGGAGGACCCGGCTTTGCACAGGTATATTTAATTTTTTGTTTGTGTAATAGCCCCATAAGAATTTTCCAATTTTGCACTGGTGTATTTTGTATATTGTTTGTGTGTGTCCATAAGCATCATGTGACCATGTGTATCTCATTTTGAATATCAGTGAAAAACCTGCGATCGGTTGTTATGGAGACCTGGAGTAAAGCTGTGTGTATGTGACCTTGTGTAACAGTGTCATTCACAGCGCCCTGACCCTTTAAGGCTGACATAAAGTAGTGAAGAAAAATGGCTGGGTTGCTATGGAAACCTGAAGTAAAACTGTAATATGCGGTACTCTCTTAAGAGCCCTGTATCTAATCCTCCAGTGTGTGGTACTGAGTGCTGACACGCGTATCTATTCCCCTGGCATGTGGTACTGTAGGGAGTGGTATGTATCTAATCCTATAGCGTGTGGTACTGTGTGCAGTGGCATGTATCTAATCCTCCCTTGTGTGGTATTGTGTGCATTGGTGCATATCTAGACCTCTGGCGACTGGTATTGTGTGCAGTGGCGCATATCTAATCCTCTGCCATGTGGTTTTGTGAGAAGATGCATGTATCTAATCCTCTGGCGCTTGGTACTGTGTGCATACGGGCGTATCTAATCCCCAGGCTTGTGGTACTCTGAGCAGACATGTGTATTTAATCGTCCAGAGAGTGGTACTGTGTGTTGACTTGTGTATCTAATCCTCCAGCGTGTGGTACTGTGTGAAGACGCGTGTATCTAATCCTCCGGTATTGTGTAAAGACGTGTGTATCTAATCATCCAGCATGTGGAACTATGCGCAGATACAGTCCTATGAAAAAGTTTGGGCACCCCTATTAATCTTAATCATTTTTTGTTCTAAATATTTTGGTGTTTGCAACAGCCATTTCAGTTTGATATATCTAATAACTGATGGACACAGTAATATTTCAGGATTGAAATGAGGTTTATTGTACTAACAGAAAATGTGCAATATGCATTAAACCAAAATTTGACCAGTGCAAAAGTATGGGCACCCTTATCATTTTATTGATTTGAATTCCCCTAACTACTTTTTACTGACTTACTGAAGCACAAAATTGGTTTTGTAACCTCAGTGAGCTTTGAACTTCATAGCCAGATGTATCCAATCATAAGAAAAGGTATTTAAGGTGGCCAATTGCAAGTTGATCTCCTATTTGAATCTCCTCTGAAGAGTGGCATCATGGGCTACTCAAAACAACTCTCAAATGATCTGAAAACAAAGATTGTTCAACATAGTTGTTCAGGGGAAGGATACAAAAAGTTGTCTCAGAGATTTAACCTGTCAGTTTGGAAGACCACAGGGACAGTTCTTGTTAAGCCCAGAAGTGGCAGGCCAAGAAAAATATCAGAAAGGCAGAGAAGAAGAATGGTGAGAACAGTCAAGGACAATCCACAGACCACCTCCAAAGAGCTGCAGCATCATCTTGCTGCAGATGGTGTCACTGTGCATCGGTCAACTATACAGCGCACTTTGCAC
Source organism: Leptodactylus fuscus (assembly GCF_031893055.1). Lineage (NCBI taxonomy): Eukaryota > Metazoa > Chordata > Amphibia > Anura > Leptodactylidae > Leptodactylus > Leptodactylus fuscus. Next base: position 65,283,983 of record NC_134268.1, on the reverse strand, counting down.
AAATAGAAGCTGTATGGGATAGTGATGATTAAGAAGCCGTTTCTGCACGTACGCCACAAATAGAGTTGCCTGAGGTATGAAAAAGCACATTTGGACAAGGCAGCTTCATTTTGGAAACAAAAATTGAGTTGTTTGGTTATAAAAAAAGGCGTTATGCATGGCGTCCAAAAAGAAACAGCATTCCAAGAAAAATACATGCTACCCACTGTAAAATTTGGTGGAGGTTCCATCATGCTTTGGGGCTGTGTGGCCAATGCCGGCATCGGGAATCTTGTTAAAGTTGAGAGTCGCATGGATTCCACTCAGTATCAGCAGATTCTTGAGAATAATGTTCAAGAATCAGTGACGAAGTTGAAGTTACGCCGGGGATGGATATTTCAGCAAGACAATGATCCAAAACACCGCTCCAAATCCTCAGGCATTCATGCAGAGGAACAATTACAATGTTCTGGAATGGCCATCCCAGTTCCCAGACCTGAATATCATTGAACATCTGTGGGATGATTTGAAGCGGGCTGTCCATGCTCGGCGACCATCTAACTTAACTGAACTTGAATTGTTTGTCCAAAATACCTTTATCCAGGATCCAGGAACTGATTAAAAGCTACAGGAAGCGACTAGAGGCTGTTATCTTTGCAAAAGGAGGATCTACTAAATATTAATGTCACTTTTCTGTTGAAGTGCCCATACTTTTGCACCGGTCACATTTTGGTTTAATGCATATTGCACATTTTCTGTTAGTACAATAAACCTCATTTCAATCCTGAAATATTACTGTGTCCATCAGTTATTAGATATATCAAACTGAAATGGCTGTTATAAACACCAAAATATTTAGAACTAAAAATGATTAAGATTAATAGGGGTGCCCAAACTTTTTCATAGGACTGTATGCGTATCTAATGCTGCGGCATGTGTAACTGTGTATAGACGCACGTATCTAATCCTGTGGCGTGTGGAACTGTGTGCAGACGCGTGTATCTAATCCTCTGGAATGTGGTACTGTGTGTTGACTTGTGTATCTAATCCTCCAGCGTTTGGTACTGTGTGCATACGCATGTATCTAATCCTCCGGTGTGTGGTACTGTGTGCTGACATGCATATCTAATCCTCTGGCGTGTAGTATTGTGTGCAGACGCATGTATCTAACCCTCCCCGTGTGGTATTGTGAGCAGTATTGTGTATCTAACCCTCCGCTTTGTGGTATTCTGTGCAATGGCACGTATCTAATCCTCCATTGTGTAGTATTGTCTAAAGACATGCTTATCTAATCCTCTGGCATGTGGAACTGTGTGCAGACGTGCATATCTAATCCTGCGACATGTGGAACTGTGTATAGACACACGTATCTAATCCACCAGCATGTAGAACTGTGTGAAGATGCATGTATCTAATCCTCTGGTGTGTGGTACTGTGTGAAGACTCGTGTATCTAATCCTCTGGCATGTGGAATTGTGTGTAGATGTGCATATCTAATCCAGTGGCGTGTGTAACTGTGTGCATTGGTGCATATCCAATCCTCCGGCATGTGGAATTGTGTGCAGTGGCATGTGGTTTGTTTTGGCTAATGGGGGTCAGGGTGTTGGGAAGGCTGTATTTCCGGAATGGTACGTCTGAGTGAGTTGGATTCTTGTCTTAAACCTTCCTGGACACCTGAAGTATCTGTGTGCCAAATTTGGTGAAGATTGGTCCAGTCTTTTGGTCGCGCATATAGAAAAGATAGACAGACAGACAGACAAGAATTCATTTTTATAATATAGAGAGACTAGCAGGAGGACTCGGCTTCGCACAGGTATATTTCATTTTTTGTGTAGTGGCCCCATAAGAATTGCCCAGTTTTGCACTGGTGTATTTTGTATGTTTATGTGTGTATCCATAAACTTCATCTGATCATATTTATCTCAGTTTAGATATCAGTGAAAAACCTCTGATTGTTTGTTATGGATACTTGGAGTAAATCTGTGGGAATATGACCTTTTGTAACAGTGTCATACACAGCGCCCTGCTCCTTTAAAGCTGACATACAGCAGTGAAGAAAAATGGCTGGGTTGCTATGGAAACCAGGAGTAAAGTTCTGATGTGTGGTACTGTGTGTAGAGCTGCGTATCTTATCCTCCTACATGTGGTACTGTGTGCTGAGGCACATATCTAATCTTCCGGGGTGTGGTACTGTGTGCAGAGGTGCGTATCTAATCCTCTGGCATATGGTACTGTGTGAAGAGATGCATATATAATCCTCCGGGGTGTGGAACTGTGTGTAGACATGTGTATCTAATCCTCCAGCGAGTGGTACTGTTTGCTGAGCCATGTATCTAATCCTCTGATATGTGTATCTCAGTTTGGATATCCGTGTTGTATTGTGCATGTGGAGTGACTGTGTGTATGGTAGGTGGAATATGAGTGAAAGACTTGCAAGTTTGTATTGGCTAATGCCAGTCATTGTTTTGGGAATACTGTATCTTTGGAACGATACGTTCAAGCAAGTTGAGGCCTCATCTTAAACCTTCCTGGAAACCTGAAGTATCTGTGTGCCAAATTTGGTGAAGATCGGTCCAGTCGTTTCGTTGCGCATAAAGAACAGACAGACAGAAACTCATTTTTATAATAGAGAGATGCCAAGGTTTATTAGAGCATCATAACTTTATTAATATCTAATTAATTCATTTTTTCTTACTTATATAGAACCAACATACTCTGCAGCACTTTACAGACATTGTCAGTCACCGTACCATATAGGGCGCACAATCTAATTTCCTTATCAGTATGTGTTTGGTGTGTGGGAAACTACCTTGAGGAAAATCATAGACAAATCCAGTAATATTCCTTTGTAATAAAGAACCAGATCAATTGTGGGCAGTAGTATTTCAGAGGTAAGTACATATCAGAGAAGCTTAAAAAAAGTTCTGTCTTATTATTTCCATTTCTATCCTAAGTGCTACATTGAGGTTCACCATGTGTATATCTTGAATTCTTTTTGGTCTTATATTTTTTTGTTTTATTGTGGATGTTGTCATTTTAACATATGGTGGTGTGTTTTAACTCTAATTTCTTCCTTTCGTATCCTCTTTGTAGGCTGTCATTGTACTGTGACATTGCACAAGTAGAAAAAGTTCCAGCACAGAGGGCAATATTCAATAAAATTTAACGTTTATTCAGGAAACATATTCCATGTAAAAAAATAAATAAAAAGAAGAAAAACCGAAAAAGCAGAAAAAAACATGCATCAGACAAGGGGAATCAGAAAATGGCCAAACTCACATTACGTGTGTGTGTGGCATCCCAACACAAGAAGCCTACGCATTTCGGGATATCTATCCCTTACTCATGGCGATACACAAATGAGCAGTATGGTGTCTATTTATAACGATGCCTACAGGTGAACAATCAAAGGTAATTAACACACAACAACAAGTAATTAAAACCAAATACAAAAGGGAGGGATCACACACATATGTTGACATATATATGAAGACATAAACCAAGAAAAACTTTACTATATTCAAACTGCATAGAATTGCATATACGTACATACATTGACGCCAAGACTAAACATCGGGATAGATATCCCGAAACGCGTAGGCTTCTTGTGTTGGGATGCCACACACACACGTAATGTGAGTTTGTCCATTTTTTGATTCCCCTTGTCTGATGCATGTTTTTTCAGCTTTTTCGGTTTTTCTTCTTTTTATTTTTTACATGGAATATGTTTCCTGAATAAACGTTAAATTTTATTGAATATTGCCCTCTGTGCTGGAACTTTTTCTACTTGTGCAATATTACTTACCTTAACCGGAGGACTTTAGTTTCTGTGCACTTAGGGATTATAATCAGTGCAGTTAATTTGCCTTTGGAAGCTGTGGATACCCTTTGTATGCTTATTGTACTGTGACACCTTAAGACCTATGGGGGTAGTTTAGTGCACTGCTTGCACATTATTTAGCTACTGGGATGGTGGTTTTCATTATGTTGCACTTTATATTAATTAATCATTTTGTTATGATACAATATTATTTACACTGAAATACTATATTTAATAAGATTTAAAATATGTATTTTTTCAGTTTTTGTGTATTTGTATTACATATTTTTCACATATAATTTTACAAATTATGATGCACCATCTGTATTGCATTGTACTCCATTGTACTATGCATTTTGTTTTATTTATTCACTTTACTTTTTTTCTATTTTTCTATCTTGTCATTTGCACTTCACATCACATTGTGCACAATACACTTATTTAATATTTCTTTCAGACTTTCCCCCTCCCTTATAATTAATTTGTTTACTTAATTCCTCTTCAATATTTTTTAATATGTTGAATATGGTGTTGTCAGGGGAATTTGGCGCCATCTATTGGTAACATAATAGCAACACAGCATATCTGTAGTTAGTGGATAAGGTGCAAGGTGCACCGCTATGTAGCACACCTCCGCTGTTAGGGGCATGTGGACATGGTGATGCTACCCATCTCTGAGGTCCCCACCCTCATTATCTTATCTGATATGCACATGGCTTTGGTGCTTAACATGGTGGACTTCCCTAAATCATGTCATTCTCACATCATCACGTCATTTGCGTAATGACATCACCTTGAGCCTATGCCAAAACACAGCGTTTCAGCTTTCCAGTGTGTTAGTGGTACGGTTATTTATTTCTTATTTATTCTGGTTACTCTCATCTGCACATTGTGCAAATAACAGAACAGAAAAGCTCAGGGTTCAAAAAGCCTGCATTCATTTTAGCTAAGTGTTTATATATATATATATATATATATATATATATATATATATATATATATATTGAATATGAGTAGAGAAGAGCAAAAAAGGAAAAATTCAAATATAAACCAGTGTGGGAAATAAACACAGGTACAGTTTGCTATACGGGGCCTTGGTCTAAAAATCAAGCTTGTAATATATCCTATTATCTCCATAAGCAGTATGGGTGATGTATAGAGATGAGCGAGTAGTATTCGATCGAGTAGGTATTCGATCGAATACTACGGTATTCTAAATACTCGTACTCAATCGAATACCACCTATTCAAATGGAAAAATTCGATGCAGAACCAGCGTTGATTGGCCAAATGCTGTACAGTCGGCCAATCAACGCTGCTTCTTCTCCTACCTTTAGAAGTCTTCTCCACGCAGCGTCCCCGCTGTGTCTTCCGGCTCTGAATTCACTCTGCCAGGCATTGGGCCTGGGCAGAGCCGACTGCGCATGCCCGCGCTACAAGAAAATGGCCGCTTTGACTGTAAGCGGCCATTTTCTTGTAGTGCGGACATGCGCAGTCGGCTCTGCCCAGGCCCGATGCCTGGCAGAGTGAATTCAGAGCCGGAAGACGCCGCGAGGACGCTGCACGGAGTAGACTTCTCGGAGAATCCAGCCCGACCCTCACTCGTGGACTTGGTAAGTTCTATTTGATCGAATGTTGCCTACCCCTGAAACGAGCATTTTTCCCCCATAGAGTATAATAGGATTCGATATTCGATTCGAGTAGTCAAATATTGTGGGGCTACTCGAAACGAATATCGAATATCGAACATTTTACTGTTCGCTCATCTCTAGTGATATATGATATTGCGAAGGTCTGCATATGAATTTATTTACCTATATCCAGAAAATGTTAGTGAAACCATTCTCTAAATACTAAACCCAAAATAGACACAAGAGTTAGAGTTTCATGTAAAGTAAACACTTCATCTTTATTTTATACCAATATTAAAATCTTCCACAATTAGATACACCTCAAAAAGATAGGAACTAACATTAACACCAACATTCGCTACCAAAAGTAATTTACTTTTTATGATGGAATTCAATATTTTCATCTAAGGGTGCATTCACACTGAGTAAACGCTAGCTTATTTTGTAGAGTAAAATTACAATTGCTATCCCATTGACTTCAATGATATTTTTTTACGCCTGTAAAAATACGCTTGTAAAAATACGCCTGTAAAAATACGCCTGTAAAATGTCATTGAAGTCAATGGGATAGCAAAATTTACAAGTGTAATTTTACTCTACAAAATAAGCTAGCGTTTACTCAGTGTGAATGCACCCTTACAAGATTTCCAACATTTCCCATATGTACAGTTAAATTGTATCATTTATGGAATCCACCTCCTCTTGGGAAATACATTACTCGAGATTCTCCCATAAGTCACCTATTACAAGAAATGGCACAATCCCTCCAACATAATAAACAACGGAAAGTGTTTGCATGCATGAAAAGCTGGACTGGTGCATATAAAGCTCATAGCTATAGAGGTAACTACTAGAGATGAGCGAATGGCGTTCGATCAAATTGGTAATTCGATCGAATATCAGGCTGCTCGAGATATTTGATTCCTATTGAATACCACGTGGCAAATGCACTAAAAATTCGTATCCCCTCGGAAAAAGTAATTGGATGGCTAAATCAGGTGACCTCCACTTTATACGAATGGTGGATTTCAGATTCGGTTCATATGGGGCTCACAATCTACATAAAAAAAAATAAAAAATCAGCTGGTTCTACTGATAGTCTATGAAAATATGTCTCACTACTAAGGTGCCGCACAAGAAACATTGCATGATGGGTGAGACCAGTGAGCTCATGCGCTGGAGATCTGCCCACATTTAGTTTGATATGCACATTCTTGCCCGTATTAAGAATGTCTGACAGCTAACATGGCTAATCATCTTTTTGTCATTTTAAGATGTATAATTAAAAGTTACATTTTATATTTAATCGGAGTTGCTGGAGGATCTGCTTTTTTCCATTTGAATACCTGTTGCACTCATGGAGTAGAGTGTGTGTTGTGCACCCCGAATCAATCTCAAAGCTGACAGATATCAAGAAGGAGGTGAGCAGAACTATATTTTTTCTATTTATTGAAATGGCTAACTCTGCCTTTGACTTGATTTGGTCCCCTTGGAATACCTACTCACATTGCAGGGCTCTGACCATCCCATCTCACCATCCCGACCCTGTTCTCTCCCTTTTTGTTTACTACCCCTTGTCTTTTTATTTTATTTGGTATGCAGTTTTATCTACAATTTACTTTCTGCAGTGATTTTATTAGTGTATTGTTTTGTACTCTGAATTTAATGGCTCTAGTAAAAATGTTAATAACACACAATGTTAATAACTTTTGCAACCTTAGGCTGTATTCACACAGAGTAACGCCAGGCGTTTTTTGTGTGCTTTTTGCACACAGCGCCGCACTATTATGCGGTGGCGTTGCCCGGCGTTAACGCGGCGCAACGCGGCGCTAAGTGCAAAAAACACACAAAAAACGCCTGGCGTTACTCTGTGTGAATACAGCCTTATTGCTGCAAAGCATACTGATGGTATTGGTTTCTGTGGTTACTGGAAAACATTATTATAAGAGTTCTCCAATAGATAGGGACGACCGGTGTAGACCTACAGAAAGACCGGGTACAATTGTTTCAAAGAAACCAATAACTAAAGTGTTCAACATCCACATAGTCATGGCATTAAAAAAACAAAAATGGCTGTTTCTTTCCAGTACCACCTCAATTTTTCATTCAATAGTATTCTATGAATTATATGCATCTCAAAATGATAGCAATAAAGATGTTATCTTACTCCTCAAATATTACATGATATGGCAACATAAAACATCATACTTTGTGAAATGTGATGAAATTGCAAAATTGTGAAATTGAAAACAATGTAAAATCAGTGGTAGAAATGTCACTTTGTCCTCTATTCTCTCCCACTGTAGAAAGTCAATAATTTAGTTCTTGTCTATTGTACTTGTCTTGTTGATGTATGTAGAATATTTATATTGAATTAATGGTGCTATAAAATTGCTACTAATAATAATTATGTATGTACAGACTCCAAAGTAGATCCAATAAAAACTACAATACAGTGTTAGGATGGGGTCCCGCAGGCTTCCCGTTCAGCGCATAGCGCCACCTGCGGGCCAATCCAAACCTCGCCCTCGGCGTCGTGCAGTCAGATGTCTGGAGTCTAAGTCCAGCTTTCGGCCCACCGAGCATGCTCAGACATTTTGTAGCCGCTCAGAGGCTAAGTCCCATTTTGCCCGCACTGAGCATGATCAGTGATGTCATGCCACCGCCCCTGTTGGGAGGGGACTAGCCTTTATCTAGTGTGAGCCGACGCCTGCCCGGTGCTCATACTTTTACTAAAATTGAGACAGGAGGTCAGGGTTAGGTTCCTGTGAATGAAAGGTTGTCAGATCAAGGATCTAAGCTAGGATTCCTTGGCTCTGCCAGTGGGAATCACCTAAGCCTATTGTACTATCCATTTATATTGTTGCTCCCAAGCTGTTTAGGAGCCGTTTGTGTTACTGACCAGGGGTGACGTTTAACCCCTGGCAGCCTTTTCTGTGCAGCAGGCTGAAGCTTGTACTAGTGCCTATTACTTTGCTGTGTTTTAGCAGAGGTCTTGTGCAAGGCTTCATTCTGCTTCACCCAGCGGCTTTGCACAGGTGCACTCTCCCGGTGAGGTTAACTGGTGAGAGTGTGTTTGCAGTTAATTCACACCAGAACCACACAAACACCACGGCCAGTGCAGTTAACTGGTGGTTAGCCTTTCAGGCACATGGCCGCCCCTTCCCCCTGGGGCTTGTGGACCTCACTGCAGGGTCTGCAGTCCAGCGGTTCTGCATTGTAAAATATTATTTTCATATATATATATAGACAGAACCGAGACACACAGTCAAGTCATCATCATACTTTTATGTCAGAAATGTTGCAAAGTGTAAGAAGTCTAAACCAAATAATTTTTATATTACGTCTGATCATTTTTGTCAGTGTGCTTACAGCATATAAACACAGAAAAGAAAGTCATTGGAAGAAGAATGCGTAGTCCTACAAATTACTATGGGTAGGCTACAACACCCCTGTTTTCCTACTAAATTTCATGCATTTATCAGATACACAGCTATCTCAATGACAGTATTATTCAAGAACACAACAGTACCTGGAGAATAATAACTACTAGCACAGCAAGTAACATGCAACCTCAAACAGTGAGGATTGATAACAGACATAAATTGCTTGCAAAATGCTATGAAGATTGTCAGGAGGCAGCCATGAGGCAAGCGGCGAGCAACAAAGGCTCTGCTCTGCATTAGCAGTAGTATTTTGAATGGGGTTAACAAGAGTAGAATTGCAAATGCGAATGGGTCAATCATTAGTCTATCAAGTTCAGAAAATCAGGAAAAGAAACTTTTTTTTATAACTCAAATTTTTATTGAAAATTTTTTTAAACAATAAGAAAAGAAAAAACAATTACAAGTTACAAGGCGAACACCCGCCCTGCGAACAGAAAAAGCACACAGTGCAACACAAAATACAATCAGAAGAATAAAATAAAAAAATAAAAAAAAAATTAAAGACAAAGAAAGCAACATAGAAAAAAAAAGAAAAAGGAAAAAAGGGGGGGGAGGGAGGGGTTAGTGGGACAGATGAGTGGGGGAGAGGACTAAATGTGGGGGGTGAAAGGGTAGGTAGGGGTGAGTGTGAGCAGTCAGGAAACCAGTGAGAGCGCTCGCCAGGTCATCCATACCACAGCCAGTTGGGAAGGGCTCGGGAGCAACCACTGGTCAAATACCTGAGACGAACAACAAGAGTATCAATCAGAGGAGGGGTCAGAGCCCAGGAGCGTCCGGTACTCTGCAGACTGTTGAAACCTGAACCAGTAGAACCAGGTTTTGATGTACGCCTCAGTCGTGCCATGCAGGAAAGACGTGAGATTTTCCATGCGCATTATCTTGTTGACCTTCGAAATCCAGAGGGAGAGAGGAGGAGGATCCACTCGTTTCCAAAAAAGGGGGATACAAGCCCGGGCAGCGAGGATCAGGAATCTAAGTAGGGAACGCTTAAAGACCTTTACAGAAGACTCACAATGATTAAGGAGGAACAGGGCAGGGCCCAAATGGTGAGAAGTTTCAGTAAGCTGGAGGGTTATCCGCTTGACCCCCTCCCAGAAGGACGAAAGGGCAGGACAGGACCAAAAAATGTGTAGCAGCGTGCCTTCCTCGTCGCCACAGCGCCAACATAATGGGGAGACCTGAGGAAACATAGCATGGAGTCTCGTAGGAACCCTATACCATCGGGACAAGATTTTGTAGCTGGCCTCCTGGTGGCGAGAGCTGATGGAAGCAGTATGAGAAAGGCGAAAAATGCGCCTACGCTGCTCCTGAGAGAGGGAAAGGGATAAGTCAGATTCCCATTTCAACAAGAACGGCGGAACAAAGTCCTCCGGAGGTTCAACCAGGATCCGGTAAGTGAGCGAGAGGGAGTGGCGAAGGGGGCCAGCACCAACAAAAATCTTCTCCAAGGGGATAGGTTCGACGCGGAACTCTGCAGGAGCAGGGAGAGAATGTAAAAAGTGACGAAGTTGCATCCCCCGCCAAGCATCCAAAGGGGGCAGCTCAGGAGGGGCCTGGGAATTCAGAAGTGTAGTCCATCCCCCAGCGTCCTGGAAGTGACAGGCACGGAAAATCCCATGACGGCGCCAATTACGAAAAACTCGGTCAAACATTCCAGGTGGAAAGGCAGGATTGCCCAGCACTGGGAAAAGAGCGGAATCCTTAGGGAGGAGAGTGGAGCGAACAAGGCCCCTGGAGCAAATCCGAAGCGTGGGACCAAGGGTAGGGTGAGAAAAGAGAGATGACAATGAGGAGGAGTCCAGCCATGGGGCAACCTGCAAAGGGATCGGAGAGAATGCCTGTTCGATGTAGACCCAAGGTTTAGAAACAGCATGCCTACACCAGTCCACGACACGAGTCAGGTGGGTAGCCAAGTAATAGGACTTCAGGTCTGGAAGCGATAAACCACCGCAACTCTTGGGACGAAAGAGAAAAGCCTTGCTCACTCGGGCGGGTCTGCCCGACCAGATGAACTTCAATTGGACGGAAGTGAGGGATCTAAGAAAAGACAGAGGGATGTGAATGGGAAGCGCCTGCATCAAGTAGAGAAGACGAGGGAGAATGTTCATTTTAAAAATCGCGCATCTCCCGAACCAAGTAAAGGCTCCAGTGGACCATCGAGTACAATCAGCCCTGATAGACGCCAGAAGTGGGGGGAAGTTGCAACGAAAGAGATCTTTCGGGTCCGGAGTAAGATAAACCCCCAAATATTTGAGAGAAGTGGGGGCCCAATGAAAAGGGAAAGATTGACTCAAGGAGGTGGCCGCCGAGGAGGAAAGGGTCACATTAAGGGCTTCCGACTTCGAAAAGTTGATTTTAAAATTCGAAAGGGTCGAGTAAACCTGAAAGGCAGACATCAGAGCTGGAAGAGAAACATGAGGGGAGGAGAGAAAAAATAGCAAGTCGTCTGCATAAGCCGCCACTTTGTATAAACAGGAAGAATGAGCAGCGCCTGAGATGTTCGGGTCGGCTCGAACCTGGCGGAGGAAGGGTTCAAGAGTCAGGACGAAAATGAGAGGCGAGAGGGGGCATCCTTGCCTAGTGCCATTTCGGATAGGGAAGAACTGGGACAATAAACCGTTCACCCTAACCATCGCTGTAGGGAGAGAGTATAGAGCCATGATCCAACTCATCATGCGATTTCCAAGACCAATATGTAACAGGGTCTCTTCCATGAACCGCCAGTTGACCCTGTCGAAGGCTTTCTCAGCGTCAGTTGAAAGAAGCATGAGAGGAGAGCCCGATTGTTTAGCCCCATACATGAGGTTGATAGCTTTGGTAGTATTATCTCGAGCCTCACGGCCGGGTAAAAATCCAGCTTGATCCGCGTGAACAATATTTCCTAACAAGGGCGATAAACGCGTCGCAAGGATCTTGGCTAAAATTTTTAGGTCAACATTGATTAGCGAAATGGGGCGGTAGTTAGAGCACAGAAGAGGGTCCTTTCCGGGTTTGGGGATAACCGCTATGTGAGCACACAGGGAGTCACGACAAAGGGCCGAGCCATCGGTGAGAGAATTGAAAACTTTCAACGGTCTGGGGCGGAGTTCAGGGCCAAGTTTCTTATAGTATACCAAGGTAAGGCCGTCTGGGCCTGGGGCCTTACCCGTTGCCATACTGGAGATAGCTAAAGAAATTTCCTCTTCAACAATAGGAGATTCCAAGGCCGTCAATTCCTCTAGAGACAACGACGGGAGACCAGAGGAGGAGAGATAAGAACGAATGCGATCTCGGAACTCCGCTTCAGGGAGAGGAGAAGGGCCAGAGTTTACAGAATACAAAGTGGCATAGTAGTCCCGAAAGGCAGCTGCAATATCAAGGGGCATGTGTAATCGAGTACCCTGGGCGGAATTGATGCATGGAACGTAGGTGGAGGACTGCTGAACCCGAAGGGCCCTAGCTAGTGAACGCCCGCTCTTATTTCCAAACTCATAAAAATGACGTCTGCATTTAGCTAGAGTACCCTTCACCCTATCAGTGACGAGCGTACGCAATTCCTCTCGGGCGCTGGCAAGCTGGGAATAAACATCAGGAGTGATTTGGCGTTTATGAAGAAGTTCCAATGAGCGGATCCGCTGCAGCAGAGATTCAATACAAGCCCGGCGTTCCTTGTTTAAGCGGGAACCATGTTGCAACAGGATACCCCGGATAAAACATTTGTGAGCCTCCCACACCATTGGAGGAGCAATCCCCGACAATTCCTCCCTCTCAAAGTATTCCCCCAAACGGGTCTTAATGTCATCCAGGATGGTTACGTCATCAAGAAGTGATGCGTTAAGTTTCCACTGACGCTGGAAGGGAATAGGAGAGGACAAGGAAACAGACAAAGTAACCAAAGCATGGTCGGAGAAAGTAATGTTATCGACTTCCACAGCCAACAAAGAGTGGAGATGTTGGTGACGGATAAAGAGGTAGTCGATACGAGAGTATCGGTGATGGACCGGAGAGTAATAGGAGTAATCCCTATCCAATGGGTGGAGTAACCTCCAGGAGTCCACAAGCTGGTGGGAATGAAGGTCCCTCTTAATCCTCCTGATGAGCGAGTAAGGGTGAGAAGAGACGCCAGCAGAAGAGTCCAATGAAGGGTCTAGGACCAGATTAAGATCACCCCCCGCCACCAGGAAGCCCTCCACAAAGCCGTCCAACAGCCCTAAGTAAGAACTAAGGGCACGACCCTGTCCCGAGTTAGGCAAATACAAAGAGGCAAAAGTAAAAAGCTGAGAGGAGATACGACCCTTGACCATAACAAGTCTCCCCTCAGAATCAGTGCGAGTCTCCAAATGTTCCCAAGGCAGGGAGCGAGAAATCAAGATACTAGTCCCTCTGGATCTCGGGTCAGGAGAAGAGCTATGATATGCATGAGGAAACCAAGCATTAGTCAACTTGTATGGCTTGGTAGAGCAATGGTGAGTTTCCTGCAAAAACACAACATGAAGGCGCTTACCTTTGAGCAGATTGAAGAGTACGGAGCGCTTCTCTGGACTATGAAGGCCTCTCACATTGAGGGAGCCCACGGCGATGGAGGAAAGGCGATCAAGCGGAGGCATGGAGGGAGACGGGCTTTCCCAGCTCACACCCTAGGAGCAGAGAGAGAGAAAAAAAAAAAAAAAAAGGGGGGGGGAGGAAGGGGAGAGGGCGAAGAATTGAAGAGGGTAAAGGGGAGGGAAAGAAAAGAAAAGAAAAAAAAAAAAAAGAGAGAAAAGTAACAGAGTAGAGGAAGGAAAGCAGTAAAGAATGAGGGGGGGGGGGGGGAGAAAGGAAAGGGAAAAAGAACCAAGAGTAGAACAAATCTAACTACCCCTAGACAAATGGGCCAGGGGCACAACAACAGACAGGAAGGAGTGAGGGAGTAAGAAAAGATGGGGGGAGAAGTGGGCCCGCAAGCACCACGAGTGTACCTGGTAAGGAAGACCCTATGCCCCCACCCCCAACAAAGTGTAAAGGGATAGGAAGCACAGGGCTACAAACTGACTCTAAGGTCCAAATAACAACATTGTATAAAAACACAGCAATACCAACAACAAGGGCCATCTATAAAGCCCAGCAGGAACAGGATCAAGAGGAACAGAGTAGTCACAAAACAAAATAAACATAGTGAAAATGTCCACCAACCGCGAAACAAGTCCAAGACCACTCAACATAAAAGGATATTAACACTGTCCTGTGGGCAGATCAAAGACCGGCGGCATGAGGGCTCATGCTTCAATGGGAAGCTGAGCTGAGAGATCTGGTTGGCGGAGCGGAGACCCAGGCGGATCCGGTATTGGAAGACGTCGTGGAGATGAGTTTCGCCGAGGTCTCTCTCTGGAAGCAGCCGAAGAAGAACGCCTGGAACCGCGGCCGCGCCTGGGTATAGTAGGGCGGGAGGAATCCAGAGCAAGCCAGTTCGGGACTGAGACAGGGCGCACATCCAGGGAGGCAAACAAATCAGGCAAGTCCGCCGGGGAACGGACAACAATCGAAGACGAGCCAACACGAACAATCAAATGGAAGGGATGACCCCACCTATAGGAACCTCCACAGTCCTTAATCAGAGTCAACACCGGCTGAAGGGCACGGCGCATAGCCAATGTGCGGGATGAGACGTCTGGGTAGAGCTTGACAGAGGCATTCTCAAAAGGCACCGATCCCATATCCCAGGCACACCTCAGGATGTGTTCCTTGTCCGTGAAGTAATGTAGTCTACACAGAACGTCTCTAGGATTAGCAGGGTCAAGCGGGCCAGAACGTTGGACTCTATGCACACGGTCCATCATGAAGGTAGCATCCAGCGGGCGTTGAGTCGCCATATTGAAAATGGTATTAATACGGCTGATCAGATCATCCTGAGGGCCTTTTTCTGGCACTCCTCGTAATCGAATATTATTTCTGCGACCCCGGTTCTCCTGGTCATCCAGGAGCAAGGCAATTTGTTGAAGGCGGGCCTCAGAGTGGGTTTGATTGCTCTCCACTGCAGACAGGCGTTGTTCCAAAGAGGACAGTGTTTGATCAGTAGCGTCAGCCCTAGTAGTAAGTTGAGACACATCAGACTGGATCGCACCGAGGGCCTGTGCCTGGGATTGTTCCATTCGGGAAACTACAGCATCCAGGTCCTGTTTAGTGGGCAGAGCTTGAATAAGGTCCCGAAGTAGCTGAAAGTCCGCAGAGGCAATATGGGCTGCCGAGCAGGGCAGGGAGGCCGAATCCATGGATAGCACGTCATGTCCAGGGAGGGTGGCAGGCAGTGAAGGAGGTGGCTGCGATTGGCGAAGCGGAGGAGATGGAGGAGCCATGTCATCAGTGCCAGACCCAGTAGCCGAGGTTCCAGATCGGGACAGGAAGGTAGAGATTGACGGTGAGTGAGTAAGAGAGCGACTCGGCGTGCGGGAAGGAGCAGTAGAGGTGTTAGGACGTCTTCTGGACATATCACAATGAGAAGCGACCATAGAAGGTAAGGAAGGTACACTCGCAGTATCACCAGGCCTTACATGAGGCGGTCACACAGTTCCATAATCAAACCTGGTACCCATGAGGTGCAAAAGGAGCAATGGGAGAAGTGCTAGTTCCGTGGGGATATACTGCAGAACGTGGAACACACAGCAAGTGGAGGAAGGTGAGGAGCCCCCCCTGATGGTGGAGTAGGGGCTCAGCACTCCCTTCACACCACTGCAGTGCACGACAACAAAAAAAAAAAAAATCCCTGCTAGAAAGGTCTCTGAAGAGGGTAAGAAAGTCCAAAAAACAGTAGGGAGTACTCACAGAGTTAGCAGAATGTCCCAGCAGAAAGTGTCAGGATGGGAGCCAAAACAGCAGGGGGGGGGTGAGGTGTCTCCACTTCAGGCAATGCAGGGAGGCCAGGCAGCAGGTAGAGCAAGGGGTTCAGAGAGCAGAAGAGTTCCCTTACACACTGCATTAACCCCTTCACCAGTGGAAGTGTTGTCAGTTAGTCCCAAGGGACACTGTCTATGTGTGCCAGATGTAAAGGGAGGGGGAGGGAGGCTCACATCAATAGTGCAGACAGAGCAAGGGTTCTCAGACCTTCAGCTATGGCCCTCTAGTATAGCAAGTTTCGGAAAAGAAACTTTGACTTTAACCCTTTCATGACTGGGTGCATTTGGGGTCCTTTTCAATGCTGGACTCCAAAAATGAATCCTTTCTTAAGTTCACAGTTTAGTCCAAATATTCTATGGGATTTGTATGGGAAAAATTATGGACTATAATGGGATCCGTGAGGTTGCCACTCGATGTCCACACGAATCACATGGAGAGAAAGGTACTGCAAGCAACACTTTTCTCTCCACGTGTTTCGTGCAGAAACTAAGTGGAAACTACATGGACCACATTATAGTCTATGGGGTCCATGTAGTTTCTTAGCTAACTACTTTTTAATTTGTTCTGTGCTATATTTGGGGGGTCCCCAAGCGGATTCCCTGAACTGAATACCGAACACAGATGTGAAGCGGGCCTTAATAGTGCATATGGGCAGGGGTTACAGAAAATTAGAGAGGGAGAAACCACTCACAGATGAAATGAATAACATTGATATATATTAGAATGGCACTGCAGAACTGGGATATACCCTATGAGACAAAAAGCTAAAAATCAAGTCTTGTTGCACAAGGTGAGTGATGGTTAGCCTGTTTCTTTATTATATCACAGAACTGTCACTGTGGCACGAATGGTTAACATTGCTACTGCTGGCTATGACAGGTAGTGCACAGAGTGCAGCATATTTTACTGTATATAGGGCTACATAGACACTGACCAGGTCAGAGCCCCTATTCTGACCATTATTAAAATTGTCTACAATGCATCTAAGCATCAAAACTGGACTACAGAGCAATGGAAAAAGGTGTCCTTGTCTGATAAATCAGGTTTTCTTTTGCATTATGTAAACTTTAGGTCCTGGCATTCATATGAATATTGCTTCGATATTGTAAATGCCCAGGAAAAGTTTGAGGAACATAATGAAGAGTTCAAAATACTTGGCCTACAAATTACCTAGATTTTAAAGGGATTCTATCATTAGAATCCTTTTTTTCAGGCCTACCACATTGGAATAGCATTAAGAAAGGTTATTCTTCCCTTACCTTTAGATGTCTTCTCCACCGCTGTCCGGGTGATATTCACAGTTTTCACCATATGCAAATGAGTCTCCAGACAGCACTGTGGGCGGTCCCCCTGCGCTTAAACAACACTGGGGTAGTCCTCTGTGCTGCCTGCAGACTCTCCAGTGACGACTTCCATCTTCTTCTCGCGACTGCCTCTTCTCCGTGTTTTCAACTAAAAGTGTCGGCTGCACATGTGCGGTGGCCATTTTCCTGTGGATGAACGGACAATTGTGTAAGAGGCCACTGGAAAATGGCTGCCACACATATGCAATCAGCACTTTCAGTTGAAGACGAACATCTGTGTGATGCACGGAATGGATCTATAAAGGTCCCAACCTCAACTTACAAGTTTATTTATTATTTTGCTTATTTATATAGCGCCAAAATATTCCACTTTACACTGTCCAATTAAGGATCATAATCCTTATCAGTGTGTCTGTGGGAGAAATCCCATGCAAGCATGGAGAAATAATACAAACTCCATGTATATGTTGTCCTTGGCAGGATTCAAATCTAGGACTCCAGTGCTGTACAATACCAGCATTAGCCACAGAGCCACCAGCCGGTCATGGGTGGTAACAGGACCTGCTGATAACTTCTTGGCTTCAGATGTATTTAAATGCAATGGCTTATAGATGTGTATAGGTTGCAAAATATTCTAGACAAACCTAAAATATTACAAGTCTAATATTAATGAACGCCAGGGAACAACATTGTCTTTGAAAAGGTTAAGCTCTGAAGCTAATCTTTCCTCTATTGTTTAGCTTAGAACATAAATTATTGTTTATTTATATAGCACCATTAATTCCATGGTGCTTCACATTTGGGGGTTACATACAGTACAAAGAATATACATTTAGATATAATACTGACAGTGATCGGCTGGCACAGTGGGGTAGAGGGCCCTGCCCGCGAGGGCTTACAATATATGAGGGAAGGGGTAGAGACAGAAGGAGAGGGGGAGATTGTACAGATGGCAGTGCGGTGATAGTGTTATTGGAGGTTGTAGGCCTTCCTGAATAGGTGAGTCTTCAGTGCCTTCTTGAAGCCTGTGATTTTGGGGGTCAGTCTTATGTGTCTTGGTAGGGAGTTCCATAACTGGTTTGCATGAGATCTGACCAACAAGAACAACCACTATTCCTGAGAACAGAGGGGTTTTATCCCTATTGTGAATTCACCCTGAAAACAACAAAGCTGAATGTAGGTGAACCCTTGTTGGATGGGACATAGACACTCTCACATTCACTTAAGTAATCTAACAAATGAGTCAAAAATATTAGATTTGGTAATTATTTATTGAAGAACATGGTCCAATGTCCCATATCTGTGAGTGGAGAAAGTATGTGAACACATCTTATCCTTATATACTGTATATGACATCAGCACTGTAAGGTGTCCACCTACCACTGACTATTGGCTGATAGACTGTCAGGTAGCACCAGGACATCACAGGGACTCACAAGATATGTGTCTCTTTTGTATTTTCACTGTGTAGTACATGTGGCAGCAGCCATTTTAGTCAGTTCAAGGTGAATTGCCATTTGTTCGGTCTTAAAAAAAACAATGAACGATTAGGAATATTTGGGTCAAACCCAGCTGAGAAATTGACTTGCCCATTTCTACTGATAAGTGGCTATGCTAATCTTATGGATTCTAGTTTAATGTCAGAAAAAAGCAATAAGATATAAATTCCCAAACTTCATCTTTCATACATATCCTTCACTGCTCCTGCTGTTTTTGTGCACCATTATGTATGTACAGGTACTCTGGGGCATGAATCCCTTCACTCTGGAGGTAGAACATTCCTCCCACAGTTTATATCAAGTTTGATAAGATTCAGGAGGTTATGCAGATGCAGGAACCCACAGATTTACTTTGGGCACCCACAGTAAATTTCTCAAGTCTTGGCATTACTGGAAATGCTTCCGGGAGTCTGAGGAATTCTGGTCCTGTGTCTTGACTGAAGTAGGTACGTTGGGTATTTAATACTCCAGCCTTACTAGACTAGACTGATTGCGTTATAGGACTTCTTTACCATGCTGTTGGTGTGCTTGTTGGATGCCTTCTCTTATATTCTGTCTGGCATGTGTCATCCAACTCGGAACAGGCTTGTCTTTACCAGATCACCCATTGATTCAGGCAGTCTTCTCATTATTTGCTTTTCATATTACCAATCTTACACATTTTGGCCTGTGCCCCATCAAATGGTTTCTTATTTATTTTTTAAAAATGCAAAATAAAAGACTTTTACAAAATATCCTATAACAATATTATTTAAAGTTTGTATTCCACCAAGCAACATTGCTTAGATTTTTCATTTTCTCATCCTCCATCTAGGAATTGTCCTTGGGAATACTAGCTAACAATAGCCTATATATCTCAAGTACCAGAATTATTACTTAATTCAAAGTCATTGACTGTACATTTTGCTATTTCTTGTAGATGCCGTGCCCAACGCACAGAGCAGTAAGCATTCTCATTCTTCTATTAAGTCATTAACTTCTCATACGTGGCTGTGAAGGATGAGGTGCACAGTCATAAAGGTTATTGTGTTGTATGCTCTCTATTGTGGCTGAAGAAGAACACAAAGTACTTTACAATATAGTTACATTTCTATGCTCATAAAAGAGTAAGGCAACAACATCTGGGTTAACTGTTCGCTTACTGGCAGATGTACAGTCTATCCTGTTGCCAGTGAATCATTTTAATGAAGGATTGGAATATGCTTTGTCTAATTGCTATAGCACATATCACACGGCCATTTCTGAGACACATCATGCATTGTGCAATTATTGCCATCTTCTTTTATGTATACAATTTTCTTCCATAGAAGAGAAAAGGACTAATGGAAAGACCGCTCTAGGTAAAAAAAATAAAGATAAAACGTAACCTTTATTAGGAAAAGATCAATATAATAATAATAAAGTAATGTATAACATAACGGGATGAAACTGAAAAAATTTTGTGTTAAGATTGTCCTTGTGGTTCCATGTAGAGATGAGCGAGTAGTACTCAATCGAGTAGGTGTTCAATCGAATACTACGGTATTCTAAATACTCATACTTGATCGAGTACTACTAGCTGTTCGAAGTTAAGATTCAATGCAGAACCAGCATTGATTGGCAGAATGTTATACATTGCCAATCAACGCTGGTTCTTCTCTTACCTTTAGAAGTCTTCTCCCTGCGCAGCGTCCCGCGTCCTCTTCCGGCTCTGAATTCACTCTGCCAGGCATCGGGCCTTTGCACAGCCAACTGCGTATGTCCGCTTGTAGTGCGGGCATGCACAGTCGGCTGTGCCTAGGCCCGATGCCTAGCAGAGTGAATTCAAGGCCAGAAGAGGACGCGGGGACGCTGTGCAGGGAGAAGAATCAAGCCCGACCCTCACTCATGGACTTGGTAAGTAGAATTTGATCGAATGTTGTGTACCCCTGAAACGAGCATTTCCCCCCATAGACTATAATGGGGTTCAAAACCCGTTCGAACAGTGTGCGGCTGTTCGAATCGGATTTCGAACCCCGAACATTTTAGTGTTCGCTCATCTCTAGTTCCATGTGTTTGACAATGGTAAGAGATGTTTATTCTAAGGTTGCCCCAGATTCCGAAAAGAGTAGCCCTGTGCTCCAGAATATCCAGTAACGGCACATATGTACTCAGGTTATACACTGTTCGTGCAATGGCAAACCCTTAGAAGTGATCAACACAAAATGGATATCTGTCAACCTAATAGATCTATAGGTAGCGATCTGAAAAACGTAACCACCAGCTGTTTGTGTACAAATTTATATGGTGATCCATCTCAAGATAATTGTGACATAAACCGAGTATGTCCACCAGCAAACAGGCTGACAGAAAAGATCCAATAGTTTGGTAAAAGGATCTCAGATTCGCTCAACAGATTAGTCTTTCCCTCAACTGTTCTACATATAGAAGCAGTCCATACAGATGAGCCCTAATAAGGGAAGACCACAGTCCTCTGATGTAGATAACAACTAGGAGGTACAGAGGTTAGTTAAAAACTGGTCAGCAGAACCACACACATTAGGTCCATACAATTTACATCCACCATATTACCATTATCTGTGTGTATTTAACCCTGCTGTTATGTTCAGGTCAATATGACCCGAAATGATTTTTGAGACCCTGCAGATTTTTTTTAATGAGGAATTGAAACTAGTGGTTCCTTGACTTCTCCTCATTTGTGGAGCTCTACATTTTTTTTTGTTTGTTTGTTTTTTTTGTTTACTTTTTGCTACACGCTGATTGTTACACTTGTACTGTTCGGGTCAATATGTCCCGATAGCATTTTTTACTGTTCTACAGGTCTCTTATTATTTCTGACTGCAAAAGTTATGTTTTTTTATGTGTACTTCATCTCCAAACTGGTGGCATTCCGAGGTAGGTGCCCATTCAGACAATATATACCAAGTAAGCCAGCAAAATATGGCATCAAGATCTGGACACTTTGCGACAGCAAAAGTTCATATGCTCTAAATATTCAAGTGTATACAGGAAAAGCCCCTGATGAAAGACCTGAAAAAAATCAGGGTATGCGTGTTGTTCTAGATTTGACTCATGGACTAAAAGGACAAAATGTCACATGTGACAACTTTTTTACATCCTATCAACTAGGCCAGATGTTGAAGAAAAAACAACTTACCATGCTGGGTACTATGAGAAAAAACAAACCTGAACTACCGCAAGGTATCCTTAGCAAGAGAGAGGTGTACAGTTCAACTTTTTATTTTTCTGGAAATACAACTGTTGTTTCTCATGTTCCAAAAAAAACTAAACAGGTAATTCTAATGAGCACAATGCACCATGACAATGCCGTAAGTGATAGAGAAGACAGAAAGCCTGACATTATTTTGGATTATAATGCCACAAAGGGAGCAGTTGATACTTTAGACCAAGTAATATCAATATATACATGCAAACGCAAAACCAATCGGTGGCCAATGATTTTATTTTATAACATACTGGACGTTTCTGCATACAATGCATTTGTCTTATGGAGAGAAATCGACCCCGATTGGAACCGGAATAAGCTGCATAAAAGAAGATTATTTCTTGAGGAATTGGATAAATCCCTGGTGAGGCCATATATTGAGAGCAGAAAAGTGACCCCCAGAAGTGAGGGAGCAGCAGCCATTGTAAACAGTGTCCAGCAGGCTCAAGAAAGAGACTCCACATCCATGGCCTCCACCAGCACAGCTACCAGCAAAAAAAGGAAGAGATGGAGCTTCTGTCCATCTTCCTGTGACAATAAGACTAATCTGACATGTGCTGGATGTTCAAAATATCTGTGTAAAGGACATGTGTCTTATTATTGTGCTCAATGTAAAAACCCATGAACATGTTCAGTTTTTTTCTTTTTTCTTTCTAAAATGGTTGAAGTTTTTATGATTTTTCATTTGTTGATTTATAAAATGTTTTCAAAAAGATAAATTTCATGTTTTAGTAATAGTAATGTAAAGCTTCTTTATTATTTGTGTGCAGAATGTCAACAATCGAAGATAACTGCAAAAAGCCTGTGTAACCTTTTTATGAAAAAAAATAAAATAAAAAAATTAAGTTTGAATTTAAATTTTTCTTTTGTTTATGATCAAACATGTTCACAAAGTATTTCAATGAAAAAAGTATTCAAATAAAACAATTAGAGTAGCTAAAAATCAAGAATTAATAGGTCGGGTCATATTGACGCGGGAACAGTATATAGCAGTGTATAGCAAATGCGAATAGAACAGCAGGGTTAAACCTTTAACATATTGGCCTGATTTGGACCTTAACAACAGTGTTTTTTGTTTTTCATTACTTATTTAAAATATATACAGTCCTATGAAAAAGTTTGGGCACCCCTATTAATCTTAATCATTTTTAGTTCTAAATATTTTGGTGTTTTCAGCAGCCATTTTAGTTTGATTCTTCTAATAACTGATGGACACAGTAATATTTCTGGATTGAAATGAGGTTTATTGTACTAACAGAAAATGTGCAATATGCATTAAACCAAAATTTGACCGGTGCAAAAGTATGGGCACCTCAACAGAAAAGTGACATTAATATTTAGTAGATCCTGCTTTTGCAAAGATAACAGCCTCTAGTCGCTTCCTGTAGCTTTTAATCAGTTCCTGGATCCTGGATGAAAGTATTTTGGACCATTCCTCTTTACAAAATAATTCAAGTTCAGTTAAGTCTGATGGTCGCCGAGCATGGACAGCCCGCTGCCCAAACTTTTTCATAGGACTGTATATATATATATATATATATATAGGCTTATATTTTGCTCAATGAAAAAAGCAAAAAAATAAATAAATAAACGATTTCCATGTGTCACTTCATTACAATACCTGATATTGTTTTCTTTTGTTGACACAGCTATATGAGTACTTGTGCATTTTGGTATGACGCTAGCGCCCGGAGTCAATTCTGAGCTTTCCGTCTTCTGCATGCAGCTTTTTTTTATAACCCTTAAAGGGTTTTTGTTTTTATGGACACTTATCCACTATCCACAAGACAGGGGATGTGTTCAATTGCTTGCGGCCTGTACATGTCCCAAAGTGATTGGAAGGATGTGTGACTGAAAGTTCCCCTAAAGCCTTGTTGTAAATGGAGAGCCAGTGTGCTTAAGTGATCAGCGCTCCATTCTATGGGGCTACAGGTTCTGCCGAAGACTATAGTCATGGCAGCCCCATAGAGCCTGACACTCTGGTGCTTCATTCACAAGGAGGTTTTGAGTCCTCCTGATCATTGGGGAAGCCCAGCATTCAGGCACCAGCAATTGAACACTTATCACTGGTGCCGTGGATAAGGGATCAGTGACCAATTCAAAACAATCTCTTTAACCAGTCCTGATACTTTTGACCAGGTAGAGGCTTATGTAAGTACAATAAATTATAACAATGCATTGTCTTTTTCTTTATATGCCCATCCTCTGTCCATATACATTTGTTCTTATTCCAGGGGGAAAAAAACATTGTGATATTGTTAGATTCACAATATTACAATATCAAGAAACATTCACTTGAACAAGTTCTCTAATCTCTTCGTTCCAATACTGTCAAAGCATGATTAAGAGAACCTGTCAGTAATATCATATAGACTAACCACAGGCGCTATGATTTAGTGACAAGTACTTAGATCCTGTTGTCTTACAGTATGTTTTACTCTAAAGCACTGAAATGTTTTAGATAAAATATAGTATTAATACTGGATTGCACATAGTCTTACACGCTGAGCTCAGGGAGAATTGTCCACTCTAAGGCTTCCCTTAGGCTTCCACCTGACTTGCTCAGTAAGATTGACATGCTTCTGACAGACTATGAGCACATACCACACATGAACACAACAGAACCAAGACACAAAGTATTGTGACATTACAAACTTCTACCTGACATCTACCATTGATTTGTGGCACAAAGAGGATTTTTTAATGCGAGTCTGGGTCAGGAGCTGAGCCAGTGCTATAGGTGTCAGGTGCCAGAGATAAATACAAATGTGACATCTGTGAAGTCCCTCAAAAGGTCTAAAGCTCCCCCTCCACTATGAGATTGTGGGAGCTGTATGGTTGTTATGTACTGTTTAGGCTTCCAGGCCTGCCAATGTAAAGTTCCTAGTGGAATTCAGGATTTAACAATAGGAACATAGCAATTTTACCATAGACTGCAAAACTATATTATAAATAAAAATTAAAAAAAAAAAAAAACTGAAATAAACATCTGAATCACTTCCCTCTGCCAATTTTACATTAAGAAAATAAACAAGTTATAAATGTCTTTTATATCACTGCATTTTAAAGTAATGTATTAAAATTAAAGTATGTATCTTGTGTGGCACACACCATAACAGAAAAAGGAATCACATACATTTTTTGATCTTTCACAGAACCGAATAAAAAGTGATGAAAAGTCATAAAGTCATGCATTCCCCACAGTATCAGTAAAAGCTGTGCTGCAAAAGTGAGCAGTTGTGTAGAACTTAAAAAATAACAGTCTAGGAATAAAGGCAAACACTGATATAGTAACAATGAAATCCTGGTTGTAAAATTAAAGTATTGTCTGTCTTGACGCTGGCAAAATAAAAAAAAATGCAAAGACACAAGGTATTATTATGAGAACATAGCATAATGGTAGAACAAAGCTTGTTAACACATCACCACAATACAGTAGAACACAGACAAGAAACATTAGATATGTGATATCGGTAGAACAGAATAAAGTCCATTGAAAAATAATTAAACTGAAATTTCTTTAGAGGTGAATACTAGAGATGAGTGAACACTAAAATGTTCGAGGTTCGAAATCCGATTCGAACAGCCACACACTGTTCGACTGTTCGAACGGGTTTCGAACCCCATTATAGTCTATGGGGGGAAATGCTCGTTTCAGGGGTACGCAACATTCAATCAAATTCTACTTACCAAGTCCATGAGTGAGGGTTGGGCTGGATTCTTCGCCCTGCGCAGGGTCCCCGCGTCCTCTTCTGGCCTTGAATTCACTCTGCTAGGCATCGGGCCTAGGCAGAGCCGACTGCGCATGCCTACACTACAAGCAGACATGCGCAGTCGGCTCTGCCCAGGCCCGATGCCTAAGCAGAGTGAATTCAGAGCCGGAAGACGCCGCGGGGAAGCTGCACGGAGAAGACTTCTAAAGATAAGAGAAGAACCAGCGTTGATTGGCAATGTATAGCATTCGGCCAATCAACGCTGGTTCTGCATCGAATCCTAAATTCGAACAGCTAGTAGTGTTCAATCGAGTACGAGTATTTCGAATACCGTAGTATTCGATCGAATACCTACTCGATCGAATGCTATTCGCTCATCTCTAGTGAATACCCATAACTGATCTTGTATTGGAATAGTTCTCTATACAAAAAAGTGTAGATAATATAGTGAATACTGGATGAAGTGTTTGTGTATAATGTGCACATGTGCTGATTGCAATAAAGCTGTTGTCTTCCTTTTTGGGCATATGAACATCATGAAAGGGAGTTACTTAGAGCTGCTTTGTTTAATTCAATCTTGTTCTGGCAGCTTTGACCAAGAATAGTATTACAGCATCAACCATATGAGTTGTTGGCTGGCTGCAGCTTCCTTGGGAAAAAAAATGCCCCTCTATTTTGAAAGTGTTTAAACCCATTTAGACACATAATGATAAAACCCCCAACATTAGAAATGGGTAAACTATTTTTGGGTATTTGACCTGAGATCGACAAGAAGTTCCGTTCTCTACTTTTGTGATTCGTTTAACCAAACCAAAATAACCAAAAATGTCTACTGTCGGGTGAAGCTTTCATAGAGCGGGAGGATCACATTATATGTGATCCATTTTGGATTTCGGATAATCCTTTGCACCAGCATCTCAGCCAGTCATGAAAAGTTGTGGAAACAGAGGTCACTGATGCTGTCATACATACTATATTAGCGGATACTGAGAGCGGAGCCATTTTGTGAAGAAGACGACAGCGGGAAACAGATGTAGAAGGGAGAAGTATGGACAGTTCAGAAATGAAGAAAAATAATAGAACTACTACAGAAAAAAAAACAGGAGATAATAGAGTTACAATGGCAGATGGGTTCATGATTTAATTAAATTAGACAAATATAGGGAGAGCTCATCCGAGTTAGTGATAATAGAATCTATATTTTTTTGCCCCTACTAATAATATTGTAAGTGTGTCTACAATAATAAAGCGTACCCCTCCTCCCTGAGCTTCGTCTTACAAAAACAAGATAAGATGGAGATTATGTTACTCTGCTGTTATCAATTAAAAGAAAAAATTGCAGTTATGAATTTAAAGAAAATATTGAAATATTCAGGAAAAAAAATTGTTTGGTCCAAAATTGCTTGGTTTCTGATATGTACAGATTATGAAAGTACGTTTGTTTTTTATAGCTAACATTTTTTTCTTATGCAACGTTTCAGTTTGGTATTTTACAGCATAAGTACTGCAGGTATAATACTGTTGTTTTCCATGAATATATCAAAACTCTTGGCCATCATTATAAGCCTGAAGGGATTCATCATGGATGTTCATCGTGGATGTTCTTTATAAAGTACTGAATAATTATGTAAATATTTGAAGCAGCTTCTGTTCTTTGAGATAGTAGTGGAGAACATAACAGGCAGAGATGAGTAGTAAGCCTTGTGTTTTGTAAAAATAGTTATGATACATGAATCAGCAGACCCAAGGGTCATGCTATAAATTCTATGTGTAGATCATTGTGTTACCTATTTCAAATTTTAAAAATGAACTTTGTGTTTTTGTTCAGAAGAACATAATATATGATGAGTTGCAACGCTCAACACAACATGTGCACGTATATTGTGAATATTTGTATATTTATATACTGTATATATGAAGATGACAACATGCTGGAATGCAGCAGGTATGTTTTGTACAACACTTTATAATATTTGTACGGAAACAGAAGCATATCAAGATTTGTAGTTAAAGCGGTTGTTCAGGAAAAAACTTTTTTTTTTTTTTTTTTAGCCCGTCGCATGTGACTGCTATTGCTAATCAGTGGCCTCTACAGCGTAAGGAAAGGAATATCATGATGCCAGGGACTTTCAACAGAACAAGCCATGAGGTGCTGTGGAAGTGGACAGCGGCCTGGGACACTGAAGCACCAGGGAGTATGCTTTTATTTCACCTTTCATCAGGTCTCAAGAGAATTTTTTTTTTCTGAATAACTCCTTTAATTTTCCAAAGGTAGCCCCAAAAAGTTTGGTAGATGAATAGTGTGGTATCTTGTACATGAACAGTTTCAGAGCACCTAATATTTCCTTTAAGTCTCTTACTGAGGAACAGGGGATATGAGGAGTACTTAGAAGGTCAGGTTGAGCATAAGATGGCTGTCAGCTTTCTCCTAGGCTGTCTGTTCATCTCTAGGTCTACAGGAGGCTTTTGCCTGTTAAAGGCTTATCCACATGAGGCTGCAACAGGTAACCTTTAAACCATAATAAAGAAATTTTCTTTTGGACACTGTCTACCTTGGACCATTGTGTTGGAGAATGCAGCTTTTTTTCTTTTTTTTGGGGTGTCAAACACCCACTCCTACTCTTACTATTTTGGATGTCTGGAGCAACCGCTAACGTGAAACCTACCATTACCATTGGAATATCATTACAAACCTGCATTTATTGTTGTGACATTTTAAGAACATCCCAAGGTGAGATTTTTACTACATATTACAACACTTGTATCCAGATATCTGTTCTAAGTATTAACACAGATGTACAGTATGTGGCGCTCAACATTTTTTTTTTTTGTCTTTGCGGACTGTTTAGATAAAATGTTTAGGTTAAATGTTTGCATTGCTGCAGCAGTTACAGGCTCCCAGTACAGTACAGATATTTTCCCTACCTCACACCTATGATTTATAACACTATATTAATTTTTTGCTACGGTATTACAGTAGAAAATGTAGTACTTGCTTTGGATAATCCAGTGATGAATAACACATCCATCCCCTAGCTTTGCTAACATTAAAATTGCTCTTTTTACTGCCCACATCTTAAATACTGTATGTGACTGTGAACTGTCCAGCTACCAATGTCTATAGGCTGAGAGACTGTCACGTGATGTCAGATGATGCCAAGACATCACACACGTATCTCATCTGTATGTGTTATTTCAACTAAGATGAATTGCACAGTATTTGGTTTTTGTTAACCAGTGATTGACGGCCTCCCCTCTACAACTGTGCATACAGAGATAGCTGTAAAGCACTGTTAGGACCGCCTACTTGACTTTTCAGCATAGAAAGAGCTAAAATTTTGAGGGATAAATTGCAAGTTATAATTAATTTTTTCCCACAAACCTATACATCAATCTGCTTAAGTTACCGTGTTGTATATCATGCTGCCTACAGATTGGACAGCAGGTGACAGGTTTGACTTGAGATAAATATATGTGTGCGGGTCTATCCAGACCTACTTATCTATGACCAGAGGCATAAGCACAAGAGGACTTCAATCACACGTGATTCTGTCTGTATCATTATTGAGATGTCATACTGTTAGTAGGATATTATTTGTATTATATTACATAAAACAAGACATGATCAATGTCTCAGTCTCTGCACTATTAGATTATATTAGATTAGAATATTATAAAGCTAGTGGGTAAAAACCACATATTCGATTGGCAGACATGCTTATACATTATTACTGTCACCAGCAAGCTCCAAGGATCAATTTTATTTATTAGGATGTCACTTAAGATGATGTTTGGTTTTACATCAATCATCTTAAGTGATATTTCATCTTATTCTTAAAACATTTATCTATTTTCTGTTAAAGCAGTGTGATAAGTTTAGTAAGAAACTATGAGATTTCAATGAGGTGACTTGGTTTTAATTGAGGTCTATAACTTCCCATTTATGCTACTAGCTGCTCGATGGTGTAGTTTCTATCGGATAAAGAATTATTACTAGATAAATTATGTCTACTACATTAGGTCTTCATTGACATAAGTTCAGATGACTTGAAATTAAAAATTTAATTAATCTTGAAAGATTTAAACGATTAACTACTTAGAGGGTAGACAGTGACAGCAAAGGCCCGACGTTCCAAAAATGTGTATGGGTTTGCTCCCTTCAATGCCAATTGATTTGGATGTTATCCTGATTCACCTGCGGTGCGTTTCTAAAATATGAATCAGGGAAAAATATGCTCATCTATAATAATTGACTTAAAAAAGAAAAAGTATTTAAGGCAAATTAAAACACTGTATGCTTGCCATCCACACTTTGCTTATATTCGATGCAAAAATGTTGTCAAAAAGACAGAAATTCATACATGAATATGAATGAAGTTTATTAGGAATAATTAATAAAAAAAACAAACAAACAAAGTAACAAAGTGAATACAAATAAATTACATATAAGACAGGGGAACCAAAACTACCAGAGAAACAATGTGGAAGGTACATGGATCATATAGGTGCAGGGTATAAATAAACATACAATTCTGCTCTAAATTATTCAAGAGACAATATCTCAATATAGTATGATTGTAAAAATATAAACCATAAATCCCTCAACCAAAACCAGATAATTGGGGTACAGGGTCTACAATGTAACAGGTACATATACTGTATAGTGGATATATAGAGCAGTAAAGAAAAGTGACCAAGTGTGTGCATAATAATGAACAAGGCAGAGTCTAATAGTAAAGCACAAAAATAACCTGGTCAGGTTCCAAACATCACCATGTAGACTCACAGGAAAAAAGCACCTTTAGTAAATCATAATGGGACCTTACCACAAATGTACACGTCCCGACGCACGTTTCGCCGATATGCCTTCATCAGGGGATGATAGATCAAGTGTGATAATGGGGATATATAGAGAGAAACAGATAAAAATGAAAATTGGCAACAGATGAAGAAATTATTGTGTACAAGTGCTCTGCAAATGAATGCAGAGCAGCCCGAACTGAATGAAACCGAGCATGTGTGGAATGAAAGCCGATACCTAAGGAATGCCCATACTAAATATGGATACGGTGCACATAGAGTGACCATGGGCGCAAAAGTAGCCAAGATACCGCGAGAATGGGAGTTTGGAATAGTGAGGCCGGCAGACCAACTGCACGTGCATTTTGCACATGGGAGGAGGGAAACTGTACATATGTATGAGACAAAGGGGAGATTGATAAGAAGAGAGAAAAATAACACAACTGTATCTCAAAACAAAATGCATTGTAAAAACATACAACATTCTAAAACAGCTAAAAAAACTAGTTATGTAGGCATTAAAAACATATATATAAATGATTCCACAAGGAGTGTAAAAAAACGCATGTGAACATAGTCCAATGTCTATTTAGGTCATATTAAAAAATACAAATGGAAGTGTAAGCATAATAAATATGAAGTGTAATATAATAAAATATTGCATAAATATGTGATGACAAAGTGTAATGAATCATCTGAATAAATACAAAAAAATTAGAATTATAAAAAGTGCACACATACACTTATAATAGACATAGTAATAAAATGGACGAAAGTGAAAAGACCTCACTAGATACGATGCATGCTGGAAACAGAAACGTTTTCTGCTGATTCAAAACCACTTGTGCAGATGAGTCCTGCCCCTCATATCTACAGCAATGATCCTTCATAAGACAGTAGTGAACAATGCTGCCAGTTAGCTTCTGAACTTAGGTTCTGATATAAGGACAGAATGAGTACCAGGTCCTCTAGATGTCCCTGCATAAGCAGTATGGGTATGTCCAACTCTCACTGATTCTGAAAGCTACATCTTATATATCTTTCCATCTTCCTGCCATAATGATATTAATATTAACTATAATTTTAGTATTTTTTAAACTAAGACATTTTTTAAACTAAGACATTTAAACTAAGACAGGTATAAGGCACATACAATGTAATGTAATTGCATCTTAAGTAATTTCTCAATAATAGAAATGTTCTGTAAGCAGTTTCCAGAAATGCTATAGAAACTAGTAGATCAATGATAGCAAATAGAATAAGTTATTTATAATGTCACATTGCTCCGACTGAGCCTAAGCCAACACAGATGTTTCCACCAGAGCCTACTGCAAGGTAGGTATCAGAACCTAGGTTACCACAGTATAGCTTAATATATGAAAAATAGCTGCTCTTGCAAATCAAGATCAGAGCAGCAAACTTACAGACCAGAAATCTACCTGCAGGGTCATTCCAGGAGAGCACAGGAGTATCCAGATCAGTAACAGAAGAATAAATGTGTAAAAGACAATGGTTGATTCTAGGGTTTCACAGTCAAACCGAATCAGTAAGAAAAAGGATTAGGAGGAAAACAGGCCAAAAGTCAGTATCCAGGAAATCAGTGAAGACACAGGTAATCCGAGAGTTCTCAAACCTAAGTACAATCAATAGAAGAAACATGAAAGTTTCTGAGCAGAGTTTACATATCCCACCTCAGCTGTGGATCAGAAAATGAGGCAGCACTCTGCTTGGCTCAGCATCTCAGAGTTCTGACTAGCTGTAGAGCCCGCCAAAGTTTCACTTGTACGCATAGCAACCTTAAAGCAACAGTGAGTGTATGGCTGTAACTAGGTTAATACACATCCTTATAAACAGGTTCTTGAAATTTGGTATGTGCCATATTATAAAATACTAACTCCCCAATATTACAGGCTTTATTCAATTACATATTGTACTTTTTCGATTACTCAGGTTGATATGGTTAATATTTATGCATTATAAAATGCCAGTGCCAAAAACATTTTTCTATTTTTAACTCGAATATGGAATATATATAGTATTATACAGTAAACAGTATGAGCATGTTAGTAAATATGTTTTACCCTTTGTTGTACCCTTTGGATTTTGACAAGTGTTTACTAGAAAAGCTCTTCAACAATATTAAGATACCTCCAAAGTGGTCCAAGTAAGTTAGCTCCCCATTGGGATTATTCTTGTACACATATAGCATGTGTATTGTGAAAATCCTCATATATCTAAGTCAGTCTGAGTTAAAAAAAAATAAAATAAATAAATATGGCTATTTACATGCAGAAATGTTAAAATAAAAAAATGCTGAGTCTTCATAGGCAAACTAGGCTGCTTCCTTAATGTGTTAATGTATCATACGCCCAATTTACTTCTCAGTAGGATATGTATGGCTTCTGAAGGAATATGCTTGAAAAAGATTATCCTTCTTTTCAGTTATTTTAGACCAGTAGAGGTAAAGCAGGCAATGGCCATGAAGTATGAATTAGATCTGCATTCAAGTTTTTAACTCAAGAATAATATGTAAAACTTAAGTCTTAGACATCTGCTCTGAACTGTAACTGGACATGTGAACAGTGAAATGTTGGAACATTCTATATGATTATCTGTTGGTTATCTTAACAAACAAATTAAATACAGTGACTTCTCTCAAAAAGATAACCTCCATGAGAAGACCACTCCATTATCCAAACTACATTTTCTGATGAGATGAATTTTCATTTTTTTTATTCTAGGTATTTTCTTTGAGATAAAGATCACTTTTTCATGCAATTTTTTGGGGTTGTCTCAAAGAGGTTTTATTGTAAATCGTCCTATCTAATACGAAGGGCCATTATAAAAGGATCCTTTGGCAAAACCTTAGCCTTCAATATCTTAATAAAACATTTTTACTTGAAAAAAATAACATGTTTATTAGTCTATCAATATTAAAACAACAGACAAAGACAACAACTAATAAAAATGAGCTCACACAGAGTATATGTAATAATATAACTAACAATCCATTTCACTAACCATATGCAACTATTATGTACCCGGGATAACCCACTTAAGGCTGGGGACCCACTGGCCGGAAATGCCACAATTTGGCCACAGCGTAAAAATTGCAGCATTTTAAAATACTTGCAAAGTGGTTGGGACTCATGCAAAACCTATGCCCACTTTGTGGAAAAAATAGCAGCACGGACACCCTGCGATTTCCAAAACCGTCACGGTTTTAAAAATCGCAGCATGTCAATTATATCTACAGAACCTTTAGCAATGCATTTTCGCCCAGTGGGGCTTTAGCCTAAAAGTTTTAGAAGTGCTTACCTCTGGTTACACAAAGTGGGCACAACATGGGGGCACTGAAATGGCATATTTCTTTAAAAGTTGACTTTCGCTTTGTACATTAATTTTTAGGGAGGCACTCTTACACTCAAAATAATAATACCTGTTGAGAAAATCACTTTTGGGGGTTTCCTGAGCACTGGTATTTTAGGGGCTGGGCAAATACAACAGGGCACCTGAAAACTATTCCAGTAAAATCTGGACCTCCAAAAGCCAAATACCACTCTTCCCATTCTGAGTCCCACCATGTACCCATACAGCAGATTACGACCACATATGGAGTTCAGTAGAAATTGTTTAACAAACTGTGGGTTTTTTTTTTTTGTTTTTTTTCTTTAACTTCTTTTACATCTTAAAAAAATTGGGGCTAAATGGATAGTTTATTGGTTAAAAAGAGTGATTTTTCATTTTTATGTACCAATGCTAATAAAATCTGTGAAATAACTGTGAGGTCAAAGTGCTCATCATACCCCTTAAAACTCCTTGAAGTGTGTAATTTCTAAAATGGGGTCACTTTTTTGGGTTTCTATAGTACTGGTATTTTAGGGGTTTTACAAATCTGACACAATACACAAAAACTGTTCTAGCAAAATCAGCCCTCCGTAAGTCAAATAGCATTCTTATCATTTTCAGCCACACCAGGTTTCCATACAGCATTTTACAACCAGATATCTGGCATTCCCGTGTTCATGAGAAATTATACCATGAACTTTAGGGAGCTTTTTCTTCTTTATCCTCTTGAGAAAATGAAAAATTTGGGGCTAAATTGATGGTTTATTGGAAAAAATTTTTTTTTCATTTTCACGTCCCAATATTAATAAAATCTATGAAACACCCATGGGGTCAAAATGCTGATCATTAGAGATGAGCGAACACTAAAATGTTCGACGTTCGAAATTCGATTCGAACAGCCGCTCAATGTTCGTGTGTTCGAACGGGTTTCGAACCCCATTATAGTCTATGGGGAACAGATACTCGTTAAGGGGGAAACCCAAATCCGTGTCTGGAGGGTCACCAAGTCCACTATGACACCCCAGGAAATGATGCCAACACCTCTGGAATGACACTGGGACAGCAGGGGAAGCATGTCTGGGGGCATCTAACACACCAAAGACCCTCTATTACCCCAACATCACAGCCTAACAACTACACACTTTACACACTCAATACCACCTCTCTGACAGTAGGAAAACACCTTGAAACATGTGTATTTGGCACTTGCAGTGAGGAGAGCTTGTCACCAGCAGTGAATTTGGCCCTTGTAGTAAGTTGAGGTTGGCACCAACATTTGTTTTGAAAATCAGGGTGGATTGAGCCTCTAACCAGCAGAGTTGGGGCAAATTCATGGTGGAGGGAGCCTCTAAAAACCCCAGTTTGGACCAATTCATGGTGGAGGGAGCCTCTAAAAACCCCAGTTTGGACCAATTCATGGTGGAGGGAGCCTCTAAAAACCCCAATTTGGACCAATTCATGGTGGAGGGAGCCTCTAACCAGCCCAGTTTGGACCAATTCATGGTGGAGGGAGCCTCTAAAAAACCCAGTTTGGACCAATTCATGGTGGAGGGAGCCTCTAAAAAACCCAGTTTGGACCAATTCATGGTGGAGGGAGCCTCTAACCAGCCCAGTTTGGACCAATTCATGATGGAGGGAGCCTCTAAGCAGCCCAGTTTGGGCAAATTCATGGTGGAGGGAGCCTCTAACCAGCCCAGTTTGGACCAATTCATGGTGGAGGGAGCCTCTAACCAGCACAGTTTGGGCAAATTTATGGTGGAGGGAGTCTCTAAAAAACCCATTTTGGACCAATTCATGGTGGAGGGAGCCTCTAAAACCCCAGTTTGGACCAATTCATGATGGAGGGAGCCTCTAAACAGCCCAGTTTGGGCAAATTCATGGTGGAGGGAGCCTCTAACCAGCCCAGTTTGGGCAAATTCATGGTGGAGGGAGCCTCTAACCAGCCCAGTTTGGACCAATTCATGGTGGAGGGAGCCTCTAACCAGCCCAGTTTGGACCAATTCATGGTGGAGGGAGCCTCTATAAAACCCAGTTTGGACCAATTCATGGTGAGGGAGCCTCTAACCAGCCCAGTTTGGGCAAATTCATGGTGGAGGGAGCCTCTAAAAACCCCCAGTTTGGACCAATTCATGGTGGAGGGAGCCTCTAAAAACCCCAGTTTGGACCAATTCATGGTGGAGGGAGCCTCTAAACAGCCCAGTTTGGGCAAATTCATGGTGGAGGGAGCCTCTAAAAACCCCAGTTTGGACCAATTCATGGTGGAGGGAGCCTCTAAAAACCCCAGTTTGGACCAATTCATGGTGGAGGGAGCCTCTAAAAACCCCAGTTTGGACCAATTCATGGTGGAGGGAGCCTCTAACCAGCAGAGTTGGTGGAAATCAGGGTGGAGGGAGCCTCTAACCAGCAGAGTTGTGGGAAAGCAGGGTGGAGGGAGCCTCTAACCAGCAGAGTTGGTGGAAATCAGGGTGGAGGGAGCCTCTAACCAGCAGAGTTGTGGGAAAGCAGGGTGGAGGGAGCCTCTAACCAGCAGAGTTGTGGGAAAGCAGGGTGGAGGGAGCCTCTAACCAGCAGAGTTGTGGGAAAGCAGGGTGGAGGGAGCCTCTAACCAGCAGAGTTGGTGGAAATCAGGGTGGAGGGAGCCTCTAACCAGCAGAGTTGGGGGAAATCAGGGTGGAGGGAGCCTAGTATTAGCAGAATTGTGCAACGCTTATGGTGGATGAGTATGAGGATGCGGAGGAATTGGAGAGGTTGAGTACAGACATGGAGTTTCATGTTGGGGTGCTTTACACAGGTGGGCACAAAAATGAAGGCTCTATCCAGTGGTGGTTCATTTTTATCAAAGTGAGCCGGTCGGCACTCTCAGCTGACAGACAGGTGCGCTTGTCAGTGATGATGCCACCGGCTGCACTGAACACCCTCTCAGATAGGACGCTGGCGGCAGGACAGGACAGCACCTCCAAGGCATATAGGGCAAGTTCAAGCCACAGGTCCAACTTCGACACCCAATACGTGTAGGGCGCAGAGGGGTCGGAGAGGACAGGGCTGTGGTCGGAAAGGTATTCCCGCAACATGCGCCTATACTTCTCACGCCTGGTGACACTAGGACCCTCCGTGGCGGCACTTTGGCGAGGGGGTGCCATCAAGGTGTCCCAGACCTTAGACAGTGTGCCCCTCGTTTGTGTGGACCGGTGAGAACTTGGTTGCCTACTGGAGGAACTGCCCTCCCTGCCGCCAACGTCACATGCTGGAAACATCTCCATCGTATTCTGCACCAATTGCCTGTGGCAAGCATTGATGCGATTGGCCCTCCCCTCTACCGGAATAAAAGACGAGATGTTGTTTTTATACCGGGGGTCAAGGATAGCAAAGATCCAGTACTGGTTGTCCTCCATGATTTTGACAATACACTTGTCGGTTGTAAAGCACCCCAACATGAACTCAGCCATGTCTGCCACAGTGTTAGTTGGCATGACTCCTCTGGCCCCACCGGAAAGTTCAATCTCCATTTCCTCCTCATCCTCCATGTCTACCCATCCGCGCTGCAACAATGGGACGATTCGAAGTTGCCCGGAAGCCTCCTGTATCACCATCACATCATCGGACAACTCTTCTTCCTCCTCCTCCTCCTCCATTAAACGCGATGAAGCGGACAGATGTGTGGACCTACTCTCCAGCTGTGACGGATCGGATGCTATCCCTAACTCCTCTGTGTGATCTGAGTTATCCCTGATGTTAATCAGGGATTCTCTCAGAACACACAAGAGCGGGATTGTAAGGCTCACCATCGCATCCTCAGAGCTCACCCTCCTTGTGGACTCCTCAAAGACCCGTAGGATGTCACAAAGGTCTCTCATCCATGGCCACTCATGGATGTGAAACTGAGGCAGCTGACTTTGTGGCATCCTAGGGTTTTGTAGCTGGTATTCCATCAAAGGTCTCTGCTGCTCAACCACTCTATTCAACATCTGAAATGTTGAGTTCCAGCATGTGGGGACGTCGCACAAAAGCCGGTGTTGTGGCACATGCAGGCGTTGCTGGAGAGATTTTAAGCTAGCAGCGGCTACTGTCGACTTGCGAAAGTGGGCGCACATGCGCCGCACTTTCACCAGTAGCTCTGGAACATTGGGGTAGCTCTTTAGGAAACGTTGCACCACTAGGTTGAAGACGTGGGCCAGGCATGGAACATGTTGGAGTCCGGCAAGCTCCAGAGCTGCTACCAGGTTCCGGCCGTTATCACAAACGACCATGCCTGGGCCCAGGTGCAGCGGCTCAAACCATATTGCCGTCTCATCGAGGAGGGCATCCCTCACCTCGGAGGCAGTGTGCTGTCTGTCCCCCAAGCTGATCAGCTTCAGCACAGCCTGCTGACGTCTACCAACGCCAGTGCTGCAACGTTTCCAACTCGTAGCTGGGGTCAATCTAACAGCGGAGGAGGAGGCGGAGGAGGAGGCGGTGGCGGAGGAGGCGGTAGAGGAGGAGGAGGAGGGGGGTGTTCTTCTCGTGTCCCTGCCAGGAATGTTAGGCGGGGAGACAAGGTACACCGGGCCAGTTTGGGAAGCAGTCCCAGCCTCAACTACATTCACCCAGTGTGCCGTCAGTGAAATGTAGCGTCCCTGTCCGCATGCACTTGTCCACGCGTCGGTGGTCAAGTGGACCTTTGTGCAAAGCGCGGAACTAAGGGCCCGCCTGATGTTGAGTGACACGTGCTGGTGCAAGGCGGGGACGGCACACCGGGAGAAGTAGTGACGGCTAGGGACGGCATAGCAAGGTGCCGCAGTTGCCATCAGGTCCAGGAAGGCGGGAGTTTCAACAAGCCGGAACGCCAACATCTCCTGGGCCAGCAGTTTAGCGATGTTGGCGTTCAAGGCTTGCGCGTGTGGGTGGTTAGCAGTGTATTTCTGCCGCCGCTCCAATGTCTGAGAGATGGTGGGTTGTTGTAAAGAAGCGCCTGATGGTGCCTTTGATGGTGCAGGAGAAGGAGATAAGACAGGAACAGGGGAGGATGAGGGAGAAGTCAACAAAGTGGCGGAGGCAGATGAAGTGGTGTCCTGGCTCGTCCTCTGGAGTGCATCGCCAGCACAGTCAGCAGTGGCAGTGGCAGAGGCAGAGGCAGTGGCAGTGGCGTGAACGGCAGGCAGCCTTTGTCCTGCCGTTGCTGCCTGCCACTGATTCCAGTGCTTGGATTCCAAATGACGGCGCATTGAAGTGGTGGACAGGTTGCTCTTCTCAGAGCCCCTAATCAATTTCGAGAGGCAAATTGTGCAGACAACACTATATCTGTCCTCGGTGCATTCCTTGAAAAAACTCCACACCTTCGAGAAACGTGCCCTCGAGGTGGGAGTTTTTCGGGGCTGGGTACGAACTGGAACATCTTGGGAGATTCCGGGTGTGGCCTGGCTTCGCCTAAGCTGCTGACCTCTGCCTCTAGCTACCCTTTTTGGTGCTGCACCTGCCTCAACATCCACACTACTTTCCCCGCTTGACATCCCCCCTGTCCAGGTCGGGTCAGTGTCCT
Source organism: Leptodactylus fuscus (assembly GCF_031893055.1). Taxonomy (NCBI): domain Eukaryota; kingdom Metazoa; phylum Chordata; class Amphibia; order Anura; family Leptodactylidae; genus Leptodactylus; species Leptodactylus fuscus. The sequence continues at coordinate 65,244,875 of NC_134268.1, read as the reverse complement.
CATCATCCACCACTTCCTCTTCCAACTCCTGTCTCATCTCCTCCTCCCGCACAATGCGCCAGTCAACTGGATGCCCTGACGGCAACTGCGTCACATCATCGTCGATGAGGGTGGGTTGCTGGTCATCCACCACCAAATCGAACGGAGATGGAGGAGACTCTAGTGTTTGAGCATCTGGACACAGATGCTCCTCTGTTAGGTTCGTGGAATCGTGACGTGGAGAGGCAGGTTGAGGGACAATGAAAGGAGCGGAGAACAGCTCTGGGGAGCAGAGACAGTTGGGGTTATTGTTCTGTGAAGCTTGGGAATTTTGGGAGGAAGGAGGACAAGACTGTTGGGTAATAGGAGGAGAGGAGGCAGAATCTGACTGGCTGCTGGACAATGTGCTGTAAGCGTTCTCTGACAGCCATTGCAAGACCTGTTCCTGGTTCTCGGGCCTACTAAGGTTTGTACCCTGCAGTTTAGTTAATGTGGCAATAACCCTGGCACTGTGGAGTGGCGCAATGCTTGCTGCCCCACAGGAGTAGGCACGGGACGCCCTGTGGCTTCACTGCTACCTTGCTCCCCAGAACCATTCCCCCGACCTCGCCCACGGCCTCGTCCACGTCCCTTTCCGGGAGCCTTGCGCATTTTGAATTCCCAGTTAGAAATTGGTACTATATACCAGTAGCAAAAATTGTGGGTGCACGTAACCCCAATATATTCTTTGAATTACCAGTCAGAAACTGGCACTATATGGCAGTAGCAAGAAATGAGGGTATTTGTAACCCCAAAATATTCTTTGAATTCCCAGTCAGACAATGGCACTATATGGCAGTAGCAAGAAATGAGGGTATTTATAACCCCAATATATTCTTTGAATTACCAGTCAGAAACTGGCACTATATGGCAGTAGCAAGAAATGAGGGTATTTATAACCCCAATATATTCTTTGAATTCCCAGTCAGACAATGGCACTATATACCAGTAGCAAGAAATGAAGGTATTTATAACCCCAATATATTCTTTGAATTACCAGTCAGAAACTGGCACTATATGGCAGTAGCAAGAAATGAGGGTATTTGTAACCCCAATATATTCTTTGAATTCCCAGTCAGACAATGGCACTATATACCAGTAGCAAGAAATGAGGGTATTTATAACCCCAATATATTCTTTGAATTCCCAGTCAGACAATGGCACTATATACCAGTAGCAAGAAATGAGGGTATTTATAACCCCAATATATTCTTTGAATTACCAGTCAGAAACTGGCACTATATGGCAGTAGCAAGAAATGAGGGTATTTATAACCCCAATATATTCTTTGAATTACCAGTCAGAAACTGGCACTATATGGCAGTAGCAAGAAATGAGGGTATTTGTAACCCCAATATATTCTTTGAATTCCCAGTCAGACAATGGCACTATATACCAGTAGCAAAAATTGTGGGTGCACGTAACCCCAATATATTCTTTGAATTACCAGTCAGAAACTGGCACTATATGGCAGTAGCAAGAAATGAGGGTATTTGTAACCCCAATATATTCTTTGAATTCCCAGTCAGACAATGGCACTATATACCAGTAGCAAGAAATGAGGGTATTTGTAACCCCAATATATTCTTTGAATTCCCAGTCAGACAATGGCACTATATACCAGTAGCAAAAATTGTGGGTGCACGTAACCCCAATATATTCTTTGAATTACCAGTCAGAAACTGGCACTATATGGCAGTAGCAAGAAATGAGGGTATTTGTAACCCCAATATATTCTTTGAATTCCCAGTCAGACAATGGCACTATATACCAGTAGCAAGAAATGAGGGTATTTATAACCCCAATATATTCTTTGAATTCCCAGTCAGAAACTGGCACTATATGGCAGTAGCAAGAAATGAGGGTATTTATAACCCCAATATATTCTTTGAATTACCAGTCAGAAACTGGCACTATATGGCAGTAGCAAGAAATGAGGGTATTTATAACCCCAATATATTCTTTGAATTACCAGTCAGAAACTGGCACTATATGGCAGTAGCAAGAAATGAGGGTATTTGTAACCCCAATATATTCTTTGAATTCCCAGTCAGACAATGGCACTATATACCAGTAGCAAGAAATGAGGGTATTTATAACCCCAATATATTCTTTGAATTCCCAGTCAGAAACTGGCACTATATGGCAGTAGCAAGAAATGAGGGTATTTGTAACCCCAATATATTCTTTGAATTCCCAGTCAGACAATGGCACTATATACCAGTAGCAAAAATTGTGGGTGCACGTAACCCCAATATATTCTTTGAATTACCAGTCAGAAACTGGCACTATATGGCAGTAGCAAGAAATGAGGGTATTTGTAACCCCAATATATTCTTTGAATTCCCAGTCAGACAATGGCACTATATACCAGTAGCAAGAAATGAGGGTATTTGTAACCCCAATATAATCTTTGAATTCCCAGTCAGACAATGGCACTATATGGCAGTAGCAAGAAATGAGGGTATTTATAACCCCAATATATTCTTTGAATTCCCAGTCAGAAACTGGCACTATATGGCAGTAGCAAGAAATGAGGGTATTTATAACCCCAATATATTCTTTGAATTACCAGTCAGAAACTGGCACTATATGGCAGTAGCAAGAAATGAGGGTATTTGTAACCCCAATATATTCTTTGAATTCCCAGTCAGACAATGGCACTATATACCAGTAGCAAGAAATGAGGGTATTTATAACCCCAATATATTTTTTGAATTCCCAGTCAGAAACTGGCACTATATGGCAGTAGCAAGAAATGAGGGTATTTGTAACCCCAATATATTCTTTGAATTCCCAGTCAGACAATGGCACTATATACCAGTAGCAAAAATTGTGGGTGCACGTAACCCCAATATATTCTTTGAATTACCAGTCAGAAACTGGCACTATATGGCAGTAGCAAGAAATGAGGGTATTTGTAACCCCAATATATTCTTTGAATTCCCAGTCAGACAATGGCACTATATACCAGTAGCAAGAAATGAGGGTATTTGTAACCCCAATATATTCTTTGAATTCCCAGTCAGACAATGGCACTATATGGTAGTAGCAAGAAATGAGGGTATTTGTAACCCCAATATAATCTTTGAATTCCCAGTCAGACAATGGCACTATATGGCAGTAGCAAGAAATGAGGGTATTTATAACCCCAATATATTCTTTGAATTACCAGTCAGAAACTGGCACTATATGGCAGTAGCAAGAAATGAGGGTATTTGTAACCCCAATATATTCTTTGAATTCCCAGTCAGACAATGGCACTATATACCAGTAGCAAGAAATGAGGGTATTTATAACCCCAATATATTCTTTGAATTCCCAGTCAGACAATGGCACTATATACCAGTAGCAAAAATTGTGGGTGCACGTAACCCCAATATATTCTTTGAATTCCCAGTCAGACAATGGCACTATATGGCAGTAGCAAAAATAGTGGGTGTATATAGCCCCAATTCTATTGCTAGGGGACTTGCAGTGTATTTCTGGGGTGAAGGTGGGGGGGCACACCGTTGGAATGGGTATCGGGGGTATATATCGGGTATACGGGAATACACTGTCAGTGTATTCCATTCAGGATCCGCGGAAAGCTGGGTTGCGGCGATTGAGCCCGTCAGTGCCACGTTACACTGACAAGCTTCTCCCTGGAATTTAGCTCTTATAAGAGCTGTTGGTTGTCTTCTCCTTCCTATCCTAGCCTGTCCCTGCCTACCCAGAATCTAAGCCCTAGCTAACTGGACGGAAACCTCCATCCCCGGTGAATTGCAAGCTCAGAATGACGCGAAGCTGGGCGTCGCTGTTCTTTTAAATTAGAGGTCACATGTTTTCGGCAGCCAATGGGTTTTGCCTACTTTTTTCAACGTCACTGGTGTCGTAGTTCCTGTCCCACCTACCCTGCGCTGTTATTGGAGCAAAAAAGGCGCCAGGGAAGGTGGGAGGGGAATCGAGTAATGGCGCACTTTACCACGCGGTGTTCGATTCGATTCGAACATGCCGAACAGCCTAATATCCGATCGAACATGAGTTCGATAGAACACTGTTCGCTCATCTCTACTGATCATATCCCTTGATTAGCTCCATGAAGGGTGTAGTTTCCAAAATGAGGTCACTTTTTGGGGGTTTCTATTGTACTTATATTTTAAAGTCTTTGCAAATGCAACATGGCACCTGAAAAGTATTCCTGCAAAATAGGAAATCCAAAGCCCAATCACACTCTATCCATTCTAAACCAATCTTGTACCTATACAACAGATTACAACCACATATGGGGTATTGCCTGGCCATGAGTTTAATAAACTGTGGTGTGTTTTTTTCTCCTTCTTGTGAAAATAAAAACTGGGGATAAAGTGACATTTTAGTATTATTCATTTACACATCCCAATGTTATTACAGTCTGTGGTGTCAAAAAGCTCACTGTACCCCTTGATAAATTCTGTGAAAGGTATAGTTTGGAAAATGGGGTTAGTTTTGGAGGGGCTTTGCAAATGAGACATGATACCTGAAAACTATTCCAGTAAAATCTGCTTTTCAAACACCTAGTGTCGCTCCTTCCCTCCCACGCGCTGCCGTGTACATCCACATGTGGAGTATTTCTCGGCTCAGGACAAATTGTGTCACAAACTGTTTGATACATTTTATCCTTTAACCACTTGTGAATACATTATTGAAAAAGAATTAAATGTGTAAATTTCACCTCCACCACCAACTTTATGTTTTGATATTGTTTTATTAAAACCAACTACTTATATAATACTTAAAAATTACATGGGCTATCCTCACTTCCCTTGTCTTTGTTTCTCCCACCATTCTTAAGATGTGTTTTATGCTGTGTTTTATATTCAGTGCCTTAAAATCGAGCTTGTCATTATCCTATTGTAATTAGGCTTGTTACAATCTTTTACAGTCCAGGATTAAAAAAAAAAATGTGTTGAACAGAGATGTTTACTCAGACTAATATACAGAATGAGAAATGAATGTATTGCTATCAAGTATTACCAATAAGTTAATTATACAGGTGTTGTGTTATCTACAGCATGATTGCGTGATTTTTCAACCATCCTTGATAACTTTCTAACTATGCTAACAAATAAGCCCAGATTTATAATTTCCATATTTACCATCTGTAAATATTATTTACTGCGCTATCTAATGTACATTTCACAATTAATTACATTCCATTTATGACTTTAAAGTAACTGTCTTGACACAAGTTTGCTAAAGCAAAAAGCTTTGCTGTAAATTGTTTGCAGGCAATGTTCTACTCTTCAAAATTCAGACTATTTAATTGAGATTTTTGCTTTTCTCATTTATAGGACATCTGGCCTTATTAATTTATGCATGTGCCCTTGTGCTGTAGTAAATTGTCAGCTTAGTTTAAGCTTCAATAAAAGTGTGAATTTCACTGGCAGTGAAAATATGACTTCAAGCATAATGTTTTATTTTCCCGAAACAAAGCTGCAACCACATTTTAAGAAAACAAGCACGGAGGCAGGTGGCACATTTTAGTTTTATTTAATGTGATACTGTACCTTTCTCTATTAAATCATGCATATATTAGGCAACTCACTTATGGTGCATGAGTTTGGGTATGGACAGTAAAATGTTGTCGCACTGTTCCAAACTAGTTGTGAAAGAAATGACCGATAATTTCTACCACTTACAGCAAACCTATACATACTACTGAGCTACTCTCTCTCTCTCTCTCTCTCTCTCTCTCTCTCTCTCTCTCTCTCTCTCTCTCTCTCTCTCTCTCTCTCTCTCTCTCTCTCTCTATATATATATATATATATATATATATATATTCATGAAGTAGATACATCTGGAGGAAACAAGTCAACATCCACCAAGATTTTGACACATTCAACATATTTTATTCTACATTCACACGTATCTCTCCTAGAAGCAATGCCATATAGATTACATGGATCCAACTGAAAATGACCTCTGTATGCCTTCATATATAATTAGAAGGATGTGACGGTAGTGTAAAAGGCTCATACACTTCTATGGGAGCTATGTTATGGCTCCATACAACATTATAAAATTACAACTGTAATACAACCATGCTCATGGTACCTTAGGTTCATTTATGGGTCCTTTTGGAAGTAAAGCAAGTAACTGGGTGGGGAGGTGTCCTGGTCTAATCATCCATGATGATCATCTGTTTAACCTTTTAATGACTGGGCTACAATGATCTAGCCTATTTTTTTTTTTTTTGTTTGTTTTTGTCATTTCGGCATAAGTGATTGAGGGCTTGTTTATTGCAGGATGAGTTGTATTTTTTTTTGTGGCATCAATGTACACATTGGAATATATGTTCACTTAACTTTGAAAATGAGAAAATTGGCATGAGTTATACTTGAAATGTCCCTGACTGGTTTAGATTTCAATTCTGGCACATGGAACCTCCTGGACAGAACTAGAATTGAAAAGAAGCCAGAACCTCTTAATAACACTGGTGTATCTGCTGCTAGAGCTCACAAAATTAGGTCTAGCTCATTATGTGTGGCCTTACTAAGTTTTCCCCATTTTTAAATTAAAATTGTAACAATTTTTGGAGGGGGAAGGGTTAAAATCACTCTAGCCCATGTTGTAAGTGAGACCACAACATATGTAGTAAAAAAAAAGTACCAAATTACACATTGTAAGTGGACATCAAATTAACATTTATAAGTTGATATTTTAAGATAGAATATAATTAGAGATGAGCGAACAGTGTTCTATCGAACACATGTTCAATCGGATATCAGGGTGTTCGCCATGTTCGAATTGAATCAAACACCGTGTGGTAAAGTGCGCCAAAATTGGATTCCCCTCCCACCTTCCCTGGCGCCTTTTTTGCACCAATAACAGCGCAGGGGAGGTGGGACAGGAACTACGACACCGGGGGCATTGAAAAAAATTGGAAAAAGTCATTGGCTGCCGAAATCAGGTGACCTCCATTTTAGACGAATAGTGGATTTCAAATCCGGGTCATATGAGAATGTGAACTTTGTGACTATGAGACAGGGATAGCTGTACAGGCAGGGATAGCTAGGGATAACCTTTATTTAGGGGGGAATGTTATTAAAAATAACTTTTTGGGGCTCTATCGGGTGTGTAATTGTGATTTTTGTGAGATAAACTTTTTCCCATAGGGATGCATTGGCCAGCGCTGATTGGCCGAATTCCGTACTCTGGCCAATCAGTGCTGGCCAATGCATTCTATTGGCGTGATGAAGCAGTGCTGAATGTGTGTGTTTAGCTCAACTACACCAGATTCAGCTCTGCTTCAATCAGTGCTGGCCAATGCATTCTATTAGCTTGATGAAGAAGAGTGTGCACAAGGGTTCAAGCGCACCCTCGGCTCTGATGTAGCAGAGCCGAGGCTGCACAAGGGTTCAAGCGCACCCTCGGCTCTGATGTAGCAGAGCCGAGGGTGCACTTGAACCCTTGTGCACCCTCGGCTCTGCTACATCAGAGCCGAGGGTGCGCTTGAACCCTTGTGCACCCTCGGCTCTGCTACATCAGAGCCGAGGGTGCGCTTGAACCCTTGTGCACACTCTGCTTCATCAAGCTAATAGAATGCATTGGCCAGCGCTGATTGGCCAATGCATTCTATTAGCCCGATGAAGTAGAGCTGAATGTGTGTGCTAAGCACACACATTCAGCACTGCTTCATCACGCCAATACAATGCATTAGCCAGTGCTGATTGGCCAGAGTACGGAATTCGGCCAATCAGCGCTGGCTCTGCTGGAGGAGGCAGAGTCTAAGATCGCTCCACACCAGTCTCCATTCAGGTCCGACCTTAGACTCCGCCTCCTCCGGCAGAGCCAGCGCTGATTGGCCGAAGGCTGGCCAATGCATTCCTATGCGAATGCAGAGACTTAGCAGTGCTGAGCCAGTTCTGCTCAACTACACATCTGATGCACACTTGGCACTGTAGCAGAGCCGAGGGTGCACTAGAACCCCTGTGCAAACTCAGTTCACGCTAATAGAATGCATTGGCCAGCGCTGATTGGCCAATGCATTCTATTAGCCCGATGAAGTAGAGCTGAATGTGTGTGCTAAGCACACACATTCAGCTCTACTTCATCGGGCTAATAGAATGCATTGGCCAGTTCTGATTGGCCAGAGTACGGAACTCGACCAATCAGCGCTGGCTCTGCTGGAGGAGGCGGAATCTAAGATCGCTCCACACCAGTCTCCATTCAGGTCCGACCTTAGACTCCGCCTCCTCCAGCAGAGCCAGCGCTGATTGGCCGAATTCCGTACTCTGGCCAATCAGTGCTGGCCAATGCATTCTGTTGGCGTGATGAAGCAGTGCTGAATGTGTGTGTTTAGCTCAACTACACCGGTGGAGTAGTTGAGCTAAGCACACAGATTCAGCTCTGCTTCAATCAGCGCTGGCCAATGCATTCTATTAGCTTTATGAAGCAGAGTGTGCACAAGAGTTCAAGCGCACCCTCGGCTCTGATGTAGCAGAGCCAAGGCTGCACAAGGGTTCAAGCACACCCTCGGCTCTGATGTGCAGCCTCGGCTCTGCTACATCAGAGCCGAGGGTGCGCTTGAACCCTTGTGCAGCCTCGGCTCTGCTACATCAGAGCCGAGGGTGCGCTTGAACCCTTGTGCAGCCTCGGCTCTGCTACATCAGAGCCGAGGGTGCGCTTGAACCCTTGTGCACACTCTGCTTCATCAAGCTAATAGAATGCATTGGCCAGCGCTGATTGAAGCAGAGCTGAATCTGTGTGTTTAGCTCAACTACTCCACCGGTGTAGTTGAGCTAAACACACACATTCAGCACTGCTTCATCACGCCAATAGAATGCATTGGCCAGCACTGATTGGCCAGAGTACGGAATTCGGCCAATCAGCGCTGGCTCTGGAGGAGGCGGAGTCTAAGAAACGGATCAGAATGGAGACTGGTGTGGAGCGATCTTAGACTCCGCCTCCTCCAGCAGAGCCAGCGCTGATTGGTCGAGTTCCGTACTCTGGCCCATCAGTGCTGGCCAATGCATTCTATTAGGGTGAACTGAGTTTGCACAGGGGTTCTAGTGCACCCTCGGCTCTGCTACATCACATTGCTACATCTGATGTAGCAGTGCCGAGTGTGCATCAGATGTGTAGTTGAGCAGAACTGGCTCAGCACTGCTAAGTCTCTGCATTCGCATAGGAATGCATTGGCCAGCCTTCGGCCAATCAGCGCTGGCTCTGCCGGAGGAGGCGGAGTCTAAGGTCGGACCTGAATGGAGACTGGTGTGGAGCGATCTTAGACTCCACCTCCTCCAGCAGAGCCAGCGCTGATTGGTCGAGTTCCGTACTCTGGCCAATCAGCACTGGCCAATGCATTTCTATGGGGAAAAGTTAGCTTGCGAAAATCGCAAACTGACCGGGATTTCCATGAAATAAAGTGACTTTTATGCCCCCAGACATGCTTCCCCTGCTGTCCCAGTGTCATTCCAGGGTGTTGGTATCATTTCCTGGGGTGTCATAGTGGACTTGGTGACCCTCCAGACACAAATTTGGGTTTCCCCCTTAACGAGTTTATGTTCCCCATAGACTATAATGGGGTTCGAAACCCATTTGAACACTCGAACAGTGAGCGGCTGTTCGAATCGAATTTCGAACCTCAAACATTTTAGTGTTCGCTCATCTCGAAATATAATAGATTCATATAACAAGTTTATAAGTAAACTAAAGTAAAGCAGATATATTTGTTTTATAGTTCTAAAATTATTTGCTTCAAAACAAAAAAATTGTATTTCAGGTAAATTCAAAATATTTTCAAATTTCTTTTCTATTTTACTTAGTAAATTTCCCGCATTGTATGCAGCCATTGTTAATGCTTATGCCTGAGGGCTGAGATAATGGCAAATGCTCCTTGTTTGTGTCTTCTGAATCTTCACTAAGTCCCTTCAAGGCTAGAGAATCTAATAATCACAGTTGTGCTGTATCCGGTCTTTGTAATTCACTGTTAAGTAAGTACCAAATCCGGGCGGGTTCATATCTGCGCCCAGTCTCTGGTTTAGCCAATCCAGCCGGCTTCCGGCTTCTGCCCCGCAAAACTGGACAGGAGATGGAAACCCGGTGGTCAGTTTTCAAACCCATTCTCTTGTTCCGTGTTCGTCTTCTGCCTGTCCGCAGGGAAACCGGTTATTTTAGCTGAACACAAAGTCGGACATGTAGGATTTTGTGTCCGGTTAAAAAAAAAAGTTTCCTCGCGGATCTATATATTTCATAGACAGGTTTTGTGTATACATTTAATTCTTGTTGGTGGGGGTCACTATTATATTATCTATTCTTGCTTATACAACGACCATAGGAATACCATAACTATAAACTTGCTAAGGGTTCGTTCACATCAGCGTTGTGAACTCCGTTATGCAGATTTCCGTTTCCTGCCTAAAACAGAGCAGGATACGGAAACCTGCAGGAGTCTCTCTCACCCATTCATTTGAATGGGTGAGAGAGATGTCCGGCTGTGAGCGGCGGTGAGCGTTTTATGCTCTCCGCCGCAAAACCGGGTTTTATAATCCAGACACAGAGTCGGACATGCAGTACTCTGTGTCCGGATAAAAAAAAACCCGGTTTCGCGGCGGAGAGCATAAAACGCTCACCGCCGCTCACGGCCGGACCCGGTCTGTGCTTTCCGTCTTCTGGCATACAGAAGACGGAAAGCACAGAACGGAAAGAAGAACGCAGGTGTGAACCTAGCGTCATGGTGACATGGTTACAGCTGCAAACTCAGGACTCCACTGACAAGTAGTAACTGAGGAGGGCAATTGCTGTTGTTTACATAATTGGCACATTTTTGGTTCATAAAAAAAAAATTCCAAATCTTTCGTTGCATTGGGAATCAAACTATTTTGTGAATACCAGGTCAAATAATTTGTTACGAGCTGGTTCATCTATCTCTACGAATGATCAAGTAAATAATAATGATATATTAATTAAATAAAACAGTATTTCTATTCGATTAAATCAAACCATTGTTTTTTCTTAATTTTATTTAATCAATGTTTTAAGGGACCACGCTTGTGAGGAAGAGTCCTGGAAGTGATGATTTGGCCCCCACAGAGTCTTTTTCACTACATCATCAAGCCTTTGAGAAGAATTGTGGTTGGTTTTCCAAGACATTTGAAAGAACCTCCGTGCCAAGTTCTTCAAAAAATGTGTGCCTGTGTAACTAGAAGAAATGATGCTGTTTTGAAGGTAAAGAGTGGTCATGCCAGATATTAATTTGATTTATATTTCCCTTCTTATCTCTCACTTAATTTTAAAAAGCAAAAATAAACTTAACCATTTTTAACATTCTTACAAAAAATTGTTTACACCTGCCTAAAACTTTTTCACATTGCTTTATATCTAATAAACTTTTTCCCCACAAAAGAGTTCCTAAGGGAGACTACATATTGTATTTGCTGTCATCGAACTTCCAGAAATTAGAAATTCAAATAATAAAATTACACATATGTTGCAATTATTTAATGATATTAGTAAATACTGTATTTTACTTTTTAAAACAGTGTAACAATCATAAAATACAGAATAACTGATATTACTTTGATATTTACTCTTTACAATGCAGATTTTCACAGAATAGTAGCAATGACATTTGTATGAAGAATATTTTTTTTTTTTTATTTAAATCAGATCAAACCTTTAACGGTTGCAAGAAATGTTCCATTTAAAGTAAAGAAACTGAGCTGTTATTTGCAAAACCTCTGCAGCACGATCAGTTTTAGTGCAACATCAAGCCCTTCATTTGCTGACCCTTGCTTTAATCAATAACACTGTATCTCATTAAAGTATTCTGGTTTGTTTGGACAATATAACAATAAATCTTGCGGTTTGACAGACCACAAAATGAATTTCAATAAATTTCAAAGAGTTACAATCAGCAAGTGAAGTAAAATATTTGAAACCTCAGCAACCTGGTGAAATTGAAGTATAAATTCCAAACAAAGCTACAGATATCTTTGAGCCACAAGTTTGTAAGACAAACTGCAAAAGCTGTAAGTTTATTTATTTATTTGACGACAGCAATATTAGATTATAGAAAAATAAACTCGAGTCATGTTCATACGCATGATTTCCTGACAGATTAAATGAACAAGAAATTGTCTTGTTAATGGTTTAGAAAATGAAAATCCTACAAGGAAATCAGTTCGATTTTTTACTAATTAAAATAACAGATATTTTTATTTAATGCTTGCGCCATCATATCCCAAAGTACTTTTCAGACAATGTTATTGCTCACTGGCCAAGTAGGGTTCATAATCTAAATTCCTTATCAGTATGTCTTTTGGAGTTTGGGAATAAGCCAGAGTACACCTACACAATCAAGATGAGGATATGCAAACTCTATGCGGATGTGGTTTGTAACTGGATTCATACTAAGGTCTACAGTGCTGCAAGGCAACAGTGATAACCACTGCAACACAACAGTGATAACCACTGCAAGGCAATAGTGATAACCACTGCAAGGCAATAGTGATAACCACTGCAGGGTAACAGTGATAACTAGAGATGAGTGAGTAGTATTCGATCGAGTAGGTATTCGATCGAATACTACGGTATTCAAAATACTTGTACTCGATTGAGTACCACTCGCGATTTGAATGGAAAAATTTGATGCAGAACCAGCGTTGATTGGCTGAATGCTATACAGTCGGCCAATCAACGCTGGTTCTTCTCCTACCTTTAGAAGTCTTCTCCGCGCTAAAAGAAAATGGCCGCTTTGACTGTAAGCGGCCATTTTCTTGTAGTGCGGGCATGCGCAGTCGTCTCTGCCCAGGCCCGATGCCTAGCAGAGTGAATTCATTGCCGGATGACGACTTCTCGGAGAATCCAGCCCGACCCTCACTCTTGGACTTGGTAAGTTCAGTTTGATCGAATGTTGCCTATCCCTGAAACTAGCATTTTTCCCCCATAGAGTATAATAGGATTCGATATTCGATTCGAGTAGTCGAATATTAAGGGACTACTCGAAATGAATATAGAATATCGAGTATTTACTCGCTCATCTCTAGTGATAACTACTGCAAGGCAACAGTGATAACCACTACAAGACAACAATGTTAACCACTGCAGGCAACAGTGATAACCACTGCAAGGCAACAGTGATAGCCACTGCAAGGGAACAGTGATAGCCACTGCAAGGCAACAGTGATAACCACTTGGCCACTGTGTTGCCCAGAGTGTTTTTTTCTTTACATGATGATGGGGCTTTTACCTTAACTGGACATAAAGACCTGTTTACATCTATTAAAGAATGTGCCAGGCAAGCTTTGTGACTTGTGCAGAGATTATTGTGTATCATTGGATCCCTTCAGTTTCTATCACAGTCAGGAGCCTTCTGAAGGTTCCCAACACTACCATAAGAATATTACTATTGGTTCTCTTGCAATGGAGAATCACAATAGCAGCCATCAGTCCAAGTAATGGCCTCCTGGTTGCCATTCCCAATAACTTATTGGAAATCTATGGTTAATTTACTCCAATACGTAAGTATTGTAGTGCATTTCAAACAATCCCAAGTTGCCTGTCTCAAGTTTTGTCCCCTTGTGGGACAAGATAAACAAAAAATATAAAGTTTCAACAATTTTAAAAGAAAGTATAAAAATAAATAACAAGAAATGTAATAAATGCCTTACCAAGATTTAGAAGGAATTAAACAAACAAATAAAATAAACAAACATATGTTACGTGGGCATATAAATACATATAATCCAAAAATAATTTTATCTCATATGGTGAGTACCATAAAAAAAATTGCAAATTAATGTATTTTGGTCACCTTGCCTCCCCTCAAAAAAATTAAAAACAGTGATTAAAAGCTACGTACCAGAAAAGGATACCAATAAAAAGTACAACAGGACCAGACACATTTTAGATTTATTTTGTATGTGCGGTTTAGAGGGCTATAACGTTTTTCTCATACGTCTCATTCAACTAATTTCTGCTTCTTTTTTCAGGGACACATAGGGCTTTATTTTTATGTTGTTTTTATTTTCGAATATGTTTTAATTTTTTTTATATCCGGGAACATATAAAAAAAATAGGAGGCAAATTGTGTCTGGTTTTCACTTTTCTTTTCTTTATTCAATAACACAAAGTGCCACTGAAAAACTTTATAAAATAATTTTTCCTTTCCATTATGGTAATTTCTATTTTATATGGTGTTGTCAGGGATGGGGCTATAACTTTTAATAATGGCATTTTATTGGCGTATTATTTTACTTATTTTTTTTAATAATTTTATTTTATAATTTTATATTTTATATTTTAATTTTTTATTTTTTTTATTTTTTTTTTCAGATGGTGTCCCCACAAGGTCATAAGAGACCTTTGGAGTCATTTGATCACTTTTTTCTTTGTTAGGGAGGCTGATTTCTCCTATAACTGGGGCTGGGACATTTACCCCCAGTTGAAGGAGGAATACAGCCTCCTGCACGTTGTGTACACAGTATACAGAGCTGATCTGGGTCCTGTAGGACCCAGCAGCTCTTGCAAGACACTGAGCTCAGCGGATCATGTGACCGCCGGGTTAGAGGGTGGCCGCATCATGGCGGCGCCCTTAGCTGTGTATACAGCTCATTGTGACATCTTTACATGTTCATCTTATAAAAAATATATAAACAAAAATAAAAATAAGGAAGAAAAATACCTATCCAAAAGCAAACCATTGCCATAGTGGTTCCATTCACCCAAAACCTTACCTATTACATATTAAAATGACTGATACTAATTAATTAATACCGGTATGGAGAATGCATATATATCGACCAAATTACTAATCATAAATAATATTTGTACAACATAAATGTAGAATAACAGCCTAAACATACACCAGAGAAATAGTAGGTGATAGAGATGAGCGAACAGTAAAATGTTTGAAATTCGTTTCGAATAGCCGCTCAATATTCGACTATTCGAATGAATATTGAACCCCATTATAGTCTATGGGAGAAAATGCTTCGCTACAGGGGATCCTACCATTCGACTCAGGAGAGTCACCAAGTCCACTATCACACCCCAGGAAATGATGCCAACACCCTGGAATGCAACTGGGACAGCAGGGGAAGCATGTCTGGGGGCATCAAGTACCTTTATTATGTCGGGATCCCCTGTCAGCTTGCAATATGCCAGAGCTGACTTTTTCCCATAGGAATGCATTGACCAGTGTTGATTGGCCAATGTACTGCATTCGGCCAATCAACGCTGGTTCTGCCTGAGGAGGCGGAGTCTAAAATCGGTCCACAGCAGCGGTCCGATTTTAGACTCCGCCTCCTCCGGCAGAGCCAGCGTTGATTGGCCGAATGCTGTATAATGGCCAATCAACGCTGGTCAATGCATTCCTATGGCGAGATGATAGCCGTGCTACACCCAACCATCCCTCCAACTACTCCTCTTGTCACACACACAGCACTGCACTACTGCCAACCATCCCTCCAGCTACTCCTCCTGTCACACACATCTCTGGTGTAACAGAGCTCAGCACACACTCAGCACACACTCTCTCTGGGCGGAGAGACATCAGAAGACTCTGAAGACAAGTGGACGGAGGACCGGACCAAGAAGAGCTGGGAGCTGCAGCTATGCAGGTAAGTGGACAATGGTGGTGGTGGGGGGCTAATTACCACACAGTGTGTGGTCCAACAATTTTTGGACTACATACTGTGTAGTGATTCGGATCGTTTTTAAAATCCAGTCTCCGAATGATGGGAAATTGGATTTTAAAAACGATCCTGAAATGTCAATATCGACAACCCTAAGTGCTGGTGATGTAGCAGTGTCCAATGTAGCAGAGCTGGACCTGCTACACACTCAGCGCTACTGCATCGGATTGCTACATCTGAGTGTACAGCTGAGTGTGTAGCAGGTCCAGCTCTGCTTCATCTCGGGATAGGAATGCATTGACCAGCGTTGATTGGCCGAATGCCGTACTTCTGTATGGCATTCAGCCAATCAACGCTGGTCAATGCATTCCTATGGGAAAAAGTCAGCTCGCACATATCGCAAGCTGACAGGGATCCTGACGAGATGGAGCCCCAAAGAGTTATGTGAGTGACATTCCCACCTAAATAAAGGTATTCCCTAGCTAACCCTGCCTGTAGATCTGTCCGTGTCTCACAGTCACATATTTCACAGTCCCAAATTAGTCGAATGGTAAATCCACCATTCGTCTAAATTGGAGGTTATCTGTTTCCGGCCACCAATTCCTTTTTCAGATTTTTTTTCACTGGCTACGTTGTCGTAGTTTCTGTCCAACCTCCCCTGCGCTGTTATTGGTGAAAAAAACGTGCCAGGGAGGGTGGGAGGGGATACAAATTTGTACTGCGTTTGCGGCCTTGTATTCGATTGTAATCGAATATCCCGAACGGCCTGATATTCGATCGAATCTGTACTCGATCGAACGGCGTTCGCTTATCTCTAGTAGGTGATACTAGATGGTAAATTTTATGCATCATATTATCAATTCTGATTAAAATTTCAATTACTCAGAGTAACAGTTATAGTAAAAAAAAAAAAAAGGCAAATGAAAATATCTGAAACACTAAGCAAATGGTAGTGTATGTAATTATAAATTCAGTGCTAAACGAAAGGCTAACAGTATGTTAGTAATGTTTTTCATTTTCTTTATTATTATTTTTGCTGTTCATTTTGTCAAATTCTGTATTACACAACATATGTATCATAATTGAATCAAAGATACTGGAGCAGATTTACTAATACTAACTAAAAATTTGTATAAACTTAGACTTTATATAGTCTTAAACTGTGCCAGAATCATTATTATTATTATTATTATTATTATTATTATTATTAATTTATTTATATAGCACCATTAATTCTATGGTGCTTTATATTTGAGGGTTTACATACAGTACACAAAATATACAAAAAGTACAATACTAACAGTGATTTACTGGTACAGTGGGGTAGAGGGCCCTGCCCGCAAGGGCTTACAATCTATTATTAAAGTGTCTGTTGTCATTTGATAAATTTGTCAAAATGTTATTCTATCTAATATAACTGTCTCATCGTCCTCATCTCTATGTAAGAGTAAATGTAAAAGTTTGTTTTTTAATGTGGACATATCCAGCTTTACAATAGGACGATTTGGGATCTGGCACCCTTAGTGGCTGCCTCGATACAGGGCTCCAAGCTTGGAGCAACCTTATCTTTCCTTTCTCACTCTTTTTCTCTGTATCTTCAAAAATCCTGTAACCAAGAATCTAGCACTATGAATTAGCAACTATAAATCGAATGGAAGACCCTGTGGAGTTTTTGTTCCTTTTGTATCTATTGTTAAAGCATGGACAATGACTGAAGACCTGGAGCACATGTGCATGTTACCATCCCCCCAGGACACCATGCAGCATGGAAGAAAACCTACATGGAAGTGGAAGACTTCTTCGTTCAAGGAGATGATTTCTGGCGTCTATTGCTGATGTGTGAAGATGCTACAGCTGACTGGTATTTCTTTCTATTACTGTGGACACGTGGGACTCTGTTACAGCCTTGAAACCTACCATCACCCACCTACCCCAGGAGCTATGGAAGCTTGGCAAGAGAGCAGCACCATGTATACCTGGATGGCTTCAGACTTCTTTGGGGAAGTAGAACACAGTGGTAAGGAGGAAGGAGGAGGAGGAGGACTTGTGATGAAGGACATTTGGGGCATTTTTTTGTGGTTAATGGACAATAGCGCTGATGCAAGATACCGAACTATCAGCTGTGAGCATGAGATCTCACCACCTACCAAAGGAACTGCCACATGTTATCATGATAGCTGCATATGTCCCCCACCTCTGCAAAAAAATGTTTTTCTGCCTGTTATATCTACATGCTGTGATCCCTCCTCGTGTCCTCCAACCACATTCGGCTGTATTATTAACATCGCTCCGCACAGAGAACTAAGTGATCCTGCAGTGTGTCTGTGTTTCTTTCGTTTTAGTTTGCTATGATTCATAGGATTTCTCTATCTGTCATGAGCGTCTATGTGTTTCTCTCTTGTTATATACTACTGTACATCTATGAAACTGTATCACTGAAATTTCCCCATTGTGGGACTATTAAAGGAATATCTTATCTTATCTTATCTTATCTTAAACTCCCTGTCCATAAGTACCTGCGGGTTGTTTAGTGCCAACAACAGATTCCTTTAAAGCATCATTTCTAATATACAGTATTTGCTATCAGTGAAAAATGTTTAAAAATCCATAAATACCTAGTTCTTATTACAGTGGATACAATTGTATCCAGTCCAGGAAAAGACAGCCTGTCTCTACTTTTCAGGAGAGACTATAACCAGGTACTTGTGGGTTTTCAGAGTTTAAATGTTCCCATTCATGTACAGAAAAATTTTTTCTTTCTGTTAATGACGCTGCAACCACCCCAAACTCTTCTTTGATTTCCTCCCTATACTTTCCCTTCACTTGCAATCCTCTTTATCTGAACTATCTGTTTTCTATCACTGTCCCTAGCTCTGGCTCATGTCTGGTCCTGCAGTAAGAGCGAGGTGAAATGACTATACCTAAAGTGGCCGCTGGTTTTTATAGGGCTGTGACATCACCTGGGTGGCTGGCTGCTGATTAGCTGCACGCTTAGCATTGTGGGTGATCCATGTTCCCAAAGTTCCCTACTCCTTGTCTGGACATGTGCAGCGGCATTTTATTAAAAAATGCAATATGATGCATCAAAGTGGGAAGATATCCAGATTCTTGGTGAATTGAAAATTTCCTGAAATTTGGATCGAATTCCTCTTCTGCAGAATCAATTCATTCATCTCTAATCATGACAGTAATGGCCCATGAAATAATTTTAATAATGTATTACAAAAAAAAGTGAAAAAAAACCATTCATATATTAAAGCCTATACAACCACATCAATGAAAGCAAAAATAAATTAAACAAATATAACCAGATATGGTTAGGGAGAAACGGAAACAAAAAATCCTTGCATTTTTAATGCTTTAATTTTCTTGACCTTTATGGATTCAATAAAGCCTAGACATTATGCCAATAACCCAACCAAACATGACAATGATTCAGGATAACACATTTAAAACAACAGAATACACAGTAACAATACTTTGTTAACTTTAGATAAAATGCTAAAATATATGCTAATAAAATAAATTTTTGCCTATATATCACACGTTAAAAATAAAAAAAACAAAAAAAAAAAAACTTGCAAGTCTTCAGTGGGTGATATCTTTTTTAATGGCTAACTCATAATGATGACAGAATATGATGTTTCGAAGTTTACTCTGGGCTTCTTCTTCAGAAATATCTAAAAACACAGTAAAGGAAGTGCCCCTTTCCTTAAAAATGGAATAAAAAATAACACAGCTCTTCTCCTTGAATCCACAGTTCAGGCAGACAGGAGAGAGTCTCAGACCTAGTGCAGTAATGTCTTACACTTTCCTATAAACTGCTTAATTATACTCATAAACAAGGCATCTAAAAGCGCATAAAGTTATTAAAACAACAGGGTCTTTATTGCTTTGCCAGGTTTGTTTTGCCAGAGCATTGGATTCTTCGGAGAGATCAAGTGAATCTAATAAAGCACTTTATTGGACCCTTTATATCATTGCACTATGTTTATAGTACTGGCCTGCTGAAAACTGGACGTGTGGATGTGGTATCCTCCATGACATTATGGCAGTCTAAATTGTAAATTGACAAAATAAGATAAGTTGCACCTGCTTATCACCAGTATACCATTATGTCAGTGGAGCACAACAAGCACTGATGCTAACTAGTTAACTTTTTGGGGGTTCTCAAGCTTGGTAAATGTACCGTGATAAGGTAAAATAATATTTAATAGTCCCACCATGGGGTAAATTCAGTGTGTTACAATAATAATACAAAATTCAAATACAAAAGCTCCAAGATAGAGGCATTACAGTGACAGTAGGTACAGATAAAAAGGTAAAGGTAAAGAAAAATAGCAGAAGGGATATCACAAATTAAGGATCTTTCAGTTATTTGTATGGAATGATCTCCGTTTAGCTCAGTGTTGGTTGTACAGCTTGACTGCGGTTGGGACGAAGGACCTGCAAATAACGCTCTCTCACATTTGGGGCAGTGGCGTAACTACCACCATAGCAGCAAAGGCAGCTGCCACAGGGCCCGGGACATTAGGGGCCCGGTGACAGCTACCTCTGCTATCCCGCTCTTATCACAGACAAACTGTTTTAACTGCGATAAGAGCGGGGCAAAGCTTGAAGGACCTTGTGTGACGTCATCCGTCACATGACTAGGTGGGCGTGTCTATAGCCCGTGCTGTCCTGGAAAGAGAAGGAGAGATGTGCTGCTAGGTAATGAAGGGGAGGGGGAAGGGAGATGGAGGATGGAGAGTGTCTGTCTGTGTGTGAGTGCTATCTGTGTATTAGGAGGAGAGGTCTGTGAGTGCTATCTGTGTATTAGGAGGAGAGGTCTGTGAGTGCTATCTGTGTATTAGGAGGAGAGGTCTGTGAGTGCTATCTGTGTATTAGGAGGAGAGGTCTGTGAGTGCTATCTGTGTATTAGGAGGAGAGGTCTCTGATTAATATGTGTGTATTAGGAGGAGAGGTCTGTGAGTGCTATCTGTGTATTAGGAGGAGAGGTCTGTGAGTGCTATCTGTGTATTAGGAGGAGAGGTCTGTGAGTGCCATCTGTGTATTAGGAGGAGAGGTCTGTGAGTGCTATCTGTGTATTAGGAGGAGAGGTCTGTGAGTGATATCTATGTATTAGGAGAAGAGGTCTGTGAGTGATATCTATGTATTAGGAGAAGAGGTCTGTGAGTGATATCTATGTATTAGGAGGAGAGGTCTGTGAGTGATATCTGTGTATTAGGAGGAGAGGTCTGTGTGCTGAGATCTGTGTATCAGGAGGAGAGGACAGTATCCTGATATCTGTGTATTAGGAGGAGGGGGAGGTCAGTGTCAGTAGCTAGATCAGTACTCTACACATTGTTTGTATTTAGACTTGCCTGCAATTGCTGTTACTAATGACTGTCTAATAGTAGTCAGGGGTGCTCTGTGTATTGTATTGTATTGTATTGAACTGATGGGGGGATGTGAGATGCAGGATGGAGAGTGTGTGTCTGTGTGTGAGTGTGTATGTATGTGTGGTGAGGAGCAACAGTAACCTAGGGGCAGAGATGGAGGGGAGGACATGAAAATGTGGGTAGAGATGAGGAGTGCATGAAACTGGGGGCAGATGGAGGGAGGGTATGAAATGTCATGTGACATCCGTGCATTATTAAAGATGGCCAACACCACCAAAGACTGCAGCGGAGCCGGAGACAGGTAAGTAACTTTTTTTTTATGGCTGTATCTCCCCTCGGTCTCCGATTATTATACACTGGGGTCTGAAAATACCCCAGAGTATAATAATTGTTTGTGGGTGTTCATTATGGGGCCTAATCCTGTGTGCAGGGGCCACAATGGGGTATAATACTGTGTGCAGGAGCCACTATGGGACATAATAGAGCGTGCAGGAATGCGGCGGCGTGTGTGTGTGTGGGGGGTCGGTCGGTCAATGTCGGGGGGGGGGGGCCCTTGTCAAAAGTTCGCCACGGGGCCCCACCATTCCTAGTTACGCCACTGATTTGGGGTGAAGCAATCTGTCACTGACAGTACTTCCTAGTGCTATCACGATCTCATGTATGGGATGGGAGTAATTCTCCATCATGGAGCTCACCACAGACAGTATCCTTCTGTCACCCACCACCTGTACTGGGTTCAGGGAGCTCCCCAGGACAGAGCTGGCCCTTCTAATCAGCTTGTTGAATCTATACCAATCCCTGGTTGATATGCTTCTCCCCCAGCAGGCCACTCCAAAGATGGCGGATGCCACTACAGAGTTGAAAAAGGTCCTAGGTATCTCTTCTAATAAAACATTAAATAATTGATTTATGAAATATATGTAATTGATTGATAGAAAATGTTCTATACAGCAAAATCTTATGTCAGATTCAGTTTTTGGTCTTGAAAGGGTGTGCATGCTGTGGCCCCAAAGGTCTCCATGGTTGACAGTTCAACTAAATGTTAGGGCAGTAGTCCCCAACCAGTAGCTCAGGAGCCACATATGGCTCACAGCCCCCATCTGTGTGTCTCTCTATGGAAACCATCAGTTATGGTCCTAAACACTGGTTACAATAGGATATACAGTCATGGCTGTAAGTGTTGGCACCCCTGAAATTTTCCATAAAATGTATTTATCCCAAAAAATTATTGCAGTTATACATGTTTTGTTATGCACCTGTTTATTTCCATTGTGTGTTTTGGAACAAAACAAAAAAACTAAGAATAAACAAAAATTATATCAATTCACGCAAATCTCCAAAAATGGGTCAGACAAAATTCCTGGTACCCTCAACTTAATATTTGGTTGCATACCCTTTGGAAAAAATAATAGAGATCAATCGCTTGCTATAACTATCAACAAGCTTCTTACAGCTCTCTTCTTTTGAAAACTGCTTCAGGTCTCTCAAATTTGAAGGGTGCCCTCTCCAAACAGTAATTTTTAGATCTCTCCACAAGTGTTCAATGGGATTTAGATCCAGACTCATTGCTGGCCACTTCAGTACTCGCCAGCACTTTGTTTTCATCCATTCCTGCTTTTTGAAGTATGTTTGGGGTCATTGTCCTGCCAGAAGACCCATGACCTAGAATGAAAACCCAGTACAATGACATTAGGCCCTATATTGCAACCCAAAATCCTTTGGTAATCTTCAGATGTCATGATGCCTTTCACACAGTTGAGACATCCAGTGCCAGAGGCAGCAAAACAACCCCAAAATATCTTTGAACCTCCACCATACTTGACTGTTGGTAAGGTGTTCTTTTCTTTGTAGGCCTCATTTCATTTTCGATAAACAGTGGAATAATGTGCTTTACCAAAAATGGTATCTGTCCACCAGACAATTTCCCAAAAGGATTTTGGCTTACTTTTGTACAATTTAGAAAACTTCAGTCTAGATTTTTTATGTCTCTGTCAGCTGTGTGGTCCTCCTGGGTCTCCTGCCATAGTTATTTATAGTTATTCTGGTATAAGGTGAGGGGGCTGAGTTGCCCACCTTGCTGATCTCATTGTGGGAGGGGGCTGAGGGGAGATATATTGTCACCCAGGCCAGGACCCTAGAGGTTCTGTGTTCTTTTGTTCTTGTTCTTCCTGGTCTGCTGGCATGTGTCCCTAGGTGCTGTGATGCTGTGGAAACTGCTCCCTTGGACTATTGACTAATGCCTAGGGAAATACCATGCACCCTGGACTATTCTGTTAATGGGATCGTCAACCCCTTTCCATCTGTGGGCTATTTATAAGGACCCTGGATTTGGTGAGTGGAATTCTGGAGATCGAATCTGGTATTATATCCCTGCTTTCTAATCTTTTATTCTTTTTATCTTACTGCACTGTAACATACATTCTGTAACTGTATAAGCTTGTAACCGCCAGGGTATTTCTTTATATGTATATTCTGGCTGACTAGTATCGATCATCTTGGGTTAATAAAACTTTAAAACTTTAGAAGGCTCTTCTCGTATTATCCTATTAAGCCCGGTCCTCTCTCTGGCTGTAAGATTGGATGGTATAGATAAGAAGGTGATCGCGGTTTTTGCACCAAAGTAGTATTGGCGAGGCGTGATCCATCACATATGGTATGCCATTTTAATTCAAATATGGCAAGGATGTAAGGATGCAAAAATCTTCAGGGCAAAATTACCCGAGACTTTAAGAAGTAACTACTGAAGTTCAAGATAATGTATAATTTATTTGCTACTAGCTTTTACCCGCGACTTTGTCCGCGGAACCCTGACCCCCTGCGGGACGCACCTGGAGCGGAGCGCAGGCTTGTTCCTTTGTCTTGTGTCCGCAGCGGGCGCTTCCTACACCTGAGGGTCCATGGACCCTCGGGGCCAACCTTGCGGCCCGCTGGAACTGTTTACCTTCTCTCCTTCCTGGCGCCCGCAACCCCCCTTTCTCCCTACCCGCTTCCCCTTGGGGTTACTTCTTCCAGCTACCCCGTGCCCCTTTGTTCCCCAGGAACAGGCCCCCTTCCCCCCTAACACCATGCCCCCTTCTTCCATGTTACCTACTCTGGGCCCCCTTTTTCCCCCTTCCTCATGCCGCCTGTCCCCGTGTTACCGACCCCGTGCGGCCCGCTGGAAGTGTTTACCTCCTCTCCTTCCTGGCAGCTGCCACCCCCCTTTCTCTATACCCGCTTCCCCTTGTGGTTACTCCTTCCACCTACCCCGTGCCCCTTTGTCCCCCAGGAACGTGCCCTCTTCCCCCCCTAGTACCCGCGACTTCCTCCGCGGCAGGGTTCCTGGTTTGCGCGACCCATCTTCAGCGCAGGCTGTGGCTCCCCCATGGTGTCCCTTTTGTAACCCCCCTCCTCCCTTTGTTTTTCCAGCCCCCCCCCCCCTCCGACCCCCTCTCTCTTCCGCGGCACCCCAGATTAACCTTTCCCCCCTTTTTCATGCAGTCCCCCCCTCCTATGACCCCGCACCTGTGGGGCACCCCTTGTACCCCCAACACCCCCCCTGTTCTGCGGCACCCCAGATTAACCTTGCCCCCCCTTTTTCATGCAGTCCCCCCTCCTATGACCCCGCACCTGTGAGGCACTCCTTGTACCCCCAACAACCCCCCCCCCCCCCGTTTAGCAGGCCCCCCTCCCTAAAATAACCTAACTCCACTGACATGACATGTAGAGCACCTGGTGTGGAATGATGGTGTGCGAACGCAGACATAGTGTGGCTGAGCGCTACATACCCGACTGACCTGCAGACTCTGTAGGCCGCAGGCGGTGCGGGACAGCAGGCTTTCTTGACATCGGCGCAGGCGAGCCTGTCCCTGTCCGCGGCAGCATAGGGTGATCTGGCGGCGAGCCCTGCATGTCTCCCTGGTGCACAGCCGTTACAGAGCGCACAGCGACGCCATGTTGGTTTGTTTGCTGTGCGCCCGATAGCTCCGCCCACACAGAGCAGCGCCAGCCAATGGGGTGAGCGGATGAAGGGCCTGGGATGACGTCATCTCAGGTCCTGCAGCTGAAGTGTCTGGGATGACATCTCTCAGGTCCTTGAGCGAACGCTGAATTGAGAATCACCGTCGGCGGACGTGAATTCCGGTGGAGTACGGGGATACGAAGTAGCCTATCGTTCAATCTGGGACCCAAGGTATGTATGTGTTAAATTTCAGGTAAATTTGTTTGCCTCTTTAGGCGTGATTGAGGAACAAACATCCAAACATCCAAACACACAAACATCCAAACACACATACACCTTTATAATATTATTAAGATACGTCAGATGTTCTACTACATTGTATTATTTCCTTTAAGTTTGCATTATTATACTGTATTTAAATTGCTTTTCTTATACATGCCTGATGACAGGTAATGTTATTTAGGTATACGGTAAAGGTAGTCACTAAGTTTATTCCTTAGAAGAAAAGCTATTCAAAGGTATATAAATCAATGCACTTTAAGTGCTTATGGGAATATGCCTTACGTATTTCTATAAATGAAGTTCTAATGAAACTCATTGAAAATTGTTAGCATTTGTCAAAGGAATCTTGACAAGAGTCCCAGTGGACTAATGCATTTCATAGGTTTCTTCCTTTTCTACGAGTCCAATCGCCTTTATTACTGGTTAAAATGCTATTTAATGCGTAGTCTCAGCAGTTCATAGGATTGCAACCTCCAATACACAACACTGCTGAAACTATAAGAGTCTGACTTTACTTTTCCACTTTTCAACAAAGTAGTGTGCATAGGGTAACTGCTGGAGCTCTAGTATGGAATTGTATAATTGTCTTGTTGTGTTACTTATGGAAAGTTATAAATAGGCATAAATACTCGAGATATACGTTAGAGGTAACAGCATGGGTATCTTTATTGTATGAAACTAAACTTAAAGAACTGCATCAACCAAATTGGTCAAGCAGAATTGGTTTTATCATTGTACTGTAGAGAAAGCAATTAATAAACCTTTTATGATAGGTAGTTATTTATAGCTATAGTTTTTCTATACTTTAAAAAAGATGTTCCTAGGCTAAGGCCCCACGGCATGGAAATGCAGTGTTTTTGTCTGCTCTGAAAACACCACAGAAAAAAAACTGAATTCAGCAGTGAAATAATAATCATAATAATAATAATAATAATAATAATAATAATAATAATGCATTTTATTTACATAGCGCCAACATACACTATTTATATAGTGCCAAAGATACATTACAAAGAAATAGTCAATTCCCACAATGGGACTGAGGGCCCTACTCGCAGGAGCTTACAATCTATGAGGTAGAGGAGGTGACACAAGAGGTAGCAGGGGCGGCATCAGAGGCAGCATTGCTTATACAATGGTGAGACAATTGGTGAGACAATGGTGAGGTTACTGTCATTACACAAACATAAAACTTTATGAACCATCACCAGTCATGTCCTTTAACATGTGGATGGTGCTTGGACATATAAAGTTAGCCTGAAATGGCATCACATCATGTGGGGTAATGTGGGAGCGGGGACAGAGGAAGGTTAATTTTAGGGATTCTAATTACGGTACGGAAGGGTTTACATTAAGGAATTGTGATAGGCCTGTCTGAAAAGATGTGTCTTTAGTTTGCACTTGAAGCTGTAATAATTAGGAGTTAATCTGATTGTCCGGGATAGAGTATTCCAGAGAAGTGGTGCAACTCGGGAGAAGTCTTGTATACGAGCGTGGGAGGTTCTGATAATAGAGGATGTTAGTGTTAGGGCATTGAGTGAGCGGAGAGCATGGGTTGGGCGGTAGACAGAGATGAGGGAGGAAATGTATGGAGGTGCGACATTATGGAGAGCCTTGTGGATGAGGGTGATAACTTTATATTTTATTCTATAATGAATAGGCAGCCAATGTAGCGACTGGCACAAACCGGAGGCCTCTCTGCAGCACCTAGACTGATAGATGAGCCTGGCCGCTACATTCAGAATAGATTGTAGAGGGGAGAGTTTGGTGAGGGGAAGACCGATTAGTAAGGAGTTACAGTAGTCAAGACGAGAATGAATCAAAGAGACAATAAGTGTCTTTAGTGTATCTCTGGTAAGGAAAGGGCGTATTCTGGAGATGTTATCGAAATGGAGGTGACATGAGCGTGCTAGTGATTCAATATGGGGGGTGAAGGAAAGGTCTGAAAGGGCAGAATTATATGTTTTAAGCATAAATTTGAATTAACAGTATTTGATTTTTCTTTAGTAAGGGGGAATATATAAAGGATCAATAATATTATTATTAAAAAATGTTTTTGATATGGCATTCACTGTTAAATCGCATAAAGAGCATGATGTTAGTATATGGCTGAAGATAAATGTGAAGAATATGTACTAAGTGTACTGTGCACATGTGTTTAGTTGTATTTTTAACTTATAACATGAAATTAACTTCTGTTAATATTAAGGTGGGCAAACTGCTAAAGATTCGTTTACAGGTTCAGGTTTGGTGACTTGGTTCAGGGTTCAAGTTCAGGTTCAGGTTTGGTGGCCATTTGTTTCAGGTTGAACCACAAACCACACATTAAATTGGTTTAAAACATCATATCGAACACTATTACGGCTACTAGGAAGCTATCTATCTATGTATTCTCCAGCTATCTAAGGCAAATACAGGCAAAGTTATATCAAAGTGAAATTGATATGTATGCCTATGTAAAAAAAAGAATGGTAAGGAGTGGATACAAATTCCAAGTTTAACCATACACTGGCTGACATTTGCTTTTACACATTTTAAAAGTGTGCTCAAAAAGTTATATCATTGTGGTAGTTACATTATTATTATAATACTCTGGGGGTCTCTCTAGATGTCAAGGGTATGACTGATGTCTGGGCAGAGTTTGACCATACTTTGGTTCCCTCTCCTTCCAGTAGGACTAATCCTTTCCCTCCTAACTCCTCCAGATGGGGCTTACCACACTGTGTGGGACAAACTGAATGCTATTAACCTGCATGCTGAATGCAGGGGACAACTTAATGCTAGTAACAACTGACAACAAATGCAGGAGATGCCAGAATCAGATGGGAACTCATTTACACATCTGGTGAGATTGTTCTACTATTTTGCCTTTTTGGTTCTACTTACAAGTTCTCATATGAAAAGTCACCAATTCCACTCTCACTCTCACACCTGCAATGATTTCTTCTCCTCACCCTCTGAAGACTTCAGACTCTCTCAATATCCACTGATCTCTCACCTACTCGCAGCAGTTAAGTTCTGACTCCAAGCTGAAACTCCCTGTGCAATTTTAGGAAACCAAAGTTAATCAAATTTGCTACTTTGAGGAATTAATGATCTGAAAGAGAAGGACTCACTCAAACTACCTGAAGATCTGGTCCCGATGGCAGGAGTTCATTCACTAGACCTATCCCTTACCTTCCTCTTATTCTTTCCTACTCTTCTTTTCTTCTTATCCTTTCCTTTTTCTAGTTCCTTGTTCCTCTATACTTTCCTTCTCCTCTCCCCCTCCTACCTGCCTTTCCCTCCTTACCTTGTGCTAACTACCTGTTACTCCCCCTCCTCTCCCAATCCCCCAGATTTGGCATGCATGTGCACATTGGTTTATAAGGTCTATTACTGGCCTTTTTATGACACCTTGATGTATTTGTAATACTTTGTACCTCTTACGCTAGGTTCACACCTGCGTTCTTCTTTCCGTTCTGTGCTTTCCGTCTTCTGCATGCCAGAAGACGGAAAGCGCAGACCGGGTCCGGCCGTGAGCGGCGGTGAGCGTTTTATGCTCTCCGCCGCGAAACCGGATTTTTTTATCCGGACACAGAGTACTGCATGTCCGACTCTGTGTCCGGATTATAAAACCCGGTTTCGTGGCGGAGAGCATAAAACGCTCACCGCCGCTCACGGCCGGACATCTCTCTCACCCATTCAAATGAATGGGTGAGAGAGACTCGTGCAGGTTTCCGTCCCCTGCCTCTGTTTTATGCAGGAAACGGAAACCTGCATAACGGAGTTCACAACGCTGATGTATTTGTAATACTTTGTACCTCTTACATACTGCCTTTTCTGTTCCTGTTTTTACTTAAAATGAATGAATATCTTTACTCTAACCCTATATATGAACATATTGTGGAACTCATATCCCTCAATTGAATGGTGTTGCAAACAATCATGAGCACTGCTCTGCCTTCAAAGTCATTGGGACTGGAAAAGTACAGTGCAGTGCCATAAACTGTGAATGGCTACATAGACTGTGGATTGGCTACATGCATGCTTGAATATTCCCATGATTGGTGGATAGTCAGGTCCACAGCAATCCACGACTTATTCTGTGGATAGGTAATAAATTGCCCTCGCTTAACGTTTAGTTCACTAACAGAACTGTACAGGTTTTCACAAAACATGGTATCAGGAATGTTTCTTGGTTGTGAGGCTATTGTAAAGGCTTAAAGGAAAAGCATTGTTTTGTAGCACCAAAGGCGATTCATAATTTAGTAGACTGTCACACCACATTGTGTTTTGCTGTCAGTTGGCATTTCCCAAGCCTCACTGTCACAGAACCATCTTAAATACATGGAACAGCACTCCAGTTGAATGAAAAGTTAATCTTTATTCTTTTGAAATAACCATTTTTAAGTAGGATAACCTAGCCATAGCCCTATAATAGAAATATTATATAACAATGTACGTACATTTCTGAAAGCATATTCACTGCTGCAAATTTTTGGAAAGAGAACTACAAATATACAGTACAAATATGATACAAATAGCACTAAATCATTATGAACCTATGCAACATATTTATTCAAGAGGTCATACTATCTATCAACATATCATACAGTATGCATTGTATTTCATACACATCATATCAAGAAATAGCTTGTATGCCATATGCTGTGCGGAATATTTTCAAAAGCCATTCTTAACACATGATATGTCACATAGGTTATCTTGTAAAAGGAAAATGTTTGTTTTGGTACCGTGTTAGCCAGTGGTTATAAAATATAAAAAACAAAAAAACTTTGCAAGTCTTCAGTAGGTGATACCTTTTTTAATGGCTAACTCATAATGATGACAGAATATAATGTTTCGAAGCTTCCTCTGAGCTTCTTCTTCAGATATAACTAAAAACACTCTGTAGAGGCTGCATATTTATGACTGGACACAGGGGTAGGATTACAGGAGGGAGGGGGGAAGAGGCTTATTACTATATACTTATAACAACAAACAATCAATTGCCAGATCCCAGGTTGTTATCTTAATGGCTGTCTTAATGATTTGTATAAAAAGACATAAACCCACGTGAGATGTTCATTCCATTGTCCGTCTGGAATAGGGTCATGGCCTTGTACTCATAAATCAGTCGCTGTTTCCTTGATTTAAAGTTCCCTTTTAAGATCAAGATTTTTATGTCATTGATGATGTTGTGGTCTTCCTGGCAAAAATGATTTGGCACGGGAAGATCAGTTCTCTGTTGTTTGTATGGCGATGTGAATTAATTCTCATTCTGAGTTTCTGTCCGGTCTCTCCAACATACAGATTTTCAGTGGAACATTTGGTGCAAATGATCAAATACACCACATTAGGTGTGTTACAGGTGAACACACCTGGGATTTTATATTCCCTGTTGGAGTTTGGTATCTCTATCCTGTTGGTGGTCAGTATGTGCGGGCAGGTCTTGCACCTCTTCTGTCCACATGGAAATGTTCCTTTGTTAGTTGGAGGTGATAGTGAGCTGCTCATAATCATATTCCTGAGGTTTGGTGGCTGTCTGTAGCACAGGAGAGGGGGGTCTGAAAATATGGATTTTAGACGGTTGTCTTTTTGCAGTAGTGGATGTAATTTGCGTGTGATTCCTCTCAGCGTCTCCAGGTGGGGGTTATATGTGACGACCAGGGGCACCCGATTGTTCTCCTGTTTGGTATTGTATTTTAATAACTCCGATCTTGGTATCCTGGTGGCTCTGGTGATTTGGTTATCAACTGTTCTTGGATGGTAACCATGCCTCAAGAATGTGTTTTTGAGGCCCCCAAGGTGTTCGTCTCTATCTGCAGGGTTTGAACATATGCGATGGTATCTGATGGCCTTTGGTGACTGCATCTATTTACAATGGACCGGCACCGCAATGGGGAGCAAAATGGCGCCACAGTACGCTAATCTCTTCATGGCCAAGCTTGAGAGTGACTTCCTATCCACCTGCACCATTAGGCCTCGGGCCTACTATCGCTTCATTGATGATATCCTAATCATTTGGACCGGGTCTGAGGAACAGCTGAAAACCTTCCATGAACAGTTCAACCAGTTCCATCCCACCATCAACCTGACGCTCAATCACTCCTTCTCCGAAATAAACTTCCTGGATGCAGTCATCAAGATACAGGACAACAAAATTGAGACATCGCTGTATCGGAAACCAATTGACCACCCTACGTACCTAAGATGGGATAGAGACGAACACCTTGGGGGCCTCAAAAACACATTCTTGAGGCAGGGTTACCATCCAAGAACAGTTGATAACCAAATCACCAGAGCCACCAGGATACCAAGATCGGAGTTATTAAAATACAATACCAAACAGGAGAACAATCGGGTGCCCCTGGTCGTCACATATAACCCACACCTGGAGACGCTGAGAGGAATCACACGCAAATTACATCCACTACTGCAAAAAGACAACCGTCTAAAATCCATATTTTCAGACCCCCCTCTCCTATGCTACAGACAGCCACCAAACCTCAGGAATATGATTATGAGCAGCTCACTATCACCTCCAACTAACAAAGGAACATTTCCATGTGGACAGAAGAGGTGCAAGACCTGCCCGCACATACTGACCACCAACAGGATAGAGATACCAAACTCCAACAGGGAATGTAAAATCCCAGGTGTGTTCACCTGTAACACACCTAATGTGGTGTATTTGATCATTTGCACCAAATGTTCCACTGAAAATCTGTATGTTGGAGAGACCGGACAGAAACTCAGAATGAGAATTAATTCACATCGCCATACAATCAAACAACAGAGAACTGATCTTCCCGTGCCAAATCATTTTTGCCAGGAAGACCACAACATCATCAATGACATAAAAATCTTGATCTGAAAAGGGAACTTTAAATCAAGGAAACAGCGACTGATTTATAAGTACAAGGCCATGACCCTATTCCAGACGTTGGACAATGGAATGAACATCTCATGTGGGTTTATGTCTTTTTATACAAATCATTAAGACAGCCATTAAGATAAGAACCTGGGATCTGGCAATTGATTGTTTGTTGTTATAAGTATATAGTAATAAGCCTCTTCCCCCTCCCTCCTGTAATCCTACCCCTGTGTCCAGTCATAAATATGCAGCCTCTACAGAGTGTTTTAGTTATATCTGAAGAAGCTCAGAGGAAGCTTCGAAACGTTATATTCTGTCATCATTATGAGTTAGCCATTAAAAATGGTATCATCTACTGAAGACTTGCAAAGGTTTTTTTTGTTTTTTATAGGTTATCTTGAAAGCATTAACTCAAGTGTTACATAATAAACAGTAAAAAAGATACAAAATTAAGCACAGATGTTAAAAAGAAGGGTAAAGGATTTTAAAAAGAATGCCAACGGAAACTTCAGCTCATTTGTATACTGTGAAAAACCAGGATTTTAGGTGAACGGCGGCGTGGAGAAGTAAAGGAAAGGTAGGAGACAAATAGCCTTTCTTAAGGGAGGAAAAATGTGTTTAAAAGATAGGATCCCTTTATTCTGATATACTCTGATGACATATAGGTGGCTAAATCTTTAACTATTGTTTGCAGATTTTTTCTTGATCTATTTCAGGGCATCTGATCTTTTAATTTTCAAATAAGTCTAAGACCTTTGTAGTTTCCATATGTATAGTATGTAGCATTCTTAGTTCTGTAAAGCAGAAGTCAGAAATGCCAATATTATCCTATAAAGATTAATGGGGTTTCTCCACAAGAACATAAAGTTGAATTATTTCAAGACTTTGTGAGTCACAAAAAAATCAATATAATTGAAAATGCCCTTGCTAATTTTACTGGTATGCTTGACACATCCAGAGTTGGTGTCAAATATGAGCTACTGTTAATTTTTTCTATTCATTTATTTAAGTATTCAATTTACTGCCTTCTTTCTATGTACTACGTATAAAAATCTGCTATAAATTGTGATTATAAAGGGAGTGCGTGAATTAACATATGATGAAGAAGTATCCGTGTAATCTTAACAGTATGATCAACTCATAGCTCATGAGGATGTTTATATGTGAACATAATATACTATGCAAACAACTATGCAATACATTGATGAATAATTTACAGCAAAACAAAAAATGAGGGTCATTATCTTGAAGCTGTAATGCGTTTCAGACCTTAGGTGCGTTTCAATGTAGCATATTTAATATTGTTGAGCTTGTTTTTCCCAATCCTCTATGTAGTTAGAACTAAAATCCAATTACTCTGCATGGTATATCCTATTCGTCCTTACACTATATGATATATCATGGTTTGTCAGGTAAAGGAGTCTCATCACTTGGGATTTCAGGTAAAAGGTAGAAAATAACTACTTTAATACAGTCTTCATTAAAGATAAAGTATCCTGCCATTCTGTCTTCTGCTCCAATGAAGGTCTATGGGTATGTTCAAGTGGTGGAATTTGACTTTGATTGTGAGACAAATTCAAAATCTACACCAAATTCTACCATGAATCTACCCCTCCATTGTATTCTACTTGATCTTGATGCAGATTCGATCGCTGAATTAACCACAGAACCCACTCAACTGCTTAGACCCATTCATCTGAAGCTGAGGGTAACCAGCGAGTAAAATCTTCAGGTAGCCAAAGGAATAGAAGAATTTGAGGTGGACATCCTGCTTCAAATTATTCCTTAGATCAGGGGTCCTCAAACTTTTTAAACAGTGGGCCGGAGGCAGAGCAGGTCGCACAGACTTCGGGAGCGGTGCCCTCCAATAGGTAAAGTGAAGTGCGCTCCATGGCCTGGCCCGAGCTCCCCAGGAGCTTCATTACAAATGCACGCCTGCCGGCGTTGTCGGCGGGGCCAGACAGAAGTGCTTGGCAGGCCGCATGTGGCCCTCGGGCCGCAGATTGAGGACCCCTGCCTTAGATGGAGCCATGTGTACATACCCTAAATCTCCAGTTACCAACTACTAGAGATGAGCGAACACTATTCGAATAGCACGCTCCCATAGAAATGAATGGATGTAGCCGGCATGCGGGGGGGTTAAGTGGCCGGCCGCTGGCAAAGTCAGCGTGCCGGCTGCTACCATTCATTTCTATGGGAGATGTCCTCATCTCTACCAACTACAATGAAATCAATTGTAATAATTTAAAATACATGACCTCCATAAAGCCTCTGGAGGAGGAGACAAGTTGAAGTATTCCTATAAGTAATGTAACTGCCCTTATAAGTTTATAATATTCTAATCTTATTTTAATAAGTGAGAGTGGCCATCCAAAGTCAACAGTCATGTTCGATGTTTTTCACCTATCTAAAGATGTGGAAAAGCATTTGTAGAGAAATTTGTGGCTGCCATTTACCTCAAAATCCTCCCCAAAAACTGGGTCAAATCTGCCTCCAATTGTTTTCAATGGAGTAGTTAGTGACGGATAGTTTTCATGAATCCTGGTCGGTCTTGCCGCTGTGTCTGTTGTGGAAACCATGGGATGCCGCCTCATGCTGCATTAGTCCAAATAAAAGCTAACCATATATAGATAGATTTCTTTTTAACCCTTTCCCACCAGTGACATTTTTAGATTTTCATTTTTCACTTTTGAATGTCTATTGGCTTGATCATTTTTTATTAAAATTTTTAGGCGAAACAGTGAAAAAACAGCATTTTTTGACATTTTTTATTTTTTTTAATCCTACTACTGTTTACTGTACGGGAAAAAATATTTTTATAAGTTTGTAGGCCAGTAATTTTAGGACACAGGAATACTTAACATGCATGCATTTCACAGTATTATTTAACTTTTATATTTATTCTAGGGAAAGGGAGAATTGATTATTTATATATTTATTTATTTATACAATTTTATTATCCCCCCAGGGGGGTTGAACCTACAATCATTTGATTATAAGTCCCATGGGAGATTTGCTACATAGCTATTGAGGCTGGTCATAGACCATTGATAGACCATTGGGGTGAGTCAAGTGCCTGGTATAAAACGGCACTTAGTATAGGGCAGGTTTTGTTTCTTTATTGGCATGGAAGGCTGTTTTTTATGTGTATGTTGGACTATAAAAACAATGGTATACTCTGTTTGCACCCTATCAGCAGTGTCACTTTCTCTATCTGTGTGAACCCACTTTGCCTACCACTACTGATGCTAATCTCCACATATAGTGCTTCAGATTCAGGCTCACAGATTTAAAGAGACATACAAAGATTTCATGCACTTGTCTGTATTCTGCCAAAATAGTGGACCTTGTTAACCGGTTAAGGACCAGGCCCAGAAGTACATTAAGGACCGGGCCTCTTTTTTCAAAACTGACATGTGTCACTTTAAATGGCAATAACTTTGAGACGCTTTAACTTACACAAGTGATTTTGAAATTGTTTTTTCGTAACACATTATACTTCATGTTAGTGGTAAACACTAATCAATATTTTTGTATTTATTTATAAAAAAACTAGCAAATTTGATGGAAATTTGGAAAAAATTGCAATTTTCAAAATGTGAAATTCTCTGCTTTTCAGGCAGATAGTCATACCATCCAAATACATGAATAAATATTATCTCCCATATCTCTGCTTTATATCGGCATCATCTTTTGATCGTCTTTTAATTAATTTTGGATGTTACAAGGCTTACAAGTGTAACAGCGATTTTCCAGATTTACAAGAAAATTCCTCAAACTAATTTTTTAGGGAACACTTCAGTTCTGAAAGGAATTATAAAGGCCTATATAATAGAAACCCCCATAAATCACCCCATTTTCAAAACTACACCCCTCAAATTATTCAAAACAGCATTTGGGATGTTTGTTAACCCTTTAAGCATTTCATAAGAATAAAAATAATATGGAGGTCAAATTTAGACATTTCATTTTTTTTCACTAATACATTCATTTAGACCTAAAATTAACACATTCACAAAGGGTTAAAGGAGAAAATGCATCTCACATTTTGTTATGCAATTTCTCCCGTGCACAGAAATACCCCACATGTGGGTGTAAACTGATTTTTGGGCACACGGCAGTGCATGAAAGGGAAGGAGTGACACTGGGTGTTTGAACAGCATATTTTGCTGGAATAATTTTCAGGCACCATGTCACATTTGCAGAGCCCTTAGCGTACCAAAATAATGGAAACCCCCCAAAAGTGACCCCATTTTAGAATCTACACCCCTCACGGAATTCATCAAGGGGTATAGTGAGCATTTAGACCGTACAGTTGTTTCACAGATTTTACTAACATTGGAATGTGTAAAAGAAAAATTACTAAAATGTCACTTTATCCCCAAAGTTTTCATTTTCACAAGGGGTTAAAGGAGTAAAAGCCCCCCAAAGTTTGTTAAACAATTTATCCTGAACACGGCAATACCCCATATGTGGCCATATTCTGCTGTATGGGAACATGGCGGGGCTCAGAATGGAAGGAGCGCTATTTTGCTTTTGGATGGCAGATTTTGCTGGAATAATTTTTAGGTGCCATGTCGCATTTGCAGAGCCCCTAGAGAACCAATACAGTGGAAACCCCCTAAAAGTGACCCCATTTTGGAAACTACACCCCCCACAAAACATATCAAAGGGTAGAGTGAGCATTTTGACCCTACAGCTGTTTCACAGATTTTATTAACATTGGGACATGAAAATGAAAATTTTCTTTTTTTCCAACAAACTGTCAATTTAGCCCCAAATTTTTCATTCTCACAAGAGGATAAAGGAAAAAAAGCTCCCTAAAGTTTGTTACACAATTTCTCCTGAACACAGAAATGCCCCATATGTGGTCATAATCTACTGTATGGGAACATGGCGGGGCTCAGAATGGAAAGAGCGCTATTTGGCTTTTGAAGGGCAGATTTTGCTGGAATATTTTTCAGGTGCCATGTCGCATTTGCAGAGCCCCTAGTGTACCAATAAAGTGGAAACCCCCTAAAAGTGACCCCATTTTGGAAACTACACCCCTCATAGAATTTATCTAGGGGCTTGGTGAGCATTTTGGCCTCACAGCTGATTCACAGATTTTATTAACAATTGGACATAAAAATGAAAAATTACTTTTTTTTCCAATAATCGTCCATTTAGCGCCATATTTTTAATTTTGCAAGTAGCTGAAGAATTAAAAGCCCCCCAGAGTTTGTTACACAATTTCTTCTTAACACGGCAATACCCCATATGTGGCCATAATCTGCTGTATGGGTATACGGTGGGGCTCAGAATGGAAAGAGCGCTATTTGGCTTTTAGAAAGCAGATGTTACTGGAATAGTTCTCAGGTGTCATGTCGCATTAGCTGAGCCCCTAAAGTATCAATACAATGGAAACCCCCCATTGTGACCCCATTTTAGAAACTACACAGGTGACAGTAAACTGGAATTCACCAAGAAGTGACCCCATTTTGTAGGGACAATTTTAGGGCCTCTGCAAATGTGACGTGGTGTCCAAAAACAAAGAATATAAATCTGCACTCCAAAAGCACATATCGCTCCTTCACATCTGCGCCCTGCTGGGTACCCAAATAGCGGTGTATGCCCACATGTATGACACTGGTGTACCCCGGATAACGGACTTAATGCCATATGTGGGTATAAATGGCTGTTTGGGCACAGCCGGGCACAGAAGGGAAGGAGCGCTATTTTGGTTTTTGGAGCACAGTTTGGTTTTAGGACACCATGCCACTTTTGCAAAGCCCCTGAATTGCCAATAAAGTGGAATCCGCAGACATGTCACCCCATTTTGGACACTACCCCACTCATGGGATTTATCAAGTGGTGTAGCGAGCATTTTTCACCCTTGAGTGTTGCATTTATTTAGTTTCCAGAAATGAAATCACAGCTGATAATGAGAAGTTAAAAATGAAAAATTTCCAGAGATTCGCCATTTTAGTGCCCGATATGTTGTGCCCAACTTATGTCAGCAGAGACACTCCAAAAACTGGTAAGCGGGTATCCCGGGCACAACAGCTTTTAGAGCGTTCATCTCTGATACAAGGCGGGCACAACATATTATGTACTGAAATGACGGATTCCTGGAAAAATTGGTATTTTCACTTCTCACAATCAGCTTCGTATTCATTTATGGATAATAAGTTATAGCAACACTTGGGGGTTAAAAATGCTCTCTGTACCCCTGGAGAAATCCTTCAGGGGTGCAGTTTCCAAAATAAGGTCACATATCAGGGGATTCCACTTTACTGGCGTTTCAGATCTACAAAAGTGTCATGGCATCCAAAAACCAAACCGTCTGTGCTCCAAAAACCCAATAACCCTTCTTCCCTTTTGCGTCCAGCTGTGCCCTAATATCAGTTTATACCCACATATGACATTACGTCCAATATAACGGGTACACCAGTGTCATACATGTGTCATAAACTGCAGTTTGGGCGCACAGCAGGGCGCAGAAGCGAAGGAGCGCGATGTGGCTTTTGGAGTACAGATTTTGATGTTTGGTATCTGGACGCCATGTCATGTTTGTAGAGCCTGTAAGGTACCAGAAAAGTGGATTCCCCAAAGGAGTGACCCCATTTTGAAAACTGCACCCCTCAAATAATTTCTCAGGGGGTGTAGTGAGTATTAATATCCCAGACGTGACTGCACAGCGGATGGCGAAGAGGGAATATATAAGCTGTGCGGAGAACATTGCAGACACCAAATTCCCTACTATGTCCCAGTAGCTCCTATGATTGGGGGAGTCACTCTGGGGGTCACTTTGGGGGTCACTTCTGGTGTTTTTTCGCTCATAAGCTGTAAATCTGGGGTGTCCCCTGATATTCGCTCGCACAGCTTATATATTCCCTACCTGCCGCAGCCAGTTGTGTTCTAATAATTTGGCGATTTTTGGGGGGTTTTGCCTTGACATTGCTAGATGCTATATTTTCTTTATTTTTCTGGTGACATGGCCATATAAGGGCTTGTTGTTTGCAGGATGAGATGCATTTTGTAATGACACCATCTTTGGGTGCCTACAACTTACTGATTACATTTTATTAACTCTTTCTTGCTGGATTAAAAAAAAAAAAAATCAATCCTGCATTGAGTTTTACATTTTAAATTTTTCGCCATGCAGCGTACAGCATAAGTAACACGTGTCCTTTATTCTGCGGGTCGGTACGGTTACGGCGATACCTCATTTATGTTATTTTTTTATGCGATACTAAGTCTGCAGAACAAAAACACATATGGGGACATAAATCAATGTTTTTTGCATCGCCATCTTCTGAGAGACGTAACATTTTTATTTTTCGGTTGACAGTGTTGGTTGAGGGCTTATTTTTTGCGGGAAAATGTGCGCTTTTTATTGGCACTGTTGTGGGGTGAATATGACTTTTTGATCACTTTTTATAGCATATTTTGTAGGATGAGATGGCAAAAAATCATTATTTCCGGTCAGTTTTTTCCGTTTTTTTTTTCCGACGTTCACCGTGTACATTAAATATTATTTCAGTTTTATTGTACAGGTTGTTACGGACGCGGCGATACCAAATATGCATTGCTTTTTTTAATTTTTAGTGCTTTTTTTTATATAATTCATTTTGTATAGAAAAAAGGGATTTTTGGACTTTAGAACTTTATTACTTTTTTCATACACTTTATTTTTTTTTTAACTTTTTTTTTACTTTTTCATGTGTCCCTTTAGGACACTTGAATCAGTTGATGCTTTGATGAAAGCATCATGTGATTTTTCTCATCTGCTTTATTCATGCTTTCACATAGCAGTTGACATTTGCAGTGTTTTGAGTGATTTCTGGGTTTCTTCTTCATTTGTTTACATGGGTAGCTAGCTGTTCTGTTTTCTTAGAACTACCATAATGCCTTGCGCTTCACTGAGAGCTGACTCCCTCCATCTCCCCTCCCTTTCTCACTCACACCCCCTCCCTGCTTCACTAGCTAGCCCACACACTATTAGCCCTTTCCAGCTAACTCATCCCCTTTCCCTCCACCCACATCTGTGAATAAGTGCTGATCCACTGATTCTAGCACATGTTGTTTTTTTTCTTTAACCCTCACTATTCCATTATAAGTGCAGTTAGTTTTGATGCCTGAAGTGCTATTTAAGCACTGTAATGTCAGAAGTGCAGTGTCAGGCAGGGAGTGTGAATCAAAGCTCCAGAGACAGACAGTGACAGAATTCAGAATCATATCCCTTGTCTGCTTCTGCCTGACACCGCCCTCCTGACAGTACAGAGGCTATATACCATATCAGGCACTAAAACTAACTAAGGGTTGGTTCACACTAGCGCTTGTATTCCGTCCGCAAGAAGTCCGCATAGAGACTCCCCCAAACGGAATACCAACGCTAATGCAAGCGCTGTGCAGTTAAGCACATGGAGCCCATAGACTATAATGGGCTCTGTGTACTTGGCGTGTACTGCCCACACAATTCATTCGTGCGGGCAGTACGCGGTAAGCACATGGAGCCCATTATATTCTATAGACTCCATGTGCATTGCAAGCACGTCGCTTGCAAATGCAATTGTATTCCGTCTGGGGGGGTCTCCTTGCAGACGGAATACAAGCGCTAGTGTGAACCAACCCTAACTAGCATTGATTGATCAGAAACAGTAGCGGCTGGAGAAAAATGCTGGAATCAGTGGAGCAACAACTATTAATTGATTTAAAGAACTGGACTTGTTGGAGCTGGTGAAAGGTCCTCTTTACAGCATTATAATCCATGTTAAACTTTGTTACAGCTTTATGTTCAGTCTTTATGAAGAAATCCCCAGCATATATAACAACCTATGTGTGAACCGAGCCTAACTAACCCATGTTTTAATGTAGAGAAGGAAATATTCTAATTGTATATTATTGTTTGGATGGTGCAACAGAAAAAAAACATAACATTTGTGTTTGTTGTTATTTATAATGTAACATTTTACAAAGTTGACTGCATCTACTTATACTGAAATCACAGATTGTGTCTGACAGTTTGATATAATTACACTAGTATCTCACCTTCCATTCTAAAAGAAAAGCATGCTGCTCAGTGCATGATTTGGCATCATTTTTATTTCAACTTCCCATAGAGATTCAAATTAGGAAACTTATCATGTAGATTAAAATGCAAAATCATTTTATTAAGTGTCATTCTCACTTAATATACTTTGTACAAATAATAAACTCAAACCAAGTTTATTTTCACATTCCTGTATGCATCCTACATTTCTTGAAAACAATATATAGCCAAATACGGCCAAAGATTTATTACATATGTTTTCAAACAATATACAGTTACAATTCAGTTACAATATATTTGTTCATCATTGACTTTTATTTTCATAGAAAGTTCTGGTATTTCTGGATTTTAAAAAAAGTATAGTTTTTTTTTTATAACACACCTATTCTTTAGTGTTTTCTTAGATGGATGTAGCAGTGATGTGTCTATGTAGTGCTGAGGCCGGTGATCGGCTTCACTGTCATGTATATAGTCAATTCACCACTGCAACCAAGAAAATGATGTCATTACTGCAAGACTGGACAGGTGGAGCTGGAAGAGTAGGGCGACAAAACAGTTAGAGAATACCTTACACAATTGCTACTATTCCAATTTGTCTTGATGCCAGTTTAACAATTCATCATAACATGGTAGCAAAATTACTTGAAAGGACGCAGTCCACCCTACCCACCAGTTGGTCATACATGGACACAAATAGAATACTAAACTTGTCATGAAACTATGTTGTGCTTAGAAAATCTTCTGAAAAGGTTGCCCACTTTCAACAAAGGTAAGAAATGTATGGATGGGACAGGTTGTAGATGGCTTTGCATGTCATAACTAATATCTTGAAATGAATTTGTTGGGCAATGGGTATCCAGTGAAGGGAATGGCACAAGGGAAAGGCAGATGAATAACAAGGGGAGAGTTGGATTAACCTGGCACCTGTATTGGAGGGGAGAAAGATTTTGTTGGAAGGCCATAGAAAAGAATATTGCAGTAGTCTTGAAAGTAGATAAGGATATGGACTACAATTTTCGTAGGGTTTAGTGTGAGGAAGGAGCGGGTACGAGACATGTTATTGAAGAGTAGGGGACAAGAAGTGGTTGGAATTTGAAACTGTGTCTTAAAAGACAGGGCAGCATTAAAGGTTATCTCCAAAATATCAGACTTGTGAGACTGGTTAGAGAGTGGAACCATCAACTGTGATTACTAGATCAGGTAGAAGAAATGAGGGAAGATGAAGTCTGTTTTATCTAGTTTAAAGAGGACCTTTCATCAGA
Organism: Leptodactylus fuscus; assembly: GCF_031893055.1. Lineage (NCBI taxonomy): Eukaryota > Metazoa > Chordata > Amphibia > Anura > Leptodactylidae > Leptodactylus > Leptodactylus fuscus. Next base: position 65,202,500 of record NC_134268.1, on the reverse strand, counting down.
TCGGACACATGCAGTTCTATATACTGCTGGAAAGCTGACAGTGCGCTGAATTCAGCACACTGTCAGCTTTCCCAATCTGTGCCCAGTGTAAAGCGCTATTGGTCCCGGGACCGTAGCGCTTTAGTGTCAGAAGGGCGTTTCTGACAGTTAGCCAGGGACGTCCTTCTGCCTCGCGGCGCCTATCGCGCTGTACTGTGGAGCGGGGAGGAACGCCCCCTCCCTCTGCTCACACAGCTCATCCATAGACGAGTATTATCAGGAGCGGGAGGGGGGAGTTACTCTCCGCTCCACAGTACAGCGCGATAGGTGCTGCTGGGCAGAAGGGTGTCCCTGGCTAAGTGTCAGAAATGCCCTTCTGACTGTAAAGCCCTACGGTACCGGGACCAATAGCGCTTTACACCGGGCACAGATCGGGAAAGCCGATAGTGCGCTGAATTCAGCGCACTGTCAGCTTTCCAGCAGTATATAAAATTGCCTGTGCCCGATCTGATGAAAGGTCCACTTTAAGCTTTAGGAACCAGCAGTACAAGAAGACTGAAAGCCATGGGATGAAGAGGAATTGGGATCCTAGGACCTAGGACAGAGCTCATCTCTAATAGTTATCATATCTTCGTGTTAATGTATCACAAAATTATTATTTTTTTGCATATTCATGTTTTATTGAGTTTTAACATTTACAGTATCAGAAATGCAATGTAAGAGCAGTGATATACGTTCACTGGAAACACAGATAAGAGCATCACATGAAAAAAAAATAGCAAGTGTATACGTAACATAATATGCTTCTTAGAAATACGGATTAACTAACAAACCACTAACAAATGAACTAATGTGATTGTCCAGACTACTTGACAACAGGGGAGAGTCTGTCAAATCCATTCCACTAATATTGTCCATAACAACTCTGTACAGTAGGAATCATACGGAAAAGAGTTTGAGAATTCAGTAGAGATGAGGGAGCAAAAGAAAAGGGAGAGTAAGAAGGGGAGGGGGGCTGGGAGGGGGGCTGGGAGGGGAGAGGATCAATCACTGCACCCTACATAGAGACTATTTAAAAGCATTCCACCATCTTGACCAAACTTTAACAAATTTGTCATGCTTCCTTTCTTTCCAACTAACAAGTTCCTCAAAACGCGTAATTTGGTGCACCTTTTCCATCCAGAGGTGTATCGATGGGGGAGAAGTGTCAAGCCACAATAAGGGGATAAGAGACTTGGCTGCCCCAATTAAATGTGACCACAGAGCTAGTTTATTGTTGTTAAGGGAGCTATAAGGGCCTGAGAGGAGAACACTGTCTGGAAAAAGGGGCATCAAGATATTCCAGATTTTGTTCACATGGGTCTCTATTTCTCTCCAGAAGGGTTGTATGAGATCACACGACCACCAAATATCCAACATTGTACCGATTGAGCTATGACACCACCAGCAAGTGTTAGAATCCTTGAGTCCATGCCTGTGCAACCAGTCTGGGGTGCGGTACCATCTGGTGAGTTTTTATACTGAAGTTCTTGTAGCCTAGCACAGGTGGAGTGAACATGTGGGTGTTTCAATATGTAACTCACATCATCATCTGTAAAGTGGAGTGCCAATTCATTCTCCCATTCAGTCAGGAAGGCCGGTTTGGATGGCTCCAAAACACACGACAATGTTGCCTTACATGAAGCTACCTTCCTCTGTGAAGGTAGCAGAGACATCAAGCCTTTTTCAAAGATGTGAGCGGTCTGTTAGGTGTCAAGTCACGTAGTAGAGTACTAAGTGTGTTAGTGAATTGGGCGGAGAAAAGAAAGTTCATCTTGAGCTTCGGGACCAAAGCTTGGAGCTGTTGTTGCGAGATTGGTGAGTTGTTGTCAATCAGATCTTTCAGTCTCAAATCTTTAAGATGGTTCCAAAGAGTGTGATCGTGAGAGTTCTTAGTGAAGTCGGTGACCAGAAACAGAGGAGTCAGGTGTGCAGGTAAAATCAGCGAGGGTGTTAGTGCCAACCTTTCTTTATTTTCCAGCCAGATCTCACAAGGGCCTTGGATCAGGGTGTTCATCGCATTACGCAGCTTGCAAGATTTGGATGGGAACCATAAAGTCTGTATGTAATTGGAGCCAAACAGTTCCTCTGCCAGGGATTTAGCAAGAGAGTCACGAATGGGCATGACATAAGACATCCAGCATGATAGTTGAATTGCTTCATAGTAGGTAAGCATATCAGGGAGGGCAATGCCTCCATCTTGTTTATTTTTTGATTAGTAAGGAATAAGGCAACCAAGGTGTTTTGTGTTTCCAAAGAAAATTTGAAAAAAGTAGTTTAATTAATTGAAAAAAAACTATTTAGTAAGGTGGATGGGCAGCATCTGTATCATATACAATAGTTTTGGGACCAAAGACATTTGCAATAGGTTCCTCCTACCCAGCCATGACACATAAGGTAAGTCATAATCTTGCAGAATCGTCTTGAGTTCTTGAAGTAGGGGTGTATAATTTAGGGAATAAACAGTTAGCAGATCAGAAGGTAGATGAATGCCTAGGTACTTAATAGATGTGTCTTTCCACACAAAAGGAACCATTTCTTCAGTTGGGAAATTTGTGTAGAGGGGATATTAAGAATTTCGGACTTAGTCGTGTTAATTTTGTAGTTGGAAAGAGTTCCATATGCAGCAATAAGGGATTGTAACTCAGGGAGCGCTGTCAGGGGGTTAGAGATGAGGAAAAGAACATCATCCGCAAATGCCATCGTTTGTATGGATTTGCCAACTACATAAAATCCTTGAATTAGGGTGTTCTGTTGTACCGCTTGGAGCAAGGTCTCCAACATAAAAACAAAGAGGGTAGGAGAAATCTATCACAAAATTCTGTTTTAGGAAAACTGCTTAACCTGTGATACATGAATCTGAACATGGCTAGCCAAGAGGATGGCTATGTAGGCATACATCTGTTTGCCCTACATGTAACCCTCATATTTGTGAGTGTATACAGTTGTATATTCCCTTAGTCAACTACGCTGTTCAATACAGTGAATTCAGTGAAATTGAAAATGATGCTGATGCATATCCCCTGCATTTATTCCTAATAGATACTGTTTTGGCATCTTTTTGCCCCATAATGGCTATAGATATGTTTGGGATGTATGTCTGGATTGGTTTAAGTGCATATACTGGGGGGAATTTATCAATCCATCTTAGGCCTTTTTTCTGGCATAGAGGGATGATCCTTTGTGGTTCCAAATATCCTCCACAGCCTCACCTGCCACATTATGTAAATGTAGGTGGAGCAGCACGGGCAAGTGCAGGGACTCCTGTGTCTCACACATTCATTATCTCACACCAGTTTTCTGTCTTAATAAATTCTCGGTTCACATACAGGTAATTTGTATTCTACAAGTAAACAATAAAGGTTCATATTGAATGTCAGCAAGCAGAGATTTTGAAAACAATGTACACTCACCGGCCACTTTATTAGGTACACCATGCTAGTAACGGGTTGGACCCCCTTTTGCCTTCAGAACTGCCTCAATTCTTCGTGGCATAGATTCAACAAGGTGCTGGAAGCATTCCTCAGAGATTTTGGTCCATATTGACATGATGGCATCACACAGTTGCTGCAGATTTGTCGGCTGCACAGCCATGATGCGAATCTCCCGTTCCACCACATCCCAAAGATGCTCTATTGGATTGAGATCTGGTGACTGTGGAGGCCATTGGAGTACAGTGAACTCATTGTCATGTTCAAGAAACCAGTCTGAGATGATTCCAGCTTTATGACATGGCGCATTATCCTGCTGAAAGTAGCCATCAGATGTTGGGTACATTGTGGTCATAAAGGGATGGACATGGTCAGCAACAATACTCAGGTAGGCTTTGGCGTTGCAACAATGCTCAATTGGTACCAAGGGGCCCAAAGAGTGCCAAGAAAATATTCCCCACACCATGAAACCACCACCACCAGCCTGAACCGTTGATACAAGGCAGGATGGATCCATGCTTTCATGTTGTTGACGCCAAATTCTGACCCTACCATCCGAATATCGCAGCAGAAATTGAGACTCATCAGACCAGGCAACGTTTTTCCAATCTTCAATTGTCCAATTTCGATGAGCTTGTGCAAATTGTAGTCTCAGTTTCCTGTTCTTAGCTGAAAGGAGTGGCACCCGGTGTGGTCTTCTGCTGCTGTAGCCAATCTGCCTCAAAGTTCGACGTACTGTGCGTTCAGAGATGCTCTTCTGGCTACCTTGGTTGTAACGGGTGGCTATTTGAGTCACTGTTGCCTTTCTATCAGCTCGAACCAGTCTGGACATTCTCCTCTGACCTCTGGCATCAACAACGCATTTCCGCCCACAGAACTGCCGCTCACTGGAGGGGCCACACGGTGGCTCAGTGGTTAGCACTGCAGCCTTGCAGCGCTGGAGTCCTGGTGTTCAAATCCCGCCAAGGGCATAAAACCATCTGCAAGGAGTTTGTATGTTCTCCCCGTGTTTGCATGGATTTCCATCCCATATTCCAAAGACATACTGATAGGGAAAAATGTGCATTGTGAGCTCTATGTGGGGCTCACAATCTACATAAAAAAAAAAAAAAAAAAAAAAACTGCCGCTCACTGGATGTTTTTTCTTTTTCGGACCATTCTCTGTAAACCCTAGAGATGGTTGTGCGTGAAAATCCCAGTAGATCAGCAGTTTCTGAAATACTCAGACCAGCTCTTCTGGCACCAACAACCATGCCACGTTCAAAGGCACTCAAATCACCTTTCTTCCCCATACTGATGCTCGGTTTGAACTGCAGGAGATTGTCTTGACCATGTCTACATGCCTAAATGCACTGAGTTGCCGCCATGTGATTGGCTGATTAGAAATTAAGTGTTAACGAGCAGTTGGACAGGTGTACCTAATAAAGTGGCCGGTGAGTGTATATATCATACAGAACATACACTATATTTGAAGAAGTAGCATTTATTTTGAGAAATCAGACTATACCTTTAAATGCTGCAGAACACATGTAAATAGGGAGTAGTACAGATAACTCTTTTTTTACCCTTATGATTTATAAATGAAAAGATTTGTTCTGTATAGTCGATCCAGACTTTCACACTGCTGTTTGAGGTCTTTAACCAAAACATTTTCTTGCTCTTTCAATATTCGGTATATTTTTATACTTTACCGACTAGCACAACCAGTGATACAATCTGCTCTTTTCTAGGTTGACAGCTGTCACTGAGCATGTGTAGTGTCATTTTTGTTTCTGTTCCATTATTTCTATGAAATAATCTGAACTTGTCTCTTATGTCAAGAAGAAAGCAGAGGAACATGTCAGTGAATCAGAGAAATCAGGCTGCATTCCCATTATTTGCTTAATGTCAGAGTCTGTGATAAATGTTTTAAAAATGGCATTTGTAATGACAGCAGAAAAAAAAATGTCTTAAGTAGCACTTCCTAAGCTCGCTCAAGACATTCTCCTGTCAATCACGACACTTTTTTTGCAAATAAGACAGAAACAAAATATTTATGAATTGGTATTTTGCAAGGCAAATCGCAGAACCTTGAGAATGTGAGCTTTCGGGAATCTTTGGAGCTAGATGAATAGTTTCTTAAAGGTTCAGCTCTCTTTAATTGTGTCGATAAAATCCTATTGCACAGCTATAGGAATATACATTACAATGAGCAAATAACGGATGGAAACCAGACTACCCCATATGCTGTGTGATGGCCACCATATGGGCAGCATAAGGAAAACATATAATAACAGTTATTAATGCATAAAGTATGCAAATGAGGATCAGCTCAAATGTAAACAATATCAATATATACAACTGAGAAGATCATATAACTAACCTTTATAGAAGCGTTCTACGACTGTTCTTTTGACAGGCTGGCTTCCTCAGCTTTATTAGTACTGCGGAAATCCTTTACGTAAGTGTGGAAAAATAATTCTAAGCTCATAATGCTTTTAAAAACAGAAGTGTTAATAGTCTATTTTTGTGAATTAAGAAAATAAAGTGAATGAACAAAAGGCAGATCTAATTCATGGCTATCAGTTACTGTCCATTAGAAGTCTGTTGCCTATAGACTTCAATGTGAAAAAAATAACGGACACTTGCTTCTGTTTTTTCAAATGGACAGAAAAGTCCTGTTTGTAGGATTTTTTTTTTTTTTTTTTTGTCCGCTTGAAAAATAAGACATGGGTGTAAATGGACATAAATAGACACAAACGGACACAAGATAAAATCCCATTGAAATGAATGAAAATTTCAGAAGGACCAGCTAGTGTCCGTTGCTAAAATCTTGTATGGACAATAACCACGGACACTGCTGACAGAATCCAACAGTAGTGTGAACGCCCCCTTAAAAGGACTCTGTTCTTAGAATCCCTTTTTTCAGTACTACAATGTCGGAATAACCTTAAGAAAAGGCTATACTTCCCCTACATTTAGAATTCTTTTCCGTGCTGCCATTCCGGTGATATTCCCAGTTTTATCTGTATGCAAATGAGTGTCCAGACAGCACAGGGGGCATTCCCCCATGCTCAAACAGTACAAGAGACTTCTCCTATGCTGCCTGAATACTCTCCAGTGATGCCCTTCTTCTACAGCCGTGCGGGTCCTCCTGTGTCTTCATCTGCGTAAGTGATGCCGGTACAGAGCTACAGAGCATATCCAATTTCTAATTCTCTAAGACAGCTGAAGTTATGTTAAAGTTAAAGCTGGAAGGGAATAGTAGAGGACAGGGATACTGACAAAGTGACCAAAGCTTGGTCATAAAAGCTAATACTGTCAACCTCCGCAGCCATCAAGGAATGGAGATGTTGGTGACGGACAAAAAGGTAGTCAATACAAGAGTATTGATTATGGACTGGGGAGTAGTAGGAATAATCTCTATCCAAGGGATGGATCAACCTCCAGGAGTCCACGAGCTGATGGGAATGAAAGTCCCTCTTAACCCCTCTGAGGAGTGAGTAGAAGTGAGAAGAGACACCAGTAGAGGAGTCCAATGAGGAGTCTAGGACCAGGTTGAGATCACCCCCCGCTACCAGGTAGCCCTCCACAAAGACATCCAATAGCCCCAAACCAGAGCTGAGAGCACAAGCCTGTCCCAAATTAGGCAAGTACAAAGAGACAAAAGTAAAAAGTTGGGAGGAAAGGCGAACTTTAACCATAATCAGTCTCCCCTCAGTATTAGTGCGAGTCTCCAAATGTTCCCAATGTAAGGAGCAAGAAATCGAAATACTAGTCCCTCTGGATTTCGGGTCAGGAGAAGAGCTGTGATATGCATGGGGGAACCAAGCATTAGTCAACTTATATGGCTTGGTAGAACAATGGTGAGTTTCCTGCAACAACACAATATGAAGGCGCTTATTTTTGAGTAAATTGAAGAGTTTGGAGCATTTCTCCGGGCTATGAAGACCTCTCACATTGAGAGAGCCCACTGTGATGGAGGAAAGACGATCAAGTGGAGGCATATTGGAAGATGAGTCCTCCCAGCTCACAGCCTAGGAGGAGGAGAGAAAGAAAAAGAAAAAAAAGGGGGGGGGGAGAAGCGGAGAAGAGGAAAAAGCAGAGAGAAGTAAAAGCAGGGAAAGGAGAGGGGGAGAGAAAGGAAGAGTAGAACAAATCTAACTACCCCTAAATAAATTTGCAAGGGGCACAGCAACAAACAGAGAAGGAATGAGGGAGTAGGAAAAAATGAGGGGGAGTGGGCACCACGAGTGTACCTGATAATGAAGACCCCATACCCCCAACCCAGAGGGAACCCAAAGGGATAGAAGGCATGGGGCCACAAAGTGAAACTAAGGTCAATGAGTCAACATCCTAGAAAAACACACAATATGAACAGTAACAAGGACCATCCAGAAGGCCCAATAGGAACAGGAACAAGAGAAACAGAGTGCTCAGAAAACAAAATTAACATTGCGTAAATGTCCACTGATAACAGAGCGAGTCACGAACCGCTCAACACAATGAAACAGTGCCACAATTCTGCGGGCAGTCCTGAGGTTAGTGTCATGCCTCGAGAGGAAGTGGAGTTGAAAGATCCGGTTGGTGAAACAGAGATCCAGGTGGATCCGGTATCGGGAGACGATGTGGAGATGGACTCCTCCAGATTCTCTCACTGGAACCAATTGAAGAGGGGCGTCTAGAGTGACAACTGCGCCTAGATTCAGTCGGGTGAGGGGAATCCAGAGTGAGCCAATTCGGGACAAGTATAGGACCACATCCAGAGAGGCAAATAATTCTCGGCAAGTCCGCTGGAGAACGGACGACAATGGAGGACAAGCCAGCACGGACAATCAGATGAAAGGGATGGCCCCATCTATAGGAGCCTCCCTTAGAGAGCAAACATCGGCTGTAAGGCACGATGCATAGCCAATGTGACGTCAGGGTAGAGCTTGATAGAGGCATTTTCAAAGGGTAAGGGTCCCATAGCCCAAGCACATCTCAGGATGTGTTCTTTATCCGTGAAGTAATGAAGTCTACACAGAACATCCCTAGGGTTAGCAGGGTCTACCAGGCCAGATCGCTGGACTCTATGCACTCGGTCCAACATGAAGGTAGCATCCAAAGGGCGCTGAGTCGCCATATTGAAAATAGTATTAATCCGGTTGATCAAATCATCCTGAGGGCCCTTTTCTGGGATGCTACATAGATGAATGTTGTTTATGCGATTTCCCGATTCTCCTGGTCATCCAGGAGTAGAGCAATGTGCTGAAGATGGGCTACAGAGCGAGATTGATTGCTCTCCACAGCAGACAGGCATTACTCTAGAGAAGACAGTGTTTGATCAGCAGCATCAGCCCTAGCGGTAAACTGAGACACATCAGACTTGATAGCACCAAGGGCCTGAGCCTGGGACTGCTCCATTCGAGAAACTATGTCATCCAGGTCTTGTTTGGTAGGGAGAGCTTGAATAAGGTCCCGGAGTAACTGAAAGTTTGCAGGGGCAACATGGGCTGCCGAGCACTGCGGGGGAGCAAAATCCGAGGACTGCATGTCAGGTTCAGGGGAAACAGTACACACTGAAGGAGATGGTTGCGACTGGTGCAGCGTTAAAGATGGAGGAGCCACATCTTCAGTATCGGAAGCTGTAGCTGAGTTTCCAGCCCGGGACAGGACAGTAGAGATGGATGGAGAATGCATGAGAGAACGGCCCGGTGTGCAGGAAGGAGCAGTAGAGGTGTTGGAACGTCTTCTGGACATATCACAGCAGGAGGTTACCATAGAAGGTAATGAAGGTACACTTGCGGTTTCACCAGGCCTTACATGAGGTGGTCACACAGTTCCATAATCAACCCAGTATCTGGGAGATGCAGAAAGGGGTAACAGGACAATCGCTAGGCTAGCAAGGGCGCACTGCGGAATGCACACCATGCAGCAAGTGGGGGAAGGTGAGGAGCCCCCCCTAGTGGTGGAGTAGGGGCTCAGCACTCCCCTCACCCCACTGCAACTCACAACAAGTCTTCTAACAGGAATGCCTCTAGAAAGGATGTGGGAGTCCAATCAACAGGAGAGAGTACTCACTATGTTGTAAGAATGGTGTCACAGTCAGTCTCAGGGTGACAGATTGTAGCTTGTCCCAGGCAAGATGGAGGGTGCCAGGAGGAGCAGCTGAGGGCCAGCTGTGCAACTACAGAACAGGTCCAGGAACAGGAGGCAAAGGGTACCACAGGAGACCAGAGGTGAGGTGAAGTGCAGTCTGCAGGGCTAGGGACAGTAGGAAGCCTGTGAGCATTCCATCCAGGCAGCAGTACAGTGATGTAGGCCGCAATCCAAGATGGCGACTGACAGCAGTGAAGTAGGCCTCAAGCCTGCAATAACCGTGGGCAGGAGGATGGGACGTCCACAGTAAAGTAGGGCACAACTGGAGGTCCTTCTGTCAGGTTATGTGTCCTTCCGCAGGTAGAATGAGCTGTCAGCCATTCACCATGCAGGGTCGAGTACTCCAGGCCGGGGACGAGAGTGTGGCCTACCAACAATGGCCGCTAGGTGGGAGACGGAGGAGCCGGGACCCTGGTCAGCAGGAGGAGCGGAGGCGAGGGCACAGTGTGACCACGGGCAGCAGGCAGAAGATGGGCTCACTAGCCCAGCGCAGACAGGACCGGCCTTGAGGTGAAGTGGGAGCCGGCAGGAGACAGTGGCGTAGGCCCAAGATGGCGACTGATCAGAGGAGAGATGCAGGGCCAAAGCGCAGCCGAGTCGGATTGCTTGGGAGACAGCAAAAGAGCACCCCAGACAGGCTCACTGAGGTATAGGGGAGTACCTCGGGGTGTCAAAGTTCTAATGTAGCCGTTTCAAGGATTCAGCAGATTAAGCACCGAGGGTTGAGGAGCTCAGGCAGACACGTTCTCTTCCTTTGATAGCTAGCCACACCTCTCCATTAGCAGTCTGTTAATAACAACAAAATCAATCCGCCAAAGGATGCTATGATCGTCTCATAAATTTACAAGGTCAAGAGGGACCTGGTTATCTTTCTTAAAGGTAAAAGACCCGACATCCACCTTACTATTAGGGCAGATGTTGCGAAGGAGTTAAACTTTGTTTTAAACTGTGAAGATTGTTGACATTTGAGATATAAAAGGTAAGTTATATTATAATATACAGTATAACTAATACAAACTATCTGCCATATATACAAATGTGTCCTTTTTCCACCTGTCCTCTTGGCTGAGCAGTTTACTCTATGTACACAAGTTAGATGGGTTATTCAGTTTCTAATATTCATGACCTATCCTTAATATCCAATTATATCTGCCAGGGTCCAACACCCCGAGTCCCTGTGGATCAGAAGCTGCTGAGAGCCGCATTAGATATTTGGCTTTGCAAACTGTAGTGGTGGCCTTAAATACTGCCGCATTGCTCTTTTGAAGTCCATAGGGCAGCGCTGCAGTACTTACAGCTGCCACTACAGGTTTTACGGCGAGAGAGTAGTGTAACTCCCAGAATATAAATATTACTGAGATCCATGCTTCCCTGCAGCTGCTGATCTGTGGGGGTCCCAAGTGTCGGACCCTCATAGCTCTACTTTTGCTATCCTATTCTAGGGATAGGCCATCAATATTAGAAAGTGGATAACCTTTTTAAGGTTCTTTTTTTCAACAAGATTTTATGACAAATTACCATGTGATTTTCTAAGTATCCTATTTGTGTCTGACCATTCAGTGGGGCAGAGTGAGTTCAAGCTTTTCAAAGCTTTTGTTAGCATGTTGTGATATATTTTGTTGAATTGGTCTTCAGACAAATTGGAATTTCTAACCAAATTATAGATCAGTATGTTTCTGACATTTTTTCTTTATCTGCTTTTCTATTTTTGCCGAGTACTTGACCTTTAATAACCTTTAATGTTATGAAACGGCACAAATATATATCTGTAACATTTGATAAATGTTTGTATTCAAATTTTTTGTCTCAAACATGGAAGAACTTTGACATTGCTACAAATAATTTTGTGTTGCGTTACCTCTTGTACCAGGTAAAGGTTATATATTTGTTAATATTGTAATCAGTAATATTGTGGACTATAATAAATCAATGTCTCAGGCGTTTTTTTCTATCAATGCCTGTTCTTTTGTATTAGTAACTTTTCTATTGATCTTCAGTGTCTGATTTGCACCTCAAGTGTTGCCTGGCCTTTCTCATCATACATAAGCTTATCTGTTTCAGAAATTGAATTTAATGTCACATTTATCTTGCATAAATGTCACATACTATAGCTGGAGAAATATTAACTCGTAATAAAACACTTCACCAAATCTTAATACACATTCAGTAAGCATGTTTTGACTTTAAAGAAATATCCACTGAAGAACAAAATGCAAGATACAATGGACGCTGTCACAAATCAGTACAAACTATAAATAAATGCCATAAAAACCACTAAAGAATATGCTAAAATATATAGTGTGAAACTAACAATGTGTCTCGGGCAGCACAGTGATGCAGTGCTTAGTATTGCAGATTTTATTATTTTTTTGTAGACTGTGAGTCCCATATAGGGCTCACAAAGTACATTTGTTCCCCTATCAGTATGTCTTTTCGGAGCATGAGAGGAAATCCACACAAACATGGGGAGAACATACCAACTTCTTGCAGATGTTTTGTCCTTGGCAGGATCTGAACACAGAACTCCAGTGCTGCAAGGCTAACCAGTGAGCCACCATGTTGCCCCTAGTATTGCAGCCTCGTTGTGCGGGTGTCTTAGGTTCGAATCCAACCAAAGACAACAGTTTGTATGTTCTCCCTGTGTTTGTGTGTGTTTCCTCTGGGTACTCCGGTTTCCTCCCACACTTCAAAGCCATACTTATAGGGAATGTAGATTGTGAACCCTATATGGGACAGTGATTGACAACATCTGTAAAGCACTGTCGCATATGATGGCGCTATACAAGTAAGCATAATAAATAGGGTTGGTCCTCCAAGCTCTTCTTCAAACACAATAGTACACTATGCTTTACAATAAGTAGATTGGTGATTTTAACTGGTAGGTGCTGAAGCCCATTGAATCTGCATTGTGTGCTTATGTGGATATCCTTTTGGAGATGTCTGCAGACACGAGCAGAGGTCATGCAAATGAGAGGAAATATTCTGTTACATAATTTCATAGAATTGTGGCTGAGGACACCTTAACTCTATCTGGTGAACGTGTTTGCATGTACTAAGGATTGCTTTCTGTGTTTTATTATTTGAATATAAAAGTATATTTTACAATTTTTTAGAGGAAAAGGATTATGTGTCTCACTCATCACTTACGCATACAATTTATTACATTACTGATGTCAAACGTAGAAAATATATCACATAAATTGTTTTGATTTATTAATGAAATAAATGAATTTTTATCATTTCAGGAAATAAAGCTTATTTATTGTGTAGCGAAAAGTCATTCAACATTCTAGTACATTTAGGGGGAGATTTATTAAGACAGATGTTTTGTATGCCAGTCTGGAACTGAAATGTGAGTACAATGTGCCAAATGTATTATAAGACACACAGTTTTAATACTGTTGCTGCACTTTGGACTGCCTGAAAGTCCAAAACTATAATTCACATCTGCTATAAATATATGGCAATTTTTTTTTTGTCATTCCAATGAATAATTTTTGTGGACGCCATTCCACAGTGACCATTCCAGCATGATCCGTGACCATTTCCACCAGTATCCTTTGGTGGTAGTGTGATTTATCTATCAACCATGTAATAATCAACCATATAATAATTGCACCCATTTCTATATCTGTAATGTACATAATATCTATACAAAAACCTATTGGTTGGTATTGATACACTATTGGTACATTTTATGTGAGTAACTTAACACCTCTTATACACTGTTAGTTTTTTCTTCTTATATCTGTTTTTTATGATTAATAAAGATTGATATATTTTTATATACATTTTGTACTTTCAGTGTTTTGGCTCATGTTTTTTCTAATTTATTTTTTGTATGATGCCACCACATTATTACTTAAAGGGGTATTCCCATGTACATAATTATTCTTAAATTTGTAGATAATTAAAAGTTAAACATTTTTGCAAATATAAGTAATTAAACATGTTGCAGAGTTTTAAAGATTTTCTCTAAATATCTTGTGGTCACAGTCTGTTGTCTTGATCGGTTGCCAGAGGATATGACCATGAATGCAGGAACTTTCTAAGGTCAGAAAATCAGCCATGATTCACTTATTGTGGACAGGATATCTAATGATACATGTAGTGTCCCTGCCTGATAACCCATCTACAATAAGAAAATCGTAGCTGGGTTTATGATAAGTCCCAGACCATAGAAAGTTTCTGCATTAGTGGTTGTAAACATTGGCAACCGATCAAGATAAAACACTGTCTCCACTAAGAAAGTTTGAGAAAATCTTTAAAACTTTGCAGAATTTTTAATTACTTATAGTTGCAAAAATGTTTAACTTTTAATTATCTACAAATATAAATATGATGATGTACATGGGAATACCCCTTTAAGGGTTATTTATTTCTTTTGAGATAAGCTCTAGGGGAGCTCTGCCCATTTGGAACTTTACATTCTCATTTTTCAGTGTTATAGGTTGGTTATTAAACATTTTACAACATTATCAACTGTGAATAAGTAGGTAGGAAAAAGGAAAAGGAAGGGGCAAGAAGGTTTAAGAGGTCCAAAAAAATTTAATAAATAAAGATAGTATTCTGACGTGTAACGAAAACATTTCCAATTTGCAGCTCAGTGTATCAGTGAAGAGAGGTCAGTTTAAGGGCATTATGTTCAACAAGGGAGAGGTTGAAAGGGACACAATGAGTAGAGGATAGCAAGGGGCCACACGCTGGCATAGCAGCGCTGGAGTCCTGGTGTTCAAATCCCGCCAAGGGCAAAAAATCATCTGCAAGAAGTTTGTATGTTTTCCCCGCGTTTGCATGGATTTCCATCCCATATTCCAAAGTCATACTGATAGGGAAAAAAATGCACATTATGAGCTCTATGTGGGGCTCACAATCTACATTAAAAAAAAAAAAAAAAAAAAAAATGAGTGAAGGATAGCCCAAGTGGAATATAGCTATTTATCTGAAGTAAATGCAACCTAGAATGAAGATCCTAGAAACATAAATAGGATCCAGATCTAAAAGTATTTGTATGCAGTGTGTCTCTTAGTATGCCAACATCTCAAAATGTTAAATCTCAAAGACTTTGTCAATCCACTGGGCAAGGGTGAGAGGACTAGAAAATCTCCAATGGGAGGGGATCACTAACTTGTCTGCTATGATAAAGAAAGTAGGCAGATCATTTGCTTTAGGGATACAATGTAGTTGAGGTTTCCACAACATCCGGTCTTAATCTCATTTTAAAGCAATTTTTTTTTTCAGAAGGTTTGAATATAGTCCTCCCAAATATGGAAGAGGGTGCCTGGTGAAGCTACCATTGCATCTCCAGCATTTTGGGGGGGGGGGGGGATTAAGTGATATATGACATGTACCACTGGGAAATTGGTTTAAAGGAACACTCATGTATGTAAATACATGTGTGGAAGTCATTTTTATTTCACATTCAGAAAAGGAAGAGTTGAGCTCCTCTTCCAAATATGGTGGCTTAGATGGGCAGCAAAGATAAAACATGTAGTGATATGCCAACATTTTAATTGTGTGTAGAAGATCTAGAAACTGTGCCTTCTACCTTCGTAGGTGGGGGTGCTCACCCTTTTATACCAATGTAGAAATGTGGAACAAGTATCAATAAAGTTATTTCTAAGTGTAAAGGAATGGGTCCTGTTAAAGTATCAATGAATATTAAAGCGTAACTAAACTTTTGGACAACTTTTCTGATTTGTGTAAATAAATTAAAGCTTGCTTTTGGTGTTATATGAAAGAAGAGAATCATATTTTTGATGTGACACTAAGTCATTTCTAGTTGTATAATAATTTCCAGAGCTATCACTAGTGGAGAACACAGTTGGGATTTAGAGTTATATTCAGCTGCATATAAATATCCAAATCCCAATTGTGTTTTCAGTAACTTTTGGAAATTATACAAACAAAAGAGCAGAATCTCCTCTTTCACATGACTTCAAAAGCAAGTTTCTATGTTTTATAATTCCAGAGGTATAACTGTGTGAAATAATACCCTCATTTTCTCTTCATTTCACACAAGCCTCTACATATTACACAATGAGAACGGACAGCTCTCAATCGGAAAAGCAAGGGAAAAATGTAAAAAATGCAGGATTTCACAGAAACAAAGTAAAATTTGTTCATAAATTTATGTTACAAAATGTATTATAGATACAAATGCTGCTATAAAAAGTCCTGAAGTTTAGTTACACTTTAACTATGACGTTTGTGACCTGAATGTCAGATAAAGGTATGTTATGTTTTATGGGGGTAGTTGATCTCTTCTTAATATTTGGTTATTTACCTTGATGCCAGAGCTGCAGTTTTGTTAAAGTCAAACCCCTGTGATTTATAATTACTCCTGCAATAGTGATAAGTGTTGGAATCTCCATGCTGGAGTTACTGACCAGGAGTTACACTGTGATAAGTGAAGCTTTTAGGACTTTTATCATCACTTTTATCTACAAAATGTTTCTATTTATAGTGATTATAGCAAAGTGAAAGAGACTTCCCATTTACTTTGTGCTAGCAGTACTCACTCCCCTGCCACCCCCTCCCATCACTTACTTCCTGGATGTTTTCTCTGTCTCAGCATGGAGCCTAGCTAGAGATACACAAGCAGTTTACAGCCCTCTACTATACTAAACTACTGTAATTCAGAGAATAAGCCATACTTAATATAAAACTATATAAAACATCATTTTTGTTGAAAAACTATATAAATGTATAGCGCCTATGATCAGAAGAACTAGAAAAGCAAATTTTAATATGTTTATGTGCAATAGTATACAGTCATATGAAAAAGTTTGGGCACCCCTATTAATCTTAATCATTTTTAGTTCTAAATATTTTGGTGTTTGCAACAGCCATTTCAGTTTGATATGTCTAATAACTGATGGACACAGTAATATTTCAGGATTGAAATGAGGTTTATTGTACTAACAGAGAATGTGCAATATGCATTAAACCAAAATTTGACCGGTGCAAAAGTATGGGCACCTCAACAGAAAAGTGACATTAATATTTAGTAGATCCTCCTTTTGCAAAGATAACAGCCTCTAGTCACTTCCTGTAGCTTTTAATCAGTTCCTGAATCCTGGACGAAGGTATTTTGGACCAACAATTCAAGTTCAGTTAAGTTTGATGGTCGGCGAGCATGGACAGCCCGCTTCAAATCATCCCACAGATGTTCAATGATATTCAGGTCTGGGGACTGGGATGGCCCTTCCAGAACATTGTAATTGTTCCTCTGCATGAATGCCTGAGTCGATTTGGAGCGGTGTTTTGGATAATTGTCTTACTGATATATCCATCCCCGGCGTAACTTCAACTTCGTCACTGATTCTTGAACATTATTCTCAAGAATCTGCTGATACTGAGTGGAATCCATGTGACCCTCAACTTTAACAAGATTCCCGGTGCCGGCATTGGCCACACAGCTCCAAAGCATGATGGAACCTCCACCAAATTTTACAGTGGGTAGCAAGTGTTTTTCTTGGAATGCTGTTTTTTTGGACGCCATGCATAAAGCCTTTTTGTATGACCAAACAACTCAATCTTTGTTTCCTCAGTCCACAGGACCTTCTTCCAAAATGAAGCTGGCTTGTGCAAATGTGCTTTTGCATACCTCAGGCGACTCTGTTTGTGGCGTGCTTGCAGAAACGGCTTCTTTCTCATCACTCTCCCATACAGCTTCTCCTTGTGCAAAGTGCGCCGTATTGTTGAGCGATGCACAGTGACACCATCTGCAGCAAGATGATGCTGCAGCTCTTTGGAGGTGGTCTGTGGATTGTCCTTGACTGTTCTCACCATTCTTCTTCTCTGCCTTTCTGATATTTTTCTTGGCCTGCCACTTCTGGGCTTAACAAGAAATGTCCCCGTGGTCTTCCATTTCCTTACTATGTTCCTCAGTGGAAACTGACAGGTTAAATCTCTGAGACAACTTTTTGTATCCTTCCCCTGAACAACTATGTTGAACAATCTTTCGGGCTGTCCATGCTCGGCGACCATCAAACTTAACTGAACTTGAATTGTTTTGTAAAGAGGAATGGTCCAAAATACCTTCATCCAGGATCCAGGAACTGATTAAAAGCTACAGGAAGCGACTAGAGGCTGTTATCTTTGCAAAAGGAGGATCTACTAAATATTAAGGTCACTTTTCTGTTGAGGTGCCCATACTTTTGCACCAGTCAAATTTTGGTTTAATGTATATTGCACATTTTCTGTTAGTACAATAAACCTCATTTCAATCCTGAAATATTACTGTGTCCATCAGTTATTAGATATATCAAACTGAAATGGCTGTTGCAAACACCAAAATATTTAGAACTAAAAATGATTAAGATTAATAGGGGTGCCCAAACTTTTTCATAGGACTGTATATGATAACTATTTTCTGTTCGGTATAAGAAGCAAAATATACATTTTTCACATTCCTCTTCTCCTAGGGTAAAAAAAAAATATTCAACTTATTTAGAAAATAAGGCTAGTTATTTTAACACTTTTGCTGCCAGGCACGTACACTGTACGTGCTCCCAAGGTGGCACTTCAGTAGCGGAGGACGTACTTAGTACGTCCTCCCTACTAATGCCGGGGCATAGTACTATGTGCAGGGGCCACTATGGGGTGTAATACTGTGTGTGTAGGGACCACTAGAGGAAATAATACTGTGTGCAGGGATCACTATGGGGCAATATTAGTGTGTGCAGGGGCCACTATGGGGCATAATAATGAATTGGGCCTCACCATTCCTAATTATGCCACTGGATATAATGCTGAATTCTATAAAGTGGGAGATGATGTAAGGGATGGAGTGTGAATGGTTGGTTGTGAAAATTAGCAGATCTTCTGCATAGACAGCAGTTGTGCACATATAAAGTCCACTTTTAAAACCTTCAATTTTGATGTTCTGTTGATGTTTCCATCATTATCACTAATAATGCGAGGGACAAGTGACATCCCTGTCGCATACCATTTGATGTTTGGAAGGTTTGGGAGAAGGTAGGGTTTACTTGTACTCTAGCAGAGCGATAATGATATAAGGAAAAGATAATGGATATTAATTGTGGGGAATTTCCAAATTTCTTTAGAGAAGCCATCTTGTAGGGTTGATCAACTGCAAACAGCCTCCTTGATATCAGTGCCAATAAGGGTTAAGGTTATAAGGGAGGATCAAGTAGGCTGTAACAATGTGATAAAATTGGTCCACCAATGGACCAATGTGAAAAAGCCTTTGCCCACCACTTGGTGTCCACGTTGATTAGTGAAATCAGTCAGAAACTGCTACATAGTTTAAAACTTTAACCCCTCCTTAGGAAAGATTGTGATGTTCATATTCTGCTTTGGCGTTGAGCAATAGGTCACTAAACAGGAAGGAAGGTGAGAGGGTGTAGGATGTCTTGATGGTACAGTTTGTTATAAGTTTAAAGCCATTTGATCTTGAGCTGTACCCTGAATGAATAGCACCTATTACTGTCTGGAACCTTTCTGGAATAAAGGTTTGGGTGAGGGATGAAGTGTCTACCTCCAAGCAGGGGTGAACCTACCCCTTTCGCCGCCCGAGGCGAACTACAGAAAGCTGCCCCCCCCCCGGAGGAGGGGGCGGAGCGTAGGGGCGTGGCTGAGCGAAAGGGGCATGGTAGCTTGAAGGGGGCGGGGCTTAGCACCGTTCACAGGCAGAGAGCAGGCATGGAGAAGACCTGCTCTCTGCCTGAGCGTGAGGGGAGGCTGCTGGAGCAGCGCTGCTTCAGTGGCCTCCCCAAACCACCGCTCGGTGCTAAGCCAGTCCAGGACAGCTTGTCCTGGACTGGCTTAGATAATCAAAAATGCTGCCCTCCCTGAGGCCCTGACATAGCGCCGCCTGAAGCGCACGCTTCAGGTCGCCTCATGGGAGGCGCGGCGCTGCCTCCAAGATATACTGCAGGTGTATTGTATCCAGAAAGGAGCGAATCTACTTGTAGTTTACCTAGTTTAAGGGTGCAATGTAATTCCTTGAGCCAATTTTTAGCTATTTTGACAATGGTGTTAGGGAATTGAGTTGCTGAGGAGTTCTGGTTGGTGATCTGTGAGGAGTTTTAAGCTAAACTACTTTTACAGGAAAACATTAACCAACCCAGAAAGTGCACTCACAATACCCAAGCTCTACTGATAGTAGAGAAGGCATAGAAGGGAGTAAAAAGTTCAACTTTGAAGTCTTATGCTAATGAAACACTTGGTTACAGTGATAAGGCCAAAGGGGTAGCAGCAGGGGCATAATATGAGGTAGAAGCAGGGCAACATGGTGGCTCAGTGGTTAGCACTGCAGCCTTGCAGCGCTGAAGTACTGGGTTCAATTCCCGCCAGGAACAACATCTGCAAGGAGTTTGTATGTTCTCACCGTGTTTGCGTGGATTTCCTCCTATTCTACAAAGACATACTGATAGGGGAAAAATGTACATTGTGAGCCCTATATGGGTCTTACAATCTACATTAAAAAAAAAAAAAAAAAAGAGATAGAAGCAAGCTAGATGTTGCACAGTTTAGACAGATAACTCTTATCTGAAAGAAGTTTGGATGGAGGACTATGCCAGACAAGATGAGAAAGGTGAATAACTATCCAACACTATATGGTCATGGTGTTATGGTAATATCATATATACCTGGTTTGGGAGCACACTCAAGTATGCTTCACCTCCCTTCTCCATTGCTGGACTCTAGCCGCACCATTGTATATGATGCATAAGCCAAAGCCCCTTAGATGCATAGGAAACAAATAATGCCTATATAATTTTTTTTCTACATGTTGTGTGGTAGATTGCTATTTTATAAACTTTTTTCAGGTCTTCCCAATCAAAGACTTACACATCATTCATGTAAAATTTGTATAGGCAGCATAGGAGAATGTGTGTGCCTAACCTAATGGTAGCTATAATGAATGAGCATTAATGGTGAGAAAAATGTCAATACACTAAGGCGTCCTCTAGTATAGAGTACATTCTTTTCTGGAGACCAGTGTGTAGTTGTAGAGCAGCACATATAGTATATTTCTATCATATACAGTGGGGCAAAGAAGTATTTAGTCAGTCACCAATAGTGCAAGTTCCACCACTTAAAAAGATGAGAGGCGTCTGTAATTTACATCATAGGTAGACCTCAACTATGAGAGACAAAATGAGAAAACAAATCCAGAAAATCACATTGTCTGATTTTGTAAGAATTTATTTGCAAATTATGGTGGAAAATAAGTATTTGGTCACCTACAAACAATCAAGATTTCTGGCTCTCACAGACCTGTAACTTCTTCTTTAAGAGTCTCCTCTTTCCTCCACTCATTACCTGTAGTAATGGCACCTGTTTAAACTTATCAGTATAAAAAGACACCTGTGCACACCCTCAAACAGTCAGACTCCAAACTCCACTATGGTGAAGACCAAAGAGCTGTCAAAGGACACCAGAAACAAAATTGTAGCCCTGCACCAGGCTGGGAAGACTGAATCTGCAATAGGCATCCAGCTTGGATTGAAGAAATCAACTGTGGGAGCAATAATTAGAAAATGGCAGACATACAAGACCACTGATAATCTCCATCGATCTGGGGCTCCACGCAAAATCTCACCCCGTGGGGTCAAAATGATCACAAGAACGGTGAGCAAAAATCTCAGAACCACGCGGGGGGACCTAGTGAATGAACTGCAGAGAGCTGGGACCAATGTAACAAAGCCTACCATCAGTAACACACTACGCCGCCAGGGACTCAGATCCTGCAGTGCCAGACATGTCCCACTGCTTAAGCCAGTACATGTCCAGGCCCATCTGAAGTTTGCTAGGGAGCATTTGGATGATCCAGAAGAGTATTGGGAGAATGTCCTATGGTCTGATGAAACCAAACTGGAACTGTTTGGTAGAAACACAACTTTTCGTGTTTGGAGGAAAAAGAATACTGAGTTGCATCCATCAAACACCATACCTACTGTAAAGCATGGGGGTGGAAACATCATGCTTTGGGGCTGTTTCTCTGCAAAGGGGCCAGGACGACTGATCCGGGTACATGAAAGAATGAATGGGGCCATGTATCGTGAGATTTTGAGTGCAAACCTCCTTCCATCAGCAAGGGCATTGAAGATGAAACGTGGCTGGGTCTTTCAACATGACAATGATGCAAAGCACACCGCCAGGGCAACGAAGGAGTGGCTTTGTAAGAAGCATTTCAAGGTCCTGGAGTGGCCTAGTCTCCAGATCTCAACCCTATAGAAAACCTTCGGAGGGAGTTGAAAGTCCGTGTTGCCAAGCGACAGCCCCAAAACATCACTGCTCTAGAGGAGATCTGCATGGAGGAATGGGCCAACATACCAACAACAGTGTGTGCCAACCTTGTGAAGACTTACAGAAAACGTTTGACCTCTGTCATTGTCAACAATGGATATATAACAAAGTATTGAGATGAAATTTTGTTACTGACCAAATACTTATTTTCCACCATAATTTGCAAATAAATTCTTACAAAATCAGACAATGTGATTTTCTGGATTTGTTTTCTCATTTTGTCTCTCATACTTGAGGTCTAACTATGATGTAAATTACAGACGCCTCTCATCTTTTTAGGTGGTGGAACTTGCACTATTGGTGACTGACTAAATACTTTTTTGCCCCACTGTATGGAAGATATGATAGAAATATACTATACTATTATCCAGTATATTATATTAAATTCAAATAAGGAATGGAGCATGGCATAAGGAACAGGGGAAACTTTTCCTATTACCTCTTAGGAAACGTCTCCCCTCTCTACCCTCTCCATAGCACTTGTCATGCAAAAAAAATTAACTGCAGAACAGATGTTTGCTGGGGCATTATTCTGTCATATGAAGGCCTTGGTATATTACAGCACAATGAAAGATCCTCTGTCATTAATTCTCTGGTCTTCTGAAGATGACTTTGCTGATTTGTATTAATCTACACAGTAAAGCTGAAATGTGTGTTGCAGAAACCAGAGACTGTCAGACCCATTGTGTGTTCTCTTGTGGCCAGTGTAAAGAAATGTATATTTGCAGCCAATCTGTATTAGAGATGAAAGAACACTAAAATGTTCAGGGTTCGAAATCCGATTCAAACAGACGCACACTGTTCGACTGTTCGAATGGGTTTTGAACCCCATTATAGTCTATGGGGGGAAATGCTCGTTTCAGGGGTAGGCGACATTCGATCAAATTCTACTTACCAAGTCCATGAGTGAGGGTCGGGCTGGATTCTTCTCCCTGCACAGCGTCCCTGCGTCCTCTTCCGGCCTTGAATTCACTCCGCTAGGCATCGGGCCTGGGCAGAGTCGACTGCGCATGCCCGCACTACAAGCGTACATGCGCAGTCGGCTCTGCCCAGGCCAGATGCCTGGCAGAGTGAATTCAGAGCCGGAAGAGGACGCGGGGCGCTGCGCAGGGAGAAGACTTCTAAAGGTAAGAGAAGAACCAGCGTTGATTGGCAATGTATAGCACTCTGCCAATCAACGCTGGTTCTGCATCGAATCTTAACTTCGAACAGCTAGTGGTACTCGATCGAGTACGAGTATTTCGAATACCGTAGTATTCAATCAAATACCTACTCGATCGAGGACTACTCACTCATCTCTAATCTGTATATTTGCAATAAAATCATGAATTCAATTATAGGCTGTTTTTGATTATGAATTTTCTTTGACCTTATGGCTAATAAAAGTTCTGGAGCGGAAAATACCCTACTGCTTCTGGCTTTTTATTTGAGAATTGTGTTCCTCAAGTCTTTCTTTCAGGACTCTCCTGTCCATGTACGCCTTTCTGCAAAAAAACAAGAAGCAAAAACCTGCTTAAAAAAAAGAGACAGGCAGGCAGCAGAAATCCTAAGCAGCAATAACAATTTTCTAAATGGATTGTATTCTTAGCATTTTCTTGATTTCCTTCTATCTTTTGAGCAGATTTTTAGATAGATTCAGTAGGAGCCATAGCATTGGACTTATGAAAGAGATTTCTTTTTGTGCTAGGTTCTGTTATGCTTTTGTGAATTCAAATGCCATTATATTGAAATGTAAAAAGCAAGTAAATTACCTTATATAAGTTAACTTTATTTTTATCTGTTGTAAATTATTTTTAAGGCCAACCTGTCAAAACATATTTTAGTAACTTATGCAATGAACCTTTAGATAATATATGTGCAGTGCTGAGATTGCTTATTCCTTTTTATGACTTCATTCTGCTGCAATTGTAGATCGCCTGATATATCTAGAAAGGTCATATGACAAACAGTACAAATATCTCGGTTCAGAACACAAGTTCACTAGCTTAAACCAATCAATAAAACAATATGGGATTGTAAAGAGAATCTATTACTTTTTTGTAAGTTACTTTTTAATTGAAGTGTGTATGAAGTATATAGAACAGAGATGTTCATTGCTGAATTTATTCTGAATAAATCTATTACTACCATGGCAGGGGATTAGGCGTTCTCCCTAATATGTTGTTTTCTTTCCCAAACGTAAGTTTGTTATTTAAGAACAATAACTGGTCACAACTGTTGCTGTATAGGAGGCAGGAGGACATTTCAAAATGGGATTATTTTAAGTCACTCAAATGATATATATGTGACAAAGAACAGGATTTTCACCACCTGCTGTGCATTTTTACTATGTTGTTATGATAACTGATATATTTAGTCATTTGGCTTACTTATGTAGCGCCAATAGTGGTATATAGCGGTAGCAGCTGCCACAGGGCCCAGGACATTAGGGCCCGGTGACAGCCGCTACCACTGCGTTTTTTTGGTCTTTTTAACAGGCAGTTACCGGCTAGAGTTACACCAGCCGGTAACAGGCCCTATATACTTTTCGGTCCTGGCAGGAGCCGGGATCGGTAAGTGATGGCATGGGCCCCACAAACACTATTATATTTGGGGTCTTTTCGGACCCCGAGTATAACGATCGGAGGCCCAGGAGAGGTAAGATAACATAAAAAACTGTGTTACTTACCTGTCCAGGCTCTGGGCAGGCTTTGGCCTACTTGCGTGACATCATATGACCCACGACACAGGCCCCTGGTCACATGATGTCCCGGAAGATGGTCGACAGCAAGGGGAGTCGGGAGATATGTACCCTGTTTCCCCGAAAATAAGACCCCCCCCCTTCACCTTCTGGATCACATACAATCGGCAGTCATGCCGGCACTCCGCTAATTGTTCCCCGCTTTGTTTGCCGATTGTTCCCCGCTCCAGTCGCTGCATAAAACATCCCCCGAAAATAAGAAAGGTCATCTATTTCATTAGATAATTAATTATAAGAACATGTCTTATTTTCGGGGAAACAGGGTAAGTAAAAGTAGTTTGTTATGTTTGTATCCCTTTGGGTCTCCGATTATTATACTCTGGGGTCTGAAAAGACCCCAGAGTATAATAATTGTTCATGAGTGTCCACAATGGGACATAATGCTGTGTACTGGGGCCAGTATGGGGACATAATACTGTGTGCTGGGGCCAGTATGGGGACATAATTCTGTGTGCAGGGGCAAACAATGAGACATAATACTGTGTACTGGGGCCAGTATGGGGACATAATACTGTGTGCAGGGGCCAATATGGGGTGTTATAGTGTGCGTAGAAATGCACGCACGAGGGGGGGGGGGTGTCAGCGGCGGTAGGGGTCAGTTGGTCAAGGTCTTTAGTGTCGGTTGGGGGGTCCCATGTCAAAAGTTCGCCATGGGGCCCCGCCATTCCTAGTTACCCACTGTATAGGACCATCTTATTCTACAGCGCTTTACAGACATGATCAGTCACTGTACCATATAGGGCTCACAATCTACATTCCCTATCAATATGTCTTTGAAGTGTAGGAGGAAACCCACACAAACACAGGGCGAACATATAAACTTGAAGATGTTGCTCTTGTCAGGATTTGAACTCAGAACTCCAGCATAGCAAGCTTGTAATGGAAACCCTTGAGCTACCATGCTGTAATTTTTGAGCAAATGTTTATGCTTGTTACTATTGAATGTTGCTATCACTACAGTGGCCCAGATACTACTAGACATTGGCATAAATGTGGCACATTTTTGGTGTATCTCTACCATAACCCAATATAATTTCCAAAAGGAGAACTACGCCCCTAATCGGACAGCTTCTGGGACAAGTAACTAAACCTTGGTTTACCTGTTACCTGTCAAAATGAAAGATTTGGGACTAAAACAATAAATTTACCATAGTTAGACCAGGGTTAGGTAGCATTTTTTGTAACATTTTTTGTATAGTGTGTCAATTAAAAAAAAATAAATTAAGGGTGAGATATTTGATGTGCCAATGGGCATTCATTATTGTTGTTGACTCCTACATAAAAGTTATTATAACTGGACATGCAGCTGTAATATAGAGAGCAGATTATTACACTACTACATCTGTGTGAACCTGGCCACATTTGTGTTCATAAGTACTTTGGATGCTTTGTTATAATCCTCCATTGCAGGTCAAAATTGGTGTCATTACTGGTGGGGTCACTTTTGGTGGCTTCCACTGTTTTGTTTCTCAATGGGCATTGCATGTGTAGCATGTTGTCTGAAAACCAGTTCAGCAAAACCTGTGCTCCAAAACCTAAAATAAACTTCCCTTCTAAGCCAAATTCAGAGTAATAAATGTATGATCTAGTAATTCATTATTAACTTTCTATGATGGGGGTAGGACTATCTGCAATTTTTTAGTGTTTTATTTTTTGGCCCTTGAGGTGAGTTGAGCCTTGCCACAGCAGTGTTTTTGGCCCTTGGGGTGAGTAGAGCCTTGCACCATCAGTGTCTTACTTTTTGGCCCTTGGGGTGAGTTGAGCCTTGCACCAGCAGAATGGTAGGCCCTTATGGTGAATTGAGCCTTGTAGCAGCAGAGTGTTAGGCCCTTTGGGTGACCCCTAAAACATTGAATTGCAGTCCCTTGTGGGGGGAGCCCTAAAACATTGAATTGTAGGCCCTTGTGAGGGAGCCCTAAAAAATTGCATTGCAGGCCCTTGGGGGGAGCCCTAAAAAATTAATGAGGTAACCTCAGTGAGGTTTTTTAAGTATTACATTAGGTTGAAGGGGCTGGGGTTGGAGGAGGAGGAGGATGAGTGAAGTGGGTGCTGGCAGCCCCTCTCCAGTACCTGGACTGTGGACTGGATACCCAGCTGGATATCCACATCCTTGCCCTCGCCCACGTCCCCTGCTGCTACCCTGCTGCATGATTGGCAGGTTCACTGTATGTGTACAGTGTTCCTGCAGTGTAGCTCTGAAAAGAGCTGTTTTATAAGAATTTTTTCCTGCCTAGACAAGGCTAAAATAAGTGTATCGCCCTGAGACCAAGCTCTCCCTATCTCTCCAAAACTAAAATGAGACCACATGGCCGACACTATTCTTATGAATCAGAGGTCACCTGATTTCAGCAGCCAATGGCTTTTTCCATTTTTTTTTTCAATGCCTACATTGTTGTAGTTCCTGCCCCACCTCCCCTGCACAGTTATTGGTGCAAAAAAAGTGCCAGGGAAGGTGGGAGGGGATACAAATTTTTACTGCGTTTACAGCATGGTATTCGATTGGAATCGAATATCTTGAACAGCCTCATATTTAATCGAATAGCTATTCGATCGAACGCGGTTTGCTCATCTCTAAACACCAGTTCTCTGGTACACTTTCTATTGAATTTGTCTACTGATATATAATATACAGTTCACATACAGTTCAACATTCAGTTTACATATTCCATGCTGTGGTCATTTTCCATGCAGAAAAAAAATTAGCAAGCTGTGAAATTTTAAGGTTTTTCCATGGTCAGGTTTGTTAAAACATTTTTGTGAAGCCACCGCCAGGTGTAGATCATGAAAGCTGAAAACGTGTACTGGACAGATGGTACAGTGTAGCTTCTTGTTCTATCCACATCTGGTATTAATTATAACATGCTTTGTCCCAGACAAGATAGAAGAAGCAAAGACTGTCTATATAAATAAGACGTCTCATTACCCATCCTCTCAACCAAATTTTGCTGAGGAATTCACTGCTCTTAAAGTAAAGGTGCAGATCAATTCCTGATTTTCTTCACAGGCCGTCTTACCCCTCTTACACATCTGCTATGTATTCCATTTGGAGGAATTCATATGGGGATTCCCCCAAACAAAATACCAACCACATTTGCAAGCAGTGTGCAGTGAAAGCACCAAATTCCCATAGACTATAATGGGGTCCATGTGCTTGCCGTGAGATCTCCGTAGAGAACATGCGAACAGGAAAGTACTTCACAATCTACTTTCCTCTCTGCATGTTCGCTGTGGAGATCTCGCTGCAAGCACATGGACCCCATTATAGTCTATGGGGTCTGTGTGCTTTCACTGTACACCGCTTGCAAATACATTCGGTAGTCCCTTTGGGAGGTCCCCATGTAGATTCCTCGAACAGATTACCAAACGCAGATGTGAACGAGGGGTTACACTTAAGCTGTATATACTAAGCAGACAAGCAAGAGATGGCTTTATGAGGGAAAAGTCATCTTGGTTCCTCTGGTTGCCGAACATACATGGATACTGGTTACAATTCACAGTGTGCAATGCCTTTGTAATTTAACAAACAATCTGGAAACCATCCAAACTAACAAATAATTGTGCCTCTGCTTTATTGGTCTGGTACTGTGAATGTGAGCATTGAGCCAAAGTCTACTGATTTCCTTTCGAGAATACAAAAAAAAAAAAAAAAAAAAAAAAAAAAGAATTTTGAGAGAAAATACAAGGTTTGTATTAAACAGGGCATAACAAGAGACTCCAGATACCACTACTGCCTGCACTGTACATAAAAAATGTTTCTGTGAATTCCATACAGATGTAAGTTTGCTGTATAACTTATTGAAAAAAGTTTATTGTTTTAGTGTCAGCAAACCAGCTATGATACATATTTGACCTTACAGGCAGCGCCGCACCTCCCATGAGGCGACCTGAAGCGAGTGCTTCAGGCGGCGCTATGTCGGGGCCCCAGGGAGGGCGGCATTTTTGATTATCTAAGCCAGTCCAGGACATGCTGTCCTGGACTGGCTTAGGACCGAGCGGTGGTTTGGGGAGGCCACTGGAGCAGCGCTGCTCCAGCAGCCTCCCCTCATGCTCAGGCAGAGAGCAGGTCTTCTCCGTGCCTGCTCTCTGCCTGCAAACAGCGCTAAACCCCGCCCCCTGCACTTCGCCATGACCCCCGCTCCGCCACGCCCCTTCCTCCCGGGGAGGGGGTGGCTTTCTGTAGTTTGCCTCGGGCGGCGAAAGGGGAAGGTTCACCCCTGCTTACAGACACAACATGTAAGAAATGCAACTACATTTGGTAGCTATAGAAAACTTATAGGTAAATATGTATTTAGGTGTGTTTACCAAGCGGCATGCACCGCAGTGGTTTGACTGTAATGTGCTCTGTAATGCAGTGATTGAATATGCCTCGGGAGGTAGTAGACTCCTTTGAATATTTTAGTTTTTTTTTTTTCTTTTTTTTCCTGCAAATTTTTTTAAAATGTAAACTGCAGTATATGATGTATTTTGATATAGGATATAAACAAATTTTATGTTCCTTGAAAAACAAGACCAAATACATATAGGTTGGTATAGTAATATAACTATTTGCACTGTCCCACAGCTAAAACTTAAAAATATGCACAACCCTTGAGTAGCCAAATATATAGGGTAGATATCTTGTGACATCAGAAAATCATAAGATAAAGTAAGGAAGAACATATTGTATC
Source organism: Leptodactylus fuscus (assembly GCF_031893055.1). Taxonomy (NCBI): domain Eukaryota; kingdom Metazoa; phylum Chordata; class Amphibia; order Anura; family Leptodactylidae; genus Leptodactylus; species Leptodactylus fuscus. The sequence continues at coordinate 65,173,242 of NC_134268.1, read as the reverse complement.
TGTCCAGTATTCAACTACTACCGCTACTACCGTATACTACTACTACCACTGGATTAGAGAGTGCATTAAAGTGATGAGCAGCAGGATGTCTTGTTTTTCACTCTTGCAGATTTGGAGTTAAAACAACATTAAAATCATATGCAAATTAGGCAGTTGGTGCACTGAGGGTTGGTCTTCAGGTCTGGGAGTACTGCTCTTCTGCTCATGTAGTATGGCTGCCATTGCTGTGAGGAGATCAACTCCCATTGTATATGTAAGGATTGGAGTCAGGGTCAGGCAGTGCAAAGTGACACAGCTGGAAAGCAACACTGTGCAGCTAATGACAAAAGGGGTCGTAGGCCCTGCAGCTATAACTATGCTGTAATATCTGAGATGAGGCAGACCAATGCACTTCCTAATTGAAGTGCGCCTACCACGACTCCTACACTTCTATCCCAGCGGCTAGGATAAGGGGAGAGGAGGCCCTGAAAGTCCTACGGACTGGAGTCACGGGGTCACACCTAAACAGAAAGCACAGTGTAACTGCAATGCAAAACAAAAGACTAAACAGCATGGAACCAGGGAGGACCAGAAGTCCCAGCAAGACACAGAAGAGAAGGCGAGGTCAGACGAGCAAGAGGTCGAGCCAGGAGATATAATAAAGGTACCAAATCAAAAGACAACGGATAGTCAAAAATACAAGCCGGGATACAAACCAAGGAACAGACCGAATACAAACAGACAGGGAATCAGACTGAGCAGGGGGACCAGGAAACACAAAGTGAATGGCTGGCAAGGATCCATGCCTGGGTGGGGTTTAAATAGCAGCAGAGAACACACCTGATGGCTAATGGCATGGAGACTGAAGGCCAGGAAAAGATTAACCCTTAATGACCTAAGCACACCCAAAAGAACTCCTAACACATCTCCCAGGGAGACGCTGCGCAGCAAGGAGACCGCGGCGACTCCGTATCCTGACAGTATAGGCAGGCAAGTAATCGGGATCTGAATAGCAAATGCAGTGCTCCAGAGAGGTGCAGGCTCACTCCAGTGCACCAACTGCCTCATCTGAGTGAGTGCATGTTAGGATTGGGTCCCGCAGGGTCCACTCTCAGCGCACAGCGCCACCTGTGGGTCAATCTAACCCTCGGCCTCATGTAGTGAGGTGTCTGGAGTGTAAGTCCAGATTTCGGCCCACTGAGCATGCTCAGGCCTATTGGAGTCGCTCACAGGCTAAGTGCCACTTCTTGCCTACTGGGCATGAGCACCGGTCATAGCCACCGCCCTGTTGGGCGGAGACTCCCCTTTAAAAAGTGTGAGCCGACGCCCGCCCGGTGCTCACACTTTGAATCAAATGACTGAAGGTTGTGCATGACAGCAGTTGAGGGAAAGGCTCCAGTTTCCAGGCAGGTGTTTAGACTAGGCCTGTAGTTAGTACCCTGTAAGCCCTGAACTGACAGCTCTATACCTGGGTTAGGAGCAGTGGACTCTGTTCCAGCCCATAGAGTTGCAGCAGGCTTGGGCTCTCAGTTAGCCTTTACTGTCTAAACTTCCTTCACTCTCCTGGCTGTTTGCAGGAGAATGTTTAGTTGCTGCCCTGGGGTGAGTTAACCCTTGGCAGTCTTGTTTGCTGTTTCAGCTGCACTGAGCACCTGTCCAGTGAAGCTAACTGGCAGGGCTTTCCTGCAGCCTGTACACATTTAGTACTGCGTCTCGTGTCTGCCAGTGGAGTTAACTGGTAGGGCACTATTCAGACACTCAGCCGCCCATCATTGGGCCTGTGGACCTCGCTGCAGTGCCTTGCAGACTAGAGGTTCTGTTTAAAAATATTATTTTTTTAATTAATACACAGAACCGTAACAGTGCAATATTCATACCTGATGTCACAGTAAAACAACTATATTTCAAGATTCTGCCATTTTACTTAGTATATCTTTAAACTATCAAAAAGGTAAGAAAAGACACATTTTGATATATAGAAAAAAATATTGTCTAGAAGTAAAAAAAAAACTAATTGCTTAGCCCTACACCCATTGCTATCTAGCCAGCCACCAGCCAAAGATGGAAGTGATCAAGAAGATTCACCCCTGTGTTCTCTGCAAAATGTTTATAAGACTGTTTGCATCAGGATGGTATAGACAATACTGCAGACTAACAAACAATAAGGAGATGATATTTTCTATTTTTTTTTTTATATAACTAATTTTTATTATTTAAAAATGTTTAAGACAATAAGGCATACAGAAAACAGAACAGAAACAACCATAAGGGGGTAAGGCTAACTGCCCAGACCCCAAGTGAACAAAAATCAATAATAAAAGGGGGAAAGACCATCACAAGTGATAAAGAAAATAACAAAGGGGAAAGAACAAGGAGAAGCAAAGGAAGGAATCAAGGATCAGAGACCTCGCAGAGTACAATGTGTCCCAGGGGGTCCAGATCAAGCAGAAGGCATCCAGGGTATTATTAAGGCTAGCAGTCAAAAATTCAAGGCTCCTCACATCCTTCATTTGAGCCAAGAGCTCAAGTCCAGAAGGAGGGTTCACACTCCTCCAATGTCTGGCAATGAGAATCTTTGCTGCGGTACAAAGGTACAAGAAAAGCCTGGATGTCTTACTGCCTAGGTGTCTAGGAAGGAGGTTCAGAAGATAGACAAGAGGATCTAGGGGGACAACCTGCAAAAAAGAGAGCATCCGTCAGGGACTTGACCTCCCTCCAGAAGCCCAGGATAAGGGGACAAGTCCAGAAAATATGGTACTGAGTGCCCACCGCACTACCACAGCGCCAACACGCTGAGGGAATTGCCTCATTCAAAGTGTGAAGAAGAGTGGGGGTCTGGTACCAGTACATCATCAGTTTATACTGGGCCTACCGGAAGGTCACACACTGAGATGACTTCTCAGTGCGAGACCACACAATCTGTCACTTTCCCAGGGAAATAGGTTTACCCATTGCCTCCTCCCACATAGACATATAACAATGACTAACAGGGGAACTAGACACTCTGGAGGCAAGAAGCTGGTAGATTGAGGAGATAAGGTCCCTGGTAGATGTATCTGCATGCCAAAGCTTCTCAAAAGGCGTGGGGAGTGAAACCTTAGAGGACCCATGTAGGGAGTGGAGGACATGATATTTTCTACTTTAACTTTTACCATTCATTTCTAGGGTTATTGTTTCTTTAAGTTGTCAAATTTTAATGTTTTTATAAAACAGAGTGTAAACCGATACAAGAGTTTTCTGTACTGTAGTAAACTACTATGTATTCCTAAAGTAGTATAAGTGTGACACGTGACAAGTGTGCAGGATTAGAATATCATGAAGCTATGTATGTGAATGTAGATCTACGGTATTGAAGCAAATATTGCTGAGTCTCAAAACCTCACTCAGCCAATGCAGACTCTGTTTGTGTAAGATAAAAGACAAGTTTTGTATTCCAATTAGTCTTAGCATAAACAGCGAGCTAAAAATCTCACAACTAAGCTCATCATCTCTCCGTGTTTTAACCTAAACTGTGTTGATTTTGCTGGCTCATTTAACACTTCTTTACGGATCGCAGTAGTAAATATATTTCTCAAACGGGAAGAGAAAAAGAATACTACACTCCTTCAACATTATTCAATGGAACCTAATTATTTCCACTATAAATTGTGAACCTTATACTGTGTGTAAGATTTTGGAGAACAAGCTTTCCATATTTAATTAGGTATTTGTGATTCTTCTTCCTATTTTGTATCTGATGTGGAGAAGTGCTCCGTTCTGCACGTGTTGGCAGATTCTATCAGCTGAATTTTCTGCCACAGACCATATAATTTCCAAATGCAATCAAAACCATTCATGTCACTATTATCGTTTTTTCTCTATTTGATATTTGCATAATCTGATTGGCTCTCAAGCTGCTCTTTCATTAGGCAAAGCAGTGGGATCCACTGTAAAAAATTTACAACTCTACATTGTCACTGTATAATGGATTACAGACGCTTGGCTCTTCAGTCTGCCTTGAATTATAAATGCTGCAATTTATTCAGAGCATAAATAACATAAAATCTGAAGAATAACTGCAGTTTTGCCATAAATAACTGGAGTTGAATGAAAACTGTATTACTAAACTGCCTAGGAATGACTACTGCTTTGTTAGTAGCAGCCACACAATATTTATATTATCACTAAGTTGACAGCAACCTGTAAAACATAGTTTGCTGTATTTCCCAGCAAAACAGAATTATGTAGCATAACAATAATGAATAACATAAAAGCTTTTGTGTCACCAGATTTACAAACAACAGGAGACAATAGAGGAAGAATACTACATTATAAAAGCACAAAAGCAATCGCACTGTATATTAACAATGTAATTCCCAAGACGGAGGCAGAGCTAGGTAGCTTAATACTTTCCAAAGATTAAAAATTCCTTAACTGCAGATAACTCAACCTATTGGAAATTATTACCTTAGATTTTTAATTTACAGTAAAAAGAAAAAAAAATGTCTCAAAGGAAGTATTGGGTCTCATTAAATGGGTTTTCTCATCTACCTATCTCAGCAGTTCGTCTGCTTTCTCTTCTTCTCCATTCCTGTATTCTTCCACAATCTGGTGGGCGGCTTTGATTGTTTGATGGACAGGACACTATGAAGTACCTCAGTAGATATAGAGATTGCCATTACCAAGAGAAATAATTTATTATGATTACTAGGAATCTAATATACATTTGGATCAAATATGCAAAGTAAATGTATATTACATTACACAGGGATAGAGAACACTTACGTGATCTGTGCTGACAATGGACATGCACTAAAATCATTGTTATCTTTGTGTTTTCTTAGAGAGAGAAAACACTGTCTGAGCCCTTATCAGCAAACTGCATATTGCTGTAGCACACTGAAATTTCCCCCACGGTGGGACTATTATTTAGTTGACCATATTGCGTGGATAGAAGAGTAGTAAATAACATCTCCAGGAAGCAGAGAGGGAGTCACGTCATCTGACCTAAGAACAGATAAGCAGGGAGTCTTGACAGCAATGTGTAAACAATGGGAGGAATAAGTGAACATAACAGGCAAACAAAGCGGCATTGCTATAGCAATGAATATAGGAAAACTCTTGTATTTACATAAGTTAGCAGCATAGATAGGATCCTTGAGAAGGAAATACCCATTTAAGGAGACAATTTATGGCGTCTTATTTGCAATGTTCCATAGTAAAAGGTATGCAAATAACTTTCTCACAAAAACAACTAGTGCAACCTATTGGAATTAGCTTTAATACAATGACTCAATAACCTGTTTTTGGAACATGACAATAGATACTCTAAATATCATTTTGGCTGGCAAAGTAAGAAGTCAGACCTTGACTTAACGGTGGGACCATAGAGACAATTCTCCTCCAAATGTGAGAACTATTGGAATATGTGTCTGAGTATGTGCCTGAGTATGGTGGTAGGCAGATATTTGCTCCTGATGTAAGTAGGATTGAAATTGTGGGCAGTCCAGCCAGGTTTTCAGAGTGTTATTGTCCAAAAGTCATCTACAGAGTGTCCAGGATACCAAACTAGAGAGGTAACAGCCCCAACAGCAAATTGCTGTAGCAGTGCCAACGCATGAATCTCAACTGTCATCAGCAGCAAACTTCTCTCGATGCCATGTTGAGACAACTCTGTGTGTTGGCTGGCAAGTAAGAGATGTCAGTAGTATTCTACATACTCTGCCAACATTGTAGTTGAACGTACAATGGAATACATTCACAGGGAAGACTTGCTGAAGTCTGTGACTAATATGACTTGCCAGACTGCTTCTCCATGGTAAGGGTATGTGGTGCCTGTCCCTCATCATATTTATATATAAATATATACAGTCTAGGCCATAAGTGTTGGCACCCCTGAAATTGTTGCAATTACACATTTTGTTATACACTTGTCTAGTTCTATTGTGTTTATTGGAACTGCACAAAAAGAGAAAAAAGCAAAAAGTATATAATTTTATGTGAAACTTGAAAAATTGATTGGACAATGTTATGTCAGTCCAGGTAGCTGCAACGGGGCTAAGGAATAGCAGTAGGGAATCTCGCCCTGCACTACTCCCACTAGCTATCCCGGTCCCTGCCTCACGGGTGTGGGTCGGCTGTACTCAGGCTAAGCCTGACCCCGACAGCTCCTCTCTCACTGATTCCGTAGGCCTAGAGGGAAGTGGGAGAAGGAATGCCCTATAAGATCTCTAGGGACTGGAGACTAAAGGGGGTCACCCCTAACGAACAAGTGAAGCTGCAACTGACAGGGACTGACAAGGGTGTGCGCTGACTAACAACACAAGCAGCACACAGGAAAAATGTGGGAAAGGATTCCCCCAAACCAATATGGGAAGGAACCTTACACTAGGAAACAAACACAGGGAAACTGAGTAGAAATCAAAGGATAAGGCAATTCACTCACACAGTCAATTATACACAGAGGGAGGATTGGTGAACACAGAAGGGAAAACACACAAACCAACTCGTTCACCCAAACCTCCCAAAAATCAACCACGGAACTTCCTCTATCCCAGAACACCACCTACTCCTCCTGCTAAGGCCTAGCTCTGTAAAAGCGACACTCAGCACAGAACCATGGGAGGCATGGGTTTAAATACAGAGTAGAGACCACTCCTCCCAGGTGCAAATGGGAGGACAGACTAATCAACCAGGAGATAAAGCTGCCTACCATCAGTGCGCACGTGCAAGTCAGAAGGTGTGCACCAATACTCACGACAGGACAACCCCGCAGCGCCAGGATGCCACCCCAGACACTGCGCAGCCAAAAACTCCCCAGGTAAGAAAAATAGAAATTAAAGAACCTAAATACTCCTAACACAATATTACTGACAGCCTCAACTGAATATTCAGTTATGCCCCCTTTGGAAAAAAATAACTGAAATCAATTGCTTCCTATAACTATCAGAAGCTTCTTACACCTCTCAACTGGAATTCTGGACTTTCTTTTGAAAACTTCACCAGGTCTCTCATATTTGAAGGATTTCTTCTCCCATTAGAAATTTTAAGATCACAGGTGTTCAATGAGATGTAGATGCAGAATCATTGCCGGCCACTTCAGAACTGTCCAGAATTTTGTTTCCATCCATTTTTGGGTGCTTTTTGAAGTAGGTTTGGGCTCACTGTCCTGTGAAAAGACCCATGACCTAGGACGCTTTTTGACACTAGGCCCTACATTGAGATCCAAAATAATGTGTATAACAAAACGTCTATTTGCAATAAATCTCTGTGAGAAATACTTTATTTCTGAAAAAAAAGTCAGACATGCAGCAGATCTGAGTGTGCGCTGAGCCTTGCTGCACACTCAGCTCTGCTGCATCTCAGATGTAGCAAAGCTGAGTGTGTGCTGAACCCTGCTGCACACTCAGCTCTGCTACATCTCTGAGTGCACGGCCAGCTCTGCTTTATCTCTGGTGTAGCAGTGCTGGCCATGCACTCAGCTTGGCTGCATCTCTGGTGTAGCCAAGCTGAGTGCATGGCCAACTCTGCTACATCTCGGCATAAGAATGCATTGACCAGCTTTGATTGGCCGAATGCCATACAGAGTACACACAGCGTTCACTCCTGCTTTGGATAGACATGTTGCAGCTTGGCCATTTCAGTGAGTTTTTTCTCAGGGTTTTTTTTTCCTTATTTCCCTCCCTCTTGTATTTCTAGTCTGAACACTGGCTTGTACATTTTGAAGTCATGTTTAGGAGGGATATCAATGCTTCATAGATCTCTGCACATCTCTTTTATTTAGCTATGTGATATGGTTAATAATATAATAAGACAGGTTTTCATGTGTAGCTATCTATGCATTTATCAATATATGCATTAATTGTTGTTTATATATGGATTATTTTGGAAGTATTTTGTATGTCTTACTGCACTTGTTTATATGTGGTCACATGTTTTTAATTAACACACGTTTTGCTTATTTATGTATTCAGCAAGGATATAACTATATTGTGTGTGGTCTAGCTTTGGTCAATGCCATGATTAAGGAGCTCACGCTCTGAAACATGTAGGCAACCGCTATTACAACATGTAGGTCAGTCTATCGTCTAATCATGCTGTGAATTTGTTTTTCACTTCCTGCGCTGGTAATGCTGTATTTTATGGACATTTTTTTTAAGTAAAAGTTAAGTTTTACATATTTGGAGACCTCGGTGCTGGATTTTTACTATTTTGGATTTAGCTTGTGTCTGCTTTGACCGGAGGATTTTGTATCCATGCACTATACAGGGTCTCCTTTTGATTTGAACCACATGAACTTATGAGACTTGGGCTGTGGAATATTTTTGTTTTGTGGTACAAGAAACATAAGAACTAGTAAGTCAGTTAGATAAGTCAAGCTCACCCAAATGTAACATCTTTTCCCTATTTAAGTTTATAACCCTTGTGCTGAGATATTCATTATTCTCTGAATATGAAAATAAGTGATCTGGAGCACTGAGGGCCACTCTTTTGCTGGGCGACATTTCAGCATATCTTCCTGGCCTTGTCATTCAAAGGGGGAGTGGAATTTTTGAGCATTGTGGGACATATCAGTTTAGGGCAATCGAGTCATCCTCAGAGCTCGAGTCTGCTTAGTTACATATTCTAAAATAATTCATTATCTCAGCAATGGAGGTATGAACTTTCATGGGGAAAAGAGCTTCACATTCAGGTGAGCTCAACCTATCTAACGCTGGGATCACACCAGCGCCCGATCTCCGTTTCCAGGTTTCCGTCTTCTGCCAACAGAAGACAGAAACCTGGCAGACCGTGTCCAGCTGTGAGCGCCGATGAGCGTTTTGTGTTCTCCGGGGCAAAATCATTTTTTTTCACAGAGTCAAAGTCTTTGTGTCTGGTTAAAAAAAGTAAATAAAAAAAAAAAAACGGTTTCACCATGAAGAACACAAAACGCTCACGGCCAGACACTTTCCAAACCCATTCAAATGAATGGGTTTGAAAAATGACTGCAGGTTTCAGTCTCCTGTCCAGTTTCGGGCAGGAAATGGAAACCTGCAAAACGGAGACCGGGGCGCAGATGTGAATGAGCCCTAACTGTGTTTGTTGCTGTTTAATAGCTTTACCCAAGTGAGAGATTTCCTTTAACTGGCTAATTTGGACATCTCGACCTAGGGCAGCATGAAATGCAAGTACAGTCTTAGTAGCTCCCAGGATTCCCAAGGAGTTTTCGGACTTGAGGGAGCGCAGCACCAAACTAAATCCCTATCTACACCTCCGAATAAAGCATTGCTAATAGGTCTTTTTTCCATACCATCTGGTTCCCAGAAGGAGAGCCAGTTCCTAATTTGCTGTATTCTAAGTGTCTTAGCCAACCAAAAGCCTACTCTGTTCTAATGAAGGACTAGCAGACTGAAATAGATGTCACAGAATGGGTTATGGGTTTGCATCCTTTCCCTTGTCATGTTTGAAGACTTGTTGAAAAGTTGGGCATTGACCTCCATATAAGTAATTCCAAGTGAAGACAAAAAGCCTGACAAAAACACCACTAAAATACCATGTGTGAAATTACATTTTTGTCTAGTTCAGTTCAGAATACTTGAAGCATATTTTTCTCACTTATAAGTGGGCACACAATTTTTATGTAAATATATAAGTAATGCCATAAATATTTGATGATTGGATTTTGGCTTTTACCTTCTGTAGTATTTTTTCTAATAAGAAATGCAGCACTGGATTTGAGTTATACAAAAAACTCTGGAAAAGCTTATTAAAAATTCCTGGCGTTGTGTTAAGAAACTGATTTACTTTAGCAGTGATTTTATGTCAGATGCTTTGATCATTTCCTGTGAAGCATAACATATGATTGGATAATTTTCACTGCATGAAAAATATAGGAAATTGTATTGACATTAGTATGACATATGGTGAAGTAGCATCTCAGCTGGTAACCACATTGGTGATGACCTTGAATCATAGCAGTTAAGTCTGCTTCAAGTCTTATGTCAGCTACCTGTTACTTGAAATAAAACACTTCACTTCCACTTACAGCAAAATAAAGTACAAAATAATGGAACGCAGAAGCTGATCATTGTGGTAAAGGTGAACAAACAGATAATGCCTAACAAAGGACAGTGTGACAATGCTAGAGATATGATTAATAATAAGAAATAGATGAATGAAAAGTTACATAAAGAACCATCTAAACACTGAATATTGAACACCCAGCATTCAAATAACGTTTAGATTCTTTACACTGCTTTAGTAGCCAAACATTGAAGGTTTGTGCCTCTAATTGATATGCAATGATGATAAAGTTAATAGTAATCTGCATACAACATATGTCCTGGGGGAAAAACTGGTAAAGACCCAAGTAGGTAAAATTAGAGTGTATTTGTAGGACAGCAACATATAGCACAGTAGTCTAAATATCAGAAAATAATGTAAAATTATTCTATGTATGATAAGAGGCATAAGATAAGATAAGGACATGGTTTGAATATTTACAAATCATTAGTGGGATGAATTCATGAATATGTAGTTCAGGACATTCTTCCTGGCTGGAGGCAAAAACTTTGATGTCCAAACCTAAAAGGCTTCTTTACTGTAAGTGTAGTGGAGCGGTGGAAGAGTCTACCCTTGATTTTATTTTATCAGAGACAGCAGATAACTTCAAGAGTTAGATGTTTTCATAAGCAAAATTTAAATTTAAATTCATTAAAAATGTTTTGTTCAATGTTGTTCCTAGTTGCAAACCTATTTCTCTGAGGTCATCTTCTTTTTCTTAGGCTAAAATTGATGGACTCTTTATGCAACAGTATTAGATATATATTACATAGTTTGCAATATTTATGTAATGTAACACGCAGCAATAAATGCCCTGCTCATCTATAAGTTGGTATTACCAAATTTGGAAGGGCCAAAAAACATGGATCCTCTTATGCTGGGAGTGCTATTCTGCTGCCATTACTTGCATGTGGTTGGTTATGCAAAATTTGGGAACCCACTATAATTTTTAAAAATTATCTATTTAAAAAAATGGGTCCCTCATGTTTTTCTTGTATGTGATGATAAAAATGGGAAGGACTTGTTTTTAAAAAATAAATAATTGAAGACAGCAATATTGGGGCTCCCCCATTTTTCATACACATGGTGGTGGCTACAGGGTTATAATAGGGTTTACAGTTAGCCTACTGGTACTAAGACCTACTGTAGTAACAGACTGCTGAAAATCAGTACAATCAACAAAAAATCTTATCAGTATAAATATATAGAACCAATTAATGTAACCCCAAATAAGAAAAAAGTTTTAGATGATTCCCACAAACCTAACATAACATAACTCCAAAAAAGAGGAACCAAAAAATAAAATACATAAATATTTTATTAACTACAAATAAGACACAAAATGACACGAGTCAAACAGGGGAGGGACTACTACAAATTAGCAGACAAATACCACAACCCCCAAGAGAACAAGTAGCCAGAGAGGCCCCCAAAGAGATCAAACAGATCACAGATTGTAGGAGTACAGTAAAATCAAATAATCAAAAGCCGACCCAGTATATACACACTAATATAACAATCAAATAACAACAAGTTATAAAGTATATCCCTTCAATGTATATAATAGGAATCAGCAATTAGATGATACATTTAGCAGTACGTACCTACAGACATTATTAAACTATGATGACTCTAATCGAGGGAGCCACTCCTGCTACCGTCCCAGGGATAGTGCTCAACTGCCTGACGCGCGTTTCGCCACCAACTGCAGCTTCATCAGAAGGCAAAGTTGAAGATGAAAAATGCGCCATATATATACCCCTAACATGACAAAGAACACCTGTACTACAAATTACCTGATTCCCCACGTCCACCGCTACACTTTCGCGCATGCCCAAAAGTCACCAGTAACGTCACCACACACGCGTAATGCGGCGACGTCACTGTGCTCAAAATCGTATATCAATAAAGTTATTTGACCAAACGCGCACGCGTGAACGCGCCAGCCAAAAGTACGAAACGAAACCTTAATGAATGGGCACGAAAGTGAAGGTAAGAGGTGAAATAAGGAAGACTCGATATAATTATCCAATTGATACTATCTATAATAAAAGGACACAGAATAAATTCATGAAACAAACAAAGAAAAGAGTGCAAAAAAAATGAAAGTACAATGTGATACCGTATTTTTCAGACTATAAGACGCACCTAGGTTTTAGAGGAGGAAAATAGGGAAAAAAAATTTTGAAGCAAAAAATTGTAAAATATTTAATATATGGGAGTTGTAGTTTTGCAACAGCTGCAAGGCCACATTGACAGGTGACCCTGCAGCTGTACGGGGACGCATAGAGTGGGTTTTTTTTTTGCGGGGCCAGAAGTACTTTTTAGTTATACCATTTTGGGGAATGTCTATTGCTTAGATCACCTTGTATTGAAAAAAAACCCGGCGGTTTAGCAATTGTGATTTTGACATTCACCGTACAGGAAAACTATTGGTAGACCGGGCATTTTCGGACACAGGGATACCTATTGTGTATGTGTTTGACATATGATTTTCTACTTTTATATATATTCTAGGGAAAGGAGGTGATTTAGAACTTTTATTTCATTTTTTTTATTATATATTTTTAAAGCTTTTTTTTTTTTTTTTTTTTACTATTTTATTCCCCCCAGGGGCTTGAACCTGCAGTCGCTTGATTGCAAGTCCCATAGACGGCAATACAACTGTAACATTCTGTATGTTACTATTACGACTGGTCATAGACCCAGCCGCAATACTAATATAGCCGTGACAGGCCTGGGAGCCTTCAGTAGGCTCCCGGCTGTAACCCGAACAGGTCTATTTGTATATTATAAATAATATGCATAATAAAATAAATATACAAAATCATTAATCCACATCAACAGTGAAAATCAATAAATATTAAGGTGAAAATGCAAATAATTTAAAGTGACAGTGCATACATAGATATAGATAAAATATAATGGTATAAAGTGACAGTGCATAAGACACATAAAGTTAAATTTTCTTTCTTTCCTATTTATAGTATAAAGATGTCTTCCTAATTATTATTCTTAATCTTCATTAAAGATGTTATATGGCAAAGAAATTTCCTTCAATTTTCACTCTGTTTCCTATTTCAATGTTATATCTTCCAAAAATGAATAGGTCCAAATAAACGTAATAGATGGACGGGAAGCTCACACCAGTAAATCATTGACTTCAAAGGGTTCCGTTTAACGCGCGTAACACATTGAAATCAATGGGTTAAAAAGCCGCCCATTGATTTCAATGTGTAGCACGTATAAGACAGAACCCATTGAAATCAATGGGATTCTGTTTTGAAGCGTTCACTCTGACGAGTGTTTACGTGTCAGAATGAGCGCTGCATTACTCTGTGGTAGAAGACATCTGTATGTTCTGTGCTCAGCTTCTCTTTGAACACCCTTTTTCTTCTTAAGAAAAATTGTAAATGCTATATGGTTACCAAGACGGACTTAGTTCAGCAGGAGTGCCAAATGGAGATAGACCAGAATGATTTCTCACAATTTATACTAAGTAATAAAATAAATATGTAGAATACACAGTCAGACTATGTTCGGTAAAGTCTATACTAACAGCTCAGAGTTATTGCAATGCTTTATAAAACCATATCATGGTAAATGTCAGTGGTTTCAATGTAAGGAAGTGGCTCGGCTTTGACATTCACTGAATTTGTATGTTTGGTGAGCTCCTGTGCCAAATATTTATAAAACATATTTTAGATCTGGGGCACCTGTTGCCCTTTTCATTCTAACATATTTGTCTATTTCATATAAATATGCTGAACAGATGTGCAATTCAGTAAATTAAAAGTTCATTTTGTGACATCTTTTTCAGCTTTAAAGTTTTAATTGTCCTATTTTGAAAGGGAATCATTTCCCAGAATGCAAAGGAATTCCAAACATACCATATATTATTTCAATCAGCAAATCTACTGAGCTTATAGGCCAGATGGGTCTTTGCGTTAGAAGTGGAACGAAGGCCAGTCATTATTCACTCCAAAATCCCATAGCACTTTGGTAATTCCAGTCATCTCTAACTATTTCTTCCATTAGTCTTTCATCTTGAGTTTGGCTGGCATAGCATATAATGATGATAAAGGGCAGCCATCTGGCTACTTTGCTCCCATGCCACCTTTAGACGGGGTAAAGTTACAGATGTTTTTGGATCATTTCCTTATAGATTGTTTTTGGCATATCTTACGCACCGGATGCCAATAGTGTGGTTCAACCATCACTGGTAATAAAGCCGTGTTAAATATTCTACATTCACAAATTATTTTCCCTATTACACTTAATATTAAATACTGCAAAGTGGTTTTCTCAGATTTCAGTCATATTGAAAACAAAATGAGACAGATTGCAGCATGGAAAGGCTGGCGGCGGTACAACACGAATTTAACCATATCCACAGTATCAAATTGACCTAGTCACATGCTGATATTTTTTTCTCAATGAGCTAAAGTGTTTCTTGTGCTACCTTATAGGTTATTTATCTCTTAAAGCCTCTGTAAATTGTTAAATACTATCCATTGTTATCTACAGCAACGTTCTCTGTACAGCTAAAATCCGAGCCTCTGACATGCACTGCTTTTTGTTAGTATATTAGTCAAATTTTGAAAAGAACTTTTAAGGCGTTAGAGGAAAACCTAATATGTAAATGCCACATTTGTAAGGATTTGTGAACTATTCTAAAATATAATAATAATAATAATAATAATAGTAATAGTAATAATACAGAAACAGTTAAAAATATTTACTAATGGTACAAGTCGAGTGACCCTGTGCACAGATAAAATCCAGAGATATGTCTAGACCAGGGGTGCCCAATACGTCGATCGCGATCTACCGGTCGATCACGAAGGACGTATGGGTCGATCACGGGATCGGTGTCTGCTTGTTGGCAGCACAGACTGAGAATCATCTCCAGACACTGGCAGGCTGGGGCCTTGCACTCGTTCGCAGTCAGGGCTGCGGCGGCCCCGCCTGCCAGTGTCCGGAGATGAATCTCAGCCTGCTTTGTGAACAAGCAGACACCGGAGAGCTGTCTCCTGCTCTCACGCTCCGCCCTGCCCACAGGTCCCATCCCTGGCCCGCCCCACCCCAACCCCGCCCACAAGAAGTGGGTAGTAGATCTTATCCCTTGGTCAGTTTCTAAAGTAGCTTACATGCTCAAAAAGTGTGAGAACCCCTGGTCTAGACAGTACTTTAGGGGCTCCCAATAGCATATTGTTGAACCCAAAAATACCTGTACCATTTTTCCTCTATCAGTGACCAGATTTAGTGCATTCTCTGTTTCACCAATCTTGAGAATAGTCCACACTATAGTATAGTAGATTGTTCACCTAGTGACATCTCTGGCACTGCGGATCAGAGTTCAAGCATAAGTCCTTTCTCAGGAGTTTCAAAAAGCAGGTAGATATACCTCAGATATAACTTCATGTCACAGGAGGGAAAAGTTATTCGCTTGTAATGCAGCTGTGCATTGCCATTTTTGCTTATTTTTTTTAAATTAAACAATTGCGGTGAATTGGTAATGATCACACGACACATTCAGATGACCTCTCACCTGTAAGGGTTGTGAAGCAGTCACAACCCCGTTGTAACCACACAAACGATATCCCAGGTCAGAGTGGCAGTGGCACTGTTGACACCAAAAGGACAGGAGTATCACGACCTGAAGACTTGTATAAAAATTGTGTGTTTTCCTAGTGAGTTTTGGTCGGGGTTTTGATCCAGTGGTCTGGGGTCTTCTGGTGGTTTCCTTGCCATTGGGCCATCTGTTTGGGCATTGATTATTGGCCTTCAGAATTTACTTGAGGTTTTTTGGATCGAGCCTCAGGTGTTGGTTGTTTCCATTATCCTATGGGACGATTCTGGGGCATTTATTAGGAGGAGGGCTGGCTTCACTAGTTGCCGGTTTTCGTTGTTACCAACTGAAATTCGTGGCTCTGGGAGGAGTATTGTTTTGTAGAATTACAACTGACTAGGAAGTGATGTGAGTGTTGCCTTGTATGTGAGTCTGGTTTGTCCCTCCACACTTCTACTCTACCCTGTCCTTCAGTTCTGTTTACCTGGGACTGTTTTTTTGTGAGGTTTGGGTTCCAGTTTGTTTTGCCCCAATCCTGTGTTAAGCCTTTCCTCACCTCTCCACTGTCCCTCTCCTCATTCTCTTGTTGCGTATTCTGTTGTGCTGTGTGTCTGTTGTCCAGCACATCCCATCCTGTTTGTTTTGTCTGCAGCTGCACCTTGGTTTCTGTAGGGGTGACCACCTTAGTATCCCCAGCCCCTAGCTCACTTGTGTCGGCTAGGCCTTCGTGTTAGAGAGCCAGGAGTTGTCAGGGCCAAGGCTAGCTTGGGAACAGCTGACCACCACCTGCAGGCAGGGCCTAGCTAGCCGCCGTAGCGTCAGGGAAAGTCTCCTTCCCCTGTTCCCTTAGCGGTGCAGTCTGCAGTCCAGATTCTGGGTCTGGGCATAGACACGAACGTAACAAGGAGGAAGCAATGCACAATACAAGGACCAGAAAGTCAGAGAAACAGAGAATCCACGCTCACTGGTTCAGGAAGTACAGCACAATACTGGGGGTTTCTCGGTAAAAAAAACTTTTTTATTGACATATCGTAAACAGAATTTTACGACACATTTCGGGCTCTAACTCAAGTTAATCAAGTGCAATTAACTGGAAGACAAATAAAAATACATAAAAAATATATATGTAAAAGGATCAGAAAAGACGCATCCAGCCCCTCAAACCATATATAACCATTTTTGCTTGACTTATAGTACATTTCCATATAGAGCACATTCTAGAGTTGAAAACCTTTACCTTTATTGTCCCCAGGGTGCCACCATTTTGTATAGGACCTTTTTCAGCACGTCTTCAATAATACATCTATCCTATTGGTTTTATTATCCCTTAAAATTCCTATAACAAAACAAAAATAAAATGAATTTATTCATGACTTCTAAAAATAAAAATATTTAATGCTAAATAATAAATTAAATGACTAAAATGTTACTCCAAAAGAGGAAGAGCTGTCTAAATAATAATCTAAAAACTAATAGCTCCACTTCAGTACTCAAACCCCTCATGACCAATGTGTCCAAATTAAAAATCCATTCCCTTCCAACAATTTGGTCTTTTCAATGCCATAAAATTTCAACCCATCAATTTTACTAACATGTATATCCCTGTTAAAACCTACATTAATACTCCTAAAGTGCCCCATCAATTTTATATATATATCTTGAGGGCATTCAGTTTGCCCTACGTATATTTTTCTACATGGAGATTGAATACTATATACAATCTATGGTGTCTGACAGGTAATATTAGTTTTAATATGAAAATTAGTGTCCTCTGTATTAGTAATTTTTGCAATCCATTCTCTTTACATCCTAAGGCAAAGCGTATTTTGTATCTCCCACAAAATATTCAAAATATGCCAAGTAATAGACAGGCTAGTGCAAATGGATGACCCAGAGGGAGTTAGTTTTTATGGTACACATCTCTGTGGAAGGAAACCACTCATCAGAAGGACTCATCAAAACTCATGATAAGGACTTGTGTCGGAACTGAGTCAACGGACCACAGTGACAGTAATGTCTGTAGGTGAATGAACTACTATACTATACTATACTATACTATACTATACTATACTATACTATACTATACTATATTTCTGACTCTTTTGAGCAAGGGTAATTCTACTTGCCACAGTTCTCATTCAAGGGGGGATATAGTGAAGATAGTTTGATGCTTGATAAACTTAAAAACCATGGACTATTCTCAAGATTGACAAGACAGAAGATGCATTATAGTACAGTACATATGGTTACTGATCGTTGTAGTAAAGCTGGACAACAGGTTGTTCATGAACTACAGTTTTTATTGCATGATCCACATTGTAGTGACTTCATAGATATCCTTTGAGTGCATTGCAGGGTTAAATCGGGGTACATCCAATCTTGTGTCTGAGATATAGCAGGTATAGGAGGAATAGCACGGTAGCAAATATGAAAGATCTATTAGCATATATTTGTATCAATAACTGGTCATTCAGTACACCTTGCAACACAATTTTTTGGGACTCTTTACAATTCTCTTAACAAAGGGATGCAACTTAGTGGGCAAATGGGGCGTAGCCTCAGACATTGGATAAGATGTAGTAAGCAAACTAACACAGTGGGTGAATTCATGCAAAAGACGCTAAAGATGCACCAAATTTATTATTCAGATTTTCCAAACTTTAAGTTTTTACATGTAATCAATAAAGTAGATTTCTTTTTCAGTGTTGGGTTCTATATACAATACTGGATTCTTTTCCAATGTACTCTCTGTTTTTGACCAATGCTGATGGACCCGTGCTGACTTTCTTTAACCCCTAGATGTCACTAATCTGAATATTTGCGTTGCTCTATCTGATGCCCGATGCTGCAGTCACGTTAATTAAAGTCAAGCATCTGTGATTTACAACAGGTCCTGTAGGAGTGATGTCGACATCTCCATTCTGGAGTTACTGTCCAGGAGTTACACTGTGAAGCTTTTAGGACTGTTATCACTTGTATGTACAAAATTTAACTCTTTATAGTGATGATAGTTAGAGCCTTCCCATTTAAATGGTGGTAGCAGAATTCACTCCTCTGCCACCACATTCCATCACTTACTTACTGGATGTTTGCTCTGTCTCCGCAGGGAGTCTAGCTAGAGATAACACAAGCAGTTTACAGCCCTCTACTATACTAAACTACTGGGTAATTTACACATGGACTAGAAGTCCAGAAAATAAGTCATGCTGAATATAAAACCATACAAAATCTAATTTATTGTTGAAAAACTATATAAACGTGTAGCCTCATTTGATCAGAAGGAACTAGGAAAGCTAATTTTAATATATTTACTTGCAATAGTATATACAAAAACAATTTTAAAACATTCTTCTACTCTAGTGGAAAAAAAAAACATATTTAACAAATACAGGTAATAGCAGACTGAACTGCTTATGGGATAGAAGGTATGTTCTAAGCTATAGAAGACAGATAGGTACATCTTTTGGAGCGTAGATATGTAGTGTGGAGGTAGACTATAAGGCTGCTATTAAGCCTTTGATTAGAGACTGGTAAGAACCTGTACAAGACTTCACTACAAAGAAAACATGCATAATGATAAATGCACACTAGATCCTTGTGTCCTGGGTACTTATACCTATAATGGGAACCCAGGTTTTTTCTTTGGTATGAAGCCAATTCCTTTCTTGTACACTACTGCAGGTCATGATTATTTTTTTTGCAGACTAAGCTAAATTCCACAGTTATACTTTTGTTAGTAGTAGTATATACTGTAATAGATGGCTTATATACTTTCTTTATATGGGACTGTACACAATGATTTATAACAGTGCTTATCATCTGACCAGAAATAATTGTTTTTAAAGTGGAGGCAAAGTTCAGCTTTGTTTGTGGGTAACACCAATTATAATATTATAATTAGAGATGAGCGAGTAGTACTCGATCGAGTAGGTATTCAATCGAATACTACGGTATTCGAAATATTCGTACTCGATCAAGTACCACTCGTTATTCGAATGTGAAAGTTTAATGCAGAACCAGCATTGATTGGCCGAATGCTATACAGTCGGCCAATCAATGCTGGTTCTTCTCCTACCTTTAGAAGTCTTCTCCGTGCAGCTTCCCTGCGGCGTCTTCCGGCTCTTCATCCACTCTGCCAGGCATAGGCATCGTCATGCTTGTAGTACGGGCATGCACAGTCGGCTCTGCCCAGGACCGATGCCTGGCAAAGTGAATGAAGAGCCGGAAGACGCCGCAGGGACGCTGCAAGGAGAAGACTGCACGGAGGATCCAGCCCGACCCTCACTCGTGGACTTGGTAAGTATAATTTGATCAAACGTTGCCTACCCCTGAAACGAGCATTTTCCTCCCATAGACTATAATAGGGTTCGATATTCAATTCGAGTAGTCGAATATTGAGGGGCTACTCGAAATGAATATCGAACCTCGAACATTTAAATGTTCGCTCATCTCTAATTATAATACCATAGCACAATGACACTTATAATACAGAAAATACCAATTTTTCTCAGTTCCATATTTTGGAATGACTGATGCAGTTAATGTTCCTCCACAATTGTGTGCTTGTTTAAAAAGGACTTGTCACCTCTCATGGCATTTCTGCTTTAGCCAATAGCTGTATTCCACATAAAATAATACTGGAACAACGTTTCTTAGAACTTCATGTTCCTCTGTTATTCTTCCTAAAAATCAATGACTTAACTGACCACTAGGAGTTAGCACATGGGTGTTTCCCTACACTGTGTGATACTGCCCAATCACCATGAGAGGATATGAGAGGAATGGCATAACACAAAGTCAAAAAAAATAATGCTCCATGATTTTCTTTTTTTATTCCCCCCTATCAGTATATATTTGGTGTGAGGGAAGAAACCCACACAAACATAGGGTTAACATACAAACTCTTTGCAGATGTTGTCCGTGGCAGGATTTGAACCCAGTGCTGCAAGGCTGCAGTGCTAACCACTGAGCCACCATGCTGTCTATGATGTTCCATGATTGTTATTACATGGACAATACAAGAATTTACTATAACACACATACCAATGCATTTAACAAGATCCTTTATGACATTCCTGAAATGCAAAGTCGAGGAAATTGTCCAGTATGATTTTCATAGTTTATTCTGTCCACGAGTCAGTATTGTATGGCTTTACATAACTTCTTTAAATTTATAGATTTTATTTTATTTTTTTTAAACCAAATGTAGCTATCAGTCATGTGGCCAATTTCTTCGGCTATGAAGAGGAGTGCATTATCCTCATTGTTTGCTGGGTTAGACTCTTTATACGTAGCGTACCACTTCACATGCTAAATATATTCAGCTCATTAGGGAATGACAAAGTACCGCTTGTAGCATTTTTGTTTACATCTTATATTCAATAAAACAAAGATATGAATGTTAATGTATGCATTTACTGATTTAGAAAGACGTGTATAGATAAAATATGCATATATTGCTTTTCTGCTGTGGACGGCTTGCTGTTAACCTCAAATCTTGCATTAGATTTGCAAAGTTCAAATCAATTTAATCGTGATTCTTGTCTTGATTTATAGCCTCAGTTACGCTTTATCCTCTTCTTTTATTACTGTCTTATATTTTCTGCATACAGATTGCACTGCCCGCAATTACAGCTCACATAAAGAAACATAAGCACTTAAGTATTCCTGGAAAAATGGATACCCGTGGGAGTTTAACGTTGCATATGTGTACTATTTTCTTCTTTTAGTATATGAACAAAAACCAAGTAGATAATCTATAGAAATATGTTTAGTGCAGTACATTGCGTGCTGGCTAATCACTTGCTGTGGTTTATTACTAAATTAAAATGATATTTTATTACCTATTTTGCAAAGCACCTCTACGTGCGAGAACAAGCGGTTTATACATTAGTAATTTAATTATTGAATGGTTAGCAAATATATGCAGAAGAAATGTTGGAGAGTCATTTTCATATTCCCCCCTCCCGCTCCTGATAATGCTCGTCTATGGACGAGCTGTGTGAGCAGAGGGAGGGGGTGTTCCTCCCCGCTCCACAGCACAGCGCGATTGGTGCCGCGAGGCAGAAGGACGTCTCTGGCTAATGGTCAGAAACGCCCTTCTGACCATAGAGCACTACGGTACCGGCACCGTAAGCTCTTTACAGCGGGCACAGATCGGGAAAGCAGACAGTGCGCTGAATTCAGCGCACTGTCAGCTTTCCAGCAGTATATAACACTGCATGTGCCCAAAAGTGGTGAAAGGTCCTCTTTAAGTAGAGCAGTGGCAACTTTACAAGGGGGACATGATCTTCCAAGGAGGTATACGACATATAGTACCTCCAAACCCATATAGAAGCTTTAATGTTTAATAGAGGGACCTGAACACAGTGGGGACCACAATCTTTAGGACGTAAAAGACTCATGAGAGGAGTGCCCAGCATCACCTCTTCCATCTTCGCCCATCTCCAGTTAGCATTATCATCCCACCTGACTCGAAGCTGCTCCAAAACTGCTGATGCAAAATATTTTTTTACATCCTGGACTCCCGCTTCCCCTTGAGACCAGGGCCTAGACATGACCTGAAATCGGACCTTTTGCCCTCTCATATAAAATGGGACAGGATACGTTGAAGCTTAGCTAGGTAGGGATCTGGTATAGGGATGACCACCGTGCAGAATAAGTATAAAATCAGAGGCAGTGCCATCATCTTAACAATGGCGATCCTACTCGCCCAAGACAGCATAGGCTTAGCAAAATTGGCTAAGAGGGAGGACACCTTAGACAACAGCGGAGAGTAGTTTACAGAGAAGAAATTGGAGCTAGGGTACGTCAGGGTGATGCCTAGATATGTAATGCAGTCGCCCTTCCACTGGTAAGGGAAGTTAAGTCGGAGGTCATCTCGTAGGGAGGGTGGAATGAGAATAGGCAGAATTTGAGATTTGGAAGGATTTACTTTATAATAAGATACTTTTCCAAATTTTTCAAGGATGGTAGTAGCAGCCCGCAGAGAGCAGATAGGCAGGAATATAAGGCCAATATCGCAGACTTAAAGGCAGGACCTATGCTGAACCTATCTAGTAGGCTGTTCAGGTAGTGCCAGTGGACCCTATCAAATACCTTTTCAGCATCTAAAGCAAGGAGTAGGGACGGTGCCCCATCACGCTCCGCTTTTTGAATGAGGTCAATGAATCTGTGTGTGCCGTCCGGGGCCTGCCTACCCAAAACAAACCCCACCTGGTCAAGTTGAATCAGCTGAGGAAGGGGGTGTAGCAGGCGCTCAGCCAAGATTTTGGCATGTATCTTAACATCCACATTCAATAGTGAAATAGGATGAAAGTTAGCAGGTATGGTAGGGGACTTGCCTGGTTTTGGGAGGGTAACAATAGTGGCAGTAAGCATCTCTTCTGGAAACCGCTGGTCTTCCGTGGCTCTCCTGAACACTCCCACGAAATAGAGGGATAAAATATCAGAGAATTTCTTTAAAAAAAATCCCGAAAAAAACATTGGGGCCTCTGGATTTTAATGGCTTCAACACAGAGATGGCCTCTTGCACTTCCAGTAAAGTAATGGGCGAAGCCAGAGACTGGGACTAATCAGGAGAGAGGTGGGGAAGAGCCACTGATTGCAGAAACTCAACAATCTCCACTCTAGTGGGCTGATATGTTCCTGAGTCACTTCTAAGGTTATATAGGGAGGTGTAATAAGAACAAAACTGTTCAGCAATAACACATGGGTCAATGACTTTATCTCCATTTTCATTCAACAGATAGGCTATGCATGTCTTGGGCTGAACCTGTTTAATTCTCCTTGCCAGGAAAGCACTGGCTTTGTTATTGTGCACATATGCCTGGCACTGAAACGTTTTAAAAGCCAAATCTTGTTGGTAAGCTAGTAAACTTTGCAACCTTAGCTGGCATTTTCTAATCTCAGCAGAAGTGGCGGGAGTAGGATTGGATTTATAAGTCTCAGACAGAGAGGCCAAAGAATGGAGTAAAGCATCAACCGCTTTGGACTGCTCCTTCTTAGCTCTCACACAGGTCTGTATAAGCGCTCCTCACATGCCTTATGATACCAGGATCTTCACTTAGGACAGTCACTTAGGATGAGGATGAACTCACACAGACATATGATTAGAGAACAGAGAATAAACCTCCCTGTGCCAAAACACTTCTGCAATGAAAATCATAATATGACCCAGGATACGAAGATCCTGGTACTGAGAGGGAATTTCAAGAGCAGAAAAGATCGCCTCATATGGGAAGTTAAACTTATGGTGAACTTTAACACTCTCCAAAGGGGTTTAAACCAGGCCCAGGGTTTTATGACGTTTTACAACCACTAGACAACACGTCACTGATCAAAGAAGTCATAAACCCAGAGAACTTTCCTGTGAACTGATATGTTTTTTTTTTTACTGTTTATTTACATTGTGTTCTGTTCTCCATCTATTTTGCATCTAACAGTCCATTTCTCTGTATATATACATGCCTATGTTAAATATTATGTTTACAATATTCTCTAGCAGACATGGGGTTAACACTCTACTGACATCACATACTGCTATATTTTGGTACATGGGTGCGGTTAGAGTACACCATAGTAGAAATCTCCTTACATAGCTGTAAGATGGAAGGTAACACCCACTCTCATGAACATAAATGAGTGACAGACACACACGTCGGGGTCATCGTCATCCATGAGGGAGATCCATGGGGAATCTATGGCAGGTCTGTCTGCCATCCCTCTCTGTCATCCTGGACAAGATGTCGTGAATATCCCAGATGACCAGACCAGATGATCAAGCATGAACCAAACTGTAACTACAAGATATCCAGATGATTTAACTTATCTGAAGATGTAAGCTATTGTCAATTGACTGATATTTGTGTTATTTGGACATTTTCCCTGTTCCTGTGTTTTCCTTCAAGATATCAATAAACCCATACATTGATTTATAACAAGCTGATCGACTTCCATAACACCTCTGCAGTGCCACAAGCTGATCGACTCCATGTCACATTGCCTCATTGATGCCGTCATTCATCCAAAAGGAGCGACGACCAAGTATTGAGGGCATTTACTCGACAGACTTTTTATTTGGTCAATATTTCCGTGTTAAATAATTTGTTTTTCAGTTGTTCTTATATAATATAGTAATTTTCTGAAATAATGACTTTTGGGTTTTCCTTTCTCTGTAAGCCATAATCATCAACATTAACAGAAAGGTTACCTCTGTTTGTAATGACTCAATATAATATATGGGGTTCACTTTTTCAATTGAATCATTATTGATATTCACTTGTATGTACCTGGTTAGTAAAAGCTAGAGGAGTTACAGCTGCTTCTAAGGCCAGCAGGATATTGTCATCTATTAACCCCTTCCCGACATCCGCCGTAATACTACGGCGGACGCCGTGTATTTAACTACAGCAGCCGCCGTAGCTGCCAGGTGTCAACTGTTTTACACAGTAGACACCCAGTGCTAATTCCTCCCATCAGTGCTCGCACCAATCGGAGGCATTAACCCATCCGATGCCTCAGTCATAGTTGACCGAGGCGCCATTTTGCCGGTGATCACTGGCGCCTGGAGCATGCTCCAGGGCTGACATTACATTGGCATGATAGCCAGGAGCCTTGTAAAGGCTCCACGGCCGGTCTGCAGTGATTTTCATAGAGCAGCCTGCAAAAGAAATAACGATTTTTTTTGTAATGTATTGAAATGCATTAGCATTGTAGTCCATCGCATTAGTGATCAGATCCCCTGGGGTTCAAGACCTCTAGGGGGTCTAATAAATGCAAAAAAAAAAAAAAGAAAGAAATAAATTAAAAAGTATTAAAAATTCAAATCACCCCCCTTAACCTAGAACACATATAAAAGTAGTTAAATACTGTGAAACACATACAAAATACTTTTCTTGTACGGTAAACTCCATAGCGGGAAAAAAGTCAAATTACCTAACCGCCATTTTTCACTGTTTTGCCTTTGATAAAAATTTGAATATAAAATGATCAAAGCAATACCAATTCCCCAAAATGGTATAACTAAAAAGTACACCCGGCCCCGCAAAAAAGACACCCTATACATCCCCATACAAAAAAGTTACGGGTGTCAAAATATGGCAACTTTTAGAAAAAAAAAAAAATTGGCACAGTTTTGGATTTTTGTTAAAATGTAAATAAAACCATATAAATTTGGTATCTTCAGAATCGTACCGAAACATAGAATACAAGTGACATGTCATTTTGACTGCACAGTGAGCACCGTAAAAACGAAGCCCATAAGAAAATCGCTCAAACGCACTTTTTCTTCAAATCCCCCCCATTCTGAATTTTTTTACAGCTTCCCAGTACATTGTACAGAATAAATAATGGAAGCATCATGAAAAAAAAATTGTCCCTCAAATATTAAGACCTCATATGGCTCTGAGAGCAGAGAAATAAAAAAGAAAAAAGTTATGGGGTTTGGAAGAAGGGGAGTAAAAAAAAAAAAAAAAAAAAAAAAAAAATCAATAAAATGCTGTTGAGGGAAAGGGATTAAAGGAGGTATGGACGGGCAGGTTTGTAAATTCTACCATTTACTATTTGGCCCTGTCTGTATCCTGCAGTGAATCATTGCATCACCTACAATTGCATTAGATTTATATGGCCTTTCTTTCAGTGATCTGCACAGGTAACACAGCATGTATAGAGAACTCTGCCACAGATGTCTATGAAAATCTTCAGTCTATAGTGTCACTGGTCTATGTGCGTATTGTAAAACATATTTATAAATATTGTTAATGTCAGCTCAAGCAAGAACACAAAGAAGATGTCAAAGTATTTAATAAAAATTAAAATAAAGAAAATAAATATAGCCATTTTCCCAATATTTTTTAAATAAAAATGAAATATAACTAAATAAATAATAATAATATCAATAATAATAAAAACAGCCATATGTTGTACTGATGCATCCATACAACCCTTAGTATGAAAAGAGAATGTAATACACACTGAATGCTGCAAAAAAAAATAATAAAATAAACACAAAATTGTATTTTGATCACATTGGGGCAAATTCATCATTCCCTTTGTGCTAGAAAAGTAGTATAGAGGGATGTTATTTAGGCACATGTTTTATGCATGGCCCTTTTTTGTGCCAAATTTGTGCCTCCAGCCCCAGTCCGTGCCTCATATGAGAGAGGGGATAGGCTACACTCTCCAGGTACATATTTCCTATTAAAGGGTTGTCCCGGATGAACCTATCTTCCTAATCTATGTTTTCCTTGATCACCGGGGTGATCATGTGATCGTCCCAGACACATTTTCCGATGACGTTCCATTTCTCCATTTCCGGAAACCGAGCATCACTAATACTATCCCACCCTGTGAAGTCTCATAAACTGAAGGTCCTTAATCCTTAATCCAATAACATCATATGGGCAAAATAGGGACAGACACGCCCTGACGCACGTTTCGCCAGACAAAGCTGAGGCCAACTGTTTTTAATTCCAACTTTTATATACTTATTAATAAAGATGTTGTATATCATTCATAGTATTGCTGTGTGTTTTCTCTTTTTGCATTTTTATATGGTTATGTCACATGACTTTTAATATGTGGCAATGGAAAAAAAAATGGACGGAGGTCATTAAGTATCACACTAGGCCATGCCCTTCACAGGTTAGTAATAAACAGGAAATACATTTTCTTTATATTTAAAATAAAATAAAAATGAAAAAAAATTACCATAATATTTTTAAAAAGTAGTTTTAATATTTAGAATTTATATAAAATAGACTTCCTTTGACTATAATCACCATTATGCATTTATTGTTTAATTACTAGAGATGAGCGAACACTAAAATGTTCGAGGTTCGAAATTCGATTCGAACAGCCGCTCAATGTTCGTGTGATCGAACGGGTTTCGAACCCCATTATAGTCTATGGGGAACAGATACTCGTTAAGGGGGAAACCCAAATCCGTGTCTGGAGGGTCACCAAGTCCACTATGACACCCCAGGAAATGATGCCAACACCTCTGGAATGACACTGGGACAGCAGGGGAAGCATGTCTGGGGGAATCTAACACACCAAAGACCCTCTATTACCCCAACATCACAGCCTAACAACTACACACTTTACACACTCAATACCACCTCTCTGACAGTAGGAAAACACCTTGAAACATGTGTATTTGGCACTTGCAGTGAGGAGAGCTTGTCACCAGCAGTGAATTTGGCCCTTGTAGTAAGTTGAGGTTGGCACCAACATTTGTTTTGAAAATCAGGGTGGATTGAGCCTCTAACCAGCAGAGTTTGGGCAAATTCATGGTGGAGGGAGCCTCTAAAAACCCCAGTTTGGACCAATTCATGGTGGAGGGAGCCTCTAACCAGCCCAGTTTGGGCAAATTCATGGTGGAGGGAGCCTCTAAAAAACCCAGTTTGGACCAATTCATGGTGGAGGGAGCCTCTAACCAGCCCAGTTTGGGCAAATTCATGGTGGAGGGAGCCTCTAACCAGCCCAGTTTGGACCAATTAATGGTGGAGGGAGCCTCTAACCAGCCCAGTTTGGACCAATTAATGGTGGAGGGAGCCTCTAACCACCCCAGTTTGGACCAATTCATGGTGGAGGGAGCCTCTAAACAGCCCAGTTTGGGCAAATTCATGGTGGAGGGAGCCTCTAAAAAACCCAGTTTGGACCAATTCATGGTGGAGGGAGCCTCTAACCAGCCCAGTTTGGACCAATTAATGGTGGAGGGAGCCTCTAAACAGCCAAGTTTGGACCAATTCATGGTGGAGGGAGCCTCTAAAAACCCCAGTTTGGACCAATTCATGGTGGAGGGAGCCTCTAACCAGCCCAGTTTGGGCAAATTCATGGTGGAGGGAGCCTCTAAACAGCCCAGTTTGGGCAAATTCATGGTGGAGGGAGCCTCTAACCAGCCCAGTTTGGACCAATTAATGGTGGAGGGAGCCTCTAACCAGCCCAGTTTGGACCAATTAATGGTGGAGGGAGCCTCTAACCAGCCCAGTTTGGACCAATTAATGGTGGAGGGAGCCTCTAACCACCCCAGTTTGGACCAATTCATGGTGGAGGGAGCCTCTAACCAGCCCAGTTTGGACCAATTCATGGTGGAGGGAGCCTCTAAAAACCCCAGTTTGGACCAATTCATGGTGGAGGGAGCCTCTAACCAGCCCAGTTTGGGCAAATTCATGGTGGAGGGAGCCTCTAAACAGCCCAGTTTGGGCAAATTCATGGTGGAGGGAGCCTCTAACCAGCCCAGTTTGGACCAATTAATGGTGGAGGGAGCCTCTAACCAGCCCAGTTTGGACCAATTAATGGTGGAGGGAGCCTCTAACCAGCCCAGTTTGGACCAATTAATGGTGGAGGGAGCCTCTAACCACCCCAGTTTGGACCAATTCATGGTGGAGGGAGCCTCTAACCAGCCCAGTTTGGACCAATTCATGGTGGAGGGAGCCTCTAAAAAACCCAGTTTGGACCAATTCATGGTGGAGGGAGCCTCTAAACAGCCCAGTTTGGGCAAATTCATGGTGGAGGGAGCCTCTAAAAAACTCAGTTTGGACCAATTCATGGTGGAGGGAGCCTCTAACCAGCCCAGTTTGGACCAATTCATGGTGGAGGGAGCCTCTAAACAGCCAAGTTTGGACCAATTCATGGTGGAGGGAGCCTCTAACCAGCCCAGTTTGGACCAATTAATGGTGGAGGGAGCCTCTAACCAGCCCAGTTTGGACCAATTAATGGTGGAGGGAGCCTCTAACCACCCCAGTTTGGACCAATTCATGGTGGAGGGAGCCTCTAAACAGCCAAGTTTGGACCAATTCATGGTGAAGGGAGCCTCTAAAAACCCGTTTGGACCAATTCATGGTGGAGGGAGCCTCTAACCAGCCCAGTTTGGGCAAATTCATGGTGGAGGGAGCCTCTAAACAGCCCAGTTTGGGCAAATTCATGGTGGAGGGAGCCTCTAACCAGCCCAGTTTGGACCAATTAATGGTGGAGGGAGCCTCTAACCAGCCCAGTTTGGACCAATTAATGGTGGAGGGAGCCTCTAACCACCCCAGTTTGGACCAATTCATGGTGGAGGGAGCCTCTAAACAGCCAAGTTTGGACCAATTCATGGTGGAGGGAGCCTCTAAAAACCCCAGTTTGGACCAATTCATGGTGGAGGGAGCCTCTAACCAGCCCAGTTTGGACCAATTAATGGTGGAGGGAGCCTCTAACCAGCCCAGTTTGGACCAATTAATGGTGGAGGGAGCCTCTAACCACCCCAGTTTGGACCAATTCATGGTGGAGGGAGCCTCTAAACAGCCAAGTTTGGACCAATTCATGGTGAAGGGAGCCTCTAAAAACCCGTTTGGACCAATTCATGGTGGAGGGAGCCTCTAACCAGCCCAGTTTGGGCAAATTCATGGTGGAGGGAGCCTCTAAACAGCCCAGTTTGGGCAAATTCATGGTGGAGGGAGCCTCTAACCAGCCCAGTTTGGACCAATTAATGGTGGAGGGAGCCTCTAACCAGCCCAGTTTGGACCAATTAATGGTGGAGGGAGCCTCTAACCACCCCAGTTTGGACCAATTCATGGTGGAGGGAGCCTCTAAACAGCCAAGTTTGGACCAATTCATGGTGGAGGGAGCCTCTAACCAGCCCAGTTTGGACCAATTAATGGTGGAGGGAGCCTCTAAACAGCCAAGTTTGGACCAATTCATGGTGGAGGGAGCCTCTAAAAACCCCAGTTTGGACCAATTCATGGTGGAGGGAGCCTCTAACCAGCCCAGTTTGGACCAATTAATGGTGGAGGGAGCCTCTAACCAGCCCAGTTTGGACCAATTAATGGTGGAGGGAGCCTCTAACCACCCCAGTTTGGACCAATTCATGGTGGAGGGAGCCTCTAAACAGCCAAGTTTGGACCAATTCATGGTGAAGGGAGCCTCTAAAAACCCGTTTGGACCAATTCATGGTGGAGGGAGCCTCTAACCAGCCCAGTTTGGGCAAATTCATGGTGGAGGGAGCCTCTAAACAGCCCAGTTTGGGCAAATTCATGGTGGAGGGAGCCTCTAACCAGCCCAGTTTGGACCAATTAATGGTGGAGGGAGCCTCTAACCAGCCCAGTTTGGACCAATTAATGGTGGAGGGAGCCTCTAACCACCCCAGTTTGGACCAATTCATGGTGGAGGGAGCCTCTAAACAGCCAAGTTTGGACCAATTCATGGTGGAGGGAGCCTCTAAAACCCCAGTTTGGACCAATTCATGGTGGAGGGAGCCTCTAACCAGCCCAGTTTGGACCAATTAATGGTGGAGGGAGCCTCTAAACAGCCAAGTTTTGGGAAATTCATGGTGGAGGGAGCCTCTAACCAGCCCAGTTTGGACCAATTCATGGTGGAGGGAGCCTCTAAACAGCCCAGTTTGGGCAAATTCATGGTGGAGGGAGCCTCTAAAAAACCCAGTTTGGACCAATTCATGGTGGAGGGAGCCTCTAACCAGCCCAGTTTGGACCAATTAATGGTGGAGGGAGCCTCTAACCAGCCCAGTTTGGACCAATTAATGGTGGAGGGAGCCTCTAACCACCCCAGTTTGGACCAATTCATGGTGGAGGGAGCCTCTAAACAGCCAAGTTTGGACCAATTCATGGTGGAGGGAGCCTCTAAAAACCCCAGTTTGGACCAATTCATGGTGGAGGGAGCCTCTAACCAGCCCAGTTTGGGCAAATTCATGGTGGAGGGAGCCTCTAAACAGCCCAGTTTGGGCAAATTCATGGTGGAGGGAGCCTCTAACCAGCCCAGTTTGGACCAATTAATGGTGGAGGGAGCCTCTAACCAGCCCAGTTTGGACCAATTAATGGTGGAGGGAGCCTCTAACCACCCCAGTTTGGACCAATTCATGGTGGAGGGAGCCTCTAAAACCCCAGTTTGGACCAATTCATGGTGGAGGGAGCCTCTAACCAGCCCAGTTTGGACCAATTAATGGTGGAGGGAGCCTCTAAACAGCCAAGTTTTGGGAAATTCATGGTGGAGGGAGCCTCTAACCAGCCCAGTTTGGACCAATTCATGGTGGAGGGAGCCTCTAAACAGCCCAGTTTGGGCAAATTCATGGTGGAGGGAGCCTCTAAAAAACCCAGTTTGGACCAATTCATGGTGGAGGGAGCCTCTAACCAGCCCAGTTTGGACCAATTAATGGTGGAGGGAGCCTCTAACCAGCCCAGTTTGGACCAATTAATGGTGGAGGGAGCCTCTAACCACCCCAGTTTGGACCAATTCATGGTGGAGGGAGCCTCTAAACAGCCAAGTTTGGACCAATTCATGGTGGAGGGAGCCTCTAAAAACCCCAGTTTGGACCAATTCATGGTGGAGGGAGCCTCTAACCAGCCCAGTTTGGGCAAATTCATGGTGGAGGGAGCCTCTAAACAGCCCAGTTTGGGCAAATTCATGGTGGAGGGAGCCTCTAACCAGCCCAGTTTGGACCAATTAATGGTGGAGGGAGCCTCTAACCAGCCCAGTTTGGACCAATTAATGGTGGAGGGAGCCTCTAACCACCCCAGTTTGGACCAATTCATGGTGGAGGGAGCCTCTAAACAGCCAAGTTTGGACCAATTCATGGTGAAGGGAGCCTCTAAAAACCCGTTTGGACCAATTCATGGTGGAGGGAGCCTCTAACCAGCCCAGTTTGGGCAAATTCATGGTGGAGGGAGCCTCTAAACAGCCCAGTTTGGGCAAATTCATGGTGGAGGGAGCCTCTAACCAGCCCAGTTTGGACCAATTAATGGTGGAGGGAGCCTCTAACCAGCCCAGTTTGGACCAATTCATGGTGGAGGGAGCCTCTAAACAGCCCAGTTTGGGCAAATTCATGGTGGAAGGAGCCTCTAACCAGCAGAGTTGTGGGAAAGCAGGGTGGAGGGAGCCTCTAACCAGCAGAGTTGGTGGAAATCAGGGTGGAGGGAGCCTCTAACCAGCAGAGTTGGGGGAAATCATGTTGGAGGGAGCCTAGTATTAGCAGAATTGTGCAACGCTTATGGTGGATGAGTATGAGGATGCGGAGGAATTGGAGAGGTTGAGTACAGACATGGAGTTTCATGTTGGGGTGCTTTACACAGGTGGGCACAAAAATGAAGGCTCTATCCAGTGGTGGTTCATTTTTATCAAAGTGAGCCGGTCGGCACTCTCAGCTGACAGACGGGTGCGCTTGTCAGTGATGATGCCACCGGCTGCACTGAACACCCTCTCAGATAGGACGCTGGCGGCAGGACAGGACAGCACCTCCAAGGCATATAGGGCAAGTTCAAGCCACAGGTCCAACTTCGACACCCAATACGTGTAGGGCGCAGAGGGGTCGGAGAGGACAGGGCTGTGGTCGGAAAGGTATTCCCGCAACATGCGCCTATACTTCTCACGCCTGGTGACACTAGGACCCTCCGTGGCGGCACTTTGGCGAGGGGGTGCCATCAAGGTGTCCCAGACCTTAGACAGTGTGCCCCTCGTTTGTGTGGACCGGTGAGAACTTGGTTGCCTACTGGAGGAACTGCCCTCCCTGCCGCCAACGTCACATGCTGGAAACATCTCCATCATATTCTGCACCAATTGCCTGTGGCAAGCATTGATGCGATTGGCCCTCCCCTCTACCGGAATAAAAGACGAGATGTTGTTTTTATACCGGGGGTCAAGGATAGCAAAGATCCAGTACTGGTTGTCCTCCATGATTTTGACAATACGCTTGTCGGTTGTAAAGCACCCCAACATGAACTCAGCCATGTCTGCCACAGTGTTAGTTGGCATGACTCCTCTGGCCCCACCGGAAAGTTCAATCTCCATTTCCTCCTCATCCTCCATGTCTACCCATCCGCGCTGCAACAATGGGACGATTCGAAGTTGCCCGGAAGCCTCCTGTATCACCATCACATCATCGGACAACTCTTCTTCCTCCTCCTCCTCCTCCTCCTCCTCCATTAAACGCAGTGAAGCGGACAGATGTGTGGACCTACTCTCCAGCTGTGACGGATCGGATGCTATCCCTAACTCCTCTGTGTGATCTGAGTTATCCCTGATGTCAATCAGGGATTCTCTCAGAACACACAAGAGCGGGATTGTAAGGCTCACCATCGCATCCTCAGAGCTCACCCTCCTTGTGGACTCCTCAAAGACCCGTAGGATGTCACAAAGGTCTCTCATCCATGGCCACTCATGGATGTGAAACTGAGGCAGCTGACTTTGTGGCACCCTAGGGTTTTGTAGCTGGTATTCCATCAAAGGTCTCTGCTGCTCAACCACTCTATTCAACATCTGAAACGTTGAGTTCCAGCGTGTGGGGACGTCGCACAAAAGCCGGTGTTGTGGCACATGCAGGCGTTGCTGGAGAGATTTTAAGCTAGCAGCGGCTACTGTCGACTTGCGAAAGTGGGCGCACATGCGCCGCACTTTCACCAGTAGCTCTGGAACATTGGGGTAGCTCTTTAGGAAACGTTGCACCACTAGGTTGAAGACGTGGGCCAGGCATGGAACATGTTGGAGTCCGGCAAGCTCCAGAGCTGCTACCAGGTTCCGGCCGTTATCACAAACGACCATGCCTGGGCCCAGGTGCAGCGGCTCAAACCATATTGCCGTCTCATCGAGGAGGGCATCCCTCACCTCGGAGGCAGTGTGCTGTCTGTCCCCCAAGCTGATCAGCTTCAGCACAGCCTGCTGACGTCTACCAACGCCAGTGCTGCAACGTTTCCAACTCGTAGCTGGGGTCAATCTAACAGCGGAGGAGGAGGCGGTGGCGGAGGAGGAGGCGGTGGCGGAGGAGGAGGCGGTAGAGGAGGAGGAGGAGGGGGGTGTTCTTCTCGTGTCCCTGCCAGGAATGTTAGGCGGGGAGACGAGGTACACCGGGCCAGTTTGGGAAGCAGTCCCAGCCTCAACTACATTCACCCAGTGTGCCGTCAGTGAAATGTAGCGTCCCTGTCCGCATGCACTTGTCCACGCGTCGGTGGTCAAGTGGACCTTTGTGCAAAGCGCGGAACTAAGGGCCCGCCTGATGTTGAGTGACACGTGCTGGTGCAAGGCGGGGACGGCACACCGGGAGAAGTAGTGACGGCTAGGGACGGCATAGCGAGGTGCCGCAGTTGCCATCAGGTCCAGGAAGGCGGGAGTTTCAACAAGCCGGAACGCCAACATCTCCTGGGCCAGCAGTTTAGCGATGTTGGCGTTCAAGGCTTGCGCGTGTGGGTGGTTAGCAGTGTATTTCTGCCGCCGCTCCAATGTCTGAGAGATGGTGGGTTGTTGTAAAGAAACGCCTGATGGTGCCTTTGATGGTGCAGGAGAAGGAGATAAGACAGGACCAGGGGAGGATGAGGTAGAAGTCAACAAAGTGGCGGAGGCAGATGAAGTGGTGTCCTGGCTCGTCCTCTGGAGTGCATCGCCAGCACAGTCAGCAGTGGCAGTGGCAGAGGCAGAGGCAGTGGCAGAGGCAGTGGCAGTGGCGTGAACGGCAGGCGGCCTTTGTCCTGCCGTTGCTGCCTGCCACTGATTCCAGTGCTTGGATTCCAAATGACGGCGCATTGAAGTGGTGGACAGGTTGCTCTTCTCAGAGCCCCTAATCAATTTCGAGAGGCAAATTGTGCAGACAACACTATATCTGTCCTCGGCGCATTCCTTGAAAAAACTCCACACCTTCGAGAAACGTGCCCTCGAGGTGGGAGTTTTTCGGGGCTGGGTACGAACTGGAACATCTTGGGAGATTCCGGGTGTGGCCTGGCTTCGCCTAAGCTGCTGACCTCTGCCTCTGCCTCTAGCTACCCTTTTTGGTGCTGCACCTGCCTCAACATCCACACTACTTTCCCCGCTTGACATCCCCCCTGTCCAGGTCGGGTCAGTGTCCTCATCATCCACCACTTCCTCTTCCAACTCCTGTCTCATCTCCTCCTCCCGCACAATGCGCCGGTCAACTGGATGCCCTGACGGCAACTGCGTCACATCATCGTCGATGAGGGTGGGTTGCTGGTCATCCACCACCAAATCGAACGGAGATGGAGGAGACTCTAGTGTTTGAGCATCTGGACACAGATGCTCCTCTGTTAGGTTCGTGGAATCGTGACGTGGAGAGGCAGGTTGAGGGACAATGAAAGGAGCGGAGAACAGCTCTGGGGAGCAGGGACAGTTTGGGTTATTGTTCTGTAAAGCTTCGGAATTTTGGGAGGAAGGAAGACAAGACTGTTGGGTAATAGGAGGAGAGGAGGCAGAGTCTGACTGGCTGCTGGACAATGTGCTGTAAGCGTTCTCTGACAGCCATTGCAAGACCTGTTCCTGGTTCTCGGGCCTACTAAGGTTTGTACCCTGCAGTTTAGTTAATGTGGCAAGCAACCCTGGCACTGTGGAGTGGCGCAATGCTTGCTGCCCCACAGGAGTAGGCACGGGACGCCCTGTGGCTTCACTGCTACCTTGCTCCCCAGAACCATTCCCCCGACCTCGCCCACGGCCTCGTCCACGTCCCTTTCCGGGAGCCTTGCGCATTTTGAATTCCTAGTTAGAAATTGGCACTGTATACCAGTAGTAAAAATTGTGGGTGCACGTAACCCCAATATATTCTTTGAATTCCCAGTCAGACACTGGCACTATATGGCAGTAGCAAGAAATGAGGGTATTTGTATTCCCAATATACTCTTTAAATTCCCAGTCAGACAATGGCACTGTATACCAGTAGTAAAAATTGTGGGTGCACGTAACCCCAATATATTCTTTGAATTCCCAGTCAGAAACTGGCACTATATGGCAGTAGCAAGAAATGAGGGTATTTGTATTCCCAATATACTCTTTGAATTCCCAGTCAGACAATGGCACTGTATACCAGTAGTAAAAATTGTGGGTGCACGTAACCCCAATATATTCTTTGAATTACCAGTCAGAAACTGGCACTATATGGCAGTAGCAAGAAATGAGGGTATTTATAACCCCAATATATTCTTTGAATTCCCAGTCAGACAATGGCACTGTATACCAGTAGTAAAAATTGTGGGTGCACGTAACCCCAATATATTCTTTGAATTCCCAGTCAGAAACTGGCACTATATGGCAGTAGCAAGAAATGAGGGTATTTGTATTCCCAATATACTCTTTGAATTCCCAGTCAGACAATGGCACTGTATACCAGTAGTAAAAATTGTGGGTGCACGTAACCCCAATATATTCTTTGAATTACCAGTCAGAAACTGGCACTATATGGCAGTAGCAAGAAATGAGGGTATTTATAACCCCAATATATTCTTTGAATTCCCAGTCAGACAATGGCACTGTATACCAGTAGTAAAAATTGTGGGTGCACGTAACCCCAATATATTCTTTGAATTCCCAGTCAGACACTGGCACTATATGGCAGTAGCAAGAAATGAGGGTATTTGTATTCCCAATATACTCTTTGAATTCCCAGTCAGACAATGGCACTGTATACCAGTAGTAAAAATTGTGGGTGCACGTAACCCCAATATATTCTTTGAATTACCAGTCAGAAACTGGCACTATATGGCAGTAGCAAGAAATGAGGGTATTTATAACCCCAATATATTCTTTGAATTCCCAGTCAGACAATGGCACTGTATACCAGTAGTAAAAATTGTGGGTGCACGTAACCCCAATATATTCTTTGAATTACCAGTCAGAAACTGGCACTATATGGCAGTAGCAAGAAATGAGGGTATTTATAACCCCAATATATTCTTTGAATTCCCAGTCAGACAATGGCACTGTATACCAGTAGTAAAAATTGTGGGTGCACGTAACCCCAATATATTCTTTGAATTCCCAGTCAGAAACTGGCACTATATGGCAGTAGCAAGAAATGAGGGTATTTGTATTCCCAATATACTCTTTGAATTCCCAGTCAGACAATGGCACTGTATACCAGTAGTAAAAATTGTGGGTGCACGTAACCCCAATATATTCTTTGAATTACCAGTCAGAAACTGGCACTATATGGCAGTAGCAAGAAATGAGGGTATTTGTATTCCCAATATACTCTTTGAATTCCCAGTCAGACAATGGCACTGTATACCAGTAGTAAAAATTGTGGGTGCACGTAACCCCAATATATTCTTTGAATTACCAGTCAGAAACTGGCACTATATGGCAGTAGCAAGAAATGAGGGTATTTATAACCCCAATATATTCTTTGAATTCCCAGTCAGACAATGGCACTGTATACCAGTAGTAAAAATTGTGGGTGCACGTAACCCCAATATATTCTTTGAATTCCCAGTCAGAAACTGGCACTATATGGCAGTAGCAAGAAATGAGGGTATTTGTATTCCCAATATACTCTTTGAATTCCCAGTCAGACAATGGCACTGTATACCAGTAGTAAAAATTGTGGGTGCACGTAACCCCAATATATTCTTTGAATTACCAGTCAGAAACTGGCACTATATGGCAGTAGCAAGAAATGAGGGTATTTATAACCCCAATATATTCTTTGAATTCCCAGTCAGACAATGGCACTGTATACCAGTAGTAAAAATTGTGGGTGCACGTAACCCCAATATATTCTTTGAATTACCAGTCAGAAACTGGCACTATATGGCAGTAGCAAGAAATGAGGGTATTTATAACCCCAATATATTCTTTGAATTCCCAGTCAGACAATGGCACTGTATACCAGTAGTAAAAATTGTGGGTGCACGTAACCCCAATATATTCTTTGAATTCCCAGTCAGAAACTGGCACTATATGGCAGTAGCAAGAAATGAGGGTATTTGTATTCCCAATATACTCTTTGAATTCCCAGTCAGACAATGGCACTGTATACCAGTAGTAAAAATTGTGGGTGCACGTAACCCCAATATATTCTTTGAATTACCAGTCAGAAACTGGCACTATATGGCAGTAGCAAGAAATGAGGGTATTTGTATTCCCAATATACTCTTTGAATTCCCAGTCAGACAATGGCACTGTATACCAGTAGTAAAAATTGTGGGTGCACGTAACCCCAATATATTCTTTGAATTACCAGTCAGAAACTGGCACTATATGGCAGTAGCAAGAAATGAGGGTATTTATAACCCCAATATACTCTTTGAATTCCCAGTCAGACAATGGCACTGTATACCAGTAGTAAAAATTGTGGGTGCACGTAACCCCAATATATTCTTTGAATTACCAGTCAGAAACTGGCACTATATGGCAGTAGCAAGAAATGAGGGTATTTATAACCCCAATATATTCTTTGAATTCCCAGTCAGACAATGGCACTGTATACCAGTAGTAAAAATTGTGGGTGCACGTAACCCCAATATATTCTTTGAATTACCAGTCAGAAACTGGCACTATATGGCAGTAGCAAGAAATGAGGGTATTTGTATTCCCAATATACTCTTTGAATTCCCAGTCAGACAATGGCACTGTATACCAGTAGTAAAAATTGTGGGTGCACGTAACCCCAATATATTCTTTGAATTACCAGTCAGAAACTGGCACTATATGGCAGTAGCAAGAAATGAGGGTATTTATAACCCCAATATATTCTTTGAATTCCCAGTCAGACAATGGCACTGTATACCAGTAGTAAAAATTGTGGGTGCACGTAACCCCAATATATTCTTTGAATTACCAGTCAGAAACTGGCACTATATGGCAGTAGCAAGAAATGAGGGTATTTGTATTCCCAATATACTCTTTGAATTCCCAGTCAGACAATGGCACTGTATACCAGTAGTAAAAATTGTGGGTGCACGTAACCCCAATATATTCTTTGAATTACCAGTCAGAAACTGGCACTATATGGCAGTAGCAAGAAATGAGGGTATTTATAACCCCAATATATTCTTTGAATTCCCAGTCAGACAATGGCACTGTATACCAGTAGTAAAAATTGTGGGTGCACGTAACCCCAATATATTCTTTGAATTACCAGTCAGACACTGGCACTATATGGCAGTAGCAAGAAATGAGGGTATTTGTATTCCCAATATATTCTTTGAATTCCCAGTCAGACATTGGCACTGTATACCAGTAGTAAAAATTGTGGGTGCACGTAACCCCAATATATTCTTTGAATTCCCAGTCAGACACTGGCACTATATGGCAGTAGCAAGAAATGAGGGTATTTGTATTCCCAATATATTCTTTGAATTCCCAGTCAGACAATGGCACTGTATACCAGTAGTAAAAATTGTGGGTGCACGTAACCCCAATATATTCTTTGAATTACCAGTCAGAAACTGGCACTATATGGCAGTAGCAAGAAATGAGGGTATTTGTATTCCCAATATATTCTTTGAATTCCCAGTCAGACAATGGCACTGTATACCAGTAGTAAAAATTGTGGGTGCACGTAACCCCAATATATTCTTTGAATTACCAGTCAGAAACTGGCACTATATGGCAGTAGCAAGAAATGAGGGTATTTGTATTCCCAATATATTCTTTGAATTCCCAGTCAGACAATGGCACTGTATACCAGTAGTAAAAATTGTGGGTGCACGTAACCCCAATATATTCTTTGAATTCCCAGTCAGACACTGGCACTATATGGCAGTAGCAAGAAATGAGGGTATTTGTATTCCCAATATATTCTTTGAATTCCCAGTCAGACAATGGCACTGTATACCAGTAGTAAAAATTGTGGGTGTATATAGCCCCAATTCTATTGCTAGGGGACTTGCAGGGTATTTCTGGGGTGAAGGTGGGGGGGCACACCGTTGGAACGGGTATCGGGGTATATATCGGGTATACGGGAATACACTGACAGTGTATTCCATTCAGGATCCTGGGAAAGCTGGGTTGCGGCGATTGAGCCCGTCAGTGCCACGTTACACTGACAAGCTTCTCCCTGGAATTTAGCTCTTACAAGAGCTGTTGGTTGTCTTCTCCTTCCTATCCTAGCCTGTCCCTGCCTACCCAGAATCTAAGCCCTAGCTAGCTGGACGGAAACCTCCGTCCTCGGTGAATTGCAAGCTCAGAATGACGCGAACCTGGGCGGCGCTGTTCTTTTAAATTAGAGGTCACATGTTTTCGGCAGCCAATGGGTTTTGCCTACTTTTTTCAACGTCACCGGTGTCGTAGTTCCTGTCCCACCTACCCTGCGCTGTTATTGGAGCAAAAAAGGCGCCAGGGAAGGTGGGAGGGGAATCGAGTAATGGCGCACTTTACCACGCGGTGTTCGATTCGATTCGAACATGCCGAACAGCCTAATATCCGATCGAACATGAGTTCGATAGAACACTGTTCGCTCATCTCTATTAATTACCATCATTACTCTCTTCCAGTCATTTGTTAATGAAATTTTAAGAATAACTGAATACAAGGAGATGGTTTATTAGTACACATGTTGAAGTAGTGTGCGACTCTAGTATCTCAATATCAATGGATTAAACATTTGTGCTGCAAATTATTAATAAAAATGCATAAAAATATTTGTAAGTTACAAGTATGTTGCTTCAAATAAATCCAATGTAAGAACCTTATAGAAAAGATTCTGATGAAACCTTTCTTTTGTACAGATAGAGCCAGCATCTTTCTATCATACAATGCATGCTGCTTCCTAACAGCAAGAACACACCTAATTATCTCCAAAGTCGCTTATTGCAATGCTGTAATGAGATCACAATAAGTTTTGTCTGTAGACACTGCTTTTTC
The DNA here is from genome assembly GCF_031893055.1 of Leptodactylus fuscus. Taxonomy (NCBI): domain Eukaryota; kingdom Metazoa; phylum Chordata; class Amphibia; order Anura; family Leptodactylidae; genus Leptodactylus; species Leptodactylus fuscus. Next base: position 65,132,105 of record NC_134268.1, on the reverse strand, counting down.
AAGGGGAAATAAGAGGTAGATAATTTTGTCTGGTAGAGAAAACCACAACAAGAAAATTTACCATATGACAAGGATTAGGGCACATTGATAAAGTGCAAATGGATGTACTATAAAGGAACTACATGAGTTTAGATAATAGTGCACTTTTCTGAGGACATCAATCATTTTGTCTGGTACTGCAGTTTTGCTTAAAGGGATTTTCCTGTGAAAAAATAAAAGGTCAGTCTGTGCTATTAATAGGTTAATAAGTGCATCCAAATACCTTTAGCAGTGTTTTGAGTGATTTCTGGGTTTCTCTACGAGCTCCTGGCATCTTCTGTTTTTGTTGTATCTTCCTGTTCTGTTTTCCTACAACTACTATGATGCCTTGCACTTCACTCAGAGCTGAATTTCTCCCCTTTCTCTCTCACTCTCTACGCCCTCCCTTTCTCACAGACACCCCTCTCTGTTTCCCTAGATAGCCCGCCCACTACTAGCTCTCACTAACTAACACACCCCAGAAAAGGGGGGAATCGGAACATCACCAGAAAATGGGAAAATGTGCCTGGGGCGTTAACATGACCAACCTGGAGATCTAGGTAAACTTAGCTTTTTGGTACACTAAGTAATTAAGAAGGTAGAGGGGGGTGTAGCTTAGATTACAAAAATCTGTTTTTCCCAGACAGACCTTTTACTTTAATTTAATCTGAAAGAAGCTGAGCTGCAATACTAAAGTGTATGAAGTTATCCCTTTATGGGAGCAAACTACCCAATCCACAATCTTGGCCAGCGTGGTCATCTTCATTATCATCAAAGCCCCTTTCTTTATTCAAAAGAGTCTTCCTACTCCTCCTCTTCCAGTCTAGGAGTGTCTAGTCCTCCATCACTATCGAGTTATTCATTCTCCTTCTGTTCTTCCATTTTACATCAACCCAGGGCAATGACAGTGACCAAGACGAAAAACAACACACTATCTTCATCTTGACAGACATGTGCATACACCCGTAGACAGTCAGGGGTTTTAAAATGGCAATTCAAAAAAGTCTGTTGCATGGCTGTAATTCACTACCGTAGAACAATATTACAGGTTGTGTGTTCTAGATTTTAAAAACTTTAGTACTGGGCCAATTTGTAGTTCTGGACCAGACATATTTTTGGGTTTTTGTATGTGCATTTTTGAGAGCTGTAACATTTTTATCATTTGTGTTGTTCAACTAATTTGTGCATCTTTTTTCAGTGACATATAGGGATCTATTTTTATTTTGCTTTTATTTTATCATGTGTTTTATAAAAAAAAAAATGTATATGCAGGAGAATGTAAGCAAAAGAGGGAAATTGTGTCTGTTTTTCAATTTTAACTTTTTATAACACTTGAGTGCTATTAAAAAACTTTTTAAAATAGATTTTGATCACATTTTTTTTTTTTTTTTGGTGGGGGGGAGGCTTGTATTCCCTGCAATTGGGGCTGGTATATTTATCCCAGTTGCAGGAGGAATACAGCCTCCTGCTCATTCTATAGAGCTGATCTGGGTCCTGTAGGACTCAGCAACTTTTATCACATGCTGATCCCTGTGGATCACGTGACTGCTAGGTCAGATGGCATCCGCATCATGATGGCATCCATAGCGGTGTGTACAGCGCTCATTGAGCGCTGTATACACAGCAATCGGGAAGGAAGGAAAGGTAATTAACTTTCCCTTCCTTTTCTCTGGGAGCTCCGGCTGAAGTTACAGCTGTCTCCCCGTTACACCAGCTGCATGATTTTGTGCAGCTGCTGAAATCTACTTGGACGTACTGTTATGTCCTTGCAGAACAAGGCAACCACATCCCAGACGTAAAAATCCAATGGGTGGTCTGGAAGTGGTTAAGGACACATTGAGCCAGGGTTTTTATACTGATTGCCAGATTGGAGTTGGGAAGGAATTTTTTCCCCCTGAAATGGGGCAATTGGCATAAGTCTCATCAGTTGTTTTTTTTTTTTTTTTTTTTTACCTTCCTCTGGATTTACACTGTAGGGTTATAGGTTGAACTTGATGGACTGATGTGTTGATCTAACCTCATCTACTTTGTAACAGCTACTTAATATGTATGAATAAGACCTTAAACACACCGATACATCTGTTTTTCATAGATGTCTATGAAATATAACACTCCAAAATAATACTTCACCACTCATTTATAGCAAATACATATGTGAAAACCTTATTAGGCTGAGTCCCCACATTGAAGAAGCCCAGCTTTTTTTTTTTGTTACAGATTTTGTTGCAGCTTTTTGAGTCTAAGCCAAGAACGGCTATGAACATAATGAGAAATATATGGGAAGTACTTATGCTTCTTACTTTTGCTCAATCCACTCAAAAAACTGCAACAAAATCTGCAACTAGAGATGAGCGAACAGCAAAATGTTCGAGGTTCGATATTCGTTTCGAGTAGCCCCTCAATATTCGACTACTCAAATCGAATATCGAACCCTATTATAGTCTATGGGGGGAAAATGCTCGTTTCAGGGGTAGGCAACGTTTGATCAAATTATACTTACCAAGTCCACGAGTGAGGGTCGGGCTGGATCCTCCAAGAAGTCTTCTCCTTACAGCGTCCCCACGGCATCTTCTGGCTCTGAATTCACTCTGCCAGGCATCGGGCCTGGGCAGAGCCGACTGCGCATACCTGCACTACAAGTGGACATGCACAGTCGGCTCTGCCCAGGCCCGATGCCTGGCAGAGTGAATGAAGACGCCGCGGGGAAGCTGCACGGAGAAGACTTCTAAAGGTAGGAGAAGAACCAGCGTTGATTGGCCGACTGTATAGCATTCGGCCAATCAATGCTGGTTCTGCATCGAACTTTTACATTCGAATAGCGAGTGGTACTCGATCGAGTACGAGTATTTGTAATACCATAGTATTCGATCGAATACCTACTCGATCGAGTACTACTCGCTCATCTCTATCTGCAACAAAAAATCTGTGCTTCTGCCTTATACCATTTTAACACATAGTTTATACATGACTGTAGGTTAGTGTGTTAGTATAAATTAGACCTCGACCTGAGCTCAAATGTTTCGACCCTCCATGAACCTTTGTCTGTGGGATGTCTGTTTTGATGTAAAATGGGTAAAAGATATGCAAATCTATTCTCCAGGATGTAATTAGGAGAACAGTGCACTCTGTATGCTGCCCATAGTGAGTTTCCAATAACTTCTGGTACCATCCCCAACTAAAGAAGAGTACATATCTTATCCATGTGTCTTTAAAATATGACACAACTGTGTGAATCTGGCCTTAAACTTCTCCTTTATGCATTCCTGATTACATGAACAAAAGTTTAGGAAGCTTTCATGGTTTCTTACAGAGCTGCGAGTAAGAATTTTAAAGTTTTACAGCATTATTCTTAGGACTTGATATGTATTTTACTAACTACCGAATGGTATATTGTGTATTTTTCCATCTCTTTTTCGAGTTTCTATAACTTTTTGCAAGCGTCAGGAAGGAGCAGACTATATTAAAAGCAAAGAGAAGAGCAATAGAACCAAGAATCAGACTGTGGCATAAGAGCAATGATGGAGCCAAGAATAGAATAAACCTCTCTTGATCTTCCCACAAGCAGACTTAGATATGTATAAGAGAATACTACTGCTTTTTTGTTAGTACCAGCAGGTGAGGAAATATAGTCAGCCTATACTAGACAGCATGAAGCATCTTGAAATGCAAAGCAATTAACAAAAGTAAATGTGAAAGGTCAGGTAAAAAAAGGTGTGAAGAATTATAAGTTGACTCATTATAAGTGTACCCTACTGTCTTCTTTATGACAGTCTGACTCCTTTTGACACAAAGCAATCATTTTTTACTTTATTGGCCATATGAGAAATGTGACTTAATAGTTGTTTTATGACAAATGAGGACAATACAAAAGGTAGAAACAAGGACATGCTGCTTCTGGGATTCTCATTACTATTCACAATTATTGTCCATGCTGCTAAGATATAGTAAACCCACTTTAAGTGCAAAAATGACAGAAAGTCAGGGTTGATTTCCTTAGTAATTGAGACTATTTAGCATGAGTTACAAGTAAACATATAAGAAAGGAAATGTAATAATTTTTTAAGTTATTATTTTATGTTAACTATAATTTCTTAAGTTAACTGTGTGGCAAAAAATATATTGAAAAGCATCTACCTCAGTATCAGGGGTGAACCTGCCCCTTTCGCCGCCCAAGGCGAACAACAGAAAGCCGCCCCCCCCCCCCCCCCCGAAGAGGGGACGTGGCGGAGCGGAGGGGGTGGGGCTTAGGTAAGGGGCAGGGCTTAGCGCCGTTCGCAGGCAGAGAGCAGGCACAGAGAGGACCTGCTGTCTGCCTGAGCGTGAGGGGAGGCTGCTGGAGCAGCGCTGCTCCAGTGGCCTCCCCAATCCACCGCTCGGTGCTAAGCCAGTCCAGGACAGCTTGTCCTGGACTGGCTTAGGTAAGAAAAAATGCCGCCCTCCCTGGGGCCCTGACATAGCGCCGCCTGAAGCGGTCGCTTCAGGTCGCCTCATGGTAGGTGCGGCGCTGCTCAGTATGTTCTGTCAATGTTAGGAAGTAGTAGTTCAGTTTGACGAAAGCACTGGAAGTGACAAGATGGCAAGCACAATATGGTGCAGGTCTACAAAGAAATTGGGGGAGTTGGAGTGTTCTGTGATCACATTTCTTACAAAGGAAGAAAAGAAGCCTAATGAAATCTATGAAAACATGTATTGTGATGATGCATCTACCTTCTACCAAGTAAAGTTTTGAACCATGCAGTTTAAATGGGGTAAGGAATCAATTGAGGGTGACCCCTGCAGGGCAACCTGTCAAAGCATCTTTAGAGGAAATGTCTCATAAAGTGGAGGCCATGATTTTGGAACATCATCGGGTCAAGGTTATAGCTTATGAATTAGGCATTTCCATTGGCATGGTTTCCAGTACCATTCATGATGCTTTGATGATGTCAGAGGTCAGTTCCGGTGGGAGTCTTGAATGTTGATGTTTGAGCACAGTGGCGTAACTACCGCCGTAGCAGCAGAGGCAGCTGCCACAGGGCCCAGGACATTAGGGGCCCCGGTGACAGCCGCTACCGCTGCTATCATTATACTCGGGGGTCTTTTAAGATCCCCGAGTATAATGATCGGCAGCCTGGGAGAGGTAAGAAACACAAAAAACACTGTTACTTTCCTCTCCATGATCCGGGCAGGCTTCAGCCCAGTTGTCTGACGTCTCATGGCCCCGGCCTGCGTCCCGGGTCATGTGACATATGACGTCATTGAAGATGGACTATTTCGGAGGTTGACAGCGTAGGAGCTGGGAGATATGGTGAGTAACAGAGTTCTTTATGTTTTTCTCCCCCCTGGGTCTCCAATTATTATACTCTGGGGTCTGAAAAGACCCCAGAGTATAATTATTGTGTATGGGTGTCCACAGTGGTACATAATACTATGTGCAGGGGCCACTATGGGGTACAATACTGTGTGCAGGGGCCACTATGGGGGATAATACTGTGTGGAGGGGCCACTATGGGGTACAATACTGTGTGCAGGGGCCACTATAGGGGATAATTCTGTATAGAGGGGCCACTATGGGGGATAATACTGTGTGGAGGGGCCATTATGGGGTATAATACTGTGTGCAGAGACCACTATGGGGCATAATAGAGCGCGCAGGAATGCATAGGTGGGGGGTTGGTTGAGGTATACAACGTCGGTGGGGGGGCCATGTCAAAAGTTCACCACGAGGCCCCGCCATTCCTAGTTACACCACTGCTTGAGCATAAAACATGTCACCAGCATTTTAGCTAAGAGAATTTAGATATGCTCAGAGAAAATCCAGGAGACTTCTATTCTTGGGTTGTTAAAGATGATGAAACATGGGTCCATTATGATCATGATCTACAATGACCATGAACCTGAGACCAAACAAGAGTCTATGGAATGGAAGCACAAGGGGTCAACAACACCAAGAAATTTTATGTGCTGAAGTCAGCACATTAAAAGAAAGCTCATGGAAACAGTTTTTGAGATACAGAATGTGTTTCATTACTAGAATTTATGCCACACAAGACAATAGTTACTGGAGAACCCTATGCTTCAACAATGAAGGCATTATGTGAGGCAATCAAATGCCAAGGAAAGTTGTTGTCAGGTGTGCTGCTTCTTCATGACAATGCACCAGACCATAAGTTTCCAAATCATGAGCTTCTATTAGGAAATGGGGCTTCATGGAGCCTAACCATACAGCCCAGATCTGGCTCCCAGTGATTACTTTCTGTTTCATAACCTGAATACATTTCTGCATGGACAATGATTTCCTGATGATAATGCAATCCAAGATGTGGTGACAGGGTTCCTGCAGCAGCAAGAAGATTCATTTTATTCTGAGGGTATCCAATCCCTGGAGTTGAAGTGGAATAAGTGTGTTGAAGTCGAGGAGGATTATATTGAAATTTTATTTTTTATATTCAGGTAGATAACTTATTACACCCCTCTCCCTTCAACATTGATTGACATTGAATGCACTGGTCTGATGTAAAGACTTGTGCACAGCATAGAAATATAATTTCCTAAACATATTTTGGTTATTTTGGTTATATAAAGTGTTTAAAATGGCAAATTATGTAATTATATGGCTACTGGACAGTCTCTAATAGTATTGACATCGCTTCAAATTGAAACAGCACCCTACTAGTCTCAATAGCATTACTGCTATGCCTACTGTATGTATGAAAACATGAAAATAAGGTTCTCAATCACCATTTTGATAAAATTGTGTGACCCCATCTGCCAGTGACAAGGCAAAAGCTTTAAATGAGACCGTACACTACAAAGACAAAACTTTCTCTGGCCTTAACCTCTAAATTAATTCAAAGGAAGTATGTTTCATCCATATTATGCTTACCAAACACTACAAATACTCTACACTCTTTGCGCCTGAGACTCCAAATGGATTCAACCATGGAAAGATGGGTAATATACATGGCCACAATAGAGTCAGCCACAACTCCTTATACACAATGCAATAAATACACAATATGCCACACAACACAAACTATACAGTATGTGCAATATAAAGTTAACTGCAAAAATTGCAACAGCTCCCTGCTTGCTATAAAAGCATCATCTCTATGCCTATTGTATACTCTATCAATAAATGAAAATGAGATTTTCGGTACACATTTTGATCAAATTGTGTGAGAAATTAGATTTTTTTTTGTCTTGTCCCCATTGTTCCTGAGTGATTGGTGCCCTTAGTTTTGGTGTCTGATAAGTTAAATAGTTATCTACTGTAAAGTGAGTGGTCGGCCAGAGCAGATAAAGTGGTGTGATTCTGAGCTTTTCGACATTGTCCACCTCTCATTGGACAGTATCAGAGATCTCTGATATGCCTTACTTTAATTACTTAACAAAAATTAACATGTCAGACACAGAAACTTACTGAACTGATTGTTCAAGAATGGAAGGGGCTTAAAAATCCACCCCCACATGGATTGCAGTCATGTCAAGGGTTGTTCATCCATATTTTAAAACTGGGCACCCTCCATAGTATATACTACCATGGCATCCTGCAGTGAAATACTTCATTTTTTATTAGGTAAATATGGGCTATTTTCATGTAAATACTTTTCTCTACAACCCTAAACATTCTTTTAAATTAAGAATTCTTCAAACAAGTAGCATTTATTCAAAGTGGAGTGCCTCTTTAATATAATTTATGTAGTATCTATCCTATAAAGGGACTCAGGGTGTAGAATTGCAGCTAAAAATAATTGTGGGATCTTTCATTTTGGCAGTTCCGAAAATATAAGACCTGTACTGCCCCGGACAGTTGTAACTTTATGAAATAGAATTAAATTGATTTAACGATACGTAATGATATGTAATGCTCCAAATATTCTTCCTTTAAATAATACTAAAACAGCAATAAGACAGGTACACCCCAATAATCAGTGAAGTCCCATTTATATTAAAGAAAAAATATCTTTTGCTTATCTATCCCTTCACAGCATTGTATTAGGATATAAAAACAAGCAAGTCTCGGAAAGGCTGTAAAGAGACCTTAAATCCTTTAAACAAATGGATACAATCTAATTGTCTCATCTGCTCAATGGTATTATGGCTTTCCATCAACACAGTGTTGTTGAACTTGTAGACTCCCAGAGTCACAGATAAGCTTTAAAGAGGGAAGATAACTTTTATTTGTTATGGGCAATAAAACTGGAGTTTCTACAGCCTTACTGTCAAGAAGAAGCCTTATGCCATGGATCCAGTCAGGCAGAACACAAATCGAAATAGTGTCTGAAGGGCAAGGTAATGAAGGAATGAAAAGTACAAAGCCTCCACAATAAAATTATATAGCATTGGAAGGAAATTAAAAAATGAAGAATAACAGCTAAAATAAGATTAGATCCATATAAAAACCTAATATGAATGTGTCACTGTGACACACAGAAAACAGACAACATAAAGTTTGTTTTTATATTGCATGCCAATAGATGATAGAGACAGTGTCCTTTTGAACTGTAATACATTGAATTACATAGAAAACTGATTTGAATATATTTATATTTGTCATGAGCATCATGTGCATATGTTAACTCTTTCACCATCAATACAATAAAAGCTGGGCATATGGAATGATGATTTTAATAAGAACATGTTTTATTTCACATGGCCTGAAAACATTGTATAAAAATATAATGTGTATAAAACCTTTCTAAACAAAAAAACATTGTAAATAGATTTAAAAAAAAACAACTTCACTAGCAGCGCTCCTCACTATAATTCCCATATGTCCCTATGTCATCTATTTTGTTTTATATTTTATTATTGGCTTTCTAAAAAAATCATCTTTCCATTCCTGAGCCAATAGCCATATTGTTTCTCTTTGGCTTTTCTCTTGGGATATTCCTTCCTTCCTTGCTTAATGATTTGAGTCTGAAAGAGAGTCTGAATCATGACTTGCCAAAAGGGGGAATGACAGGGTGTCATTGTTAGGTGTATCTACTTAACTTTTACCTTGAATGTTCAAACTGCCATACTGACAACCCAACCTGTTTTGTGACCAGAAACTGAAATAGTCAGTTTCCTGTCACTAAAAACTTTTAACACAGTGTTCATATTGAGCAATGTGTTCCTTAATGCAGAATCCATCACTTCTACAGACATGTCCACATATAACTGATCCCTAGTTTGGTTAAAGAATGCAATTCATCACACTTCACAACATGAGAACAATAGCCTTGAAAGGTAAAAATGTACCCTCTTCTATTGTGTGCTTACAAGTAGACATAAATAGGACAGGTAGCCTAACCTTTTGTGATAACATATCATGAAAGCCATGTTTCCTTTAGAAAGTATACATATCTTGTGGTCCACATACCTGGTCATGTTTAACCATGAGCATAAGTTACAGTGGGTTCACGGGTGTCTGTCTGGTGCAGATCCACCTAAAATTGGTGAACAAATATGTTTTTCAGTTAAAATTAACAGATGCCAGATGCACCCCATTATAGTCAAAGTAATCCTCCATCTATGTTTATATTTGAAATAGCTGCAGTCCATACCTGATGCAAATGTGAACCTGGCCATCTGCACATCCAGCTGTTGCTGAAGAACAATGTAATATTAAATGAATAATGTTATCACTGGAATTCCCCATGCAGAGAGGGCTATAAAGACATGGAGATACTTATAAAACATAAGCTGCGCTTTTTTCTGCATATATGTGTAGACAGATCACTGACAGCAATGATCTAATGGGCTGTTCCATTAGATCACTGTTATTAATGGTCTGTATATGGGGACAGCAGGGACTCTATGTTCCTGCATCCTGTGCACCCATAATAAGAAAGAATAAATAAAAACAAATAAAAATGATTTTTTTAAACATTATTTTCAATAATTCATTTTTGAGAACCCGCATTATTCAATTAACAAATAGCTCTACAAAATAAAGATCTACAAAATAATTGACATGAGCTTCAATTTTAAGTAATAAGAAAGCAATACTGCTGGTTAGACTAAGAAATAAAATAAAATAAATCTACTGTATACATATCTATTTATTATATATATTTGAAAATTACTAATTTTAGGATTATTCTATATTTTTACATATCCATAAATTTGCATTACAGTGGCAAATAACCATAGTAGTTCTATTTTCCGGAATTAAATATTAATGCCAGCATATAATGATATACCATTTGCAGTCCATAATATAATTATAATTATTTATGTAGATTCCCCTAGTAAATGAAAACATATGACAGATATAGTGAGAAAGCAAATGGATGCAGCAACATTAAATTCCCAAGAACCATTAATGATTTGTTTAGTTTTTGGACATGTGGACAAATGTGTGGCTGTTAAATTACAGCTCTATGGTACTCTCTATACCCAATCCTGCATTGATTCTTCTGATTGGTGCAGAGGAGGAAGATATATCTGAACAAAACATACTCTTCTGAACAAACAGAAGAGCTCCCCCATCTCCATAGAAATATACATCCCATCTAGTACACTATTGTTAGGAACCTGATGCAACAACAACGGACATTTAGTCCTGGGCAACTAGAATCCCCAAACACTGAGGCCAAATAGTCCTGAGTGTACAATGCTCTTCTAACCAAAGCGGAACCAGGCTCCAGATGTCTTCACCAGAGCTCCTGATGGTGGAGTTTGACTTGATAAATTCTGGGACACTGAACTGTAACTACCCATAGAGCACAGCATACTCAGTGCACCCCAAATAGCAGAGGACACAGAAAACCCAGTAACACAGGAGGATTCACAGGTTCCAGGGAAAGCCAAGACGGAGTCAACAAGTTGGGTCGGTACACAGGAGGTCATGAGGTAGCAGGATGGAGAAGCAAATCCGTAGTCAGGAGAACCAGGTCATTCACAAGAAGTCACAGAGTAGCCAAACAGAGGTCAAGTAAAAGTAGTGAAAGAGCAAGCTGAGAACATCCACAGGAGGTAAGAAGGTATCCAAATCAGAAGCTCGGTGAAGTAGTCTGGAAGGCAAGACGAGGTCAAAACATGAGAAACACAGCAGTAAGGGCAGGAGGTAAAGGGTCAGGAGAATGTTAACACATAGGGAGAACTGTCACCAGAAAACCAGAATAAGCAGTGAAGGGCTGGAGCCAGAATGAGGCCAAATTGCCTCCAGCCCGCCACTGACCTCCATGACCACAGGAGTAAGGTTTCCGGTCCCGGAAGGAGACTCCATATCCTGACAAATATACAGCGCAGATGTTAGGATCGGGTCTCGCAGGTTCCCATCACGGCGCACAGCGCCACCTGCGGGCCAATCCGAACCTTGCCCTCGGCGTTGTGCAGGAGGATGTCTGGAGTCTAAGTCCAGTTTTCGGCCCACTGAGCATGCTCAGGCATTTTGGAGCCGCTCAGAGGCTAAGTGCCATTCTCTCTCTACTGAGCATGCTCGGACCTTTTGGAGACGCTCTGAGGCGGTCTCATTTTCACCCTTCTGAGCATGCTCAGACTTTTTTTTTTTTAACTTTTTTTTTTTTTTAATGTAGATTGTGAGCCCCACATAGAGCGCACAATGTACTTTTTTTTTCCCTATCAGTATGTCTTTTTGAAATATGGGATGGAAATCCATGCAAACACGGGGAGAACATACAAACTCCTTGCAGATGGTTTTCTGCCCTTGGCGGGATTTGAACACCAGGACTCCAGCGCTGCAGGGCTGCAGTGCTAACCACTGAGCCACCGTGTGGCCCCCTTGCTCAGACTTTTTTGAGACGTTCTGAGGCTAAGTCCCTTTCCACTCATACTGGGCATGCCCAGTGAGATAATGGCCACTGCCCTGTGGGCGGGGACTTGCCTTTAAATGGTGTGAGCCAACGCCCGCTGGGTGCTCACACTTTGACCATTACATTGAGACAGAGAGGTCAGGGAAAGGTTCCTGTTAAAACTAGGTTGCCAGTTCAGGTATGCTAGGTAGGATTCCTGGGTACTGCTGGTAGGGAACTGAATGGCCTATTGGCTCTGTCCAGTAGTATTGTAGCTCCTAAGCTTTTGTGGAGCCCTTTTGTGTTGCTGACAGGGGTGGCGGTTAACCCCTGGCAGCCTTTGCCGCAGCCACTCACACTGAAGCTGCACAATACTGTTACCCAGTGAAGCTAACTGGAGACAACCTAAATTGCAGCCAGTTCATACAAGAGCTGCACAATACTGTTACCCAGTGGTGTCAACTGGTGTAAACCTATTGCAGCCTGTACATATTGGTGCCGCACAACATCACTGCCAGTGCAGTCAACTGGTGGTTCACTTTTCAGGCACACGGCCGCCCCTTCCCCTGGGGCTTGTGGACCTCATTGCAGTTTAGCAGTTCTGTTAATTATTATTTTATATATACACACAGAACCGTAACAGCAGACAGCAGAGAAGGCCGACGGCCTCTACAAGTTGCAGTAGAGGCTCTGGCCCGGAGTAGTAACAACTATAATGCATATAAGAATACATTAAAGTATTAGTTCCAAGAGGGTGAAGGGTTATTAAATGCTACATACTACAGATGTTATCTTATATTTCTATCAAGGCAGGGAAGTACAAATAGGTCTAGCAATACCCATCTTTCCTCCTAATATTAAAGTACATATGGAGGCTTTGAAAGCAAGGTTCGTCTTATTTCCTCTAAACAGCTCTGACTGTGATTTCACCGCTTTAGGGCCAGAGTTACTACAATTGACTGGCCTATCTTAATTTCAGGACAATAAATAAGAGTAACCTTGAAACACATTATGTACAGTAAAGCAGCCCTGCTTTACGGTTCTGTGGACAGTCTTGCTGGAGCTAATACAGCTAAGTATAATAATTTTAGATTTTCATTAATATTTCCTATGTGTCATTTTTGGGGGTTTTGGGTTTATTTGCAGGTTTGGTTGTTTGTCTCCATAACAATAATCCTCTCAAATTATTTCCCAACCACCATCAGAGGAGTCAGGAAAAGCTGAGTACAAATCAGTACCTGACCAGTTAATGATCTAGTGATAGTCAGGTGCCAGGGCAACCACAAGTTAGTATTATGAGGCTAAGAATACTCAAATACCATGGGCTTTCCCACCCTTGTTAAACGAGGCTTTAGCTGCTTTTTTGTACTTATTAGGTTATGAAAAATTGGGGGACCCCATGTCATTTTTTCAGATATTTATTTGTTAAAGATGATGTGGGATACCCTCCATTACATTAGTGGGAAAGCCTACATTTTCAGGTCCAGTTCTTTAATTGCTTATCTTGCTGCATCTGAAGTTGGTTTCCTTAAGGCCATTACAATGTGTCATAAAACCCTATCTCTTTGTCTAGATTCTTTTGAAAAGTGAAGAAGTCAAAAGTAAAAGAACAGTAGCTGCAAAAGAATTTTAGTGCAAGGGCTGTAGTAAATGTGTTCTGTTTGCAGCTCCACAACAGTCTACAGTGTCTGTGTTACGTTTGGCAGGCTTGCTTAAAAAAACTAAAATAAACAATAGCCTGCGCAGCCCACTGGGCTCTGAACCGCAGGGCACACTGGTGTGAACAAGGCCGACAGTTATCTTCACTGCCGGGCTACACCAAAGAGTGCTTCTCTGATACATCTCAGAGAAGTTGCCACTGTAGAACAAAGCAGCCACAAAAATGAATACTAAAGTCTTGCTGTTACTGCACTGCAAGACAAACACAAACAGCAACTAAGACTGTGTGCTCTCAGTAGCTTACTGGACCGCACCCACACCACCTGCAGTAGTAGTGTCAAGTCTGAGAACATGAATCAAGATTCTTATACTTTATATTGTAGAAATACTAATTGTTTTCCTTGCTACCAAGTGCCTATAGTATTGAACAAAGGAGTTTGGAATCTAAGATGGAGTTTTTGTCTTGTCCTTCATGCCTCGTGGTGAGGTCTTCAGATTACAGCAAGGGGGGTCGTCTGGGTGGATGAAGGAAGGCTGGACATCAAAGGACTGAAACCAATAGAAGCTGGACAATTCAGGACTTTGGACAAAGCTTTGTTGAACTATGCATTAACCCCGCCTTCCCTTTTGTAAAAGTGTGTGTACTTTCAATAAAGAGCCAGTAGTGCTGAGCTGGACTAAGGGGCAAGGCATGGCTGATATTTGATACGGAAATGCAGTGTCTGTGTCATTATTAGTAGTTTAAACATGCTCATTAATTCGGACTGACTGATTGATCCATGATATAGTCGATTTTTGACTTTAACAATTGGTGCCCCTGTGTGAGGACTACGCAGACAGAGATCCAGAGAGGCTTTTGACCCGCATAGGTCACCTTAATTGAACCCCGTCATTTTCCGAGTAGGGTCCGGAACCTCAACCGCTCACGGTAAGTTTACTCATATTATATATGTGTCTACTTGCCTGAGTCGGGACATGACGGATAGTAGATATGGTGGTTAAGACGGGTCGGTTGCCTGAAGCCCATAGGGACGGGCTTTTGGACCTCTTCCTCTGGTAGTTTTAAAGAACTGAGCATTGCTGTTTTTCTGTCCCATGTGGCTCAATCAGTCAGGGTTCTCAGTAGATGGACTGAATTTGTAAGTTGAGAATGTATATGGTCCATGTTTAAGTCAAAAGAGCCTGTCCCTGAGGGACATGAATAACCCCCATGATTTAATTGTGAAGAGAGCAGGCAAGCAGCATGTTAAAGGCAATGAAAAGGTTAATAGCATGTGAGGTTGTAGTCAGTCCCATGGACAAGCTGCTGGTAGTGAGAGACAATGGAATGTTCACAGCATGGTTTAGAGGCGTGTGCTATAACGAGGGATTTTTGGAAGTTGACTGTGAATCCTTGTAAAACCAGTGACAAGTTCAGCTATAAAAGACCTCACTGTATACCACTATTATGATGTTTAGAGGATTATATGTTTAAACTTTGGTTGGGATCTAGTAGAGAGGTTCTGAACATCTGTGGTGATTATAAAGTGGGGTTTGCTATGACATGGTTATATTCTGTTTGTCTGTTATTGTCATTTAAACTGTTGCATCTGAAAGAAAGGGGAAAAAAACATGTTAGTGGAAAGTTTTGAATCTTTATAGCATGGGTATGGGAGATCACGCAGGGGGAACTGGCCACTCCCCTTTTGTCGCCTCCGCAATCCACAAGTTGGGGTTTTATCCCAAGTTGAAATTTTTGTGCAAGAGTTCAGGGCACAAAGGATATTCTAATTTTCCTTATGTATTTCTGTGTTTATGTATTATTTATGAAACTTCTTTTTCTGTTTTGTCCAATAGTTATGTGTTAAACTTGTGTTGTAACTTTATATTGTGTCCTGTTCTGTTAATTATGCTAATCACGCCTTTCTTTGTCTCAGCAGTATATATATATCCACACCTTTACTGTGTGAACATTCACTATCTGCCATTAAGGATTTGGCATCATTGTTCCACAATGGAATGCAGGAGGAAGGGTGTCGCCCTAGTGTTTCGACGCCATCTTCGATTTTAACACAGGACCCTCTCAAGACGTACACAGTATACTCTATTACCTTCTGTGTTATTTTGTGATGAACCATGCTCCTATAAATCAGGATTGTTCCCTGTTCCCCATTGTAGGATAACGGTTATGAAAATTTGAAAAGGTGTCCCAAGTTTTGAAATTAAAAAAACAAAACAAAAAGCAATGTGTGTGTGTGTGTTGATTGATAAAAAGATGTAGCACAGATTATTTTTGTGATGATGTTTTGGTTTTAAAAGGTAAAGAGAGGAAACTCATTTTGTTCTATACTAAGTGAATTAGAAGCCACCTCCGTATCTGCTGTGTAATGTTCTTTGTGTGTAATTCTGTTATGTGATCTGGAGACTGATGTGATCCTTTGTTCAGTGTTTCTGCCTTCTCTGCTAATGAGATTGTATGAATGTGTCTCTGTTCCTTTAAGTAGTGTACATTAGAGCTTGCTGAATCCTGTAGTACTACTCGCAGACAGAAGTCAGAGGGAGGGGACCACAGCCATGTCTGGGCTGTGAAGCTGCTTGCAGGAGAGGCTGCTGTTAACACAGGGGGTCGTAAATCTTGCATTGCAGACAGAGATAACAGTGGCTGTAGTGTGTCTTCTCTATGGTTCCTAATGTAACGTGTCAGTCTATATTCCACCCTGCTCTACAAGTCACTTCTAACTGGTTAATTATTAGGCCCTGAGTTGTTTGTTATATCCCATCCTGTTTATTACTGTTTGCAGCTGTTAACAATAGGTTCAAGGGGGAAGTACCTTACAATATAGAACAGCATGATTGTATGTCACAGAGACTGTTGGTTATTTGAATGGTGAACCTATTGTTAACTTTGATTTTTTTTTGAGTTCTTTGCAGATTTGATGTTTCTTGATTTGGGAAAACTGTGGATCCTGCATCAGATATGCCACAGTCACCGTATATGAGGTAAACCAAGCGTAAGGAGAACTTGAAGCCATCACTTGAACATAGTACAATGTCTGAGGGTAGGTGTTTGATATAGTAGAATTATGGTCCGATCTGGAGGGCAAGAACATTTTGTGTGATGGAGATTCTGCCGCTGCTCATAGGTGGGTATAGTCAGAAGTCATGGCCACACACCAAGGCTGATAGGAAAGAAAGTAGGGTAACATGTGGGCAGATACTGCCATTAGCCCAGCTGCACAAGCCTAGGGGACCCAAATGTTTTTAGCTCTCTTTTCGGGTTTTACGACACTGATGCACCGAAAATGGTCCAGGAGGAAAGGAGACTTGGAAAGAGGATGTACAAGTCCTTGTGTTTGGTGGTAAGAGAGAAAGTGTACTGAGAACATTGTCCCCATTTATGGCATAAGCAGCTTCTTACTAAGTGTACTGTTTAGGAGCAGCCATGTGGGACCTGGTGAGCGGAGGATGGGCAGCTGCAGGATTTAGCATCACTACAGTCAGATATATATATGTAAGCCCAACTGACCCAACTAGCAGATTAACCCCACGCATGCTGGACTGAACAGTTACAGCATATGAGGCTGCGACCCTGATACCATGGCCACACCTGCTGCACAGTCCTAACACTACCCCCCACCCTCCACAGCGCAAGGACACCTGCATCTCCGGACCGGCTGCACAGCCTTAACACCATGCCACTATAAGGCAAATGGTGGTGTAGAACAGGTGATTGTCACTTCTTTAGCAGTTCTACAGTACATTTTAAAAAAGTCTGCACATTTTCCAAATGTCTATTTCCAAATCAATATAAATGCCTAACAGGGTGAATGCAACTGTAATTTCAAATACCATTAAGTGCAGTGTCAGTCTATATGAATGGGAATTCCTAAAATACCATTTTTGTGCAACTTGTATAAATGGCGATACTGTACAATCAGGACCCTAGGCAGGGATTAAATCACACGTGTCTCTGCACTGTTAAAGTGGCTATACATATGAAATAATGTAACTGTTGCCCAACAGCTATTTCACTTGACTTTACAATAAATCCGTTTATTTCAATGGAGAGAATGGAATATACTGCTGCCAGACCCTCTCTAGAGCGAAGAAAGTAGGCGGATTACCTCAACAAATACTGTCTGCCAGAAGAGTTGTGGATAAAAACATAGTAAGGACAATGCAGTACTTGTAGGCTCTGTTATTTGATTAAATCACAGATATTTTAAAAGGAAGTATTGGTAAAACCTTCAAATTCTCATTTTCGGTAGAGGCATACATTAATACTTTTTTTTAAAAAATAAAGATTTATATAAATTACTTGTCAGTTTCAGAAATGCATGGGGTATTTTAAGGTACTAGGGAAATTGTAGATACATTAAGTCCTCTATGGTGGAGACTAGGTATCAATTTTGACATCTTCTCAAGTATTTTTTCTATTAATGTCTCAATAGTCAGTAAGTGGAAATCACATGACAGTATGTCAGACTATAAAAAAGACCCTCTTTTGACAGGATCAATAAAACATTATGTGAGAAAGATTGGCGACAGAGCAACCGAAGAATTTATCTGAAAGGAAGTATTTAATAGATAAACTACTTTCTGGCTCAGTTAGAGTAAAGCATGCCAGAAATATTGGATTTGTAAGAAATACCAGCATTTCATGGAAAGAACGTATCAGATTTCAAAAGTGATGAACAGATGTTAAAGTGACTTTATCCCAACAATTATTCTAGTGAATTCTAACAAAATAGTAACATGATATTAAGTCAAAGAATAACATCTTGTATTACATTTTAGATTAGACTTTTTGGCTATAATTTTCATGAGAGCCCATCATTTTGTAATTTATTAGATATGATGATCACAAATAATATGCAAAACATTTTCTAAAATACTGTATTTTCTTATATTTAAGGTTGTCCTTAGGCTGTATCAAAAAATGTTGATACTGATCCCTAATAACTAGGGATTAACCTGTCTTCAATCCTTTGATCATTCCTTTACATAAGTACAAGCATTTCCACCCATTCTATCATTCTAAATATAATGTACCAGATGTTTCCCTTCTTACCTTGGCTCTTGTCTGAAGATACCTTACCTTACCTTACGTAATGACTTGGGTTATGGTAAATTATGAGCTTTAACAAAAAAGAAGCTGGTTATCTTGCTCCACTATTTCAGGATATCTCAAACTAAGAGCCAAAGTAAGGTAAGAGAACTTTTATGTGAAGCAGCATAAATTGCTTTGAAAGTCTCTAAATATTCCATGGTGAACCAATGTTAGGTTGCTGCACACAGTTCCTCATGTGAATCGGGTTAGGAACATCTGAATTAAATTTGTATATTCTCACTACTTTTGCATTTTGCATGATTTTTCTTCTCTGAGGCTAAGGGCTCACGGGACGGTGGGGACGTATCGCGGTTCTTCCCGCAGCGCTTTGAACAGAAAGTTCACAGAGTTTTCCTCCGTGGACTTTCTGTTACCATTATATCAACAGGATAGACACCAGCGTTTCCATAGATATAATTGACATGCTGTGATTTCCAAAACTATGAATCCCATCCACTTTGCAGATACTGTAAAATGCCCCAAATTTTTCTGCAGCGTTTCTGCCGCTGGAATATCGCTGTGCTTCCGGCCCGTAGGGCCCCAGCTTTACTCTGGATTCCTTTCAGACTCCAAAAACTTACTGAAAGTTTAAATGGCTTTACTTGAAATGCCCATTGCATGTATGCAGTAGAAGAAAGGGAGGATGTAAATTTTGGTGAGATATCTTATGCTACATTCTCTTTGTTCATTTTGTGAAGAGGAAAGTCTAATACTGAGAATAATCTGCTGTACCTTTCATGTACGTTCTTATTAGATTACAGGGCTTTTCCCAGATTTAAAGGAAAGATGTTGAATGCCTAAAATAGTAATATAATAAACTTTTCTAATATACTTACCTCAGCAAAGCCTACACGAAGCTTTGAACAAACAAGTTCTGACACATTTAATATATCAGAATTTAAGAGCTGATTTTCTTTTACCTTTTCTGTTGTGTTCACTGGAAATCAACATACTTAATTAAACCAAAGATTTCTGTTGCATATTTGATCTGTAATTTGAAGCCCTAATATGAAATCAAAGTTTTCATTGTATTAAGAATGTGGTTTTACAAAATTTAATTTCATGCATTTTTATGACAGTATGAAACTTTCAGCTAAATTAACAATCGCTTTATACAGTTTGTGGTGGTAATAATAATTATACAAACTACTAGAGATGAGCGAACACTGTTCGGATCAGCCGATCCGAACAGCACACACCCATAGAAATGAATGGAAGCACCTGGCACGTACACTTTGCCGGCGGCTGGTTGCCGTGCCAGGTGCTTCCATTCATTTCTATGGGTGTGTGCTGTTCGGATCGGCTGATCCGAACAGTGTTCGCTCATCTCTACAAACTACAGCTGTAGGAGAGTATAACATTACACTTATAACATGCCGGACAGTGAGAACTTGTGATAGCAATACAACAAAGTTACTGAAATCTATACCAGTCAAGTTTGCAAAATCTGTATCTGGCAAATTTTTGTGTTTGCATATCTGTTTGTTTTTTTTCCTCCCCACTTTCCAAGAGCCATCATATTTTTTTCTGTCCAGAGTCACACGATGGCTTACTGTTTGCTGAACAAATTGTACTTTATAATGGCACCATTCAATATCCTGTACAATGTACTGGGAAGCTGGAAAAATATTCAGAGTGAGGTGAAATTGGAAAAAAAAAAGCATTTGGACCAATTTCTTATGGGTTTCATTTTTGCGGCATTCACTGTGTGGTAAAAATTACATGCTACCTATATTATGTAAGCCAATACAATCATAACAATACCAAATTTATACAGTATTTGTAATGTTGATACATTTTAAAAAAATTAAAAACTTTGCAAAATAGAAAAAAAAATTGTCACAATGTGGTGAAACCTTTAACCTTTTCAGATTTACATGTATGGAGCTGGGTGTGACATCTTTTTATGCGGGACAAGATGACATTTTTATTGATGACATTTGTGGTAAGGGCTGATGGTTTCATCACATTTTATTTATTTATTTAGATAGCAAGGTGTTGAAAAAAATCAGCATTTGGCTATTTTGATTCCCCCCCCCCTTCCTGTATATTGTTTACCATACTATAACTGTAATATTAATGAATTGGAATGAATAGTAAAAACCATTGACTTCTATTACTTAATTGAGGACCTACCGTTTTTAATTGATGATACCCAGGGCCCCTGTGAATCAGCTATTTAAAGCAGGCCGCTTTCTCATCACAGACTGAGTTGCATCACATTCACTGGTCACAGGGCCTTATCACAGCTCAGTTCCATTCAAATAATTTGGCTAAGCTGCAATTCCAAGCACAACCACTTGGTATGTATTGAATTCTGCAGCCTCTTCTAACAGCGGATCGTCTTTTGGCCAGTTGTCATTCCCCTAATAATCTTTAATTGATGTTCATGAATTTTAAAGCCACAGAAATGCTTTAAATTGAATCAATTTTAATCTTACTGAATTATTTATTTCACAAGACATTTAGCCATGAGGGAAATGCAACAGCTGCCTTGACTATAAGAAGTGTGCTCCATCATTTACTTCTTAATGTTGGTGATGCAGGATTTACAAAAAACAATGTATTAATAAGGGCTACAGAGGTGTAATTTCCTATGTCCCCTCTTGAGTGAACCTGTCTAGATTTTTAAAGAGATGACCAGCTCTGCAAAACAACATAATTTTATAGTGATATTCTGTTACAAGATTTTTTTATTCTATATCTGTCTCTATAAGGCCAACTAGTGGTTATTTTTTGAACTGTTGCCTGTCAATGGTAGAGCAAACATGTTGCAAGAGTATATTGAACTGTTTTCATTAGCCATTGGAGTAATTAACCCCTTCCCGCCGATGGCATTTTTTGATTTTCGTTTTTCGTTTTTGACTCCCCTCCTTCTAAACCCCATAACTTTTTATTTCTCCGCTCCCAGAGCCATATGAGGTCTTAATTTTTGCGGGACAATTTTTTCTTCATGATGCCACCATTAATTATTCTATATAATGTACTGGGAAGCAGGAAAAAAATTCAGAATGGGGTGGATTTGAAGAAAAAATGCATTTCTGCGACTTTCTTACGGGCTTTGGTTTTACGGCGTTCACTGTGCAGCCAAAATGACATGTCCCCTGTATTCTGTGTTTCGGTACAGCTCCAGGGATACCAAATTTATATGGTTTTATTTACATTTTGACCCCTAAAAAAAATTCCAAAACGGTGTTAAAATTTTTTTTTTTCTAAAAGTCGCCATATTCCGACGGCCGTAACTTTTTTATACGTGCGTGTACGGGGATGCATAGGGCGTCCTTTTTTGCGGGGCCGGGTGTACTTTTTAGTTCTACCATTTTCGGGAAATGTTATTGCTTTGATCACTTTTTATTCAAATTTTTATCAGAATTAAAACAGTGAAAAAACGGCGGTTTGGCACTTTTGACTATTTTTCCTGCTACGGCGTTTACCGAACAGGAAAAATATTTGTGTAGATTTGTAGAGCGGGCAATTTCGGACGTGGGGATACCTAACATGTATATGTTTCACAGTTTTTAACTACTTTTATATTTGTTCTAAGGAAAGGGGGGTGATTTGAACTTTTAATACTTTTTATATTTTTTTATATTTTTTTTACTTTTTTTTTTATTTTTATTTTTTTTTTGCATTTATTAGACCCCCTAGGGGTGTTGAACCCCAGGGGGTCTGATCACTAATGCAATGCATTACAATGCTAATGCATTGCAATGCATTGCAAAAAATCATCATCTCTTTTGCAGGCTGTATACACCAGCCTGCAAAAGAGAGAATTTGCAGACTGGCTGGGAGCCCTTAACAAGGCTCCCGGCTGTCATGGCAACGGGGGGTCGGCCCTGGAGCATGCTCCAGGAGCCGGCGATCCCTGCCAAAATGGCGGCGCCCATGCGCCGCCGGGAAAATGGCGCCTCCGGCGCCTTTGACAGCAGCGCCGGAGGGGTTAATGCCTCCGATCGGTCCGGGGACCGAGCGGAGGCATCAGAGCCGGTTGTCTACTGCTTAAAGCAGTAGACACCCGGCGGCTATGACGGCCGCCCGGCTCCCGGGCGGTCGCCATAGTTACAGACCCGACACGCGCCGTACTATTACGGCGCATGTCGGGAAGGGGTTAATAGAGATGAGGGAACAGTAAAATGTTCGAGATTCGATATTCATTTTGAGTAGCCCCTCAATATTCGACTACTCGAATCGAATATCAAGCCCTATTATAGTCTGTGGGGGGGGGGGAATGCTCGTTTCAGGGGTAGGCAACGTTCAATCAAATTATACTTACCAAGTCCACGAGTGAGGGTCGGGCTGGATCCTCCGAGAAGTCTTCTCCGTGCAGCGTCCCCGCGGCATCTTCCGGCTCTGAATTCACTCTGCCAGGCATCAGGCCTGGGCAGAGCCGACTACGTATGTCTGCACTACAAGCGGGCATGCGCAGTCAGCTCTGCCCAAGCCCGATGCCTGGCAGAGTGAATTCAGTGCCGGAAGATGCCGCGGGGAAGCTGCACGGAGAAGACTTCTAAAGGTAGGAGAAGAACCAGCGTTGATTGGCCGACTGTGTAGCATTTGGCCAATCAATGCTGGTTCTGTATCGAACTTTTCCATTCGAATAGCGAGTGGTACTCGATCAAGTACGAGTATTTTGAATACAGTAGTATTTGATCGAATACCTACTCGATCGAGTACTACTCGCTCATCTCTAGTAATTAACTAACTTTGAGCTGAGTTAAGATATTACACTACTGTTTTTAAAAAGAAAGAAGACCAAATAAAAAATAATGTATATGTCTAACATTAACAGAGTTCATCTTTATAAGATTAAAACATCTTTTTTCATATCGCAAATATTTCCTTCATTTCTATTTCTTTAAAAAATCTTCCTACTGTCTAATATAGTGATAAAATACTGCTTTACAATGCCCTGTCTTCTTGAGCTAACCTTTACTTACTGAATAATTCAAAGATAAGCACTCAAAAAAATTCTAAATTATTTAAGATTGCACAAAAAATCTTTGTTCTTGTTTGCCAGATACAATAACTGTAATATTTTTACATGTTATATAAATAGCAACTAAGTTGTCAAGAGGTTTCTATTATAGTACAATTAGAAATGCTAATCTACTGTAGTTAGTTTACCTAATTATCAAATATCTAACAGATCATTAAGTTTTAGCTATAACATTATTTTTTTTTTTTTTTCAGAGCAAATACCTGAATTAATTGTTCACCTTTTTTTCAACGTAATCATTAATATGAGACAAACTAATTTTTCAGGGGCCTCCCAGAACACATTGCATCTGGCAATGTTATTATAGAAGTTTGGGCATTGCATCTCAATTAAACATAAACATTTACATAATGGATGTTCACAATTTGGCAGCACACCATCAATTAAACCCTTTTTTTCTGTTTAATAATAAATTCAAAACATGAAAATGAAATCCCTCTTCAATGCAGAACTGTATTGGCAACTATAATGAATATTTGTAAAAAATGGGGTTAAAGAAAATTGCTCTGCAGGCAGTTCAAACATCTGTTATATTCAATATATTCATGAGAGTAAATGTTTCCAAAGAGCAGACCATTTGGAAATATATGCATATTAACAAGCAACATGTTACAAGTGTCACCTGAGTGTTTTATTTATTCTAGTATGTCTTGACTAGAGAAGGGTGAACCTCATGAAATTCATTTCTCGAATATTTGTGAGGTTCACTGGCAAGTTTTGTTTCAGTCTGTACCCGAAGAGCTATTAATATACCCTGGGGGCTGTTCAGATCCCAGAGTATAATAAACCAATCCGCTTAAAAATGGAAGCAGCGCTTTCCTCTCCACACTTTTCACCCTTTTCAGGCTGAAACCAGGGGAAAAACCCAGCAGACCCCATTGTAGATCTGTGGGTATACGCCAGTAATCGATTTTTTTATGCTGTGTAGGTTTCCATTTGGGGGCTCCCCAAGCAGACCCTCTCAATGGAAACCCAAACGCAGGTGAACCTAACATAACAATATCTACCTTCACCTCTCCCAAACACCCTCACTGGGGGCAGCGCTCCCTTTATGGGCCTCTATGGATCCTGTACAGCTGCACAGTGGAGTTCCTATAGATTGATACTTCAGACTGAAGGTTTTGCTTCCTTAGAAGCAGAACAAGCTGACACTGGCTTTGAACAGAATGGTTGGCTGAAATGACAATGCAATACTACCCTTAAATCATAAAACAGAATGCAATAACCGAACACACAGAAAAAAACACTTTAATAACAAAGTTGTCAGGACTTGAACCCAGGGACTTCAGTGTCCCAGGTGGCAGCTCTTCAAACTGAGCTATTCAGCCTCCTGGACAGCTCCAGTGCTGATCTGAGCCTAGTTCCCGCTAGCTCTAATTCCAGTTCCCGCCTCTCTGGTTTGCTCCACCCTGTTCTCTGATCGTACATCCTATATATACCCAGCCTTGCACTTCCTGCCTTGTGAGATTATTGTGCTCTGCATGTAATCAAGCTGCCTCTCCTGCCCTGCCCTGCCCTGCCCCTCTGACGCTCATCTCATCTCATCGTGTATTGACCATTGGCTAGCTCCTGACTACGTTACCAGCCTTGCAAGTAAGTCACCCTCCAGGTGGTAGCAACCTTAGACTGCAAACCAGACCCAAACCGTTACACAAATACTATTATAGTTTATAGGCCAAAGTTCATAAAAATTCACAAAAATTCCAAAGATCAAAAGTTTGTTAAGGTAAAAAGTAATCAATAAAAGTAATGCAATAAATGTTAAAAGAAATAGGTTAATACTTTGTCTGTCTCTCAAGTTCTCATATAGTCCATGGTGCACTACTACAGGTGATATACAGATGTATTGTACTAGTGCATCTCAATAAATTAGAATCATCAAAAAGTTATTTTCTTTTTTAAGTAATTCAATGGAAAAAGTGAACCCCATATATTATATTGAGTCATTGCAAACAGAGGGAACTTTTTTTCAGGTGTTTATTCTGTTAATGTTGATGATTATGGCTTACAACCAAGGAAAACGCAAAAGTCATTATCTCAGAAAATTAAAATATTATACAAGACCAAATGTAAAAAAAAAAAAAAAATTTAACACAGAAATGTTGGCCAAATGAAAAGTCTGTCCAGTAAACGCCTTCAATACTTGGTCGGGGCTCCTTTGCATGAATGACTAGAGATGAGCGAACACTAAAATGTTCGAGGTTCGAAATTCGATTCGAACAGCCGCTCACTGTTCGAGTGTTCGAACGGGTTTCGAACCCCATTATAGTCTATGGGGAACATATACTCGTTAAGGGGGAAACCCAAATCCGTGTCTGGAGGGTCACCAAGTCCACTATGACACCCCAGGAAATGATACCAACACCCTGGAATGACACTGGGACAGCAGGGGAAGCATGTCTGGGGGCATAAAAGTCACTTTATTTCATGGAAATCCCTGTCAGTTTGCGATTTTCGCAAGCTAGCTTTTCCCCATAGAAATGCATTGGCCAGTGCTGATTGGACAGAGTACGGAATTCGACCAATCAGCGCTGGCTCTGCTGGAGGAGGCGGAGTCTAAGATCGCTCCACACCAGTCTCCATTCAGGTCCGACCTTAGACTCCGCCTCCTCCGGCAGAGCCAGCGCTGATTGGCCGAAGGCTGGCCAATGCATTCCTATGCGAATGCAGAGACTTAGCAGTGCTGAGTCAGTTTTGCTCAACTACACATCTGATGCACACTCGGCACTGCTACATCAGATGTAGCAATCTGATGTAGCAGAGCCGAGGGTGCACTAGAACCCCTGTGCAAACTCAGTTCACGCTAATAGAATGCATTGGCCAGCGCTGATTGGCCAATGCATTCTATTAGCCCGATGAAGTAGAGCTGAATGTGTGTGCTAAGCACACACATTCAGCTCTACTTCATCAGGCTAATAGAATGCATTGGCCAGCGCTGATTGGCCAGAGTACGGAACTCGACCAATCAGCGCTGGCTCTGCTGGAGGAGGCGGAGTCTAAGATCGCTCCACACCAGTCTCCATTCAGGTCCGACCTTAGACTCCGCCTCCTCCGGCAGAGCCAGCGCTGATTGGCCGAAGGCTGGCCAATGCATTCCTATGCGAATGCAGAGACTTAGCAGTGCTGAGCCAGTTCTGCTCAACTACACATCTGATGTAGCAGAGCCGAGTGTGCATCAGATGTGTAGTTGAGCAGAACTGGCTCAGCACTGCTAAGTCTGCATTCGCATAGGAATGCATTGGCCAGCCTTCGGCCAATCAGCGCTGGCTCTGCCGGAGTCTAAGGTCGGACCTGAATGGAGACTGATGTGGAGCAATCTTAGACTCCGCCTCCTCCAGCAGAGCCAGCGCTGATTGGTCGAGTTCCGTACTCTGGCCAATCAGCGCTGGCCAATGCATTCTATTAGCGTGAACTGAGTTTGCACAGGGGTCCTAGTGCACCCTCGGCTCTGCTACATCAGATTGCTACATCTGATGTAGCAGTGCCGAGTGTGCATCAGATGTAGCAGAGCCGAGTGTGCATCAGATGTGTAGTTGAGCAGAACTGGCTCAGCACTGCTAAGTCTCTGCATTCGCATAGGAATGCATTGGCCAGCCTTCGGCCAATCAGCGCTGGCTCTGCCAGAGGAGGCGGAGTCTAAGATCGGACCTGAATGGAGACTGGTGTGGAGCGATCTTAGACTCCGCCTCCTCCAGCAGAGCCAGCGCTGATTGGTCGAGTTCCGTACTCTGGCCAATCAGCGCTGGCCAATGCATTCCTATTGGAAAAAGTTTATGTCACAAAAATCACAATTACACACCCGATAGAGCCCCAAAAAGTTATTTTTAATAACATTCCTACCTAAATAAAGGTTATCCCTAGCTATCCCTGCCTGTACAGCTATCCCTGTCTCTTAGTCACAAAGTTCACATTCTCATATGACCTGGATTTGAAATCCACTATTCGTCTAAAATGGAGGTCACCTGATTTCGGCACCCAATGACTTTTTCCGATTTTTTTCGATGCCTCCGGTGTCGTAGTTCCTGTCCCACCTCCCCTGCGCTGTTATTGGTGCAAAAAAAGCGCCAAGGAAGGTGGGAGGGGAATCGAATTTTTTTGGAGTTTGCCACGTGATGTTCGATTCGAATCAAACACATCGAACAGCCTGATATCCGATCGAACATGTGTTCGATAGAACACTGTTCGCTCATCTCTATGAATGACGGCATCAATGCGGCAAAGTGACTTGGAGGGATCATCCAGTGTCACTGCAAAGGTGTTATGAAAGCCCAGGTTGTATGATAGCAGCCTTCCGCTCGTCTGCATTGTTGGGTCTGGGGTCTCTTATCTTCTTCTTGACAATACTTCTTAGATTCTCTATGGAGTTAAGGTCAGGTGAGTTTGCTGGCCAATCAAGCACAGTGATACTGTAATTATTAAAATGGCTCTATAGAAAGGCTATTGTAGACATACCTTTTGTATGTTAATCCTCTCAGCCAAACAGAGATACACATGATCACATAACGGTTATGGGCACACACACAAATGACATACAAAATACATTAATGCAAAACTGGGCAATTTTTATGGGGCCACTACACAAACCAAAAATGACATATGCTCATGTGAAGCCGGGTCCTCCTGCTAGTTTAATATAAATTTTAATTCATGAAATGCCTGGATATGCTGAGTGGCTTTCCATTATGGCATACAAAGAAGACTTCCAAGTGGTGAATTCCCCAGTGTAATATAACCTATGCCCTAACAAACCAAAGGAGCAGAGACTGTCTTGATAGGACAACTTCTTTAATAACATAATAAGGTAGAATGCAAAACTATCACAAAATAATTCTTTCAAGTATTTTTTTTTTAATTTTAAGTTGTAAGATATTGTTTAGTAACAAAACCTCCCTAATAACAAAACCTCCCTAATCTTAGAATACAATCAAATATATAATAATTACCATTTGCAACCAAAGACAAAATACAATACAAAAAAAAACAATAAAATCCCAGCTTAATAATGCTGATTCACAATATATTTCAGTAATAAAATGATTTTGCCTTAATTATTTCCAAATCTTACATTGAAAGCTTTTATTATTCAGCAAATTACTGTAACATTAAAAGAATTTTAATACAATATAATATAATCACACATTCAGATATAAATTTATTATATTTTGCAATTGAAAATTGTTATAGAGTTTCCAATTAGAATTTATAATTGAGCAATTCCCCAAGGTTTAATAATATAACAATTCATTATTTTATGTAATCTCATTATGCTAAAAGAAATCATCAAGTTATACAGAAAGTATAATTTAACACTGAATTTATATAAAACTGAATATTAAGGATCCTTTAATAAAGGTCAAACTTCCTATACCAATTTATGACATAGTTCTTATTTTCCTTTGGGTTATATCTGAAATAATAAAAATATAATTATACTTCAAGGTTTGTCTCTTGGGGAATAGGAAAGTTTAACATTAAATGGATACTAATAAGGACTCAAAAATTAAAAGAGGATCTGTCACCTTTATATTAGAGTATCATATAAGTAAATTGCTTTTGGATATGAAACCAACCAATAAACTTTCTATGTCACCAACAGGAAGTACATACTGCAAAGCACAATGATTCTCTCATTGAAAGAGTTTACCTGATCAATTGGGGTATTGTGGCCCATTTATCCCATTTTCTGAGAATCTACGTTGAAAAGTTAAAAAAAAATAATCTCAAACTAGATCTGCCACTTTAATGCCTGTGTCTAGTCATAACCACAATAGTATATCTGGGTTACTGTGTACTATTGTGACCTACTATTGTTCTATAGAACAGAAGTATCCTATCAACTTTCAAAATTTGTTTGGCACCCTTCTTAGAATATTTACCTACATATTGCCATACTCTGTATAGAATAAAGGGGCCATACTTGTGACAGTGTATTAAACTCACAAATTACTCATATATCTATTTACTTATATAATACTTATACTATATACTTACTTAAAGACCTGTACATTTCCAACATTTTATGTCCTTTCCTGTGGGGAGGACATAGTGGGAAGGTCTGTCTTTGTAAGTTATTTTTGTAAGCTACTGTCGCATTAAAGAGATTCTATCATTAGAATCCAATTTTTAACTAAATACACGTTCTCTTACCTTTCATTCTCTGATCCACGCTGCTGTTCTTAAGGAATTTCTTATTTCTTCCATATGTAAATGAGCTTTTAGAGTGCATAGGGGGCATTCCCCTTTGCTCAAACAGTACAGGGCGTGTCACCCGTGCTGTCCGAAAACTCTGCAGTGACGTCTCTGTCTTCTTCTCTGATCCGCCTCTTCGGGGTCATCAGTCATCGGGTCATCAGTCGCATCTTCAGCCAAAAGCGCTGACTGTGCATGTCCGTTGGCTATTTTTCTGTGGCCTCTTACACAAGTGCCTGTTCGGCCAAAGGAAAAAGGCCATCGTACATGCACAGTCGGCGATTTTGGCTCAAAATGCGGCCAATGACCCAGCAAAGAAGAAGACCAGAGATGAAGACAGAGGTGTCGCTGGAGAATTTTCGGATAGCACAGGGGACGGTTCCAGTGCTGTTTGAGCAAAGGGGAACACCACCTATGTGTTATGAATGCTTATTTACATATGGAAGAAATAAGAAATTCCTCGGGAATTGCAGCACGGATCAGAAAAAGAATAGCCTTTCTAAAGGCTATTCCGACCTGTATTTAGTTAAAAAAAGGGATTCTAATGATAAAATCCCTTTAATGATACTGCATCTGTGGAATAATAATAAAGATTAATTATAAACAGACAAACATAACTTTAGATCATATCATAGCAGAGATCTGTATTCCATGATAGGATACAATATTATGCTGAATCAAGTTACAGTGATACCTCGGTTCTCGAACGCCTTGACTTTCGACCAAATCGGTATTCGAACAGGAAATTCGAGAAAATTTTGTCTTGGAATCCGAACAAATATTTGGAACTCGAACAGCCGAACGTCCGAGATTAGCCGAGTTGAGCCGAATGGCGTTCATTCGGCCCAGCGCCTTGCCTGCGTCATCATTGTGAGTCAGTGAGAGAGAGAGAGTACTGCACTGTACTGCAAATTACTGTACTGTACTGTACACTGAATTTAACCCTTAGACATGGGTCCAAAGAAAGCCAGAAGTGGTAATGCAGACAAAGGTAAGCGGAAAGCTGTGAGAACAACGATTGAACTCAAGAAAGAAATCATTGGCAAATATGAACAGGGCACACGTGTGTCGGATCTGTCTGCAGAGTATGGCATGCCAAAATCAACCATCTCTACCTTCCTTAAGAATAAAGCTGTTATAAAGGCTGCCAGTGTTGCCAAAGGTGTTACACTGTTAACTAAGCAAAGGCCTCAGATAATGGAGGAAATGGAGAAGCTGCTCCTTATTTTCATTAAAGAAAAAGAGTTAGCAGGTGACAGCATCAATGAGGTCGTTATTTGTGAGAAAGCACTCCAAATATTTAGTGACCTGAACACAGAAACACCTGGTACAAGTGGTGAAGGTGCTTTCACGTTTAAAGCCAGCAGAGGTTGGTTTGAGAATTTCAGACATAGAAGTGGCATACATCGCGTCACTAGGCATGGGGAGGCAGCTAGTGCAAACCAGGAGGCTGCTAATAGCTTCATAAAAGAATTTAGTGACTATGTCAAGGCAGAAGGGTTTGTTCCTGAGCAGGTCTTCAACTGCGATGAGACCGGATTATTCTGGAAAAAAATGCCAGCCAACACCTACATAACCAAAGAGGAAAAAGCACTACCAGGGCACAAACCTATGAAAGATAGGCTTACTCTTTTGTTTTGTGCAAATGCAAGTGGTGATTGCAAGGTAAAACCCTTGCTTGTCTATCATTCTGACAATCCCCGGCCATTCAAAAGGCACAATGTCATGAAGAGTAAATTGGCTGTGATGTGGCGGTCTAACACCAAAGCTTGGGTTACCCGACAATTCTTTACAGAGTGGGTGCGTGAAGTTTTTGCACCTCGAGTGAAGGAATACCTGACAGGAAAAAATTGCCATTAAAATGTCTATTAGTGATGGACAATGCTCCTGCTCACCCCCCAGCTTTAGAAGAAGATCTAGTTGATGACTATAGCTTCATAAAAGTAAAATTCTTACCCCCCAATACAACCCCTATTCTGCAACCCATGGACCAACAGGTCATATCCAATTTTAAGAAATTGTACACAAAGGCCCTCTTCCAGAAGTGCTTTGAAGTGACAAATGACACACAGTTAACTCTGAGGGAATTTTGGAAAGAACACTTCAACATCCTGAATTGTGTAAACTTGATTGACACTGCTTGGAGTAATGTCACTCATCGCACATTGTATGCTGCATGGCGAAAACTTTGGCCCGAAAGGGACAGTGAGGCTTTAGAACCTGAGTCAGCTCCTGTCGTTGATGAAGATGTTGCTGTGGTTGATGATGTTGTGGCCATAGGAAAGACCATGGGCCTTGACATTCAACAAGATGACATCAACGAACTTGTGGAAGGTCACGCTGCTGAGTTAACCACCGAGGAACTGATGCACCTACAACAACAGCAGCAGAAGGATATGGTTGAAGAAATTTCTTCTGAAGAAGAGGAGAGAGTGGAGGATATTTCTAGTGGCCTTATTCATGAAATGTGTGCTAAATGGGCAGAAATCGCCAATTTTGTTGAACAACATCACCCTGATAAAGTGGTAGCAAATAGAGCAGTTAACATTTTTAATGACAATGTTATGTCCACTTTCCGCAAAATTTTGCAAAGGAGAAAAAAACAGCAAACCATTGACAAATTCTTCCGTAAAGAAATCAGACAAGCAACTGCAGAGCAAGATTCTGATTCTCCTCAGCAAAAGAGACAGAGAACAGAAACACCCAAAGAGCAGTTACCCTCTGTTTTTATTGAAGAGGACTTCCCATCAGAACAATAACCATCCCCCTTCCCTCCTCCCTCCACTTTCATTCCCTCCTGCCATAAAGGTTGGTACAGGTACAGTAAATGAAACACAATTTACTGTACTGTACAGTACATTTTATTTTTTTTGTTTTAATAAATACACTTTTATTTCTTATTTCTTGTTGAGACTCATGTTTTTCTACATATTATATACAAATTAGGCCAGTAAATAGGCATTTTCTGGGGCTTGGAACGAATTAATCCAGTTTCCATTATTTCCTATGGGTTTTTTTGTTTCGGTTCTCGAACAATTTGGTTCTCGACCGACCTCCCGGAACGAATTATGTTCGAGAACCGAGGTATCACTGTATTATGTTGGCAAACCGTACATATTCTCTATGAACAAAATTGTTGGAACTCATACACATTATTAGAGATGAGCAAGTAGTATTCGATCGAGCAGGTATTCGATCAAATACTACGGTATTCGAAACACTTGTACTCGATCGAGTACCACTCGCTATTCGAATGGAAAAGTTCGATGCAGAACCAGCATTGATTGGCCGAATGCTATACAGTCGGCCAATCAACGCTGGTTCTTCTCCTACCTTTAGAAGTCTTCTCCGTGCAGCTTCCCCGCGGCGTCTTCCGGCACTGAATTCACTCTCCCAGGCATCGGGCCTGGGCAGAGCCGACTGCGCATGTCCGCTTGTAGTGCGGGCTTGCGCAGTCGGCTCTGCCCAGGCCCAATGCCTGGCAGAGTGAATTCAGAGCCAGAAGATGCCGCGGGGAAGCTGCACGGAGAAGACTGCTCGGAGGATCCAGCCCGACCCTCTCTCATGGACTTGGTAAGCATAATTTGATTGAATGTTGCCTACCCCTGAAACGAGCATTTTCCCCCCATAGACTATAATAGGGTTTGATATTCGATTCGAGTAGTCGAATATTGAGGAGCTACTCGAAACGAATATCGAACCTCAAACGTTTTACTGTTCGCTCATCTCTACACATTATACTTACATCAGCTTTTATGGTATAACATTAAAAAACCAGAGCTAGTAATATAAGGTTAGTCCTTGCCTCTAAAACAGCTTTCATTTTTTGGGAACGTTTTCTACAAGATTTTGGAGTGTTTCTGTGGAAATTTTTGCGCTTTTATCCAGAAGAGCATTGATGAGTTCATACACTGATGTTGGACAAGAGAGTCTCACTTACAATCTTTGTTCTGGTTTATCTGAAATGTGTTTGATAGGGTTGAGGTTGCAAGTCGTGTTCTCCTGCCTGTTTATTCTCTCTGTAAAAATTTTGTCTGTCCTGACTATATTCCTGTCTTTTGACTCCATATACTGCTACTGCTACTCCCTGACCTCTTACTCTACACCTTAGACTTTAACTTGTCTGATCTGCTGTCACTAACACTGGGACCACTCCAAGAAGTTGTGACTTAGCAGCCTTCCTTCAGTGAACTCTAAATATCTGTATAGGGGTTGAAGTAGGAATATCAGGGAGGCAACTTAAACAAAGCAAACATGCCAGTATGGCGACAAAACAGGTGGTGGTTACAGCTGGAATCATACAATTGTCTGTCCTCTCCACATTGTTTTTAATAGAAAGTTTCAAATTCAGTTGATATTTTCTAGATTTAACTGTAACAATATAACTCCAAATGATCATTAAACTTGGGAAATGTTGTCGGGATGGTGTCATTGTTCTCTTTTTGGAAAGTGATGAAGGTGGCGTAAAAATGAAATTTGTTAAAAAAAAAAAAAAAAAAAAATCCACAATTGACATTTTTGAAACTCACAAACCCCAGATTTGTGATTTTTTTTTTCTAACTCCAGTAAAGTGGAGTAGAAGCAAAATCCATCTGTCCCACTCTGTATATTGTGTTGCAGTAAATGTTTTAATCATTTAAAAACAGTAAGAAAAACTTCCCATCTGGTGGCTGCAGTCAGCCAATATGTTATACATTGTACACTCGAACTCTGCGACAAGAAGCGAGGGATTTAACACAGAATTTTTAGAAATATAAATGAAATAGTGTTTGTAACTGGTTGTGCAATTTTATGCTTTCGGATGATTCTCTCTGGTAAAATGTGTAAGTAAAGGTCACCTCCACATGTAATACAGGATTGCCATCAGCATACTTGTATGAACATAAATGAAAAAGAATTTGACCCTTAAAAAGCAAACACTTTGCTTTCTTTTTTTATTTTAAAAGCCATGATCTATCTATCTATCTATCTATCTATCTATCTATCTATCTATCTATTCCTATTTCTTATAATAATGTAAATGGCTGTAAAAAGCATAACAGCAACTGTAAAAGCATTTTAAAACCTACTGCCAGGAAATACAAAACCGCTATAAGAGAATGTATCCACCATAATATTTGAAAAGTTGCATCATGAAAACTTTTGAACATAGAATTAAAGAGGACCTGCCAACAAGTCTCAAAAGACCAATGATGGACATCATCTGATCTGTCACACTGAATATTTTGTGGTTTTGGTTATACAAACCCATCCAGCCATTCCAGAAATATAAACCTTTTAAAAGTGACATAAATTAGAGTACAGTAGCCAAATGGGTGAAAGGGGAAATGAGCTTTTTGGAGCAACATGGGCTTTGCCACTTGCTCCCAAGAGGTCATTTCCATATTGACAAACTGCTTCTTTAATACTGATTCTTCAATAAACCATTTCTACATTTCACCGAAGACTTGTCATCTTTCTAGATATCACTTGATACATGGTTTAGTAAATAGTTGTTGTCCACTTAACATATCAATTGTGAAGCAACTTTCCATAGAATTTTACTATGTGACTTTCATGAGGGTTGTCACACTTTCCACGCACTGTTGTGACAGACATCTGTTGTCTGATGTCTTGTTTTTATGTATAGCCAAACAACTGGACCAAACTGCACAAAATTTAACACATAGATAAATCAGGCATATCTCAATATTTAACCCCTTCCTTCAGCAGGAAATTTTCAGTTTTTGTTTGTGATCCTCCATCTTCCAAACCCCATAACTTTTTTAAATTTTCCATTCACAGAGCAATATGAGGGCTTAATGTTTATGGGACAAAGTGTACTTTGTAATGATATCATTTAATGTTTTGGAAAGCCGACTGGGAAGCTGGAAAAAAATCAGAATGAGGTGGAATTGGATAAAAACTGTTTCTGTGACATTGTTATGGCCCTTTTTTTACATGTTCACTTTACAGTGAAAATGACGTCAGCTGTATTCTGTGGTTCAGTACGATTCATAGGGTATAAAATATAGTATATATATTGTAAGCCGATGGTTGGTCAGGTAATGGAGGGAGACTACTAAGGTGGGTGAGATGAGAACTCCAGAAGGGATGTTTGTTCTCAGCAGACTTTTGTCTGCTGAGCATTTTGGTAAATGTTTAGTATTGGGCTGGATTTTTAGGAATGGCAGGTAGGTTGGTATCCCTATTTCTATTCTGAGCTTGTGTGTGTTCTTTCTTGTAATGTATTGCTGTATTATCCATGGTGCTGTTATACACTGAATTTCCCTATGGTGGGGCTAGTGAAGGATTATCTTATGTTATGTTAAAGGTGTTGTGTAGTTTCAGACAAATATTGAAAGACAAATGTTATTCTTTAAATAATGAATAGTTCTACAATTTCCCAATATACCTTCTGTATCAATTCCTCACAATTTTCTAGATTTCTGCTTGCTGTCATTCATTCTGTTTATTTCCAGTGCATGGTCATGTGATGAACACACAAGTGCACAAGCTGTTATAGTCATATCCCAGTAATCAAACATCTACCTGGTAATGAGCTGTACAATTAAGTATCCATCACATGACCATGCACTGTTTTGTTTTTCAATATTGGTTTGAAACTAGACAACCCCTTTAAGGCTCAAGCAAACGTTTTTCTTTATTTTGATAAAATTCTAATAGTTTTATGCATTGAATACATTCCAATGATGTCATTTGATTTTACTATTCTTTTTTGAAAATCAAAACTATTTTTACAATTCAAATTAAAACTATTGTAGCCAAGAAAATTAAAGATATTATAACTGATAATAAAAATGGATGAAAAAAAAATATTGTTCATATCACAGAAATATTTTCCCTTTTAAATAAACTTTGTCTTACATTTAGGACACTTAAAATGAATATTCTGTATTTGCAAAACAAAACTATATATCTGGGTCAGAAAATTTCCTATTAAGTCCCTTTATACGGAAATGGTCTTTGTCGCAGCAGGTTGCCTGACATATTTCTCCTAAAAGCCTTTCTGTCATAAGATTTAATGTTAAATAAACTAGTGTACAGATAGTAATATTGCTGACATTTCAAAGCGAGGCGGTAACCTGCATTTGTTCAAAAAATTTAATTTTTTGAAGACGTAACTTTATATTTTAAAAGTGTTTTAAAAAACAATTCTTAAAAGAATTCAATAGTAATTTATTTGTAATTAACTAAAATTAAGGGATAGTATTTTACCTGTTATTTTCTTTCTTTCTTGCCATTTATTTTGTAACGAAAAGTTCTTATTGGGCAGATATGCTGCTTGCTATAGCAAGAATAACCAACACATTAAAAAAAAATAAATCAGTGCATACTCTGTTTTTCTGTAGATTAAAAAAGATTAAATCTACTGTTAAATTCATGCCACAATTTGCATCAAAATGTAGCAGTGATGATTTCTATTGCTGAATTCTTCCCCATTATCTGTTGCATTGGCCAATAATGTAGTTCCAATGAACAATAATTCCAAGATAATATTAAGCGGTATAATACTACTTACCATATATACTCGAGTATAAGCAGAGTTTTTCAGCACAGTTTTTGTGCTGAAAAAGTGCTCCTCGTCTTATACTCGGGTCATTATGGTAATTTTCTGCTAGCAGGCCAGGATAGCAGACCCCGCCCCCCCACTGCTCCATCACACACCGGGTGACGTGGCCACGTAAGCTCAGGCCCGCACCCGGCATGTCTGCTTCCTGGCGTGCAAGCAGAAGTACCGTAAGTACTTCTGCAGTTTTTAATGTACAGCATCACCACACAACACGTGGTGATGCTGTGGGCCCCAGCACCCGCCCCAGTGTCTGTATGCCGGGTCAGGATGACGGGTCTGTAAATATAATGGCGCCGCTCTTGTGAACCTGCCCTCAAAGTAGAAAATTACTGTGAAACACATACACATTAGGTATTCCTGTGTCTGAAAGTGCCCGGTCTACTAAATATAGGGTGTCTGCCGTGCTTCTGTTCCGTCGGGAAGAGGTTAATAGAATCTCTGTAGATACCCAATATTCCAAGTGGGGGTAAAAAAAAACAGTCCTCAAGTTCAGGGAAGGGGCAGACAGACAACCAAAACACCCACTCTCCAGCATCTACTGCACCCAAGAACTCCGGCCATTTTTAATTTTTGTAATTTTCCAGTAGCTACTGCATTTACCCCCTAGGCTTATACTCGAGTCAATAAGTTTTCCCAGTTGTTTTTTTTTAGTTTTAGGGGGGTCGGCTTATATTTGGGTCGGCTTATACTCGAGTATATACGGTACTCAACTTTTTCAATGGTCTTTAATGGCTGTTCTAATAAGAAAACACATAGTAGCAATTTATCAGATTCAAGATAACATTTCATACATCTGCGGGCTGCATATCAATAAGCAGTCATAATATACTTTCGTAGGGTTCACACTAAGATGTCCGCTCAGAAGGTGTCTGTTTAAAAAAAAAAATCATAATGGGCCCAGACAGTAACTGATGGCTATCAGGGAATCAGAAATATGTATGAAGCTCTTATACTTCTACCTTTTGATCAATCTACTCCTGGCTTTGGCTAAAAAAAAAAACAAAAAAAAAACAACAACAAAATCTGCAACAAAAAAGCCGTGTATTTGCAATGTGGGGCCTTAGCCTAAAGAAGTCAAATAATAAATTTTATTTATATAGCGCCAACATATTCCACAGCACTGTACAATTTGTAGGGTTCAAATACAGACGGAAAGAAATATTACAAAGAAAGTCATTTCACGCAATGGGACTGAGGGCCCTGCTCACAAGAGCTTACAATCTATGAGATAGAAGGGGTGACAAAAGAGGTAGCAGGGGTGGCATTGCTTATACAATGGTCATACAATTTTGTAATAGAGATTACAAAAACATATGTGATCTACAGGGAATTCAGACACACTGGTTTCTTCTTCAAATCAGCCTTAATTGCAGCAGACAAGTTTAAATGTACAGATTGTGCTGCTCAGCGGCTCAGCATATCAAAAACAAACAAAAGAAAACAAAACCCTACGCCTCTCCGGCGGCTTACTACACAGGTTATTCCCTCACTAACCAGGGGTCAGCCTACTGCTGGCTTCCTAACAAACAATGTTTTCAAGATCAATAAGAGGTGCACATACCAAGCTCTTCAGTAGTGTCCTCTTTGGCAGAGCTTTCTCACAGACTGGTTGACTGTCAGTGTTTCAGTTTCTCTCCACTCTCTCCAACTAAACGGTACACCTGTGCTACTTACAAAGCCTTGCTGGTCAGTTCCCAAGTCTGGAGTGGATTACCCTGCAGGACTGTCCTGAACTTTACTCCAGTTTGGGACCTAAAAGCTGAATGCCTGAGCATACTGCAGCAATCTGGGGGAAATATAGCGGTTCTCACACACTATAGCTCTCTCCACTTCACAATAAAACTTTATGAGCCATCACCAGTCATGTTCTTTAACATGTAGATGGTGCTTGGACATATAGAGTTATCCTGTAATGGCATCATATCATGTGGGGTAATGTGGGAGCTGGAACAGAGAAGGGTTAATTTTAGGGATTCTAATCATGGTAAGGAAGGGTTTACATTAGGAATTGTAAAAAATAAAGCACGATCCAGCACCCAGACAGGTTGTCAACTGTTTAAAACGTAGCTTTTATTGCTATATCATAAAAACATAGCGTAATCACCTTAGTGCATTATAGAAAATTTTCAGTGAAAAATGTATAAAAACATGTCGATAAAACATGGAACAAAACAAGACCTACGTTACATGAAGGTGCCGCTGACGTGTTTCGAGGTGTAGTTACCTCTTAGTCATAGGAATTGTGATAGGCCTGTCTGAAAAGATGTGTCTTCAGTTTGTGCTTGAAGCTGTAGAAATTGGGAGTTAATCTGATTGTCCAGAATAGAGCATTCCAGAGAAGTGGTGCAACTCGAGAGAAGTCTTGTATATGAGCTTGGGAAGTTCTGATAATAGAGGATATGTCTTAGGTCATTGAGTGAACGGAGAGCACGGGTTGGGCGGTAGACAGAGATGAGGGAGGAAATGTAGGGAGGTGCAGCATTATGGAGAGCCTTGTGGATGAGAGTGATAACTTTATATTTTATTCTATAATGAATAGGCAGCCAATGTAGCGACTGGCACAGACCAGAGGCATCGCTGTAGCGTCTAGCCTGATAGATGAGCCTGGACGCTGCATTAAGAATAGATTGTAGAGGGGAGAGTTTAGTAAGGGGAAGACCGATTAGTAAGGAGTTACAGTTGTCAAGGCGAGAATGAATCAGAGAGACAATACGTGTTTTTGAGGTGGAAGTGACATGAGCGTGCCAGTGATTCAATATGGGGGGTGAAGGAAAGGTCTGAGTCAAACATAAACCTGAGACAGTGGGCATGCTGCCTAGGAGTTATAGTAAGACCAGAGACTGCAATGGATATATCAGGGACAGATCTATTAGATAGTGGAAACAGTAGTAGTTCAGTCTTAGAGAGATTTAGTTTCAGATAGAGCGAAGACATGGTATTTGGGACAGCAGAAAGAAAGTCACTGGTGTTCTGCATTAGTGCAGGGGTGATGTCACGGGAAGATGTGTATAATTGGGTGTCATCAGCATAAACAGGTACCGGAAGCCAAATCTGGTGATGGTTTGTCCAATGGGGGCTGTGTAGAGAGAAAAGAGCAGGGGGCCTAGGACCGAGCCCTGAGGAACCCCAACAGCAAGGGAAAGAGGGGAAGAAACAGAGCCCGCAAAAGATACACTGAAGGTGCGGTCTGAGAGATAAGAGGAGAACCAAGAGAGCGTAGTGTCGTTGAGGCCGACTGAGTGGAGCATAGTGAGGAGGAGTTGATGGTCAACAGTGTCAAAAGCTGAAGAGAGGTCCAAAAGAATAAGAAGAGAGAAGTCACCATTACAGTGAAAAGTTTCAAACAGCCTTTTAGGATTAGCCTTTTAGAAAAAAAAATAAAAAAAATTCAAAGTTATAAAAAAAACATATATTTTGGCCTTGCATAATGTTTTTGCTATAATTGACATTGCCACATTTGAAATTATTGCTGTTTTTATTCATCAAGCCTAGCTAAAACACAATTAAAAAGTAATTAAAAGTCCACTAAAATGGTACAAATAAAAACTACAAATCTCAGAAAAAATAATGAAACCTGAAACACAGTGGCACAAAAAAAACTAATTTTGTTAAACACAAAGGTCTTTTTATGAAAAAGTAGCAAAACATACAAAATGTAAATATGATGTTACTCTAATCATAAAAACCAATAGAATAAGCTGAAAGTGATTTGAAGAAATAGTTCAATCTCTGATTAAATTGTTATCAGTAAAACCTCTGATCTCCTGAGAAGTGAAAGCAGACATCTTCATTTTCAACAAAATCTTATGTTCTACGTATTGGAAATTACTTATGTTTAAGATGAACCAAGGATTACTTTGTAATTTTGACTTCAGCATTTTCAGAAAATAATTTCCTTAAAAATCAAAATGAAAATGAAATCTTTTTCAAGGGTTACTACATACACCCTTTCTCACCGCAGGCATTTTTAGATTTATGTTCTTCCTTCTAAACCCCATAACTTTTTTATTTTTCTGTTCACTGAGCTGTATGACAGCTTAATGTTTACAGTACAATTTGTACTTTGTAATGGTGCCATTTAATATTCTGTACAATGTACTGGCAAGCTGGAAAAAATTCAGAATGGGGTGGAATTGGAGAAAAAAATGCTTTTGTGCGATTTTCTTATTGGTTTACTTTTACTAGAGATGAGTGTTTACCGATCGATCGAGTAGGTATTCAATCGAATATTAAGGTATTCGACATATTTGATTTCGATCGAATACCACGCGGTAAACGCAGTAAAAATTCGTATCCCCTCCCACCTTCTCTGGCGCTTTTTTTGCACCAATAACTGTGTAGGGAAGGTGGGACAGGAAGCAGGAAAACATAGGCATGAAAAAAGCCATTGTCTCGCTAAATCAGGTGAGCTTGGATTTATAAGAATAGTGTCAGCCGTATTTGTGTCAGATGCGGTTTGGTGAGATAGGGAGAGACTTACTGCTGAGGGTCAGATAGCGATTAGCTTCTGTTAGGCAGGAAAACTAAAAAGAAAACAGCTCTTTTCAGAGCAACACTGCAGAAAGAGTGTATATACTCAACCGTATATGCACTCAACCTGCCAAAATTTCACAAAAGTCCTTTTTAGGGCTCAAATTCATTACAATTGGTATATAGTCTAACTGTTCCATAGGGGTAAGAAGAAAGCTTAATACTGTCATCACCTGTACACATCTGAAAATGCGTCAGGGTATCACAAAGGGACGGGGACGAGTATGGGGACGTAGATATCCAGCTGGGGATCCAGGCTGCAGTCGAGCTACTGCGGATCCAATAGCTACTGGAGAGGGGCAGCCAGCAGTGCCCTCATCCACAACGTCAAGCGGGGTGCAGGGTACCCCGCTGACGAGGCCCGATCACCAGAAACCAATGTTACAGTGGATAGCGGATATTGCTTTGTGGACCTGCAATCAGCATGTCCCGTCCTCAGTGCTAATGACAAGACACAGTTCCATGCTTCTGTGCCACCTCACAAGTTCCTTGTCCTCCTCCTCCAACACCACCACCATCACCGTTAAAAACTAATTAAAATAACCCCATTAAGGCTCACCCCAAGGGCCTTACAAATAATGTTTTAGGGCTCACCCCAAGGGCCATAAACTAAAACTCTGCAGGTTAAAGGATCAATTCACCTAAAGGGCCCAAAACACTGCTGTTTAAAGGCTCAAATGACCCCAAGGGCCAAAAACGAAAACACTGCTGGTGCAAGGCTCAACTCTCCCCAATGGCCAAAAACAATGCTGGTACAAGGATCAACTAACCTCAAGGGCAAAAAAGTTAAAAAAAAAACTGCTGCTGCAAGACTCTATTCACCCCAACGGACAAAAAGTAAAACACTGTTGATGCAAGGCTCTACTCCCCCCAAGAGCCAAAAGCACAGAAGGGTGCTTACTGAAGTAGCTATGCGATCTTCCCATCCCTAAACTTGCTCTTTCACTGCTTCTCATTGTACTATTGTGTGCTGCATGAAGGATGTATAGGAATATGAAAATTTGCTTACTGAAATTTTTGCTTCCTGTAGTCAAGAGGCAGCATGAGTCCTCCCAATACATTCTTCCATTGCTGAATCACAAACACACATTGTCATTGTGTCAAGGGGGCTTTTATAGGGAGATTTAACACTCCATTATTTGTAACTAATTGCTTATTCTGATCTGTCCAATAGGGATCAAGTAAGCTTAGCCCTTTGTGTTCTGCAATTGAACTACAGGAAACACATTTCTGTAAGCAAAATTCCATATTCTAGAGAGGAAAAGAAAAAACTTGTGCCAAGAAATTGAGCACAGAGGCTGATCATTAACATACATCAGTGGCAGCAAGATCAGCCTGTAGTGTAAAGATGGGCTACAGTAAAAAAGACAATGTAATACCAAAAATTACCCATTGACAGAGAAACCTGCACCCAAAACATTGGCCACTGATGTAGTATATGGATGAGATTTAAATATATCTCTTCCACCTGCTGCTCCTAGAACTCACAATTCAAATAGACCTGGACTGAAGGTTTTAAAGGGAAAACTGAAAATAGAGGGTGCAGTATTAAGTCAGGACTAGAGATGAGAGAGTAGTATTCGATTGAATACCTCGCTGCCATAGGTATGCGTGTAAGTGGCCGAACACCAAGGGGTTAAGCACATTGAATATTTGATGCGTTTAACCCCTTGGTGTTCGGCCGCTTACATGCATACCTATGGTGGTGATGTATTCGATCGAATACTACTCGCTCATCTCTAGTCAAGATCTTTCCTATGATGCCCCTCACGAAGCTTTGTTAAGTGTCAAGTTATTATCTTATAAAATCTTATCCTGACGTATGCAAATTTACAGTAAGTAGTGATGGGGGGTGGGGAGAAGCAACTTGACTTTTCAACAACCAAAAGCTTAGTGAGGGACACCATAGGAAAAATCATTACTTGAATCTGCACATACTAGGGTCAGTTAAGGGTGGAAAAAACCCATGAAATGTTCTTTTTAAGGCCACAGCATGACAATTATTTCTGTGGGCTTCTACACATAATTGAGTCTTTACAATACTTTTAGGGGATTCACCAGTCAAATTCTCTGATGGAAATTCACCAGCCCCTCTGACACATGGCATTTCTGGTTTAGAGTTATATTTCATGTGGCTAATTTCTTAAAAAGACCATATAAATTCTCATTAAACTCCTGTTCTTTTTTGTTGATTACCTATTGCCATGATGTCATCAATAGAAGATGAGTGGGGTCCGACACTTGGGAGTCCCAATGTTGTGCTGTTTAAAGCACAACACTGTTTACACTGCATGCTATTTGCTTCATAGTGGCTGTCCAATGTGATTTCGGTTTCATCATGTTCACTTTTATTGGGCGAGGTTGTAATTACATCAAATGGCTACTATAAAACAGATAGTATGCTTTATAAAGAAAGAAGTAGTCAATGCACTCACACAAGGGTAACAGCCCCATCAAAGAGGTGGTGAGTGGGGATTCCAGGTATCGGACCCCTGCTTATATTTTATTGAAGACCTATCCTGAACAACCTTGGAGTAGTCAAGCATTGAGAAGATTCCGTTTTTTGATGCTTAGCCTTCTCTTTTCTGTTGAACAAATGCACAGTATACCAATTTAACTCTATGAGGAACTATATGGGATTCCGAGACAAGAAAGCATCTGGGACTCCTTGAGTGCACAGGTTGACCTAGAGACAGTTAACAGGACAGTTAGCAGTAGGAGATACTAAAGCCTATTGATGAAAAGCAACACCCCTAACGCCCTTTTCTGCTCATTTGCATAGGGATAAAAGGGCAA
Source organism: Leptodactylus fuscus (assembly GCF_031893055.1). Lineage (NCBI taxonomy): Eukaryota > Metazoa > Chordata > Amphibia > Anura > Leptodactylidae > Leptodactylus > Leptodactylus fuscus. The sequence goes on along the minus strand of NC_134268.1, from coordinate 65,087,532 downwards.
TTTTTACAAGAATGGAGAAGCGGTCATGAATAAGAAATCCATCATTACAAACTGTGCTGACAGCCCTGAAATTATTGTATATGTGAATTGTGTGCTGACAGACCCCCGTTATATCTCAAGTTAACATTTGCTGAGTCAAGTTAATATTGCCTTTTTCTGTACTTGCATGTCTGGGATGTTAGACAAAGTTTTCAAGCACATTTTATGGTACTGTAAATGTGGTCCCCCTAAAGCCTCTTTGTTAATGGAGCTCCTTTGTTATGTGACCGTTACTCCATTTACTTCTATGGGGCTGTTGGGGCTGTCCTAGATAACAGTCTCTGCAGTCCCATAGCAGTAAATGGATCACTGGTCACATGGTCCATCCTGTAGATAGAGGATAAATGTTCTTAATGGCACAACACCTTTAATTGGGTTAAATTGTGGAAAATATGGATTTAACTGTTATAATTGTACTTTAGGCAATTTTGCCTTTTAAAATATCTACTTTTAGTTTTTTAAATGAGTTTACTAGCTCTTTATGCACTTATTTTAGATCAAGTACAGGTACAATTTTTATTTATTTGATGTAACTTTTTCTACCATGACTTCAAGAACTACTTTCATCTCCGCATGATGTGTGTGGACACCGCACAGAAAAAGCACGGACCCCATTATAGTCTATGGGGTTCATGTGCTTTCATTGCTCACCGTTTTTCAATGTGTTCGGTATTCCATTCGGGGGGATCCCCAAGTGGACTCCCTGAATGGAATACTGAATGCAGACATGAACCAGGCCTAACTAGATGTGAATTTTACATCAAGTGAAGGGTCCAGAAAAATGACATAGTATATCCATACTTTCCAAATGAAGAACTTTATTTAGCTCAAAACACACAATGCATTCTTCATTTAGAAAGCGTGGAAATAATCTCTTTTTTTTTTTTTCTGGAGCCTTCACTCCATCCCTTTCAATAGATTCCCAAACCACCTGGATTCCTGCATCCCAGTGCAGAGAGGTCCTGCAGCTTCCAACATCCATTTGATCATTATAAGTCTTCCCAGTAGTTGTGACTTCTCACAACTAATCCAGGTGAGAGTAAAACCACAACAATAACAGATTTCTAGATCTCTGTTGTGTAGACTCTCTACCATGTAGACAAACTCCAATCACTTATTCATATCAATATCTGTGCAGAGTATATTTCACTGTCTTCACCATATTTCTCTTCTTTCTGAGAACGTTTTACCATTAATACAAATAGTTTTATGCTATTTTCCACTCGGTATTGTCTTTTTTTTTTTTTTAAAGAGAACCATTCATGATTGGGGCACATGCAGTTTTATTTACCGCTAGAAAGCTGACAGTGCGCTGAATTCAGTACACTATCGGCTTTCACGATCTATGCCCCAGATGAAGAGCTATTGGTGCCCATACCATACCTCTTCACCGTCAGAAGGGCGTTCCTGACAGTAGCCTATTGCACTGTACTTTGAGAGCGGTGAGGAACGCCTCCCCAGGATTCGTCTATGGACGAGTACTATCAGGAGGGAAGGGAGACGCTCCTCCTCACTCCCACAGTACAGCGCTATAGGCTACTGTCAGGAACGCCCTTCTGATGGCGGTTTACGAACATGATCCCTAAACTAATTCATGCTGGAAATTATCCATCCACAAAGTAAAATATCCAAATTTTCTGTATGAAAAGGGTTAAACACAATAAAAGGTAGATGAAAATAGTCCAGTTATGCACATAAATATGTTACAAATGTTTACAATTTATTTCATGCTGCTATGTACTTCTTCTGTAAAGAAATAGCAGCATGACCACAATTGTGTTAAAAATACATAAAAATAT